>NC_068567.1:36982735-37608080 GCF_025698545.1 Gossypium raimondii | reverse complement strand
CTTCAATTGTTTCAATACTAAGATGAGTTTCTCTTCTTACTCAACGGCTAACTCCACTGAAACAATCATAGGCAAAGTAGAAGCGTTACCTAAATAAACAATAATGTCATTTGGTTTATGTAATGCACCTGCTACATTTCAAAGATGTATGATGTCTATTTTTACTGATATGGTTGAGAAATACTTGGAATTCTTTATGGATGATTTTTTAGTATTCGAAGATACATATGATGATTGTCTAGCCAATTTAGCTGAGGTACTAAGGCGATGCGAAGAAACAAACCTCGTACTTAACTGGAAAAAGTCACATTTCATGGTACGAGAAGGTATTGTTCTAGGGCATTGAATAACGAGATATGGAATCGAGGTAGATAAAGTAAAGGTAGACGTTATTAAAAAACTCCCACCTCCAATATATATAAAGGGTGTTAGGAGCTTTTTGGGCCACGCCGATTTCTATCAGAGATTTATCAATGACTTCTCCAAATTGCTAAACCCTTATGCAAATTATTGGAGAAGGACACAATGTTCAAATTTGATAAGGAGGGTTTAAGAGCTTTCAACTATTTGAAAAGTCGATTAGTTTTGGCACCAATCATCGTCACACTGGACTAGGATTTGCCGTTTGAATTGATGTGTGACACAAGTGACTTCGCGATAGAAGCTATGATGGGCCAATGAAGGAACAAGTTTTTCATCCCATCTATTATGCAAGTCAAACTCTAAAGGGAGCTCAATTAAATTACACGGTAACAGAGAAAAATTTACTTGCTATTGTATTTGCTTTTAACAAGTTTCGATCGTATCTTGTAGGTAGCAAAGTGATTGTCTATACAGATCACTTGGCAATTAAATACTTACTTGCTAAGAAAGATGCCAACCCGAGATTGATTCGATGGGTAATTCTACTCCAAGAATTCGATCTAGAAATTTAAAATCGAAAAAAAGGTAGAGAATCAAGTAGCAGATCACTTATCCAGATTGGAGCCACAAGAAGGAAATTCTCCACTTATACCCATTCAGGAGACATTTCCAGACGAGCACATACTTAAGGTAAATCCTGTCCATGATACCCCTTGGTTTGCTGATTTTGCTAACTATCTTTCTTGAGGTTTAATGCCGATTGATAAGACGTATCAACAAAAGAAAAAGTTTCTTCACGATATGAAGTACTAGTTCTGGAATAGCTATATTTGTTCAAAAAGTGGGCAGATCAAATGATTAGGAGATGCGTGGCAGAAAATGAGGTACATAAGATTTTATATCATTTTCACACAGCTCGGAGTGGGGGACACTTTGAGGTACACGAACTACAACCAAAGTATTGCAAGCTGGATTCTTTTGGCCAACGTTGTTCAGAGACGCGTATGCTTACGTAAAGAGTTGTAATTGATGCTAGAGGGTTGGAAACATCACCAGTAGAAATGAGATGCCCCGAACAAACATCATTGAGGTAGAATTATTCGATGTTTGGGGTATTGAGTTTCTTAGTTTGACCACAAGTATATATTAGTAGCAATAGACTGCATATCTAAGTCAGTTGAGGTCGAGGCATATCTGACAAACGATGCCAAGAAACATGTGTTCAAAAGGTTTGGTACTCCTAAGGCCATCATCAGTGATGAAGGGTCCAATTTTGTGAACAAATGGTTGAAATGGTTACTTGACAAACATGAAGTGAACCACAAGGTTGCCACAACTTACCATCCACAGACAAATGGGCAAGCTAAACTGGCGAACAAAGAGATAAAAAGCATACTCGACAAGGTAGTTTATCCAAATCGACGAGACTGGCCCAAAAGACTAGATGATGCTTTATGGGCATATAAGAAAGCATACAAAAACACCTATAGGGATGTCACCCTATAGGTTGGTTTTTGGGAAAGCCTCTCATCTACCCTCGGGGTTAGAACATAAAGCTTACAGGGCTCTCTAATAGCTCAACTTGGATTTTAAGCTTGCTAAAGAAAAACAGATGCTTTAACTCAATGACTTAGAAGAATTCTGAATGTTCTCATACAAGAATGCCAAACTATTCAAGGAAAGACTTAAAAGATGGCATGACAAGCACATTCGAGCTCGAGAATTTGAAGCAGGTCAGCAGGTCTTGTTATTCAATTCCAGATTAAGGTTCCTTCCAGGTAAGTGACAATCACGTTGGTCCGGTCCATTTACAATTTACCAAGTTTTTCCTCATGGAGTTGTCGAAATGTAAGGTAAGGGAGGAAATTTTCAAGTTAATTCTCAACGCTTAAAACATTATTGGGGAGATAAAATTGAGCGAGATAAAGTCTCGTTCATTTTATCGGATACTTAATTTTTCTGGTTTCTTTTAAATAAATAATTTAAGGTATATTTTTGAGATTAGTATGTTAAAAAACATTCTATCTAGGAGATTGGAAATTAAGCGGGACCACTTGTGACCCCTTCAACCTTTCCTAGGAATTAATTTTAACATAATCTTCAGAGAAATTATTCCCTAAATGGCAAAATAAATTTTTAGGTTTTCAAATAAAAAGGTCAATTTTGAACCAAGTTTTAATTGCAGCTCAATTTTCAATTTTTCTTTAAGTCTAGGTACTTAATTGAATTATTTGCAAAACTTGGTTGTTCTTTCTATAAATATTGAAATTAATGTCTCTTTTTGTAAATATCTTTAATAGTAGCTAAAATACAATTTTAATTTAATTTTAATAAATAATATGATAATCACTAATATATAATTATATTTATTACAATGTATATTAATTATTATCAACTTTGTATAGAATTAGAATTGGATTAAATTTTATCATATTATAATTAAGAGTTTTTATTTCAATAAATAAAGTAATAGCAATTAATATAATACATTATATTATTTATTAATTGTTATTAACTTTATATGACACTAGGACTGATAATAATTTAGCATTATTTTGTTCTTAGAATTCTAGTTGAACTCCTTCCATCTATCACTTTAAATACCACCTCCTTCATCCATCATTCACATCATTCACCATCCATCAAACCAACCTCCCAAACAACCTTCCCACTGTCGGCCTGAAGAGCTTCATTCTCCAGCATCCACCATCGCGTGCATCTCACCAACTGATCCATTGCGCACGTCGGTAGCCTGCGCTCATCTTTGCCCGCGCGCAAGCAAGCTAATGTCTAGCAGCTCATGCCGAGCCCTACTTGTGCACCAACTTCGCTCCTCATGCACCTATTTCCCAGCACACCATCCACTGCTCGCGCGCTACTGCTACTGATCCCGTGTGCCACTGTTGTCCCCACATGCTACTACTATCCTTTGCTTCAAGCTCGTATGCACCCTTACAGACACCCCATACCTTTGTCACAAGCTGCCGCTACCTCAAGTCACAACTCAACCACCCTCAATTAGGAGTTGTTTTGTGACAAAAGATCTAGTTCAGATGAAGAGTTATTTTGTGAATTTTATGCTAATTTGACCTCAAGCAAATTAACGAATGTTTCTGTCTGAGGAATCAAGGTACCAATAAGTTCAAACGCTATTAATTAATTCTTTGAATTACCTAATTTTGAATATGACGAATATTCTTCTTTGATGAGAAATATCGAGGCTAAAAAATTGAAAGAAATTCTCGAGGAACTTAGAGTTCCAGGTTCTAAGTGGACAGTGTCAAAACATGAAGCTCACACTTGTCGTACAGAATATTTCACACCATTAGCAAAGGTATGGTTCTATTTCATTCGATTCAACCTTATGCCTACTTCACATGGGACCACAATTTAATTAGAGTGAATGGTCTTGTTATACTCAATTTTAACAGCAAAGACCATTGATGTGGGAAAAATTATTCTAAAAGAAATGCAAAATTGTGCCACTAGACGTTCTAGCATAGCATACTTTCCCTTCAAGATAAAAATTTTTGCTTGAAAGCTAAAATTCTTGGAAATGTAAAGAACACAGGTTATAGCCAGGGAAAAATCACAGATTGGGACTTATACCGAATAGCTGGAGATTCTGTTATGTAGCAACGAGTTAAAGTGAGCGAGGATCCTAAAGAAGAACATGAAGATCCTACAGAGATCGAACAAATACAGTCAGCTGAAATCCCTGATAAGGAAGAACCAAAGGAGCCAATAACCGAACCTGACATGGAAACCTCAACATTTAGAACTCAATCACCTCGCCCAGATCGTTGTGATGAGCTGTCAAGGTTGATGGACCTAATGCAACATATGCAGTGGTAGCAACAAGCTTACTAGAGATATTCAAAAATATGGGATGACTCAATGAGAAACGCTTTTATGAAAATATTTCATGACTCGTTTATTTTTGTGCCTGAGTTTCTAGATTTTATATTTGAACCATAGAGTCCAATATCAACGAGGGAACAAAGTGATTCATGCAAAAACAAAGACAATGGAGCAAAAGATGAGTCGAATTTGGAAGGATCCGCAAATAAATAAAAAGGGGGATCTTTACTTTATTTTATTTTCTTTCTTAGGATATTTAATGTTTTTAGGTTTCGGTTCTATCAGGATTGTTATTTCTTGCATAATAAAATAAGAGGTGAAAATCATAAATAAAAATCAACAAGTTGCAAAGTACGACATGTGGCAATAGATATGTACATGTCTAGGATTGGATCTTGAGAGAGCTTGGTACTTAAATAGTCAAATTGACTCACCTCCTCTTTTTTAGAATCCTACCTGGTGTATAGTATCTATTCACTTCTAACAATGAGGACATTATTCATCTTAAGTAGGGGGGACCGAAAAATTGCAATGATTTCCTCTCAGAGTAAATTTTTCTTTTAATTATCGTTAGGTTATTTTTGTTCAAAATTTTGAAATTTTGTTAAGTATGCTAAACTTTAGTATAAATAAAGATCTATTATTTCAATAATTGTTATGTTAGATGAATTAAGACATAAATGTACTCTTAATAAAGTATGTAAATCATACCATAAAAATTTTTTAGTTCCTTAGGAAAGCTAGGCATGCATGAAAGTTTAAGTCTCTAGAATTGACTTAGTTATTTCTTAAGGTGAAATTCTAGGGAGCATGGAATGTTGAAAATGATTTAGGCAAACAATAGTTTGGACCGTTTAAGCCTTTCAAGCAAACCTTAATGAATTTTTATCCTTTGAAACCTAACTTTAAGACTATATGGCCTAATTTTTTTTGAACATTTGCAATACTTAGCCATCACTTTTCTCATAATCTTTAAATTGTCCCAAACACTAGACTCAGTCTATTTAAAATTTTCTTTGAAAATAAGTTTGGGGAGTTGAAAAGAAGTATCAAATGCTCAAAAAATTGTAGTACATACAGCAAAATGCTTATGAAAAAAGAGAGAGAGAGAGCATATGTACTCGAAAGAAATAGATGTACAAAAGAGCATGTAAAAGTAAAATGAGTTGTGTATTGAAGGCAATTATTATGAAGGTCCGATCCAAGCTGAGTCTAAGGTTTTTAGCCTAAATTTTTCTATCTTTTACCTGCCCCTAGCCTAGCCACGTTAAAATCTATTTAAAAGACCTATTAATTCAAGCTTCTCTGCTACCTATGTTAGTGGAGAGAAATTGTCATGTTCAACATATGAAGGCATAAATTAAACTTAATGATTGCAACTTAATCTTAAATAAGGGAAAAAATCAAATTGGTAAGGATTCAACGTGTCTTTATTTAGAAAGCATTTAGTCTATTTTTTCTATCATAATAATAATCGAGAATAATTTGAACGATATGTATACTTAAGTAGCATAAATCTCAAAATTTTTATTCTTGAGCATAAGTATACTAAATTCATAATTTTGGGAAGAATGGTTTTTGAAGGAATTTTTCAAAAGTGTTTCCAATAAATTCTTCTCAATTTGTGCATTACTCAAGACGAGCAATGAATTAAGTTTGGGGGTGTGGAAACACATAAATATATACACTTCTTCAACACCTTTTGAGTCCTAATTCATATAATTTCGCAGTAATTTTTTTCAAAATTCACACTTTAATTACAAAATAATTAATTTTCACTTAAATTATTAACATATTTAATTTTAATTATTTTATAATAAATTTCAAAAATTTGGTTTATTTTTTTACAGTTTTTCACAAAAGGTGAAAAATGGCTCAGTACACACCTCGAAAGGCTTGAACTATCGGAGGAATTTTTGCATCGAGTGAACCAAGGGCAAGATTAAATACTTTTTCATCCAAGGTCAATCTAAATAATGATCATTTTATATAATTTATATTAATTTTTTATCCAATTTAAATCGGGCTAAAAATTAATATAAAGCCTGAATGAGAAAGTGACTCAGTGTGCTAAGCATTAAAGACTGATCCAATAAGGAAATTTGCGGCCAAAATCGGACCCAATAAGCTGACCCAATCATCTTATTTAGCTGATTAAATTAATTGCAAGACATCCCTCAATTCTCCTTAAAATCCTATTCAAACCCCTCCACTTTCTGTGCCTTTAAAGATTTGCCCCAAGCTAAATTTAGCAAAGTTTGAAACATTCAAACTTTACTAAATGTGTGGCCGGCCAAGGGGGTGTATGGGAGCTCTTTTTTTCCCTATTTTTAGCAGCCAATACCACCTATAAATACCCCCATTCATCTATTCATTCAATACACCTCTCATCCCACGCATCTCTCTCTCACTCATTTTCTCTCCTTTGTTTCTCATTTTTCCTTCTACTTTCCTTTGTTGATTTCTCTCTTGGAAAAGAGCCATTCAATCACCTTGGGTAGCAGCATTCAAGTGCTTATAAAAGCCTTGGAATAGCAAGAACGAGCAGATGAAGAGAGGAGCAACTAGTCTGGCTTCAGAGAAACGTTGGATTTGATTCTAATTTCCTATTCTTTAACTTTTCTTGTTGTTGTTATGATTATGTCTATGAATATTTTTTATATTTTTATTATTAATTTAATTAACATGAATTAAATTTAATTTGTGTTAGGTTGATTGCATTTCGTCCATTTAAGTTATTAAAATCATGTTTTTGTTGTTATAGGTCTTGGTAAATTGTTTGATTAAGTAAAACCATGATTATGTTGTGCTTGCAATTAAATTTTAAGGTAACTAATGAATTAATTATTAATCATATTGAAATTGTAATTAATTGACATAATACTTAATCAGTACATGTTTAATCTTCTAAGGTAGTTGAGGGTTAATTTAGTGGTGGTATTAAGCGGTACATTAGGCTTGCATAACTTGCAATATTATTGTGATTAAACTATTTCAATATAGAAATATATTGTTACCTCACTTAATCTTTTACTTGCTTCTTAAAATTGATTAATTTTTTAACTGGGATAGTAATATGTGCAAGAGATTATTTAATTTAGTAAGTCTGCATGTGTTATAGTTAACAATATACCAAGTTGTCTTGAATTTATTCGTAACAACATGAACATTTTTTAGTAATATTAAGTTAAGAAATGTATTTGATCTAGCACAATTATGTCATATTGATTAAACTTATATTTCAAATATCGTGCTTAGGAATTTGTAGCTTTTAATTTTCTTAGTTAAAATTTAGTTTTATTAAACTCTTTTTCAAAATAAAAGATCCTCCACTAAAGTGTTTTTTATTGCATTTCATAAATATTTATGCACACAGTCCCTGTGGGTACGTTAATTCGACATTTTACTCGTCACTTTATTACTTGTTGCGATTTGTACACTTGCACATTTCCATCGTTCTAAACAACTCCACCACTATTCAAAATTTATATTTATTTATTATCAAATAAGCAAAACATTATTTAAAATAAAAATTCAGTTGTGACCACTCTCGGTTCATGAACCCAATTTCTACTAACCCGATTTTTGGGATGTGACAACTCTCTCTTCCTTAAAAAGACTTTCGTCTTAGAAATTCCTATTGTCAAGCCAACTCACTTATCCATAAATTTCATAAATTTTCTTTCTAAACCAACCACCACGCTTTCGCTACATAACTCTGATTCTAATGTAGTTCCAATACTTCACCATAAATCTCCAATGGATTTCCTATTTACTTACATGGATTGTCTCAATGGACTATCTATACAAATATCACTAACGATTTCCTTCTTCCCAAATTCTCAATTTCACAAATACACTATTAACAACAACCTATTAGGTAAAACCAATCCTCAATCAGTGCAAGGCATAATTAGAATGTATGGTAAAAGTACCTTCATTGATGCTAGATGTGTCTCGATCCTCTCGACTCCTAGTAGCATAAACTATAATAGCTCATTTTTTAATGGTGACGAAATAATAGTTTTGTGACCACAAATTTTTATCGTTTTGACCCATAAATATTAATTATAGAATATTTATGGGGTCATTATAGTCATATTAAATTTTGGTTAAGAAATTTTAACATTTAGATAGTTAATTAAAAAGGACTAAATTATAAAATGTGCAAAACTTAATAATTATTGCATTAGGTGATCAAATAGATTAATTATTAAATAAGAAAGGACCTATGTACCAATTAGCCCTTATTCATTAGTGTTGGATGGCTATTAGAGTGAAAATGAAAAAAATAACATGTGATTAATGGTAAAATTGTAATAAAAGCAAAATTAGAACAAAATTAAAGGAAGAAAAATATTTTCTTCTTTTGGATGCCGAAATCACCATTGATGGGAGCTCCAATATTCGACTTCATTCTCCTTGTGCATATCAAGATTTGAATGAAAGAGACAATAACCGAGGAAAAGGGAAAATAGTGGATTAGTCCCTACATATTGACCAGAATTAAATCATAGGTAAGTCCATAGTATTTCAATACATAAAAAAGTTCTAATTGTAATCTTATATTATTTTTCTTTAGTTAATATGTTTATATATAATTATTGATGATTGCACATATGTGCCCCTATTTCTACTTCGGTACCCCTGATTGCACATACGTACCCCTGTTTGTACTTCGGTACCCTTGGTTGTACATACGTGCCCCTATTTGTACTTCGGTACCCCTGATTGCAGATACGTGCCCCTATTTGCACTTCGGTACCCCTTATTGCACATGTGTGCCCCTGTTTTTACTTCAGTACCCTTGATTGTAAATGCGTGCCCCTATTTATACTTAGGTACCCCTAAATGCACTTGTGTTCCCCTAAATATACTCTAGTAACCCTGAATCAAATAGTATGTGAAATTAGTCTAATTGTATTTTGATTAAATGTTATACTATGTCCTTACTGTGTTATGTAAGCTTACCGGTTCTTGTGGATTGTTTTGTAAATAATCATTGCTGACATTTTGGAGGGATCATTCAATCGGCTTACACTATCCATCTGCATTAGTATTTTTTGTATCTCCTAGGGTAGTTCCATGTATATATATAGATGAGCATGTGGTTGAAATGTATGGGCTATTTTATAATGGTGCTTTGATAGGTTTATGACTTGAAGATTGTAACAGCATGTTTTTAGTGAAATCGATCGAGACCACAAATCTGAAGTCAAAAATTTTAATTTATTATTATTATGTTTCCTACAGCATCATAGAAGTACTGTATAAAAGTTTCGTTAAGAAATTTTACCATTTACATGCTTAATTTGATAAAAAGGACTAACTCGTGTAAAGTGCCAAAGTTGAGTTCTAATAGCTAAAGGTATTAAATAGCTACAGAAATTTATAGTGGAAGTATTTATATGGTAATTAGACCATTTAACTTGATAGTGGATGCACATGGCTTGACAATTGTGTAAATATTAATGTTTTTAAAGGTTAATTAAGTAATTTGTAAATAAAGTTAATAATAAATGAAACAAATGAAAAAGTCGTCATCTTTCACTTGTTTCATCCGAAACTAAAATGGAAGATTAGCCATGGAAGAAGCTTGGTTCGGTCATCTTCATCTTTGCTAAATTGGTATGATTTTTTGTCCAGTTTTTTATTATTTTAACGTTCTCGGGATCATTGTAGCTTAATCTAGCTAGCCCGGGGACTAATTTGTAAAATTGTTAAATTATTAGGGTTTTATCATTGATGAATATATATGAGTTTTGAAGTTTGATGATAGAAAATGATGATTGTTCTTAGATAAAAAAAAACTTTTGTAAAGGGATTTTTGGTGAAATTGTCAGTTAGGGGTTAAATTGAAAAATGCAATAAATTCATGGTAAAATTTGTGAACTTTTTAAATATGTGGGTTGTTATAAGTATGTATAAAAATCGGCTAGGCTTAAGTAGGCATACAATTTTATGAATTTTATTTTCTAAGCCTAAAGGATGAAATTGCAAAGAATTAAAAGTATAGGGGCAAAATGGTAATTTTGCCATAATACGTTTTGGATTAAATTGAATAAATTACATGTTGATTTGATTTAAATTTATATGTATAGATCCAGTTAGACCTCGTACAGAGTTAGATTGGGGCAAAGAGAAAGTCTCAGATTAATTGCCTCTGTATCTATGTTTACTCGTCGAGGTAAGTTCATATAATTAAATTTCTTTTACATGTTTTTAATTGAAATATATAAATGTTATGATTTTTCATATATAATTATCGAATGTATATCCAACGATGTACGATGATTATCGAGACCCGTTTGATCCATAGGAATTCGTAGGATACAAATGACATGTCATTAGGGTTACCAATTTGGTTAAGGTCCTACATGTGTTGTGGACACACCACAACTCGTACGGGCTTGCTGACTTACAGCTCGTGAGAGCATACCAATTTACAGCTCATGAAAGAATACCGATTTACAGGTCGAGAGAGTATAACGATTCACAGCACGAATGAGCATACATGAATAGGATTTGATGGATTACAGTTTAGCACACTATGTGTGAGCTAGCCTGAGTATCCAAGGATATTCTAAATGGTTTAACGAGTAATATTATGTTACATGATGATATGGGTTTGATACGAACTATTACAGGTATTTACATAAAATACATGGAAATGAGTTTACATGATATATAGATACATGATATGGATGTTACATGTTTATGGAAACTTGATTAATTGTTGAGCTCATCTATGATTATTGATTCATATATGAATTTACATGACTAATGTGGTTGGTGTATATGCGCTTAGGCTTTTGGCCAAGTTGTGTAGGAATATGCTTTGTTACTTACCTATTATTTAATCAAATGTTAAGTTTAATTCCATGTTATACGAACTTACTAAGCTTAAATGCTTACTCTGTGTTATTTTCTATGTTTATAGTGGATTAGAAGCTCGTTCGGTTTGGAAGTTTGGCGGAGCTATATCACACTATCCATCAGCTCTTTTGGTACTTTTGGTTGGTTTAATTTTGGTTATAATGGCATGTATAGGTTATTTTGGCTAAGGTTGGCTTATATGTGTTTTGGTTGTTGGGAATGACTATTTGGTTGGTTTGCATTTTGGCCTTGTATTGGTGAAATGGTATATTTTGATGTGTATATAAGTAGCCTTGTAATAGTTAATATGTGACTATATGGTTGAATGATGGAAGATAGAAAGGTAGTTGAATGTACATATTAAATATGTCATATAATTTGTTATGATGTGGTGCTTTGTTGTGGAAGGCATATATGTATATTGATACTAGTGTTTAAGTGATTAACTGGTACCATTTGTTGTGTTTTGGGAAGTTACATGGTAATTTTTTATGCAAATATGCACATATATTAGTTGATCATTTGACCAAAATGAGTTTATGATTATACATGTTTATAAATTGTCATTTGAAGTGCCTAGTGGCATATTAGTTGTATGTGATTATACCATATGAATGAAGAGGGAATGTGCATGATTTTGGTACTTTGTAATGGCTTGTATATATGTGTACTGGTGATTATAAGAACATGTCAATTTGGGTAAGGCAAAAAGGCTTGAAAAATAGTCTATTTTCGTCCACACGAGTAGAGACACAGGCGTGTGTCTCAATTGTGTATGATACACGATCAGGTAACACGGCCGTGTGTCCCTTGTACCTTTCAAAAGGTTAAAAGCCAGGCTGTTACATGGCCTAGCACACGGCTTGGTACACGGGCGTGTGAGGTTACTTCAAAGGGTACACAGCCTAGCACAAGGGTGTATGGCTTGGCCGTGCGGCCCAAGTCAGTGAGTTACACGAGCACGGACATGGTCTGGAACACAACCATGTGTCACTATTTTGAAAGCCCATATGGCCTAAGACACAAGTGTGTCTCTTGGCCGTGTGACCCTTGCACCTTTGAAAATTTTCAATGTTTTCTGAAAAGTTCTCTGAGTTCTCGATTTAGTTCTACCGCATATTTTAGACCTCAAAGGCTCGTATAAGGGACAATATGTATATTTTGAATTGGTTTTATTGTGTTTATTGATATTTTATGAAATGTTTGAAATTATGTTCGTTTGTACTGTAAACTCCGGTAATACTCTGTAACCCTGTTCTGGTGACGGATATGGGTTAGGGGTGTTACATTTATTGGTATCAGAGCTACGGTTTAGTCAATTCTCAGAGTGAATGTAGCGTGTATGAGTCTATCTATACATGTCATTATACAACCTTTGATAGTGTGATATCTCCTGACCGTTTTAAACATGTTTTCATATAGCAATGACATCCAACCGAGGTGACTCTGATGAAGTAGAGAGTAACGCTCAAGTCTGCATTCACGGAGTTGCATCAAGCAGTACAAGCCTGTATCTGAGGGCAGGGGAGGAGAGGCTAAAGAAGCCTTCTTTCAAATAATGAATGAATGGTTTACCAAGTTTGTACGGACGAACTCGGCTGCTCAACAACCTTCTCCCCCACCTGCTCCCCAACTAGTTCTCATTATTCCTCAAGGTATGGAACCAATCCGAATTAGTAAGCCTCCTGTTGATAAGATATGTAGCAACGAGGCTGAATAATTCTGAGCTGCTACTGAAGATGATCCCGAAATAGCTGAATTCTGTTGAGAGACTACAATTAGGGTTTTTGATAAGTTATCTTGTTCACTAGCCAAGTGCGTTAAATGTACGGTATCGTTATTGAAAGATTCAGCTTACCAGTGGTGGAACACGTTGATTTCTGTTGTGTCGAGAGAGTGGATCACCTGGGAATTTTTCCAAATTGAGTTTCGAAAGAAATATATTAGTCAGAGGTTTCTGGATCAGAAACGTAACGAATTTCTGAAGCTTAAACAGGGACGTATGACTATGTAAGACTATGAGCGGGAATTTCTTAGACTGAGCAAGTATACCCGGGAGTGTATTCCGTCTGAGACAGCCATGTGTAAAAGATTTGAAGAAGGTTTAAACAAAGACATAAAGCTTCTAGTTGGAATTCTTAAACTAAAAGAGTTCGTTGTACTGGTTAACTGGGCACATAAGGACGAAGAACTGAGTAAAGAGAAAAGAAGTGTTGATTTTGAAGCTAGAGACTTGAGAAAGAGATCGACTTGGAAGTCATATAAGTCAGTATCAAAGAAATCAAAAGAATATCACAAGCATTTTACAACTTCTGTGGGACATTTTAGTAGAGACAGAGGTACCCGACGCTCTAGTCCTATACCTCAGGCTACATCTGTAGCGAGTGTGGGTAGTGTCAGAGATGCCAGACCCGAGTGTAAGTATTGTAACATACCACATCATGGTGAGTGTCTAGTGAAGAACGGAGAATGTTTCAGATGTGGTTCCTTCGACCACTATCTTAGTGATTGCCTAGAGAAATCTAAGAAAGAGAAAGTTCAAACTACGAGATCAAGCAACACAGCTGCTTGACATAGACCACCTCATAATCCCAGAAATGTCAGTGGTAGCCATGATATGACGAAAAACTCTACTGTGAGATCCGAGGGACAAGCACCAACTAGGGCTTATGCTATTCGCACACGTGAGGATACTTTTGTTCTAGATGTTATTACCAGTACTTTCTCTATTTATGATACTAATGTTACTGCTTTCATTGATCCGGGATCAACCCATTTATATGTTTGTACGAATTTAGTATCTAGTAAAAATTTACCTATTGATTCTACTGAATTCATGGTTAAAGTATCAAACCCCCTAGGTCAATATGTGCTAGTTGATAAAGTTTACAAAAACTGTCTTTTGATGACACGGGGTTATAGTTTTTTAGCTGATTTGATGTATTACCATTTGATGAATTTGATGTGATTCTACGTATGGGTTGGCTAACTCTGCATGATGCTGCTGTAAATTGTAGACGAAAGCTTATCGTATTAAAATGTCAGAACACTGAGACGCTTGTATTGAATCAGATAATCCAAGTGGGTTGCCTATTGTTATATCAGCTATGTCAGCATAGAAATATGTGAGAACAGGTTGCAATGCTTAGATTGCTTATCTATTGGATACTAAAGTATCTAAATCGAAGCTTGAATCAATGCTAGTGGTTTGTGAGTATCCCGATGTGTTTCCAGAGGGATTACCTAGATTACTACCGGTCAGAGAGGTTAAGTTTGCTAAAGAACTTGTACCGAGAGCATCACCGATATTGATAGCACCTTACAGAATGGCTCCTACCGAGTTGAAAGAGTAGAAGGCACAGCTGCAAGGGTTGATAGATAGGGGTTTTGCTAGACCTAGTTTTTCACCTTGGGGTGCACCTATTCTATTCATTAAGAAAAAGAACGGATCAATGAGCTTGTGTATAGAATACCGTCAGCTCAACAAGGTTACAATCAAGATTAAATATCCATTGACTCATATAGATGATCTATTTGATCAGTTGAAAGGTGCCACAGTATTCTTGAAGACTAATCTTCGTTCTGGTTATTATCAGCTAGAAGTGAGAGATTTAGATGTGCCGAAAATTGCATTTAGAACTAGGTATGGACACTAAGAATTTTTTGTGATTTCGTTTGGTTTAACTAATGCACCTACAGTATTTATGGATTTGATGAACAGAATCTTCAAATCGTATTTAGACAAATTTATGGTTGTATTTATTGAGGACATTCTGATCGAATCTTGAGATAAGTCCGAGGATGTTGAACACTTGAGAATTCTTTTGTAAACCTTGCGGCATAAACAACTATTTGCTAAATTTAGCAAATATGATTTTTGGCTCTGAGAAGTCAATTTTCTAGGACATATAGCATTGGTTGAAGGCATCAGAGTTGATGCGAGTAAAAGTTTTGTAGTTGTTGATTGGAAACCACCGAAAAATGTATCTGAAGTTAGAAGTTTTCTAGGATTAACTAGTTATTACCAAAGGTTCATTAAAAGGTTCTCAATAATAGCTATACCACTGATGTGACTCTTACAGAAGGATGTGAAATTTGAATGGTTTGATACATGTTAGCAAAGTTTCAATCAGTTGAAAGCACTTTTGATTGAAGCACCAGTTTTGGTTCAGCCTGAAACGGGTAAAGAATTTGTACTTTTCAGCGACGTATGTTTAAATGGTTTAGGTTGTGTTTTATTGCAAAGCAAAGTAATAGCTTATGCTTTCAAACAGTTAAAGTCGCATGAAAAGAACTACCCGACACATGACTTTTTACGTTGAAAATTTGGCGACACCATTTTTTCAGTGAAAATGTCATATATTTACCAATCATAAAAGTTTGAAGTACCTAATGTCACAAAAAGATTTGAACCTGAGGCAGCGTAGATAGATCGAACTGTTAAAATATTATGAGTTAACTATTGATTATCATCCGAGAAAAGCTTATATAGTTGCTGATGCTCTGACTAGAAAATCTTTCTTTACTCTGCGAGTGATGAATACACGACTGACATTATCTGACGATGGTTCGATATTAGCTGAGTTGAAAGCTAAACCGATGTTTTTACAACAGATCTGTGAAGCTCAGAAGTGTGATGACGATGTGTTAGCTAAATGGGCATAGTGTGAGTCGACATCTAATTCAAAATTTCATATAGGACCTGATGATTGTTTATTGTTCAGAGGTAGAGTTTGAGTACAGAAGAATTCAGGGCTCATTCAGAGAATCTTACATGAAGATCATAGCGGTAGCTTGTCTGTTCTTTCAGGAAGCAATAAAATGTACAGTGATTTGAAACATATGTACTAGTGGCATGGAATGAAACATGAGATTTCTGATTTTGTATCGAGATGTTTGGTATGTCAGCAAGTTAAATCTAAACATTAGGTACCTTTAGGACTGTTACAACTAGTGATGATACCGGAGTGGAAATGAGATATAGTTACTATGGATTTCGTATCAGGTTTACCCTTGTCACTGAGAAAGAAAGATGCCATCTGGGTTATCATAGATCATTTGACAAAGTCTGTACATTTTATTCCGGTACATACAAACCACTCCCTTGAAGGATTAGTTGAGTTATATGTTTTTAAGATTGTCAGATTTCACGGAGTGCTAGCCTCCATTATTTCTGATAGAGATCCGCACGACAGAGTATTCTTGAAAGTATCACCTTGGAAGAAAGTTCTTTGATTTGGTTGTAAAGGGAAGCTTAGTTCGCGATTTATCGGGCTGTATGAGATTACTAAAAGAATCGGACATGTTGCATACCGATTAGCTTTATCGTCAAAACTAGAAAAGATTCATAATGTCTTTCACATGTCTATGTTACTATGGTACTGATCTAACCCTTCACATGTTATTTTTCCCGACGAATTTCGAGATTCATCCTAATATGTCGCATAGTGAAGAATCGATCAGAATTCTGGCACGGGAGGTGAAATATTTAAGAAATAAGAACATAGATTTAGTAAAAGTTCTCTGGCAGTGACATGGAATGGAAGAAGCCACCTAGGAACCCGAGAAAGCTATGAGAAAGAAGTACTCGAACCTCTTTTCTAGTAAGATTTTCGGGGAAGAAAAAACCCTTTAGGGGGAGAGTTGTAACAACCTGTTTTTAGTGAAATCGGAATAGTGGTTCTAGGACCACAAATTCAAAGTCAAAAAATTTATTTTTTTATTATTTTATTGCCTACAACATGATGGAAGTACCATATAAAAATTTCGTTAAGAAATTTTACCGTTTACATGCTTAATTTGATAAAAAGGACTACATCGCATAAAGTGCAAAAGTTGAGTTCTAATAGCTAAAGGTATTAAATAGCTATATAAATTTATAGTGGAAGTCCTTATATGGTAATTAGACCATTTAACTTGATAGTGGATGCACATGGCTTGGCAATTTTGTAAATATTAATGTTTTTAAATGTTAATTAAGTAATTAGTAAATAGAGCTAATAATAAATGAAACAAATGAAAAAGTCATCATCTTTTACTTGTTTCAACCAAAAATAAAATGGAAGATTAGCCATGGAAGAAGCTTAGTTCGGTCATCTTCGTCTTTGCTAAATTGGTATGATTTTTTATCACGTTTTTTATTATTTTTACGTTTTTGGGATTATTGTAGCTTAATCTAGCTAACCCGGGGATTAATTTGTAAAATTGTTAAACTATTAGGGTTTTACCATTAATGAATAAATATGAGTTTTGAAGTTTGATGATATAAAATGAATGGTTGTTGTTAGATAAACAACTTTTGTATAGGGATTTTTGGTGAAATTGTCAATTAGGGGTTAAATTGAAAATTGTGATAAATTCAAGGTAAATTTTATGAATTTGTAAAATATGTGGGCTGATATAAGCATGTATAAAAATTGGCTAGGCTTGGGTAGGGGTAAAATTTCATGAATTTTATTTTTCGAGCCTAGGGACTAAATTGTAAAGAATTAAAAGTCTAGGGGAAAATGGTAATTTTTCCAAAATAAGTTTTGGATTAAATTGAATAAATTACATGTTGAGTTGAGTTAAATTTATATGTATAGATCCAGTTAGACCTTGTACAAATTTAGATCGGGGAAAAGAGAAAGTCTCACATTAATTGCCTTTGTATCTATGTTTACTCATCGAGGTAAGTTCATGTAATTAAATTGTATATATATGTTTTTAATTTACATATATAAATGTTATGATTTGGTTGAGGTCTTGCATGTGTTGCGGACACACCACAGCTCGTATGAGCTTACCAATTTACAACTCGAGAGAGCATACCGATTCACAGCTCGTATGAGCATACATGTACAAGATTTGAGGTATTACAATTTAGCACACTATGTGTCAGCTCTCCAAAGTATCCAATGATGTTCTAAATGGTTCAACGGGCAATGTTCTGTTATTAGATGATATAAGTTCGATACGAACTATTACAGGTATTTATATGAAATACATGGAAATGATTTTACATGATATATAGATGCATAATATAGATGTTACATGTATATGGAAACTTGATTAATTGTTGAGCTCATCCATGATTATTTATTCATATATGAATTTACATGACTAATGTGGTTCATGTATATGTGCTTAGGCTTTTAGCCAAGTTGTGTTGGAATATACTTTTGTTACTTACCTACTATTTAATCAAATGGTAAGTTAAATTCTATGTTATACGAACTTACTAAGCTTAAATGCTTACTCTGTGTTACTTTCTGTGTTTATAGTGGATCAGAAGCTCGTTCGGGTTGGAAGTTTGTTAGAGATATATCACGCTATCCATCGGCTCTTTTGGTACTTTCAGTTGGTTTAATTTTGGTCATAATGGCATGTATTGGTTATTTTGGCTAAGGTTGGCTTATATATGTTTTGGTTGTTGGAAATGACCATTTGGTTGGTTTGTATTTTGGCCTTGTGTTGGTGAAATGGTATATTTTGATGTGTATATAAGTAGCCTTGTAATAGTTGATATGTGACTTGATATGGTTGAATAAAGGAAGATAGAAAGGTAGATGAATGTGCATATTAAATATGTCATATAATTTGTTGTGAATTGGTGCTTTGTTGTCGAAGGCATATATGTATATTGATACTAGTGTTTAAGTGATTAATTGGTACCATTTGGTGTGTTTTGGTAAGTGAGTTACATGGTAAGTTTTGATGCAAATATGCACATATATTAGTTAATCATTTGACCAAAATGAGTTTATGATTATACATGTTTATAAATTGACATTTGAGGTGCCTAAGGGCATATTATTTGTATTTTATTATAGCATACAAATGAAGAGGGAATGTGCATGATTTTGGTACTTTGTAATGGCTTGTATATATGTGCATTGGTGATTGTAGGTACATGTCAATTTGGGTGTGAAAAATGGCTTGAAAATAAGCCTATTTTTGTCCATACAGGCAGAGACACGGGCGTGTGTCTCAGCCGTTTATGATACATGACTAGGTGACATGGGCGTTTTTCTTAGCCATGTGTGATACACGGCCAAGTGACACGGCTGTGTGTCCCTTGTAGCTTTGAAAGGGTTGCAAGTCAGGCTGTTACACGGCCTAGCACACGGGCATGTGAGGTTACTTCGAAGAGTACATTGCTTAGCACACTAGTGTGTGGCGTCACCGTGTTGCCCAAGTCCATGAGTTACACGGGCACGAACATGGGCTAGAAGACAACCGTGTGTCCGTATTTCGAATTCCCACAAGGTCAAAGACACGAGCATATCTCTTTGCCGTGTGAGTTACACAGCCCGGCCACACGACTGTGTCACCCTTACATCTTTGAAAATTTTCAATGTTTCTTGAAAAATTCTCTGAGTTCCCGATTTAGTCCTAACTTGTTTAAAACGAGTAGTTTGGGCCTCAAGGGCTCGTACAAGGGACAATATGTATATTTTGATTTGGTTTTATTGTGTTTATTAATATGTTATGAAATGTTTAAAATTATGTTCGTTTGGGCTATAAACTCTAGTAATACTCTGTAACCCTGTTCTAGTGACGGATATGGGTTAGGGGTGTTACAAAGATTATGTTTGGTTTGTGCACTTTATTGTTTATCAAACTTTTTCATTTTTGGTCACTTGTTAATGCTTGTAATTAAGGCTCTTTATGATATGTTTGGAATGGTTTGATAATGGTCCATTTGTGGTATGTTTTGGTAAGTAATTGAACTAGGTTATAATAACTGAAATAAGGTAAGGTTGATTTGTTTTGGCATGTTATGTTTTGGTATATTTGAGGTGCCTTTGAATGGCATATTGATTATGTAATTTAGGATGCTTGAAATGGTATGTTTATGCAAGTTTGAATGGTGTTTAATTCCTTAATGGTGTGCACAATTGGATTGAATGTTTATGCATAATTTGGTTTCGAAATGTTTTGATTTTAGGTAAATTTTGGGTTCTTACAGCTTGCGACACTGCCGTGTGTCATCTGAGAATTTCTTAGGGTTTAAGTTGGTGAGTTACACAACCTAGCGTACACGGTCGTCTGGCCGTACTAAGTGAGTTACACGAGTGAGGACACGGGTTGGGATACGGTCGTGTGTCCCTTGTTCGAAAGTTACACGACCTGGGGTGATGTCATACAACTTGGCCACACGGTCGTGTGACCCCTATTTCTAATTTTTACAACTTTTTCTTAAAATTTTCGTTTTGTTTCAAATAGTCCCGAATTGCTTCCAAGTTATTTCTAGGGCCTCGATGGCTCGAATTAAGGACGAAATGTATGAGAATGAATAGTTTATGATATATTTAAATTATTAAATATTATTATGTTTAAATGTTTTTGATTGAATGGTAATGCTCTGTAACCCTAATTTGACGACGGATATGGTTTAGAGGTGTTACATAAATCAACCTTTAATTTCATTTTTGAGTCGAATATTTCATTTAACTTAAAGAATGACATAAGCGATCTTTAACACGGTGCTCAACGGACCCACTTCTCAGGCATATTCCTGACTTTTCCAACACTCGCTTAAATGGCACTTATTAAAATACTTACAAATAAAAATTTCTCGGTGATCTAATAGAAACTCTAATATTAGCTTTTAGAACATTCTAAGATGGTATATCCTCTCTAGCCTACTTCAAAGGTCATGAGTTTGGGCCAGTAGAACTAGACCTCCTCTTTTACGTACTTTGTTATTTTCCTTTCTCTTGCATTCAAACCACTTACTCCCTTCTAATATCTTGTTCTTTTCAACTGTAGTCTCAGAAACCCATTTCTAAAACTCCTACATTGCTTGTAACAGCCTGTTTTCAGTAAAACCAGAATAGTAGTTTTGGGACCACAAATCTGAAGTCAAAAAATTTATTTTATTATTATGTTATTGCCTAAAGCATGATAGTAGTATCGTACAAAAATATTGTTAATAAATTTTGCCATTTAAATGTTCAATTTGATAAAATGACTAAATTACATAAAGTGCAAAAGTTGAGTTCTAGTAGCTAAATCTATTAAATAGCTATAGAAATTTAAATTTTAAGTCCTTATATGGTAATTACACAATAAATGGTGATAGTGGAATGTGTTGGCTTGGTATTTTTGAAATTAGTAATATTTTATAAGGTTATAAAGGTAAAATAATTAATAATAAAAAATAACATATGAATTATATGTCCATCTTCTGCAAAAAAACACTTCAACCGATTCTAACATGGAGAAACCATAGCTAGGGTTTGGCCATGCTTCTTTTACTTGATTGGTAAGATATTTTGTCACGTTTTTAATTATTTCTATATTTTCGGGATCGTTGTAGCTTAATCTAGCTAGCCCAGGGACTAATTTGTGAAACTATTAAACTATTAGAGTTTTCCCATGAATGAATATAAGTTTTTTTTTTTATGTTTGATGGAAGAAATTGGATGGTTGTTTTTAGATAAACAATTTTTGTTAAGAGATTTTTGATGAAATTGTCAAATAGGGACTACATTAAAAAATAGGAATTTTTACATGGTGAAATTGTGAAATAAATTAAACATAGGGATTTCTAGGGACCTAATTAATATTTGGCTATGATGGGTTATGGTGAAATTGCATAAATTTCAAATTTTATGAGTTAAGGACTAAATTGCAAAGAAATTAAAATTATAGGGGCAAAATGGTAATTTTTCAAAATATGATTTTTGGTTAAATTGAATAAACTATGTATTGAATTGAGGTAAATTTATTCGTTTAGATCAGGACAGACCTAGTACGACTTTAGATCAGGGCAAAGAGAAAGCCTCAAATTAATCATCTTCGTATCTACGTATACTCGTCAGGGTAAGTTCGTGTGACTAAATTGTGTTTATATGTTTTACATTGAATTATGTATGAGTTGTGAATTGCTATATGTATACATAATTTCATATCCAACGATGCACGCTAATTATGGAGCCCCCGTTTGAACCTTAGGAATTTGTAGGATACAAATGACATGTCATTAGGGTTTACATGATTCGAGTTCTGGTCCTAAACATCCTACCGATGGCTGAGGTCCGGTATGTGTTGGAGATACTCCATAGCTCGTGTGAGCAGTATTGTGTAGCTACATTTCGACCCACAGCTCGAGTGAGCAAGCTTCTATTCACAGATCGTGTGAGCAAGCCCATATTCACAGCTCATGTGAGCATTTTGATCCACGGCTCATGTTAGCAAACATATATAGGATTTGACGGATTATAGTTATACGAGTTAGCACACTATCTGTGAGCTATCCCGGGTATCCAACGGTATTCTAAATGGTTCAACGGGCATTATTTTGATATGAAATGGTAAGAGTTCAATGCAGATCATTATAGGGACACATGTGAATTACATTGAAATGTTATTACATGGTATATTGAAAGTAGAAATAGGTGATATATGTATATGCTACATGAACAAATGTTGTGCTCATCCATGTTCTTAATGCCTTATTATATGTTTAATATAACTACCATGTTTGGTGTACATGATTAAGCTTTGGCCAAGTATAGTTGGATTGTGCCATGTTTATCTTACCTAATATGTATCTATCGATAAGTTTTGTTTTATATTTTACGAACTTACTAAGCTTATATGCTTAGTCTGTATTATTTTCTATGTCTTATAGTGCATTGAAAGCTCATTCAGATTGGAAGCTTATCGGAGCTATATCACACTATCCATCGGCTCTATTGGTACTTTTGGGTGTTTAATTTTGGTTATAATGACATGTATAAGTATTTTGGCTACTGTTGGCCTATGTGTTTGGTTGTTGAAATGATCATTTGGTTTGGCTTGAGTTATGGTATTTTGGTGTTCAAATGAATTTGGTTTTGGCATGTAAATATTAGCCTTCATATGGATGATATTTGTCATGATATACTTGAATTATGGAAGATGAAATTATAGTTTGAATATGCATATTATGGTTTGTAACTTATTGGAAATGTTGTAAATTGGTATTTTGTTTTGAATGACTTATATGGCTATTGATGTTACTGGTTGATTGGTATATTTAGTACCATTTGGTATGTTTTTGGTAAGTGAAATGTATGGTATGTATCGATGCAAACATAGTTGGAAGTTATTTGATCATTTTGGTCAAATTGATTAAATGGTTATACATGTTTACATGTTGTCATTTGAGATGCCTATGGGCATATTGGTTGTATGTTAGTATACCTTATGTATATAGCTTGGTTACGCATGATTTTAGTGCCTTGTTATGGCTTGTATATATGTGTAATTTTGGGTGTAGGTACATACCAAGATGGGTGCGAAAAATAGCTTATAAAATGGTTTATTTTCGTCCACACTGGCAGAGACACGGGCGTATGTCTCAGCCGTATATGAAACACGGCCAGGCGAAACAGCCTTGTGTCCCCTGTAGCTTTCAAAGAGTTGCAAGTTAGGCTGTTACACGACCTAACACACGACCTGGCACACGGGCGTGTGAGGTTATTTTGAAGGGTACACGGCCTGGCACACGGGCGTGTGGTTTGGCCATGTGACCCAAGTCAGTAAGTTTCACGGGCTAGGACATGGCCGTGTGTCCCTACTTCGAATGCCCACACGGCCTGAGACACGGGCATATCTCCTGGCCGTGTGACCCTTGTAGTGTTGATAATTTTCACTATTTTTTGAAAAATTCTCTGAGTTTTCGATTTAGTCCTAACCTGTTTCTAAAGTATTTTTTTAGGGCTCGTATAAGGGACATGTATGACTTAGATTGGTTTTAATATGATTATTGATACGATTTGTAATGTTTCAAATTTATGTTCGTTTGATTTGAAAGCTTCTATAATGATCTGTAACCCTATGCCGACGATGGATACGAGTTAGGGGTGGTACATTTATTGGTATCAGAGCTACAGTTTAGTCAATTCTGAGACTGAACGTAGTGTGTACGAGTCTACTATACATGTCATTATATAACTTGTGATCGTGTGATATCTCCTGACCGTTTTAAAACATGTTTTCATAAAGCAATGATATCCAACCGAGCTGACTCTGATGAAGTAGAAAGCAATTATCAAGCATCCGTTCACGGAGCGGTATTAAGCTATACAAGGCCAATATTTGAGGGCTGGGGAAGAGAGGTTAAGGAATCCTTCTTCTAGATGATGAGTGAATGGTTTAGCGAGTTCATACTGATGAACCTGGTTGCTTAACAACCTCCACCCCCTTCGACTCCCCAATCGGTCCCTGTTATTCCTCAAGGTCTGGAACCAATCTGAGTTAGTAAGCCACCTATTGATAAGATACGTAAGTACGGGGCTAAAGAATTCAAAGCTACTATTGAAGATGATCCCGAGAGAGCAGAATTCTAGTTAAAGAATTCAATTAGGGTTTTTGACGAACTATCCTGTTCATCGGCTAAATGTGTTAAGTGTACAGTATCGTTGTTCAAATATTCGACTTATCAGTGGTGAAATACGTTGAATACAATTATGCTGGGAAAGCAGATCACCTGGGAATTCTTTCAAACCGAGTTTCGAAAGAAATACATTAGTCAGAGATTTCTAGATCAGAAACGTAAGGAATTTCTTGAGCTCAAAAGGGTCGTATGACTGTGTTAGAGTACGAGCGAGAATTTGTTAGACTAAGTAAATATGCCCGTGAATGTATTCCAACCGAGACATAAAGCTTCTAGTCAGAATTCTTGAGCTGAAAGAATTTGTTGTCTTAGTTTATCTATTGCACAAAGTCGAGGAACTGAGTAAAGAAAAAAGACATGGTGATTTTGAAGTTAGAGACTTGAGAAAGAGATCGACTAGGAAGTCATATCAATCGGCATAAAAAAAGATCAAAAGAACATCACAACCGTTATACAACTTCAATAGGGTACTCCAATAGGGACAGAGGTAACCAATGTTCAAGTCCTAAACCTCAGTCTACATCTGTAGCAAGTGTGGGTAGTGCCAGAGATGTCAGACCCGAGTGCAAGCACTGTAAAAGATTTGTTGTGGTATTTAGTGATGACATTCTGATATATTCACGAGATAAGGTTGAGCAAGCTGAACATTTCAAAATTGTGTTACAAAACCTACGAGATAAATAAATTTTTGCTAAATTTAGAAAATGTGAGTTTTGGCTCTGAGAGGTCAGTTTTCTAGGACATATAGTATCAGTTGAAGGCATTAGAGTTGGTACGAGTAAAATTTTAGCACCTGTTGACTGGAAACCATCGAGAAACGTATCCAAAGTTAGAAGTTTTCTGGGATTAGTTGGGTACTTACGAAGATTCATCGAAGGGTTTTTGATGATAGCTACGCCGATGAGACGGCTATTAGAGAAAGATGTGAAATTTGAATGGCCTGAGAAATGTCAACAAACACTATTGACTAAGGCACCAGTTTTGGTTCAACCTGAATCGGGTAAAGAATTTGTGATTTACGGCTATATATTTTTAAATGGTTTAGGCTGTGTTTTGATGCAATAAGGCAAAGTAATAGCTTATGCTTTCAAACAGTTAAAGTCGCATGAAAAGAATTATCCGGCACATGACCTAGATTTGGCAGCTATTGTGTTTGTGTTGAAAATATGGCGACACCATTTGTTCGACAAAAAATTTCATATATTTACTGATAATAAGAATTTGAAGTATCTAATTTCGCAAAAAGATTTGAATCTGAGATAGCGTAGATGGCTCGAACTGTTAAAAGATTATGAGTTGATCATTCATTATCATTTGGGAATAACGAATATAGTTGTTGATGCTTTGAGCATAAAGTCTTTATTTACTCTACAAGCGATGAATACGTGACCAACGTTATCTGATGATGGCTCGACTGAGTTGAAAGCTAGACCGATGTTTTTACAGTATATCTACGAAGCTCAGAAATGTGATGTTGAATTGCTAACTAAGCGAACACAGGATAAGTCAACTTCTGATTTAGAATTTTAGATAAGACCTAATAATTTTTTATTGTTTAGAGGTAGAATTTGTGTACAGAAGTATCCAGAGCTCATTCAGAGAATCTTGCACGAAGCTCATAGTGGTAGCTTGTCTGTTCATCTGGGAAGTAATAAGATGTACAGTGATTTGAACAAATGTATTGGTGGCCAAGAATGAAATGTGAGATTTTTGACTTTGTATCGAGATGCCTGATATGTCAGCAGGTTACAGCTGAACATCAGGTATCTTCTGGATTATTATAGCGAGTGATGATACCGAAGTGGAAATGGGATCGAGTTACTATAGACTTCGTATCAGGTTTACCCCTATCTCTAAGAATGAAAGATGTCGTTTGGGTTGTCGTTGATCGTTTGACGAAGTCAACACATTTTATTCCAGTACGTACAAATTACTCCCTTGAGAAATTATCTGAGTTATACATATCTGAGATTGTCAGTTTACATGGACTGCCAGCTTCCATCATCTCGGATAAAGATCCGCGGTTTACATCCTGATTCTAGAGAAAGTTACAGGAACCTCTAGGTACGTGATTTTATTTTAGCACTGCATTTCATCCTCAGACCAATGGTCAGTCTGAGCGTGTAATTCAGATTCCTAAAGATATGCTTCGTTGCTATGTGTTAAAGTTTGAAGGCAACTAGGAGAAATATTTACCGTTGGTTGAATTCACGTATAACAACCGTTTTCAGTCGAGCATAAAGATGGCACCGTATAAAGCTTTGTATGGTCGTAAATGCTGAATTCCATTATACTGGACTGACCTCAATGAGAAAAAGATACACAGGGTTGATTTGATTCGTGAGACTAAAGAAAAAGTAAAAGTGATCCAAGATAGTATGAAAGCAGCTTCAAAATGTCAGAAATCTTATGCGAGTATTCAACATAAAGACGTAGAATTTCAAGTCAAGGATAGAGTATTCTTGAAAGTATCGCCTTGAAAGAAAGTTCTTCGGTTCGGTAGCAAAGGAAAGCTAAGTCCACGATTTATCGGGCCATATGAGATTACTAAAAGAATCAGATTTGTTGCGTATAGATTAGCTTTACCGTCAGAATTAGAAAAGATTCATAACATTTTTCACATGTCTATGTTACGACGGCATCAATTTGACCCTTCACATGTTATCACCCTGACGAATGTTGAGATTCAGCTTGATATGTCGTATAGTGAGGAATCGATCAGGATTCTAGCGCAAAAAGTGAAAGAATTGAGAAACAAGAACATAGCTTTAGTAAAAGTTCTCTGGCAACGACACAGAATAGAAGAAGCTACCTGAGAACCCAAGAAAACTATGAGAAAACAATATTCGAACCTCTTTTCTGGTAAGATTTTTGGGGACAAAAATCCATTTAGGGGGAAAGTTGTAATAGCCCATTTTTAGTGAAATCGAAACAGTGCTTTCGAGACCACAAATTCGAAGTCAAAAAATTTACTTTATTATTACATTGCCTACATCATGATAGTAGTACCGTATAAAGATTTCGATAAGAAATTTTACCGTTTACATGCTCAATTTATTAAAAAGCACTAAATTGTGAAAAGTGCAAAAGCTGAGTTCTAGTAGCTAAAGGTACTAAATAGCTATAGAACGTTAAAGTTTAAGTCCTTAAATGGTAACTAAATCATAAATGGTGATAGTGAAATTTGTTGGCTTGGTATTTTTGAAATTAGTAATATTTTATAAGATTATAAAGGTAAAATAATTAATAATGATAAAATAACATACAAATTATATGTCCATCTTCTTCACAAAAACACTTCAACCGATTCTAACATGGAGAAACCATAGCTAGGGTTCGGCCATGCTTATTTTGCTTGATTGGTAAGATATTTTGTCCCGTTTTTAATTATTTCTATGTTTTTGGGATCGTTATAGCTTAATGTAGGTAGCCTAAGGACTAATTTGTGAAACTGTTAAACTATTAGGGTTTTTCCATGAATGAATATAGGTTGTTTTTTATGTTTGATGGAAGAGATTGGATGGTTGTTGTTAGAGAAACAACTTTTGTTAAGAGATTTTTGATGAAATTTTTAAATAGGGACTAGATTAAAAAATAGAAATTTTTACATGGTGAAATTGTAAAATGAATGAAATATAGGGCTTTCTAGGGACCTAATTGATATTCGAATTTGATGGGTTGAGGTGAAATTGCATAAATTTCCTTTTTATGAGCAATGGGACTAAATTGCAAAGAAATTAAACCATTTTGCCAAAATATGATTTGGGTTAAATTGAATAAGTTACATTTTGAATTGAGTGAAATTTATCCGTTTAGATCAAGACAGACCTTGTACGACTTTAGGTCAGGGCAAAGAGAAAGTCTCAGATTAATCGCCTCCGTATCTACGTATACTCATCGAGGTAAGTTCGTGTAACTAAATTGTGTTTATATGTTTTACATTTAATTATGTATGAGTTTTGAATTGCCATATGTATACACGATTGCATATCTAACGATGTCCGACAATTATCGATCCATGTTTGAACCTTAAAAATTCATAGGATACAAATGACATATCATTAGGGTTCACACGATTCGAGTGGTTAAGGTCCAGCATATGTTGCGGATACTCCATAGCTCATTTGGGCAGCATCATGTAGCTACGCTCCGACCTATAGCTCGTGTGAGTAGGTCTATATTCACAGCTCGTGTGAGCATACATGTACAAGTTTTGACGGATTACAGTTATATGAGTTAGTACAGTATGTGTGAGCTATCCCGGGTATCCAACGGTATTCTAAATGGTTCAACAGGAATTATTCTGATATGAAATGGTAAGAGTTTGATGTAGATTATTACAGGGACACAATTGAAATGTTATTACATGGTATATTGAAAGTAGAAATGGATGATATATGTATATGCTACATGAATAAAAGTTGAGCTCATCCATGTTCTTAATGTCTTATTATATGTTTAATATAGCTAAAATGTTTTGAGTACATGATTAAGTTTTGGCCAAGTATAGTTGGATTGTGCCATGTTTATCTTACCGAATATGTATCTATCGGTAAGTTGTGTTTTATATTATACAAACTTACTAATCTTATATGTTTACTCTGTGTTATTTTTCTTGTCTTATGGTGCACCAGAAGCTCGTTCGGGTTGGAAGCTTGTCAGAGCTATATCAGACTATCCATCGGCTCTATCGGTACTTTCGAGTGTTTAATTTTGGCTATAATGGCATGTATAAGTATTATGTCTAATGTTGGCCTACATGTTTCGTTGTTGAAATGATCATTTGGTTTGGCTTGAGTTATGGTATTTTGGTGTTCAAATTAATTTGGTTTTGGCATGTAAATATTAGCCTTAATATGGATGATGTTTGCATGATATGCTTTAATTATGGAAGATGAAATTATAGTTTGAATATGCATATTATATATGGTTTGTAACTTGTTGGAAATGTTGTGAACTGGTACTTTGTTTTGAATGACTTATATGACTATTGATGTTAGTGGTTGATTGGTATATTCAGTACCATTTGGGTATGTTTTTGGTAAGTGAAATTCATGGTATGTATTGATTCAAACATAGTTTGAAGTTAGTTGATCATTTTGGCCAAATTGATTACATGGTTATACATGTTTACATGTTGTCATTTGAGATGCCTATGGGCATATTGGTTGTATGTTAGTATACCTTATGTATATAGCTTGATTATGCACTATTTTGGTTCCTTGTTATGGCTTGCATATATGTGCAATTTTGGGTGTAGGTACATGCCAAGATGGGTGAGAAAAATGGCTTGTAAAATGGTCTAGTTTCATCCACACGGGCAAAGAAACGGGCGTTGTCTCACACACGGCCAGGTGACACGACCATGTGTCCCCTGTAGCTTTCAAATGGTTGCAAGTCAAGTCATTTGATGGCCTAACACACGACCTGGCACACAGAAGTGTGAGGTTATTTCAAAGCGTACACGGCTTGGCACACAGGCGTGTGGCTTGGCCGTGTCACCCAAGTCAGTGTGTTACACAGGTTGGGACACAGCCGTGTGTCCCTACTTTGAATGCCCACACGGCCTGAGACATGAGCCTGTCTCTTGGTCGTGTGACCCCTACAGTGTTGAAAATTTTCACTATTTTTTGAAAAATTCTCTGAGTTTCCGATTTGGTCTCGACTTGTTTCTAATGTGTTTGTAGGGCCTCGAGGGCTCGTATAAGGGACAATATGTATGATTTATATTGTTTTTAATAAGATTATTGATATGATTTGTAATGTTTGAAATTTATGTTTGTTTGATTTGAAAACTCTGGTAATGCTCTGTAACTTGTTCCAGCGACAAATACGAGTTAAGGGTGTTACATTGCTTGGGATATTGTATCATCCCTAGTTTCTTCATATCCTTTTTTAGTTGTAGACGCATTAACTATGTAATTTGTCACAGGGTTAGACACAGGTCCTTAAAAAACTAACAACTAATCTTAGGTTACTCGACATTGCACTCCTTGAAAATCACATACCACAAGTTCGCACACCTCGGGTTTTCATATCACTTTCTTAAGTCTAAAGTTTTAGGTGAATCTATAGTTCAAAAATAAAACTACTAACTATTTCCTAATCCACCTTGGGCCTGAGCAACACGTTGAAGCACCCTAAGCATGGCTTATGACACAACATCGTCAGCAGGCTCCTAATAATCCTCCTCAATGGTATGATTTTTTTCAACATGGTCAACCACTAGCTCGAGTTTAGTCACGGGCTCAGCTGTGCGCACTCGATACGCAAATGAATCAATTTGGGTTCCCAGACCCTATTCTCCATAAGCTCTCATACCCCTAGTACAAATACCTTCTCGACTCATCTTTTTATCGAATTCTTAAGTTTTATGAAGGTTTTATCTAACAATTAGAAATGAGCTTTCATTATCAATTATTTTTTTTAGTTCTAAATGTTTCGTCACTATAGTATCAGTATCTAGAGTTCTCAGAATCTAGAGTTTCATAGTATAAAGAAATCTATAGTTTCACACTAAAAATTCAATAAGTCAGAAGTACTTACCTGGGCAAGCTTCGGACTTTCAGATTTCCAAAATAGAATCAAAATTTATTTAAAATGTGTTTGACTATGGCTTGGATTTTTCCCAAAATACCTTTTTTCACAAATATAAATGCATTTTCAAAAAAATAAACCACATTCTGAGTTTTTGAATCGGGCTTTGATACCACTAAATGTAACCCCCAAACTCGATTTAGACGTTATAGTCGAATCTCGAAGATCACATTGTCCATATTAATGGCGTAGAAAATCATTTAGCTATTTTCTCTTAAAATCGTCATTGTTAAAAACGTCCTTGTTGAGAAGATCGAATTTTGTTTGAAATTGTTTATCCTTAGAAAACTCAAGTTTTAATATATTTCAAAAGTGTTTTACTTCCATTAAAACATCAAAACAGATAATTTGCATATCTAAAACTTGTTTGTCATTTTCAAAACATACATTTAATATATATCTCATAAAATATCAATTTTGTCAGCAGATAGTGTTGAGTTTCGTAAACAAAGTGTTGAACTTTGAAAATACCCTTGTTGGGCCTTGTTTGACTTAGTTATGAAAACTCCATCATAAATTGTTTGTTTCACAATATTTTAAATGATAATTTTAAAACCTAAATCATGTAGAAAAAACCAAAATCAAAATAATACAAAGTCCAAAAGAAAATCCCAATCAAAAGTCCACAGTAATAAAAACACATCCCAAAATATCAAGTACCAAAATAATATATTTTTCTGAAAATGACTGAAAGCACCTCCATAAGCCGAGCTTGTCCTAACCTCGATTATTATTTGAAAAGTCAAAATTAAAAAGGGTGAGCTTTAAAAGCCCAATGTGATCTCAACACAAATATAATCACATACATATCACAAAATTAGTCTCATCATATCAATCATCAAAATAATCACAAGTTCTAATACTAATACTTATGCATGAACATGTCGATGCATACTTTAAAAATGATGAACATTTTATAAAATTTCCTACCCATCTCCACTACACACTGTATATCGAGTTCCCCAGAACTCGTCCATCCAATAACACACAATTTGTGGACAAGCCACCATATAAATGCTGATAAACGGCTACATAACACATTATGGAGAATCCACCACATATTTGCTAATAACGGTCACATAATCGCAAATAAACTGTCACACTTCCACCTTTCACAAAACCCCACCCTATGCATGTGATATGACAATTTCACTTTTTAACACATATTATTCACTTTTACACTTAGGCATGTAAACATGCTCTCATAATCACATATCACTTAGTTATCACTTATAATCACTTTAACAAGTTAAACATGCTTTTCATATTAGATCATGGATCTCAATTTTCACATACACATATATAAGTCTCACATGCTTAAATCATCACATATATCACATAAGCTATACATCACATATCATGAGGATGAAATTTACATATACATCATAATCACATCAATTATCATGTGTTTCATAGAATCACTCGGTTAGAGTCACTTACTTAGTGTTCATCTTGTTAAGCTTTCCAACTCTTCATGTACGACAGCGGAGGGCTATGGGGTTTCATCATAATAGGAGAGGAGAAATGAGACCCATTGTGGCGCACAGTGGTAATGGGAGGAGAAAAAGAGGAGGAGAGGAGATGCAGTGGCCACGAGGTGTGATGAACAGTGGTGGAGGGTTTGGTCACGGTAAAAGAAAAGAGAAAAGATTAAAAGAAAGGGTGGTGGTTATTTTGTAAAATGGAGATAAAATGGATGAAAACATAAATGAAAAATAGAGAAAATGGGAGTAAGAGGGAGGTAGGGATGGCAAAGTGAGTTTGGGAGAGTGGGAATAGGTTGGTAAACTAGGGCTAGGTTCAATAAACCTTTTGTATGGCATGGATGTGAAGTTTTGGCAAGGGAGGGAGACATGGAGTAAAAAGGGGGATCATGCACCCTCAACTTAAGGTAAGTTTGACATATATTGGAGAAGGAATCCTCCTATTTGTGGTGAAAAAAGGGTGGACGGCAAGCACTTAAATCACATGGATGAATTGTAAAAAAAAAAGTTAAGTAGAAGAGTGAACATTAGAACTTGAACCTTGGACAACGAGGATAGCTAAGGAGTTAATAAAAAACTAGACTACTCACTTCCCTATTCTCAAACTTGCACAAATAAAAATAAAAATATGGGATAACATTTGCTGAGGGTTTGAAACAAATTTGCACCAAATAGAAATTAATGAGAACGAAGGGATTTGAACTCAGATCATCAAGGACAGCTCCACCACTACTCAATCGCTATAATTCATAATTATTTATTATTAAATGAGCAAAAGATTATCTAAATAAAAATTCAGTCATGACCATTCTCAGTTCATTAACCCAATTTCTACTAACCCAATTTTTGGGATATGACAGTTTAAGTCTCTTGTAAGAGTCGTAGGGACACATATAACTTAGAGAAATCCTACCATAGATATATCTGCTAATAAATTGTTCAAGAAGAACCTATAGGTGTTGACAAGGCCAACCAAACTACAATAGTTATATGAAATTCAGGGAGTTGTTTGCATGCATTAATTCTTATTCCTTATAACACCAAGACATTATTATCTAATAATTTATGTACAGAATATCACTAAGTTCGTTTAAACTTATGAGTGAGTTGCCTTGATTGCAAGATTAAAGGTTGTTATGGAAACTGAGGGAAGAGACAAAGCCAGACCTCGCGGAATCCATGTGGGTTTCTTCAAAGTGGTATCATGCATATAGAGGGACACCCCTAGAGGCTACGCCTCAAGGAGTGAATATGTAATTAAGTAACAATTCTATTTGTTCAAAATTACATATATAATTATATTTAGTAGATTGGCATGTTATAATGAACATTTATCTATTTAGTTAGTCATTCGTATAGTAAGAGATTTCATATGATGTGTATTTATAAAATATTTTGGTTAGTTAATTAATTGGGTTAAATCTATATGTGAACGTTGCATTAAGTCTGGTGGAGAATTAAATAAATGAAAAGTATTCTCTTAAATAATTTGGGTTAATTGTGACATTTCGTACCCAGACTCAGAGATTGGGTTGGGTATAGGGTGTTACAGGACAACAAACCCTAGTATTATTAACTAGAGTTATTGCCCCCTATACTTCTAGTTAAACCAGGAGTTCATTTTTATAGTTGAAATAAACTTATACAATTTAACAAGGGTTTTACTTCATTTCTTTATAAATAGATGGCACTGGTAGGGAAAAAAATAAAACTTTAAGATATTATTACTTTGTTCGAAAATAGTGAGAGTTTTATCCTCTGAATATTAAATCTATTTTCCAGAATAACAATTATGTCAATTTCTATTGAGAAGATATTTTTACTTCCACACCAGAAATTGAGAAAACTATTTTTGGTTCTGTGTTTGATTCAAATTGTTTGAGCCCACACTCGAAGCAATCCATGGTACAAGAATAGCGGAGAAGGCTGTTTGGTTGAAAGTCGAGAATGACAAGGATTCGTCTAGCATAAAACACAAGTGTGGTTTCGATAACGGGTTTATTGCTATAAATATCATAAACTGAGTCAGTTGTTAAAATTTTTATTTTTGGCTATGCAAGAAAACCGTTTTCAAACTGGATATTTTCCAACAGCTCCTTCATTGAGTCTAACTCATTGGTGCATCCCTCAACCGCCTTGAGCGTATCCCTCTTGTACCCTATGGACTCATCGAGATTGACCACTCGACTTTCCAAAGCTAACAACATATCACTCAATCAACTAGTTTTCCTGACCTTTCCACGGGTCTCCATTGGCTCAACCTAATTTTCTCTTTCATTCATCATCTTGATCAACAACTTCAAACCTTAGCTCGAATACCATCATGGGGCTAGAACTTTAGCCTCATAATCAAAGTGACTTTAGGTGATTTCTTGGTTTTAAATTCGCCTAAGTCAGCCTAACTCTCGTAAAGTGAGAAGTCTTGATAGAAACTCTCCAAGGTACTGAAAATAAAGCGGAAGCAACTCAAAATGAAAGAGCGTCAAAAAACAGAAAAATGTCACAAGAAAGTAAATCACGCCAAGTGTTTGAGTATATGCTTTCAAGGTATTCTATTAATTCAAAAAGAATACAAAGAATGAAATACCATGGATGATTATAAATGAATGGGAAGGCCTCTATTTATAGTTGAGTTCCTCCAAACCTCACGATGACAGATTGAGTTATATTATTGGATGAGATTGACCCTATCTACAATTAAGGGATTTACATGATCCCCTAAGATTACTTCTTATATTTACCAAGGTAACCCTAAGTTTCCTTAAGTGTTTCACTAGGCCATAAAAGCTTCAATTAAACGGGCTTCTTCACATGTTACATGTAACGCCCTGAATAATTTATTCTGTTTCTGTGAATATTTGACATAAATGTATATCTGCCTCAATGGTTAAGTGTTCTGGGTGTGTGTGTGAGGTCTTGGGTTCAAATCCTACTTTTGCCAAATTTTGTTATTTTTCTAATCCTAGCCTTACCTTTGTTGAGTGGGCATATATAAAATTATTTATTAATCTATATTAGAATGAGCCTGCTGGTTCGAATGGTAAGGCAGTTGGTGGGTTGGAGGTTCTGTGTTTGAATCCTTGCGCGAGCGTGGATGTTATTTTTGCTCTAGTTGTTTGAGAGTGTTTGGGTGGAGTTAGAATTCTAAAGTGGTTAAGGTTTAGTGGGATAATGGGGGTTGTGATTTAGTGGGATATTGTCAAAATATTAAATTTTATTTTTGTTTTGTTTTTCTCTCTTCTGCCGAAATTCCTGTTCATTTTTTACGTTCTTCTCCAAATTTTCCTCTTTCAAACATTTCTTTTTTATTCTTCCTTCTTTGATTTCTGTTCACTATTCTGCCTTTCAAATCACCGTGTTTGGGTGCTGTAAACTCTGTTCGGTCTGTAGTAGGTAAGTTTTCTTGAAGTTTTAGGCTAATGAGAACCGATTTCGGGTTTGGTAATATGGTGATTTCATGTATAGGTGTTGCTCAAGGGGAGCAAAATGTGTTTTCCAGCGTGTAGCATGTTCGGGCTATCGTATCCATTTTGGTAAGTGATCGAACCTTCGTTTGAAGTAGTTTCTCAAGTATGTCGTTTGGGGTTTTGGATAGGTTAGCTTCGATAATTGGAATTGATCTGGTTTTTGGTGTTGTTCTTAGGTTTCAAGAATCTTGGGATTATTTCACTGTGAAAAATGAACCAGGTGTGTACCTGAAACACATAAAATAAAACTTCGGTGCTGAAAAACTAATCTGTCGACGCCACACGGGTATGTGCCTAAATGTATGGTTGGCCGTGTGTGAGACACAACCGTGTGATCGACGAAGGCATGGTCGTGCGTAAGACACGGGCTAGGCCAAGTTGGGCATGTGGGCCCACACAGGCAAGCCACACGGGCGTTGGGTTTTAGGCCAGGCCGTGTGGGCTACACGGGCAAGGCCAATTTGGGCGTGTGGGCCCACACAGGCAAGCCATACGAGCATGTGGGTCTATAATTCTAAACTTTTCCCTAGGGTCGCACGGGTCGTCCTGATTGACTGTGGGCCTACCGTAGGGTCGGTAAGGGCTAGTTAAACCCTAAAACTTATGTGATCTAATAAATTGATATTCTGCTCTAGGTAGGACACTGATTGCATGTCTGATTATTCTGATAAGTACATACATATGACCTCTGTATATGAGCATGTTATGCATGATTTTACTGTATCTGTTATATTTGCATCTGTGACTGGGGTAGGATTTGTATATGTGAAGAAAGTGTTCTGTGTGGCGACCTCGCCTATACTCTGGCAGCTTGGCTGTATGCTATCTGATATGTGTCGTAATGACACAATGTGGTGTGTAGGGATGGGTGGGTGTTTTTAACCCCACATGGTGTGATGGGATGGTCTGAGTTGGTGTGTAGAGGATGGGAGTAGGATTTTGTATATCTGATTCTGCTATCTGTATCTATATCTGTAAAGGACTTAAGTCCGAGTCTGTATCTAAATCTGACTGTGTATGTGATATATGTTTGTAATGTATGTCTATTTCTATTGGGTTACACACTGGGTTTATGAAAACTCATATTTGTTTGTCTGTTATATTCAGGTAATCCACGAACTTAGGCGGATCAGTGCGATGGAGTCTCATGGTGACCATGAGGTCGTAAACTGACCTTAAATATTGGTTTTAATTAAATTAAAGACTATTTCTAGGAGTTTTGTATTTATTAGATTCTCTGGACTGTTGGTTCTTTAAATTTGGTTTCGGATGCATTTTTATTCTTTTATTACGATGTCTGACCGCAATCTCGATTTTACGAAAACAAATATTTTTTTTAAAAATACGAGCTGGATTTTCAAAATATAACGCTTTTAAGACTTCCGTTGTAAATTATGATTTGGCAGCAAATTAATTCAATAACGTTTTCAATAAAAGTTGTAATAATGAAAATGGGTTACAAAGCTTCAACGAACGAATTTGCACTGTTTTCAAAATCCCTTTATTGTAACGTTACCAGATTCGGCCATAACGTCTAGGTTGGGTTTGGAGCGTTACATTCCACGAATCGGGTCAGTTCAAGTGGATCAAATGAGCCCTATTTCCTCAATTGACCTCTATGGGATGCTCTTTACACACAGACTTTGATCTGTAGCCTATGACATGCACTTGCTTAAGTAATAACTTAATAAAAAAAAATCATATGAACAACTACAAAAGCAATATGATTTGCTTCCTTCAACAGGGTCTTATTAGAGTTTGAAAGATCGAAATTAAGGTGAAAAGAAATGTTATTGAGAGTTTGAGTTAAGAAGTTCACAATACTGGAAGACAATTTCAATTGGCTTGTAAAAAGTCAAAATAAAAAAAGGGATATTTATAGTTACAGTAATAAATTTTCCAGGAAGAAGACAACACCCATGGGTTTGGGTTATGTTGGGTTAAATGGGTGTTGACTCTAAATAAACAAGGTTATCTTTGGTTAAACGGCAAATAAAATTATATTTAAACTCAACACGACAAAATCAATTCAAAGTAATTATTATTGAAAACAATGTCTTATGATAAAAATAAGCTTCTCATACGCATGCATTAATAAATAATATTAAAATGTGTAAATATTAAAGTGAAAAAAAAAAAACTATCTTTCGTAAGCTTATGTAGTTAAAACCTATTTCAAGATTTGACTAGTAACGTTTTCAAGGTATTTAAAGAAATCATGTAAATTCCTGTAAGCGGAAGGACTTGAAATTTTTTTTCCAAAAAGAAATGACTCGTCCGCATTTCAATAGAAAAAAGTGATGAGCAAGTTTCTACTTGGTGCATCGACCTTCGTTTTGACTTTGAATCACTAATTACTATTTCACTGAATGATAAGGACGATACGTTCTTTTGATCACTCTCCATCTTCTTCTAAAATTGATTTTCAAATAAAGCATCTGTTTTAAAAGAATAAATTACTCACGTTATAAAAATACAGAAATTGAATTATGTTAAAACCAATATTTTAGCATACTATTATATACCACCTTCTTGATCACATGATGTGAAAGTTTGAATTAAAATGAAACCATTGACTGAAATTATATATTTATTTATCGTCAAACACGGCCACTTAGTTATGGGATTATAAGAGCCTAATACTATTTAGCATATCTAATGAAACTGAAAATAATGGTCAAGTAAACATATATTAGTTTGTATATATATTTATATATATGACTCTTCCAAATAAGAATGTACGGTATGAAAATGTGATTTCATGTTATCTTTATCTATTTTCAATAGAAGGATGATAAATCATTTTTTTCTCCTGTTTTTAGTATTTTTAGTTGGATTTGAATTTTCTAAGAGGAAAAGGTCTAAAATCAAGAAGAAAAATCTAATTTGTCATTTTCTATCGGAAATGGATAAAGATGACGTGGAATCATAGTTTCATACAATTCTTCTCTATTCCAATATATGTATTTTAAAATATTGTCTAAATGTAAGTGTTGCATATGCATGTATTTATGTGTTTTATTTTACTAATTAAGAATTTAACAATAAAATTTTCCGTTCTCAAAATAATGAAACAATTTAATATGCCTACAAAACGATTCTACATGTTAAATTCTAAAGTGGGAAAAGTTTATATCAAGTAGATCAAGTCAAGTGTGACATTTGGCGGAGGAAAAACTTGTTGACATCTCACTAGAACATGAAGAATCTCAAGGCATGCTTGGCTTCCAAGCATCCGCCACACTCATGGGTAAAGGCAAACTGAAAGGAAATCCAATGGATCTAATACCATCCCACTGATCATCAACATGGGTGACATTCAGGTTTTTAAGTAGTGCATTTTCATGATCTTCATTATTGATCACCATGTTCCCTTGGATCCCGTGGGGCAATGTCCCTGAAGAGAAGCCATTGCAATGATCTTGCGATCCGCCATGGAAGTGCACAGTACTATCGTATTCTCCAAGCATGGAAGATGACATGTTAAGCAACACGGAAGTAACATCAACTGCGGATTTTGCAGGTGATGGGGTTTGATCAAGAGGTGCAAAAATGAGGCTGGTTAGGTCTCCATTGGAGATGGGAAGTTGAGGAGCCATCTGGGAGAGGGGCTTGTAAGGGACAAAGTCTAAAGGAGAAAATGCAGCAGAAGATGCCTGTAGTAGGTCAGTGTTACTGATAAGGTTAAACTGGACTGGTGATGAACTGGTTTTGGGTGTCAAGGATATGTTGTCTGAAGAAAGTTGAGGAGTATCTGAACCTCTAAGCATATCTGATATTGATGATGTTTCAGGTATTGGAGAAACCCACGAATGACAAAGAGCTCTTTGAGCTGTGGAGTTAGTTTTCTTGAATATCCTGCATATCGCCCATGAGTCCTGCAAAAAATTTTCATAGAAAGCTGATTAAATAAAAATAAAAAAGCAAAAGAGGCAGAAAGGTTTTAAAAGAAAGTGGTTTGTTTACATTGGCAGGAAGGCATTTGTCGAGGAATCTCTTTGGTGGCGTAGCCGCGGAGTCAGTGAGAGAAGGTAACCTAAACTCATGCATCATCCAGTCAGTTTTCACCCCTTTGGCTGCTCTACCTTTGTAGAACACAAGAGATTTCTTCAACCCAATGCACTTGCTGCCTTCTGAGGAATAGATGGGGCGGTCAGTCCCTGTGGCTTTCCAAAATCCAGCTCCAGTGACTCGGTTTGGCCTTGCACTATTTCTGTACTTTCTGTCCCTGGGGCAGTAGAAATACCACTCTTTCTCTCCAGTGGTTGCCAGTTCTTCATAGAAAAAGAAACTACTGTTAGTTCCCATGTCCTCTAATCAGACACTAAAACATATATGGATATATATATATATGGAGTAGAGGATTAAGTAACTTACTTGGAAGATCCCATGGATCATATTTATAGATGTCTAGTTGCTTAATCAGCTCTACTGAGAGAGGGCGCTGCTGAATCTTTCTTTTCAGATAAAACCCAACAAGCTCTTCATCTGTTGGATGAAACCTGAACCCAGGAAGCATGATTTCTTCCATTTTATCACTATCACTTACTCTCTCATCCATATATTCTCTCTATTTTCCTATATACCAAAACAAAACCCAAGTTCTCCTGTTTCTCTTTTCTTTGGTCAAACTGAAAGTTGAAAATAATAAAGTTTCTAGGTGGGGGAACTATATTAAAACCCTAGAAGAAGACTGAAGAGCAAGAAACTTGCTGACAAATGAACAGCTTGAGAATGAAGCAAACCCTAAGCAACAAGCAAAGTTTAAAAAGAGATATTGAACTCAAAGACCACCAAGTTGAGAGTTAAGGTTCACTTAATTTGAAGCCAATATATGCTTCCTGAGGAGGGGGCTGCCCCCGAAGGTTCAGCCGCTTTTTTTGGTGACTTTTAAAACGAGTGTGTGTGTTTTGCGAGGATCGGTTGGCTCACCGAAGAAGCTAATGGCAAACGCTTCTTCCAAAATAGAAAATAAGAACAACTACCAAGAAATTAAACCCACGTCAAGAAAATGGATTTCATTTTACAAGAGTTGTTTGTTTTGCCTTTGTCTCTATATCCAATAGTCACATTCATCACACTGAATTTACTCTAGGATTCAACTAATACAACAAAAAGAAAGTAAAAGAAAATAATGCAAACTGAACTTTATGAAATATCATTTTATACTTTTTTTACATAATTTATTTTATAAAATTATTTAATTGAAAAATATATATTATAATTTTTTTTTACTTTGCACGATTTAACCAAACAAAAGTTATTAATATTGTTTATTGGGTTAGTATTTGATATACAAGACTGTAGTTTTTATTTTATTTTAATAAGCAGTCTTAAAAATTTGTTATTTATCTATATGTTTCTGTTTTAAAATATTTTTTAATATTTTATTATACGCTTATCGAATACTTGTCAAAACATTTGTCAACCGCCTAACTCTGCTTGTGGAGTCTAAAAATTTTAGTGGAAATGTACCAAATATCATTCCAGGTTTATTTTACTTTCTTTTACTATTTTTTTTAAATATTCTTTTACTAATCTTAACCATACAACCAAAATAAACATATACTATTTTCTTTCCTTGATTATTTTTCTTTTTATTTCCTTTCTTTTTCTTTTTTTTACTTAAATATAAAATTAGAATCAAGTGGGGTCAAAGCAAAAATCCTCCATCACAAGAGAAATTCAAAACTCAAAAAAACCATACTTCTTAGCATTTGAATCAGCAAGGGTCCATCAAATTCTACAACAAACTCATATTTTGTAATTACTTGTAATTTTGAAGTTTTGTTTAATGGAAGAATCTCAAGAAGCTACAAAATCAGCAGCGTCTAGGGATAATAACTTGCAATTTTTTTAATGCAAATCCCATGATACTTTTTGCCTATCCAATTTCAAGTCAAGACAAATGAAATCCCAAAAATCACATATAGATATATATATATTTATAGTTTTTGGGTTTGAATTATTTAACCAACTCCCAATACACAAAGCTGAAATATATTAATTTATATATTTGGACTGTAAAAGTCCGATGCCAGTGTTTAGTATTAATCTAATGATATTTAGTTTTCCTCAGAATCCGAAAATTCAGTTTCTATTCCATTCCCCAGAGCTTCTATTCCACTGACTCGTCAGATTTTAATGTATACTATTTTGTATCAGTTCAGAGATAAACATTTAACAAGAAACTAATGACCATGTGATGATTAATCAAGTTCAGCTCACAAATTAACTGGGACCAACTTGCCTTAACTGGGAACATAGACTAAAATAAAGGGTATATCTTTGTTGACCATTTTTTTGAAAATTAAAACACACCTAACTTTCAGAGTTAATTACAAAATTCAAACCCCTATAAACTTGCTGGTTTTATATAGCTGTAAGGCTAATTTAGACCAAAGGCTTTACCATTTCTTTTTATTTTTGTTGAAACAATGTCTGTATCAACGCAATTTTTTTAACAGGTAGAATTAAAAATTGTTATATGTTTAACTCTTTTATATATATATATATATATATATATATTTACTCTATGTTAATAACATGTCACCCTCTCAATTTATTTGTGAAATTTTAAACTTCAGTAGCAATTTTCTCTCTATATATGGATTATTATTAAGTACATTATTAATGGAAATTCTTTTGTTGAAAAGGTCAATTGTCCTTTTTTACTTTTTTTATTTTTAAATTAAATATGACTTTGCCTTGGTTGAGATGTTAAAAACTTTTAATTTATTGAATTATTATTCTATATATATTAATTTTAATGACATGTGTTATGCATGTGATATTATTAAATTATTGTAACATCTTCAATCGGGTTTGGGAGTTTCAGCTAAGTTAAAGGCCTTACATTGATCATCGAAGTGGTCCTGTAAATTCATTTTTTTGCTTGTGTTGGGTTGTATGAAAATTGCTCTTCTCTTTTTTAGAAAATCATTCATTGATCAAACCGGCTTTACTTAGCAATTCAATTACAATATTATTCATATGAAGTTTTGAGAAAAACGGTTAAGGTTTAAAAAGACTTTTCAAAACTTTTAAGTATTTTGCAAAGCAGCTGAAAACATTATTAAAAATAATAGTTTTCTAAACCAATTAGCATGCAATAATCAGAGTATTAACTAAGTATCATGCTTGAACATTAATGAGCTAAATAACTCTAAACCATAGTTATAAAAGCAATAGATAATTAATAAATTACAACCCGATAAATAAACCAATAAAAATGATTAAGGAAAAGTCTAATGGAAAATTTTAAATAATATTGATAATAAAATAAACGAGACGCTAGTCCGAGGTTCCTCTAATGTCATCCCAAGTCATAGCTTTATGCGTTATCTAAGAGGTAAGGAAAGAGGGACTGAGCTTATGACAGCCCAATGTGAGTCTAATTTTTAAATCATAATATATAATTGTTCAACAGTAAAGCATTTAATTTATAGCATCATGACAAATTAAGCATAATATTAGAAAAATTCTGTAAATTAATGCATGTACAGGTTATAATCATAATGCAATGCAACTTTATTTTTAATTTCCCACCCATCAATCCTATCTGCCCTCGAGCATCACTCGACACTCCAAAACACATGTCAATAACTAATCATCATGGATTTCCCGATGATGATGGTCATTCATTTGTCATCTATGACGATGACATTTACTACAATAACTTATCATCCTGGTTGCCTGGTTTCAATGACTTTTTAAACTATCATCCCAGTCTATTTGGTTTCGATGACATTACAGCCTACTTTGTGTAATACTAACTTTTGATGTGATATTTAACTGCCACTTTCTCCATCGGAACTCATTCGTCCTCCATACCCAAATTTTATGTAGACATGCACATAAACTTAACATATCATGTTATTTATCAACAATCGATGTTATGCTTGTCAAGCACATTCATTTACTCCATACTGTCATCTAAAAGTATATATACATGTATTCATTCATATCAATTTCTAACTAAAAACTTCTATCGATGTAATAACAGTAAGTTGTTAACATGCTAGTTCAGCTAACACATACATAACAGATTCGCTTATAGGGTTCGTACACAAGGTTCGTATATAGGGTTTGCACATACAAGGTTTGCATATACAGGGTTCACACATACAGGGTTCGCATATTCAGGATTCGCACATACAGGGTTCACATGTAGGGTTCGAATAATAAATCACATAAGGGTTCGCATATTAAAACATATGGGGTTCGCATGCTAAATCCATAAGGGTTCGCATAATAAAACATATAGGGGGTTCACATACTAAATTCATAAAGGTTCGCATAATAAAACATATGGAGGTTTGCATACTAAATCATATTAGAGTTCGCATATTAAAACATATAGGGGTTCGCATACCAAATCCATAAGGGTTTGCATGTAGGTTCGCATACTGGCTACAGTTCGCATGTATATATGTTTATGTGAGGGCTCGTCTAACATTTACTAAGGGGTTCGCACAATATTCACTAAGGAATCACATGATAGCTCACCTAGGGTTCACATACATAGGGTTCGCATATATGGGGGTCCGCATAACAAATTACCCTAATTAATTCATCATACACAATGGTCTAAGTTAGATCCCACACCTGATTGAAGACACAAAAACTTTAATTGAGAGAGAATTTTGAAGACACAATGATGATTTCAATAATGAAAAAGAAGAAGAAGAGAGAATTTTGAGAGTTTTTCTTGAGAAATCTTCTGAGTATGAATTATAGGTTTTGAAAAGATTGGCTATGTATAAAACTTTTATTCCCTAATTGCAATAAGATTAGAAATTAATTTAGAATTAGGGTTAATTTAAATTAAGAATTAAATTAAAATATAGTTTTCGATCAGGGCTTATTTTGAAAATTCGGTACTTTATGGGGAATAAAAAAATAAAATATTTTGACTAAAAGTGCACAAAAGGTTTCAAAATTGGGATCAAAGGAAATGCTAAGTTTTAACCATTGAACCAATAAACTCATTCTTGACAAAAACTTTTAAGAAATTGTTTTTTAAGTGTTTTGGCCAAGCATTAAGCTCAGTGGTCTATTCTTGTTAATTTTTTATCAAAAATAAATTTAAGTCTTTGCTTGTCCTATTTTTACTATGCTTTAAAATCTAAAATTTATCCCTATTTCTTTTAGCCCTAATTTTGAGATGTGACAATTATAATATGATTAATTAATTTAATATTTTTATGAAAATAAAATTAAAACAATCTTCGTTATATTATATTAATGTAAAATTGTAAAATTTAAATTCAAAATAAAAATAAAAATAAAAGCGTGATATCAATATATCATAAACATAATATTTTAATTTTGTATATGCATTTATATGTGAGTTATATAAAATATATATTATACTATTATATAATTTAAAAGATATAATCAATATCATTTACATATCTATATATGAAAGGAAGGTTCATGTTGACACATAGCACACACTTAAATGCTCCTTTTCTTTTCTTAATACTTTATAAAAATGGTTAATTTTCAGTTTTGATATTTTAATATATTTAAATTTAAGATTTAATCATTACATTTTAATTTATAGCATAATTTGGTCATTATATTTTGATAATGTTCTTAATTAGTTCAAATAGTTAATATCGTTAATTTTAATAAAAATATTACGTGGTTATATATAATTTGAAAAAAAAATGAAATCTAAAATTAGAAGAATTAAATTCTTGAAAATAAAAGTAAGAAGGCTAAATTTTGAATTTACAAAATGTAAAGACTTAGAGTCATGGTTGTTTGAATTGCACTGACTGGTCGAATCGAGAACCAATTGAGGTATCGATTTAGAGAGAGAAATTAAACCAATTGACTCGCATACCTGTACGGACCAGTTGAACTGAGTTAAAAAATTGATTGAACCAATTTTTTTATTTTTTAAAAAATATATTTTTCCTTTTATGATTTTTAATGATTTATTTAATAGAACTGTATGAACCAATGGTTTGACCAATTTGACCATTGGTCCGATTCTAAAACCTTGTTAGAGTATATTTTAATTTTGAAATTTTTAGTCTATAATTTGACACAAACAAGTAATGAACTTAGCGCGAAGCATGGATGAATCATACTAGCTTATAAATAAAAAGGAATGCTCTAAGACCTACCTTAAATGTATCCCTCAAATATTCTTGTTCCCTTTTATCATTTCCTTTTTTTTTTAAACATTATAAGAATGCTTAAATTTTTAGTTTTATCCCTTATGCTATGTTAAAATTTAAAATTTAGTTTCTATACTTCAGTTTTTTTTACATAATTTGGTCTCTATTTTCATAATGTCATTAGTTGGTCTAAATAGTTAATATTGTTAACTATTGCTATTAAAATGATTACATCAACTTGTCTTAATAACATTATTCCTTTGTTTTGTGATAGACAATTGCCTCTGCATATTGCTCATAATCCTATTAATCACGGACGTACGAAGAATATTGAGGTGGACTATCATTTTATTCAGGATGCAATTCAAAAGAGTCTTATTTCTCCTTCATATGTCTTTACTATAGATCGGTTAACAGATATATTTACAAAAGCTTTGTGAAAGAAATAATTTGATTATTACCTTAGCAAGTTGGGCATTTACGATTTGCATCTCCAACTTGAGTGGGGTATTACCGAAAGATATGAATATTATGAGATAACTTATTTTAGGAATAGCTTTCTATATTATAGGAAGTAAAGGGTGAATAGGAGTAGTTTATATTATAGGAAGTAGAGGGTGATCAGGAGTAGTTTTCCTATTTCAATTCTAAGTGTGATATGACATGTATATATATATTCTCTTATGTTGATGAATGATAATTGGGACTTTACCTTACTACTTTCAGTTTTTTGGGTTATGTGTCGAAGCAACAGTGTAATGTATCCATGTCTTAAGTGATTTTCAATTTTTGGCTCATATTAGCTTTTCTTATATCTATTACAATGATCTATATATAACATCCTTGTATTTTTTTAATGTTTTTTGTTGCAAAGAGTTTTTAGGTCTCTTTTTAGTGTATTTTGGTACTTCTGTGCATTAAACTTTTTGCTCTAACGTTTCTAGCATTATGTTAATTTTGTAACATTATTGTTCTTAATAATATTTTGGCTTAACAACAAAACATTTATTTTTCACTACACTTAACCCAAACAAAGTTCTACCGAAACCTTCATGTTGAATTAGATGTTGTAGCATTGCATTTGATAGGTTTCTAATTTCTCCAACAATAGTTCTTTATTGTTCTATAAAATGAGGTTTGGTGTGCCTTACTACTCCACAATAGTCACTAACAGGACTTTTGGAATTTTCTTTTTCGCCATCTTTGAAAAAAAAGTATAAACCATATGTTTAACTTTAGCAAAAACTATAGGAGAACGAAATTTCTTACCTTATAACCTAGTCTTTTGTGGTCAAGTTCCATTCTTCCAGTAACCAATATCTCATCAAGTTTCTCACTTTGGCTTCATATATTCATGAGTACAACAATGGTAGTAATTAGTTTTGGTCTATTTTCACTCAACTTAGCATCCTTCTCTTAAGTCAGAATGCCAAGTTACAAAGTTTCCCCTTTAAGGTTCGTTATCTCCTCTCTTAAGCCTTTGTTGATATGGCACACTATCTCCCATTTCTCCAACATGAATTTGTAGGTCTTAGTTAAATTCTCAAAGGAATTATCATCATTGTTAGAATATTATTCTATCATTATGTTTAAACTTGTTGCATTATGAGTTTTGTGGAGGTAAATACAAATAGGTTCTCATCTGATCTCCATTCGGATCACTGTATTCACTCTTTGATTTTCTCCATCACTTTAGGTCACAATAAAATACTTTTACATCTTCTTGAGACTATTGGAAAACTCAAATTGTATGTGGTCTTACCTTTTCCACTCATGACACTATATGGCATTCTTCTTTACTTGAGAACCTTATTCCTTCACGAGAGTTTTTCTTTGTTTTGCATTTTATTCCTCTCATTTTTTAGTCAATTCCCTTTTTAGATAATTTTCTCAAGGCTCAATTGAAATTCTTTGTGTAAGGCTAAATTTTATCCAAGTTCTTCATTAGAGGTTATTGTCAACATTCTTTTGTACATTAAAGACAATGTTCTTTTTAGCCTTTACCTTCTCCTTCTTTGGAACTTCTAGGTTTATTTTAGAAGTTTTGAGTGAACCCACAAGCTCATCCAACATGAGTGCAGTGATGTAACACCTAGACATCGTTATTTAAACCAAAACTAAGCAAATTAGGACTAAATTGAGAGGATTAGCAAATTGCCAGCCCCCACTAGGTAAATTAGAAATTTTAGTAGTTGAAATTTGAATAGTTGTATCTCAACTCTGGTTTGATTAGCATATAACCAGCTGGTTCCAAAATGGGAGACATAATAATTAGGATTGAGTAGCGACAATGGTCTGTGGAAACCGTGCCAAGGAAGTATATATATAGGTGCACCCATGTTGTGCGAAGCTTCGGGTCTTATGAAGGGGACACTACGGTGTTCGAGTATCAAGGTTAGGACGGTGAATGAAGGAATGGATGGAATGCAATAGGAAAATTGAGTAAAAAGATCTTGACGATGCCATGGGTCCGATAGAAGGCTACACGCCAGAAATGAGTAAGACCATAGCTGAAAGACACTATTGCATCATCTAAAAGCACACTAGAAAGGTGAATAGGACTAAGATCTGAAAGACGCTATGGCATTATTTGATATTCCAATGGGACATTAAACGCAGGATAGTCCAACAGAACATTAAACATAGGGTAGTCGTCTAGGACATTAAATATGGAAATTAGGGACTGGAAGATAATAGTTTAGCTATGTCAACGAGTAAAGGTCCGTTAGGACAAGGATCCGAAAGTTGTTTGATTAAGGAAAAAAATTTAGGTATGACTCAAGCAGAGAGTAGTAGGGTTGATGGAAATGGTGTGCTTGAAAACCCGGGTACGAGTTCTCAAGGTTGGCTAATAATTCTTGATTGATGATGACCATGAGATGTTCAAGCAGAACCTAAAACTAAGGATTCGCAGGTAATAAGGGGCATCTAGTGTCTGGTTGGTCTGCCGAGGACCACTAGAAGATACTAATCACCTAAACAGGAAAGTAGCAGAGGAGTCCTGAACATTTACCAAGAGGTGAGTAACTTAACCAGGAATAAGTAACTCAAAGTAGACCAAATGGAAGTCTACCAAAGACTACATAGGCAGAATGTCACCAAAAGGCATTAGAGAATATGGATTAATAGGGATTTATATGTTACCATCAATCGTCTAACGATTGGGAACGAGACGAATAGTTAGCCAGGACAAAATAGAAAAGTAAGAATCCGCCTCAACGGTAGGGCATCCCTGTATATGATTTAGTCACGTAGTTAGAATTGTGAATGCTGAACGAGTCGAGGGAAATAGGGTAATTTGGAATGTGATGGAAATCAGGCCCATACCATTCAGGGTCACTACTGTAAATTACATGCGTATTTCTCAGATAGAGAATAAGTTCGCCAACAGTAACCTACGGAAAGAGGGGAAGGTTTCAACCATCTCATGAAAATTTGCAAACGACCAAGATGATTAGGGAGTTTAAATCTCTCTTTAAGACTTCGTTCTAGAATATCTGTATTTTTTTACAACAAATCTCTTTTGCAAGGATAAAGACCTTTGTGCACCAAGTTAACTTCAAAAAAAAATGTTCACAAGGATAAATGAGCATAAAATTCAAAAATAATTTTGTCTTTGTTTATTTATAAAATTTTGAACTTGGTTGTAAAGATCTGAATTTGTGTCATTCGAATAGATGCATTTCCTCATGTTGATTTTAGAGAATTATCTAGGCATCTTTAATAGATTCACCTATGAGGATTATTTTAAATTGCTCTATATCTACATCATTAAAAAATGCACTCAAAGCTTTTAAGGTGTAGTTTACTACTTTTTTTTTCTTTAGTAGTGTGCATGGAGATGTTTTCCATCGGTGTTCATTTTAACAAGTCATGTGCAACCAACTTCAATATATCTTTAAGCCTTTTCATGAAGAGACCTTATGAAAGCCCTAGTTCAAGCATTCAAATAGGCATAATTCTATGATTTGATCAACGAAGGTGATTAAGAGAGAGAGATATCTTCTTTAATAGCCTCCATTAGTTTTTAGTTGTTTTAAAGAGTTGTTCTACAACAACTGTTTCAACAGTTTAGTAGTCCAAAATTAAACGAAGCAAAATCACAATAATGAGGTAAGATTATTTATATAATTTAGATATAATCTTACATCTATGAAATTTTACTAAAAAAATCAATTTATAATACAATTTCTTAGTACAACATGTGATTTAAGTCCAATTACTTAACACTTTATTTGCCCTCACTCACCAAGGGAATAATCACTCTAACAATCAAATGGAAGTCCAAAGAAAATAACCCAACAGAATGTTCCCCGATTGAATAAGCATCGCACTCAATTCAGTACACAACAGAGGAAGTAGTTGGCCCTTTATATAGCCAAAGGAAGTTAGCTTCAATCTTCTTAAATTTTCCGCTCATCCTTCTATATTTTGAATTTAAAGTATCTAAATTTGATTTAAAAATTAAATCAATTCAAAATCTCCCCCTTATTTGATTGGCCAGAGGTCATCGTCATCCAAATTTAAATTCGAAAGTGTCCTATTCTTCATGGAATCTTTCATGTTTTATCTAGTTTCCTGTTTTACAAAATTTCCTATATTTGTTGCTTAAATTCAAATATGATGATAGATGACATAAATTTACAAATAAAATGATTAATATTTGGTAGATAAATAGTGTATTTGTTTTTATTTCATAAGTAGTTTTAAAAATTGTTATGTGTCTCTTTTTTTTAATATTTTACTATACCCTACATAATACTTGTCAATCGCTACTTTACTTATAGAACCTAAAAACTACACTAGCAATGTAGCAAATATTTTTTCAATAAAAAGTGGATAATTATTTTATCTAATGGCGATGGAGTAAGAAAAAACTCCACAAACGGGTTTAAAGTGATGTCAAGTGTCTTTTTCAATTATTTAATTATTGTTTTACTACACTATAAAAATAAATGGCATCATTTTAGACTCGCTTGTGGAGTTTTATTTATTCCACTGGCGCTATATAAGATAATAGGCGATAAAAATGCAATGTAATTGAAGAAAATATTTGATACACTGCTAGTGAAATTTTTAGACTTCAAAAGCAAAGCCAAGGAGTTAACAAATGTCCTATATAAATACAGTCAAATATTTTAAAAATACACATGATAAATTTTAAAACTATTTATGAAATAAAAAATTGAATTATCAATATACCAAATATCAACCTATGTAAACGTAGATTGCAGTGTGGAAACTAATGTTACAACAATTACTCAAATAATCAATGTTCTAACAGCTAGTAATAAGTTAGTACAATTTATTAATTATTAGTTTATTTCTCATATATTACTTTACAATTAGTTATTGTTTAATTATGAATTTTGCCACATGTTATGAATAAATTTTACATTTAATTATTAAACTATTAGAGAGGTTTGGATGTAAACATCTAAACTGTTAAAACCATCATCTTGAACACTAACATTGAGGACTTAAAATTTTAGTCACCGAATAAATATTGGATGATATGGTAATGTCATGACACAAGTTAAATTCCATGTTATGTCTTTCAACGGCCTCATAGCATGTAAAGATTTAACTATTAATTTTTAAAATTAAAAAAACTAAATTTTTATTCTTTATATTAATATATGGTAAGATAATACTTAAAGATTTTCAATTTTATAAAATTAATAAAGAAGCCGTCAATATTTTTTTACAAGATTAAAATTATATTTTAAAATCCTCCCTATTGTAATCCACTTCTTAAATTTGAAATTTTGATTACTAAATCCAACAGCCAAAACTATTGAAGTTTATTACTTAAAAGTTTTTTATTCATTTTATTAAATGAGTTTAATACATATTATGCTAAAACAAAATATTAATCATTTCACAAATGACCAAATTATAAAAATTTTAAATTTAAGTGATTTAAATAGATTTTTTTAAAAATTAATTTTCAAATAGTCTATTTTATTTTAGAAAAAAATATTTTCTTCTAAAAGAATATCATAATACCATGTGGATATTTCTATATTAATTATTGTAACAATGTGATGTAACATCGGTAGATATTGTTATATTGGTTTTCTTCAAGTCGATAATGATTGATGATTGAGTATCGAAATTTTTGATGTCCTTAACTTTTGTGCTTAAATGGATCATTTTGATAGTTGGATACCAAACAGTAATACTTATTTTTGGTATAATCACAGGTGTTTTCATCGATTTTATAGTCTGAGCTTAGTTTTATTGGGCCAGGATGGTACTAAAGTAAAACCCTCCCAACAATGTCGACTCTAGGATTCAAGCTTGATTCAAATACCTGGGAAAGAAATCTACTTCTACTTCTTCCAACCACCTATTGGTACCAAACAATAATAATTGAGTGATCATGTGTGTAATTTGCTTTTTATTATGAAGCATATTAGTATTATTCATCATGCGTTGTCATTTTATGATTATTATATTTATAATTATGAAACTTACTACCAATATGTGCTACTATTTTCATTAATTGCTAATTATTAAAAATAGTACTTTTATTGTAAAAAATTTGCAACCTTACAAATGTTGGAACATTTTTAAAATATTTATAATATTTCAATAGTTATAATTGAAAAGTTACAAGTGATCCGAAATAATGTCACTTGGTAATTGAGCAAGAGTTGTCACTATTCTTAGTGATCAATTCTATCTCTTATCACCAATAGTTATATCATTTAATTAATGATAAAGGGTCATAATTATTCAAGTTGATACATATTGAATAATTATGTTTATAGTTAAAGATATGACTATCCGTTTGGGTAGTTATGTCTCTATGAAAAGACATGAGACCTCCTATAAATAGGAGAGGAATTTCATTTGTTGGATACACCTAGATATAAAGAAAAAAGTTTCTTTCTAATCTCCCACGATATTTTATATTCTTAGATTGTTCTGTAAAGAATTACTACATAAATTCTATATAGAAATTGATATCCTTGTTATGCTCCGCTTAGTGCTCAGTGGACAGTTTATGTCAGTGCAAAATGTAGGCAGGCATTAGGCTTCATTGTGTCCTTAAGGTTTATTTGCCAATAACTCTTTTAGAAACCATATATAGGTGGGGGCAAATAAAACCTTAAAGAAAGTGGCATTGCTACATGCGTTGAAGCCTTCATTAATTTCTCATAAGTTTATTTTTATCCCTACGCACTAACAATTTTAAGGTTCTAATTTCGTAATTTATGAGAAATTAAAAAATGTTTGTCTGTTCATCGCACATTTACATGTCAATACAAGCATGGTACTATGAGGATGGATATCAACAAATGTGGTTGCATCAAGGTCAGAGATCTTGTCAAATTTTGATTTAAAAGAAATCTTTATCACAAGAAAAGGTATGCCAAATTTATTGTTTTACTCTTATTGCATGATTTAGATTTCAATTGTTATGCGTTTATTGAATTACATTATGTAAAATATGTGGGTGTCTCATGCATCAATTACTTGACAAAAAAAAATCAAATGCCAGTTTTGTGTATGCATGACTTTTTGAGATGCATGATTCTGGTTGGTATAAAAGAAAGAAAGAAAGAAAGAAAGAAGATAGAAAGAAAATGCACGGATGGAATGAAAATGCACTTTTGGGAAAGGGTTTATTAATGGATCAAAAAGTTGCTTTCATTTTGAATAGTGATGACATTATCCAAAATTTAGTTGAACATGCTTCTATTGAACAGAAGCATTATGACCATCGGGTGAGGCTTCCCAAATCGAAAAGTTGTGTCACTAGGTCCAATGCATACTTGTAAAAGGTAGGATGAATGGTTTCTTGAAACAAAAAAGTGCAACTTAAAAAGTGATATCTTTTTAAGGAGTCACTTAGGCATGTTTTACAAATAAAATTTTTTGAAAAATTGAAATTTAATACATTCCTCTAATTTGTGAGTAAAAATTTTTAGTACAAAAGTATTCTTTATTTTTTTTATGATATATATATTTAATTTGATATATAAATTTATTTGTTTAAATCATGATATTAGTAACTAGCATTTGGATGATATTGATTGCTAAAAGTGAAAGTTTGTAGATGATCATATAATATAAATAAATTTGGTTGTTGTTTTTGCTAAATAATCATAAGCTAAATGGGTTTTATATATGATTGCACACTTTTATTCTATGTTATAAAGTTTGGACTAAAAGTGGTTTTGACTATAAATGAAACAAGTCATATGCATATGCGTGGTTAACTTTTCTAGTTAATGTAGGATAATGGTAAACATTGGCTTATATAATAAAATCACTATTCTAGTATGAAATCTTCTAGTGGTATATATAACGTGATAATCATATATTTGAAATTGAGATTTCTTGTGCATATTTACATCGGTGCACATGTTTTTTAATAGCCTAGATATGATCTATAAACTTATGATTCTATAAAGTTTTAAGTTGTAGTAAATTTTGAAATTTAATCTAGAATTCATGAATCAAAGACCTCGTGAGTATGAAATAGCAATATGAATACTATTTGGCCCATTTACATGATGGACATGATTTTGATCATAGTCAGCAAATAATTGATAATGTCAATGGTGAATGGTGAATAAATGTGTGATTTTATAATCACATGATTGGACAATTGATGGTCTTCTAATATGACTATATATGTTACATCCTTGTATATATTAGGTGTGTTGAAAAAATAATGTTATTCGACTGTGAAGAAGAAGAAAAAAAAGTTAAAGTCGTGTATTGACTTTGAAAAGAAGCTTTGAAAAATAATAAATGTGTTATCTAGTTTCACCAAGAGATTCTAGGCCTCTTTACTACAACTTACTTGATGAAAAAGACATGGTGTATGGTTTCATATATTTGGTGATTATGAAAATAATTTCTTGGATATCAAGAAATAGATAAAATAGTCAAATATGAAATTGTCATGATAAAAAAGATAAAGTGATCAACGTAATATGACAATAGTAGAAAGGATATCCTTGATAGCATTCTTTTTGCAAAAGAATCGATAATTGAACATGGTGGGGATGTTTGTTTTGTGAATTTTCAAGATACAAATAAAAATAAATTTTCACTATGTGGTATAGATAATTAACATAGCTATGTTAGAAAGTTGAAAATTTGGGATGAGATACAAGCCCATAATATTTGAGTCACCCATGATGGAAACTTGACTCAACGCTTAGTATAACGTCAAGTCTTGAGTTCAATGAGACAAAGTACATCATCAGTATGTGACTGCTAGCACTATAAAAATAATAATATCATCCCAGGATGAAAAGTGCTAGGTTCCTGTAATGATAAAGGGATGGATGAGTATTATACTCTTAATAGACCCATAACATAAATGTCTTTGAGTGTTATAATGACAAAAAAACTCTCGATGAGATCTATATATGTGAGTGGAAGTGTTGCCGCTTCTAGGAGCTCAAGGGCTTGGCTATAACAGCACTCATGAAAGAGGTTATAGAAACATAATGAGTCTTAAATGGATTCTTGGGTACATCAGATTCTTTCACCTTAAATTGGTAATATTTGGATCTCAAGTCAATTTTAGAAAAGACAGTTGCACCCCTGAACTGATCAAACAAATCACTAATCCTTGGTAGAGGATACTTATTCTTTACTGTCAGCTTATGAAAGTGTCTGTAACCAATACATAATTGAAGTGTCACGCCTTTCTTCTTAACAAACAATACCAGTGCACCCTATGGCGAAACACTGGGTTTTATAAATCCCCTATCCAAAAGTTCCTAAAGTTGAACTTTTAACTCATTCACCTCTTTAGGTGTCATGTAGTAAGGAGCAATGGACACCGATGTTGTACCAGATAACATCTTAATACCAAATTCAACTTCTTGATCCAGAGGTAATCTTGGCAATTCTTCAAGAAAGACATCCGGGAATTCTCTTACTGTAAGAATACTATCCACGAAAGAATCTACTTTACTCGCATCCCAAACATAGGCCAAAAATGCTTTATAGCCTTTTCGGATCAATTTATTCGCTACCATAGCAGAGATCACATTGGATTGATAGTTTCAACGTTCTCCAACCATAACATTTTTTTCCAGACCGATCCTCAATGTTGCTCTCTTCAAAGAACAATCTAGAATGACTTGGTGCTCGACCAACCAGTCCATCCCTAAAATCAAGTCGAACTCATTAAATGGAAACCCCATCAAGTCGACAAGATAAACTTCCCCTTGAATTTCCAAAGGACATCTCTTATATATTTTTTCTACAAGTATAAATTGTCCTAGAGGGCTGACTACCATAATAGTGCTATAAGTTTTCTCTACCTTAGTCCCCAGTTTTACAGCCATATCACAGGTAATATAAGAGTGGGTAGACCCAATATCCATTAATGCAAAATAAGACACCAAATAGATAGTAAAAGTACATGGAATGACATCAACCACATCTCTTTCCTCTCGGTGTCTAGCCGCATATACCAATACAGGCTACCTAACTTCAACGTAATTCACACTCTAACCCAATGCTCTTTTTCCCCAATTATTGTTACCATTTCGATTATGATTACGACCCCGCTATAAAAACTAATTCCCCCTTTGATTTTGGCCCTTAACTAGACCATGATTCTGAACTGGACCTTGCATTTTAATAACCCAACAAGGACAATCCTTAACTCTGTACTCCATCGAACCACAACCAAATAGGCACCCAGTCTTTTCCAACAATCACCTAGATGGCGCCTCTCACAGTACTGACATAACTAAACCTGACCATCTCTAAGGCCCATTGCTACAGTATTTTGTGGTGGCTTAACCTCTTTGGCCCACATAACAGAACGCTAATTTGGGCCAGCAAAGCCCACCTCTCTCTTAGGCTGAATTTTCTATTTATCCCTCCTTTCTTGCTCCAAACGCTTAATTTCCTCAACTATCTTGGTCTTCTTGACCAAAGCCTCAAATAATCACTCCTAATGCGGGGCTACCAAAACTTTAAGGCCATACCTTAGACTCTCCTCGAAATGGAAACTTTTACCCTACTCTGTCACCACCATACCAGGTACACAGCGGCTCAACCTTAAAAACTTAGCCTCATACTCAAAAATTGTCATGTTGCCCTGCTTCAGTTTTATAAAATCAATCCCTAGGCTTCAACATATTAGGTGCCCACATGATTTTTCTAGAAGGAGTCTTAAAAATACATCCAAGTGCTATGGTTAGGCAACATACCCCTGACCATTAACCGCTACCATCTATAAGCGTCGTCCCTCAACAAAGACACGACACCCTTGAGTTTTTACTCTAGAGTGTAGTTTATATCCTCGAGAATACGCTCAGTGGTCTCCATCCAGTAGTCGGCCACTGTGGGGGTCAATAATACTCCTGAATAACTCTGCTCTATTCAAACAAAGCCTTATAGTAACTGTTAGGGGTGTGCAAAATTTGGGTAAAACCGAAAAAATTTGGTTAACCGGCCGAATTCGGTTAATCGGTTGGTTAACCGAATTTTTTCGATCGGGGGTCGGTTAATTATTTTTTGATTTTTTGGTTAACGGTTAATTCATTTCGAAACTGGTCGGTTAATCCAATTTTTTCGGTTTAACCGAAAAAATTAATAAATAAAATTATAATATATAAATAGGCCTACTATTCACCTAAACCGAATCCAAACTCAAGTATTCAACCCAACCCAATTACCCAACCCAACCCAATCATAAAAATTACAAGTAATTTAATAAATAAAAATAAAATTCTAAAACTAAAACTAAATTCTAAAAGTCTAAAAATAATTTAATTATGTAGTGATTCAATTCGGTTAATTCAGGTAATTCGGTTAATTCGGGGAATCAGGTTAATTCAGTTAATACGAGTAATTCGGTTAATTCGGTTAATTTTTAACCAAAAATAAAAATATACAACTTTTGGTTAATTCGGTTAACCGACCGAATTAGCCGAAAAAATTTCGGTTCGGTTAATTTTTTTTGAAAAAATTTCGGTTCGGTTAAAAGTTAAAAATTTTGAAAGGTCGTTTAATTCGGTTAATGTTATTTTGGGTTGGTTAACCGGTCAGTTAACTGAATGAACACCCCTAGTAACTATCCCACGACTACCATTACCAGAATGGACCCCAACGACCTTCTGTAATACCCTAAACATGGTCTGGGATACACATTATCTCCATTATACTCATTATTAAATTCTTGATTATTCATATCATCACCCTTAATAGTGGGTGCATTAACAATCACATTAGGTTCTGTAAGGCCTAATATTTTCCCGGGCCCACAAACCAAAAATAAACCAGTAAAAAAATAATAATAACCCAAATATAAACCAAACAAAAAATTATAACAGTCCAATAGCAATCCAGATTACAAAACCCACTAAACCAAACCCAAATTAACTACCCAAACATTTAACCCTGGCCCAAAGTACAACGCAGCCCAAAACAAAAATCAAAATAAAAAACCCTAGGCATTCAGCCCTAGCACGAGCGCCGCAACAGCAGCCTCCAACGCCGCTCCCTCCATGCGCCGCTCCGAGCCATGCCACGTCAACGTACGACTTCACGCCAGCAAATACCTACAACGAATGCACACAAACGAACAGCAGATGCCAAGAAACAGAAAAAGGACACAGCAAACAAGCAGAGGAAACAAACGAAAAGAGGGATAGCAAATCAGAGAAAATATAAAAAACAAGAAAATGTAAAAAGGGGTTGGGGAAATAGCTTTCGGTATTTTTTTATTTTTATTAGTTTTTCTTCTTTCGGCTATAAAAAGCCGTTCTAAATTCTGTAAAAGGGCTTTTTTTGAACAGAGAATATCAATAGAAATGAAAAAAAAATTAAAATAAAAAGGTGATTTGTTCTCTGATTTCGATTTTTTTTCATTTTTCATTTTTTTTGCCTCTGTTCTCATTTCGTTTAAGTAAAAGAGGGAGAGTAAATAAGAAAAAAAGGAGAGGGTTACCTGTTAACGCCTTCAAATCCGAGTGAGGTGGAACTAAAAAGCCCCTAGGGGTGCAGCTCCGACCACTGTTGACAGTGGAATCGCGGCGGAGATGGGGCAGACTGACGGCGCTGAAGGCTAGGGTTGAAACCCTAGCAGAGGAAACAATAAGCAATTTTTTTAAACAAGTCTGCTAATTTTTTTTTAAGTAAATTTTGTTTAAATAATGATACAATACGGCGCCGTTTGGGCTAGGGTTCCTAGCGTCCAAACAACGCCGTTTAGAGGCCATACCCGATGACCCAATCCAACCGCGGCTAGGTCTGCGCGTTTTGGTAGGGGGAGGGATAATTGCACTCCCGGTCCTCTCTCTTTTGTCCTGGGTTCAAATTGGTTCTTTTTTTTTAAAATTTTGCCCTTGAATTTACTTTTTATTTTATGGTTGACCAGCGCAAAAGTGCCGCGTTTTGAGGGTTGGGAAAATTTTCCCTTTTGATCCCCCTTAGTAGTTCGCGCGTTCAATTTGGTTCGCACCTCTTGTATTTATTTTCGAATTTACTCTTAAATTTTAGTCTTGATTGCAAATTAGTCCTTCTAATTGTTTTGTTACTATTATTGTTATCATTGTAATTAAATTTCATTATTATTATTATTATTATTATTATTATTATTATTATTATTATAATATTTGATTATATTTCTACTTACTTTTTCTATATATAATTATTACCTTATTATTTATCATTATTTCATTATACATACATACCCATATAATATTCTATGGACTACAAGTTTTATACTTTCCTTATTTTATATATATATATATATATACATTATTTCTTTCAAATTCTTTATTTTTATTTCTACTTACCTCAACATTTTACACCTACTATATCATATATATAATGTTATTTATTTTGGTTATTTCAATTTCAAGTATATTACTTATTTTAAATTTTTGAACGTATACTTTATTGATTTACAATTTCCATTTCTTTCATGTCATTTGTTTTAGCTATTTCAAAACTCGTACATTTGGTTCAGTATTTGCATTAATTGGCTCATTTTTATTAGTTTTTGAATGTAGATAGTGATATTAGCATGATGTACAATAGAGATTATTGTTGTTATGTTTGTTTGCTTGTATTTATTGATTATTCATTATTCTTTAGTGTATGCTTTAGTTTACGATTTATCATTGCGCATTGTACATTATTACACAATCGTTTTTTATTCATTCTAAAAATTTAAATATCAAAATTATTTTATACAAGTCTTTCTAAATAACGTAACACTCGAAATTTGGAATATCCTCGAAAAGATTGCGTCCTAACTTACTGGATTCCAATCTTTCTCGAGATTTAAGAAACCGAATATCCCTTTTAATTAAAACATAAATAAAAAGCTCATCATCGAGAATTCGATATGTGGTGTCCTAACGCATTGGATATGACATATTGTTCTCTCGAGACGAGGATTTTTTCTAATAAATGAAAATAAAGGCAATATTCGATGTTTAGGAATTTTGTGAAATCGAGCCCTAACTTACTGGGTTTTGATTTTCTCATTTGACCCAAATAGTCGGATATCATTCTCAAATGCATAGATTTTAAAAGTCAAAGGATAAATTATATTTCGAGGATTTAAAATATTGCACTCTAACTTACTGAGTGTGACGATTTATTTCTTTGAAATAAATAAATCTCATCGTCCAATTCATTTTACTCAAAAGGATCGTATTATAAAATCTTTTCAAAATTTCAACATTAAGACATTAAACAATCAATTCGGTACCAATTGTGGGCGTCACGAGGGTGCTAACCCTTCCTCGTGCGTAACCGACTCCCGAACCTGTTTTCTCAAAATTCGCAGACCTAAAATTGTTTTCAATGTGATCCGATCACACCACAATAAAAGATCGGTAGCGACTCTCATTTCTATTTTTAAAAGTCGATCCGCGTTTTTTTTCAAGTTAAAAATGGTTTCGATAGGTTCATTATTAGGTGCAAGCTCTTGAGACGCAGACGACTTAGGTGGTGCTATTGGAGGTCACCCTCTATGACCTCTCCTACTACGAGCTAGCATACCACATGTGTTCATTATGGTGTTTTATGAAATCTAAAATTCAAGAGTAAGGAATTTTTTTTAGTTTTCTGTACGTTTAATATCTTCTCATTTTTAATTACAATTCTTTTACTTGAAGTTTTATGCAATATTCCCTAATGTTTCTCTAAAGTTTTTAGTATTGTTTCTATGGCCATTGGCACTGGAACTTCAGACTTCACCATTTCCTTTATGAAAACATTTTTCAAAATCATTGTGGTTTATTTTTCCCAAAATACCCTTTTTTTTCCAATATATGCATGCATGCAGACCTATTTTCAAAAGACAATACTCAACTTGAGGTTTTGAACCTACGCTCTGATACCACTAAATGTAACCCCCCTAACCTAACAAAGACGTTATTGGCAAATCATGAAGCCCACGTTAGCCACCGAAGTGACCAAGTAACCCTACGGACCATAAAATCCTAATTGATCTCTTTTTAGGAAAAAATGCTGTTTACACTTGAATTGATTTGTAAAATATTCATTTATTAAGCCAATTATTCTTAAGTGAGATTTTTATTTCTAATAGTGACTAAATGTTTGTCGCTTTGATTTGCAATTTTTTGTTATCTTTCAATGCAGTAGAAAAACTCTATTAATGTCTGATCTTAGTTAAGTCGGGTAACATGCATATTTCGGTTATAACAAATTTATAACTATCAGGTTTGAATAATGCATGCATGAAGAAAAACCCAAATCCAAGGAAAAGCCCAAAACAACGGCCCAAATAACTTTACAGTCCAAAAATCAAATAGAACTTATTAAAAGTCATTTTAATGAAAAGGATGCTTCAAATTTTGTCGTACATTCGTATGTCGGGTCCGATCCTAGTATCGATCATTACCTGAGAAGTTAAGACTAGGAGGTGAGCTTAAAATAGCTTAGTGTGAGTCACATCAATCATAATCATATGATCAGTCACATAATTAACAAACATGATTTTCATAACTATACAATACATGACATATTTCATCCAACATTTGAACATGTCATGAGCATGATGCAAAGCAAAAAGGTTCCTGCCCATCCATCTGCTACAGGCGACAAGTTCCGCAGAACTTGTCTCCCAAACACCGAACAATGCGAGCTGACCTCGATACTCCCGGTACAGTGCATTGACAATAATAATGTGGGCTTAATCTGCCGCCGATACTCCATGAAACTCCTCTGTCAACCACAATAACCCACCCTATACATATGCTTTATGACATACAATCATTGAACAAATTCATGCTTTCAGTTCGGTTTTAATACAATGGCATGTTTTACATGCTTACAAAAACATAATCAAATCCATGTCATGCTTAACATGCTCATCTTTAATCAAATTTGGTGTATGCCATGCATGCTTTTCATTTATCAATAATGTTGGCATTGAATCACGCTTCCAGTACATGTTCGGTCTTATATTTGCAACAATCAATCATTCAATCCATCAGTTGTACTGGCATGTAACTGTTAGAGTATGCCTAAAGACCAATCATGAGATGATTGTAATTAAATACTCATATTACCTTATTTGCTAATATAATGCATTGCCATTGTTATTTCAGTTTCCTTTTCTATGCGTATAAATAAATTGGTTAATAATAAAGTCTTAAGAATAAGATGATTATTCTTAAAAGGTCTTTAGTCAAGTATTATTGTGGGCTTGGACAATGATAATGCATTGAGGCTAATGTGTAGTTGGTTGATGACAAAGTGTTGTCATTGAGATAGGGATGTCAAAATTGATACATAAGTATGTGTTAGAGAAGAACATACTGGACTGACCCACTAAGATTATGTTTCTTGGATTATTATGTAACAGTCACAACATTACTCATAGTGATAACTATGTAAGTGATTCTCATATTTGAGATCATAATTGTCCCAACATCGTGATTTGTATCTTTTGACACAATCAAATGTCTACCATAACAGGTTATACTATAAAAAATGATGTTGGGTATGTCGCAATCTATGTAGTGGGATATGATTGATCAAGATAGGATTTGTCCTTCCTACATAATGGGAGCCATATCTTAGGCCTCTTGATGGAGTGAGACTAGAAATGCATGACCATACTCGAATAAGTTGATATGAGATATCACACTTATTTGTTTATTGTAGTCTACTCAGAATACCAAGAAATATGAGATTGGACTATATAAGTGTGACTATTCCATGACTTGTGTCCAATCTAGATATTAAGGATAAAAAGATATAATACAAGAAAAATTATCACAAAAAGGTTATGTTAAATCAGGAGTTCTTGTAAATTGGGTAAAAATGATGCATTGCTAGATGTCACTCATTGCTTGTAATATTAGAAACATTCTAGTATTACTACTAACGTTACAAGAGCCTACAGGGTTTACTCTATAGTTGAAGCGAACAGATTCTAAATACATTTGGTATTGTATTTAGCTATCACATGAATTAAATAAATTATGAATTAATTTAATTCGATAGTTGAATATTGAAAACATTATATGTACAAAATTGTTGTGCACAAATAGAGAACATAGATCAAATTAATATATGAATTTGATTCCTACAAAATATTAATTGTATATAATTTATCGAAATTATTAATATAAATGGTTATAATAATTAATTTCGATCAAAATATAAAAGACATAGAAATTGATTTTCTTTAGGAAAAATATAGTTTCTTTTTCGACTTTCCATTTATTTCTCTAATAATAAGAGAATAATCTCGTTTTTTTCGATATGTGATATTAAAGAAAATAAAAGGAATATAATTCCTTAATGTATTAGGGTTACCAAGAAAAATAAATCAAAAGGTCTAACAACCATTCTTAAAAATTCTTTCTGAAAAGTTTAAGAGATTTGTTATTCTCTGTTCTTTAACTAGGTGGATTACGTAGAGACGGAGACGTTATTGTTGCGGCTTGGAATCGACATCTCCAAAAGGGATCCTATCAACAACATTATTCGTCACTTTTTAGTTTCAAAAGGTATATTTTTTACCATTTTTTCAACCCGATTCATTCCTCGTACATGGAACCATCGTTGATGATTACCGGAATAATTTTTCCAATGCGCCACGGGGTGTATCGACGATCCAACAGTAACATGCAATACAAATTTTGTCATACCTAATATATAACATCAACAGTGCTATCATAGGTAAAACATCATACATGCACCTCATTATCAAACAAAATGATTTAACATCATTTTAAACATATCAAAACCATCATACAACATTTAATGCTACTGGCACTCAATTAGACAATCAAACGCAGCAATTATGCAAATAGATAATCCCGATAAGGGCTTAATCATTCAATCAATAGTTTGTAAGTCACATACCTTATTCGGCCACCCTTAATTCACTTATTTAGCCATTAAACCATGCTCGAATAGAAATCAATAACATCAATTTTAAAACTAAATATGAATTATTAACTACTTATACAATATTAAGACCCTCACCTTAAAATTGCAAGTCCGCAACACTAATTCATGAATTCCACGCTTTCTTCCTTAAACTTTAAATGTGTCTAAACCAAAGTACAACATTTAATTAATTAAAATACTGTTAAACCATCCTTAAAAAACCCCTTAAGGGTTCAGCCAAATCAGTGTTACGACTAAATTTCAAATCCAATATGTCTAAGTTACTTACACTGATTTGATGCGAAACGAGGGCGCGAACAAAATCCAACTTCACTGTTGGTCTGCAACGTTCAGACCAGCACATAAAATTAAAATAACTAATCAAAATTATTAACTTAAAAACAATTATAAACCCTAAAACAACCAGCCTACACATCCTCTCCAAACAAAACCAAAAATATGTGTCTTCTCACAACTAACAACACTTACGCTTCCCGATTCACTAGATCCGAGTTACCGAATGAATGGATCAAATACTTCTATAAAAAACAAGATTAGAGATTGATTAGAGTGGAGAAATATTGATATTAACCTTGCTAAAGAAGGGTAAAAAAAGGAAGAAAACAACAGCCCCTAATGGTGGTTCAAAAGACGACAAACCACCACAATCGGCACAACATTAGAGACTAGTTAAGGAAAACAAAAAGGACGGTTTTTAAGGTTGGAAACATAAGTTTTTTTCTATAAAAACAATAGCAAAATTGACACCAAAACGAGAAGGAAAAAAAGACAAAAAGAGTATTTACCGGCACCACCACGATTAGTGGAGAATGTGCGACAATGGACAACAAAGAGGGATGAAAAGGCCGGCAGTGAGAAGGGTTTTAGGGCAGAAACAAGGGTTTTTTTAGAGTTTATAATAATCAAGAAAGTGGCTGGAAAACAATAATAAAATATGAGGCACAGAGGGCGGCTCAACCATGGAGAATGCTTAGGAATTTCTTGAATGGTGCTTTGAAGAAGATGATGACAACAACAATGGAGGTGGAAATACAAATAACATTAAGATTTTTATGTTTTGTAAAATAAATAAAATTGAAATATATTGAAAGCTTTCAAATAAAATCAAATACAAAGTAAGTTTGAGGAATAAATTGCAAAAGAGATGAAAAAGCAATAATAAAAACTAACTAAACTACCAACTAATTTAAGAAAAGTTAATGACCTAGACCTAACAATGGAGAAGACAACTAAGAACTAAGCTAAAAAATTAAAAGAAAAGTTGGCTCCTTTAGTTGAAAGCCAAAAAGTGTCTTTAAACAGCAAATAAAAATTCAACCCTAACATTGAAAAAATTTCCTTTAACATGTGTGTGTTAAATTGGGTTGGTTCTAGACAAAAGACTACCCATGCAACAATTTTCATCCAAGCAGCAATGTCATGACATCTAGGCTTTAGTGTCACGACACCCTTAATAGTGGCACAAGTATGGCTCTAGGGGTTCTCCCTGTTGTGACATCCAATGCCTAATGTCACAATATCCCTATTGGTGCCCACGATTTCTCCACTTCAACAATCTTCAATGATATCATGACTTGAAAGCTTGATGTCACGACTTTGGGCTCAATGTTGCGGCACTGCACCTTTGTTGTCAAAACTCTATCGATAGTTCGCTCTCAGTTTGATTTCTCATTGAAGCTTTACACCTTCCAGGCAAGAGGACTCGGTGTCATGACTTCCAGGACATCAATGTCGCGATACCCACATTGAATGTTGTTTTCCTCAAGGTTGGGCTCTTGTCGTCTCCTTACACCAATTCGAACACATCGTTAGGTTTTCTATGGCACCATTTTGAAAATTTGGGTCTCAAAATCGGTAAAACTAAATAAAAAAATTAATGATAAAAACTAAAAGTCAACAAAAAAACCTAAAAAACTCATAAATTGCTTTAGAATAAACTCCTCGAGTGTTAAGGAGAGCTTAATTTCACATATCAAATTACGACAAATAACTTCCCTTACGGATCTTGCCCCCTTTAACTTCTCTTGTTTGGAAACATTTATCTTGTGGTTTAGTGTTACACCCAACACTCCTTTAACCACGACGACTCGATACACAGTAAGCTCTCCCTCGAGCTCTTTAATTCTTGTGTTCAAAGCCTTTATCGTGGCCATTGTTTCCTTCTCCAAAGCCATCACCATGACCTCGAAAGCGTCATCCATTGCTGACAGCTTATCTGTAGTGGAGTTGGGTGCCCTTCACATTGTTTCCATATTTGAATTGAGAGACTCCAACACAAATTCCCTAAGTTGCTCTTCCATCAAGTCCACCTTTGCAATGCATCTCTTGACTACCTCGAGTGCCTCCCCCACACCCCTATGGGTTCCTCGAGATTTACCACTTGACTTTTCAAAGTCGATAAAATATCCCTTGATCAGCTAGCTTTCTTGGCCCTCTCATGAGTTCTCATTGGCTCAATTTGATGTCTACTCCTTTCTTCATCTTAATCGGTGCCTTCAAACCTTAGCTCTGATACCAACTCTCATGGGTCTCCATCGGGACATTCTGTTTGTCTCATCCTTACTCTTATGGTCCCAATAATGCCCACCAAGTTTTTGAGTAAATGCTTTCAAAAGTATTCTATTACTTTGAAGGGGAGATTTTTTAACTCCATAAGTGGGTTGAGGGCTTGACAATTGTCTTATAGGATGTAGTAAAAAATAAAAAAAATAAATTATATATAACATATATAAAAGAACGGGTTCGAAAAAAATTAAACTGACGAGAATATCCTTTATTGTTAATTATATTACTAAATTGATATTAGAATAATAATTTATTAGTATTATAATGTGATAATAAAAAATAATATCAATTAATATGATAGTATATTCATGTGAAATTAATTAAATATTAATTAATTTTGTATAGTAGAGTTTTCTTCATTTGAACTACACAATTAAGTATATCAATTAATTAATTATTAGATTTTTTAAATTTAATTATTGTATAAAATGAAGTTTAAAGGTTGAAGATGAAACATTTTATTGCCAATATCAAAATCCTATTTAGGATGGATGATGGGTTTTGTTTTCTTAACTTTGTTTTATATCCATTTAAATGTAATATTATAATATAGTATTTTTTTTTTTTTTGCAGTTTTGATTCTATACTTTGCACCATGAATTTGATGCGCATTGCAATTTAATCGAAATCAATTATTATTGGCTATTTTCATTCGGAACTATGAGTTATTTGAGATGATTAGATGTGACTTGAAATAAACGCTTTTGAAAGGTTATGCTAGAAAGTTATTGTGATAAGGTTGTCCAATTGGTAACATATAAGAAAATGGTTGTTAATATATATCCTCTTGAGCGACATATAGGGAATATGCTTCATAAAGAAATAGAAGTAACAATTAGACATAATCCAAGAGTTTGCAATCAAGTAATTGGTAAGGAATGAGCATAATGGACTACAATTATATGATCAATTGGTTCCTAAACTATGAAGGCGGCTTCAGAATGATAGTTGTAATGCTGAGTTGCTTTATCTGATGTATAAATAAGGAGGTCTAAAGCTCCTTAGCCATATTTTCATTCCAAAAAAGAAATTAAAAAAATTAGATTTGAAAAAATTATTTAAATATTTTTTATTTTAATTATTTTTAAGAAATTCAAGTGTTTTAATATCTTAATTTATTTCATATTATTTTTATAATACAATTAAATGATTAAATCTCAATTGTTATATCGCCTATGAAAATAACTATTAAAAAATTGGAAAATATATTATGATAATCTCATCCTAATTAAACAAGTTAATTCTAAACAAGATTCATAAAGTTTAATTTAAGTATATTTGATACAATTTGAATTTACTTTTTAATTAATAACATTTTATTTGTTTTAAATAAAACAAAATATAAATTGTTAAGAAATAGTTTTAGCATTAAACTAAAAAATAAATTAGGTTTTAACATTTAATTTAAAAATTAATAATTATTTTGATACTTTTAATACCTATATATTCATAATTAATTTTATCTATTATTATGTTAAATATGAAAATTAAATCATACTCTAATATCAATTCTCCAAATAATTTTCACTTATCGAATTGATTTTTAAGATATTTACATAAAATTTTAAGATAGAGTTATTTTTTACCTTCATTTAAACTTATAATAAGTGTTAAAGTAATTGATTTCAATTATAAAAATAAAAATATTTCATTAAATAATAAAAATATAAACGCGTGTATTCATGTGCAACGCACGTGATACCGAAAATTAATATAAATAAATGTGACACTTGTCATATCCTCAACCAGCTTGTGGAGTCTAAAAAATTTCACACCTAATTTTAATTGAGAAAATATTGATACATGATAATTTTTTAAACTTGCTTGTGGAATAAAAAAAAAGATACACGACTCAAAATCATTTAAGTCATTTAAATTAATTTAAATATTTTTAATTAGCTTTATAATTTTAATAATTTAAATTAATTTTCTTGTCCTGGCATGAATTATGACGGACTCAAAATAAAGTGCAAAAAATCCCAAGGCATGATTGCTTTATCGTCCCCAGTTCTATATTTTTATCAAATAAAGCCCCAATTGCGAAACATATCGTCTAGAGTTAGAAAGGAAAATTGTGATATAACTAGTATATAAAACCTGACCACTTGTTTGCCTTTGCTATCGGCTCTTTCTATATGTTAATTCAATTCATTTTTTTAGGAAAGAAAACGACTTGTTTCTATGTGGTCATTTTCCAACATTTTTTGCATGGTTTTATGTTAATTAATAAGAAGCTGAAAGTCAAGTCTCTATGTTTGAGAGGCAAAAGTCAATTGTAATTACTCAAAATTTCCTCTGATTTTGTGGGCTTCGGAAAGCCAAACACTACGCAGAATTCCTCAATTTTTCTTGCTTTTCGGTAATGGCAATTAAGTGAGAACTAAAATCAAGTTTGAATTTCATTTTGAAAACCTGTAGCATGAGTGCTTGGAATCAAAATTTCTCGTACTTAAGAACTTGGTAAAAAATGTCTAGTAAGTGGGTGGCAAGTGGAGTACCATGAATTTAATGGGGGGTTGAGTTCACAGAGTAAAATGTCAAACTCGGGACTCCAAATTCAGTGAAACTCCCCAAATCTAGCCCTCGGTTGGAACCCTTTTTGTCTGTTCCTTCGCATAGGGCTTCGCTTCCCAAGCGTGTAACCTTTTTATTTATATTTTTTCTCAACAATGAGTCAAAACTCTTCCAACTCCACTTTCAAATGCCTCGTTTTACGTGCAACATTAATCCCCTTAATTACAATCATGTATGTGGAAATTAAACCCCTCTTTTGCTGAAAAACCTTACAAATCCATTTGCTTTTCTTTTTCAAGGAATCCAAATCCTCCTTTAATGCCTTTTTGTCCCCCCCCCTCTCTTTAAGATCTCTTTTTACAAAGCCCATTTTTGCATAGAAGAAGAATCTCAAATATATATTCAAAGCCATAAACAATTAAAAAAAAGTTACCGACCCTCTGTCCTTTGTCTTGGAAGTCATGGTCGTTGATCATTGTTAATCTCCCATAAATTTTTTCTTAAGATTGTTAAGAATCCGAAAAGTAAAGTGGTAAAAACAAACAAAAAAGCAATAAAAAGTCAATGATCCATTATTTACATTAAAAAAAGCATTCCAATACATGCAAGAGGCAGCTTTATTTATTCCTTAATGAAGAAAGGAAAATCATGGTTTCTAAGACAACTTAATCACATGTTGATTTAAATGTTAACCTTGGGATACTGTGCAAACATCATGAGTTTGATCTATGAAGTTTAATTCTACCGTACTAATGTTAGAATTCAGCAAATCATCATCGCTTAAATTCTTAATGCAAACAGTCCCAAGGATATTAACCTGCATCAGGCTTCATGAGCTTGTTCTATCAAAGTTAGAGACAGTTCTCTACAGTTCTAAGAATGCGCACAGAAGAGCTGAAGAATCCTAATTGATCCATTTTGTCATTCTTTTGGAAATGGACCGATTTTTGCGTCCCAAAGGTGCAGTTGTATCCAATGATTAAGTCGATATTTTAGTTAAAGCGAAGAAGATAACAGCGGTTGTATCCATTTTATTAACGCAAATGAGTACCTGATACAAAATACTGGTATGAATCTTAACCACCAGAAACAGGGAACCGCCAAAACCATGCTTAAAACATCTCATTACAAGTGTTCTTCATCCAGAAAGATGACGATGGAGTGAAGGCGTCAGAACTCGTTGCTTGGGAACCGTGACGTGGATTGTGCCCAGGCCAGATTGGGGAAACGATGGCCTTGACAAGGCTGTGGAGGACAGCTGTGCCAACATTGATAAATATGGTTTGTTCGGCTAGGGGTGTTAACACCAAGTCTGGGCCGTTGAAGGGCTCGCTCATGAAAACAATATAATTATTGAGAACCCGAGGAGTAAGTGGTTCAAGCGTATGAGATGGGGCCGTTCAATAACTATTACCTAAATTGCTTCTTGGTCTCTCAAAGCATCTGGTGGAAACAAGGGGAAGTCGAGTGAGAGATAACCTATTTATCTAGATTTTGAATGCTCGATCTTTTCTCCTGTTACAATTGTTGTGGGTTAGTTACTAGAGATTTAATATTTCCTTCAAAGACATACTTGAAGTAAAAGAAGATAGTTGTGTGGGAGCATGTGGCCTTGGTTGAGAATTTTGAATATTTTGTGGTCTTGCTGCATAAATAAAATTTGGATGATCCCTCCGTTCAAGATTGCAAGTATTTGTAAGGGATCATACCTCCTCTGAGACAAACCGAGAAATCCTCCAATTGCATTAACATGCTCTCCTGAATCTTCTTGGAATGTGGGGTACATGTCAGTTTGGTGACTGAAATTAGTACAAATCCCAGAAGCTTTCACCTATTGTATGTTCTTTACAACAATTTTATGAAATAAGAGAGGTTAGTTCAGAAATTCCATTTTCAAGAAAAATCTTTCTTTCCATAGGTAAGAGTCATTCATAAAAACATTAGATGAGTAATTGTTCCGAAATTTCATGTTGAGGGTAACTAGCATAAAATTGTTTGAATTTCTCCCAATACTAATAAAGGGTTTCCATGTGTTTCCATTTGATGCTGCAAATATCCTTAATAGAAGTAGGACGTGAAGTAGAAAAAAACCATCTAAAAATATATCATGCCTGTGTATGAGGTTATAGATCCAGAATGTAAATAAAATAGTAAGTCATTTATTCTAAGGACAAGCAAAAAAGTAAAGGTTCTTAGTTTGAATTGTTCTTCATATACTCTTTGAGATCTCATAGTAGAACACACAGCATGAAATTCTTTCAAGTGCTTGTGTGGATCCTTATTTTCTAGACCACAAAAAGTAGAGAACAAATTAATTATTCTAAATTTTAATACAAAAGATATCTCTAATTCAGGGTACTCGATGCAAATCAGTTGTTGATTTAGATCCAGCACGACTAACTCTCTCATGGTTCTTTCTTGATTAGCCATCTCTTCTTCCGTTTTCAACGCATTAGATGAATCACCTAAATCAAGTGTGGTATCCAGGTTGGCAGATGAAGACAATTGGTTACACTGCGGTTTAACTTTCTTCTTTAGTCTTCGAGTAGTTTTCTCGATCTTAGATTCGTACTAGAGTTCACCTGCATGGGAAGATTGAAACATAAAAAGAAATAAAATTATCAACATCAACCCATAGCAATAATGACAAAATTTTGTGGGTATTGAAACTAACAAAAGTAAATTCCTACTCAATAATATAAAAATATGTATATAGCAATAAACAGGGTAAAATTCACAAAGACTATTGATAATTCTATTTATTTAGAATGAGTAGATTAAAAATAAAGGAGATTTAAATTAAAATTAAAATTGAAATTAAAATTATCAAAAGAAATATTGCAAATAAAAATAAAAGAAATCAATGTGATGAAAATCTAGTCAAAGGCAAAATATCAATTTTGATCCACGAGTTTGATTATTAATGTAAAGATAATTTCAATATTTTTAATAAATTAGTTGTAGTTTCCAACATTGCGCCTAGAAATCAATCTCTCATTACCTTTGTGATAACTAAGAGGAAGGTCTTATAAATTATTTCACTTACTGACAAATAACCTTATAATGAAGCATTTAAGCTTTAATTTAATAATAACATTAAAAACTATAGAGACCTATGTCTAGCCAACCAACACTGTAATAACCCCTCCCCTGTGCCCGATGAAAATCCTAATGTCATTAAAAAAGTATTCAGGGAAGATAAATAGTAAATTTTATGAAAAATCAAGATTTATCAATTGAATAATAATAGTAAAATGAAGACAACGGGATAGAAAGGTATAAATAGAAATGTTTGTAAAAAGAATAAATTAAATTTTCACAGAAGTATAATCACTAAAGTGTAATTTTTCCATTAAGTAAAAAAGATTTAATTGTGATTAAATCATAAAAATAATAATATCTACATAAGTAATGATTACATCAGGACACATGATTCTATGTGTCAATAGTTTAGTGGTGGAAGGATTAAAATAGCTATTACACCCTTATGAAAATGAAAGAAAAAATATTGTTAAGGCCATTTTGATAATTTTCCATGAAAGATAAATTTTAATTCTGAATAAGAAAAATAATATATTTTCATGAGGTGAATATGTGTTATTAGATCAAGATTTCAAGATTAAATATTAACCATTGATTTAATAATTAAATAAATAAGTAAAGAAAGAAAAAGATAATGAGAAAAATTAAAAAAATGAAAGATTTTCATTTACATACTTTTTAGTATTATGTCCATTACCAATGGAGTTTTTTTAACTCCACAAACAAGGTTTAGTACATGATATGTGTATGTTTTAATTTATGTTTAATATTTTAATATTCCCTCAAGATGCATGGTGACATGTCACCCCTGCTTGTGGAGTTTTTTAACTCCACTCGCAATGGACCAAATAATTTCCCATATATGTATTGACTTTGATGAAACTACCCAGCTAACATTTGCCCGTCCATGATATATGGTCTAAGCCTTGATTGATCCTATCCCCTAGCTTGCAACCTAGATAAAGGTAAGTTGTATGTTTGATTAAATTTAGTTTGTATATCTATGCTATGTTAGAAAAATCCATTTTAAAAAATGATTTTCTGTCACAGTGAAAAATTAGAATTTTTTATAAAATTGACCCAAAATTTTTTATTAATTATGAAAATGACCCACTTTTAAAAACATGTATGTAAATGACTCGTTTGCTATAATGAACCTCAGTGTCGCTGTTGCCATTTACGCCACCACCCCTAATAATTCCCCATTCATCGGTTGGTTTCTTAAAAAAATAATTTCCCAGGGTGTCGTTGGCACTAGTATATATATAGGTATGTATTAGCGGCTAAGACCACCGTATTCTGAGGGAAAAAGGAAAAAAATATTTTAATAGGTGCCACCGTTTTCATTGGCGGCATCGATCTCTTTTTTGGTACTATTGTTGCCATTGGTGGCACTAGTGGTAGAAAATAATTTTTTTGTGCCTAGATTACCACTGGCGACGCCAGTGGCAAAAATTGAATTTTATTTTGTGCCGCCAGGCTCTTTGACGGCACCAACCCCTACATATACTGGTTTTTGTTGAACATTGTTGCAAGTATTCAACCGGAAAAGAAAAAAAAGAAAGAAAGTTTTGTGTTTAGTAGAAGAGGAAACATAAATTTTTTTGAAGATGAATAACACAATATTTTTGGTGTTAGTTATTTTTGGAGGAGAAATTACAAAAAGTGATGTTGGTTGTGTATTTCAAGGTCAGTAGAGAGTAGTGATAAGATTTAATAAGAGTGTGAAGCTGGAAGAAATGAGACAATTGGTCAGTACAAAAATAACTTTCCATTGTGGAAGGATGATGTCAAGATTATTTTACAAGTTTCCAATTTACTTAGATTCTTGGAAATGTATGTAGATGGAACTGGTAGGTGATGATGACCTGGGCACTATGATCGTAATATGGTGCTCGAATAGGAATGAGAACCCCCAACAAGTTGAGTTTTTCACTCAACTAGCTGATGTAGAGCCTGTTGAAAATGTCACTCCAATAGGTTTGACTTTGATCTTCATTTTAGATGGACAGATCAGTCAGGCTACGGAGGGACATCGCAACATCCCAAAAATCCAAACTATGGTGGGAGTTCGTATAACAACCTTATTTTGGGTTCCCATTTAGAGATACATCCAAAGGTGATGCGCACCAATTTAGATAGCGAGGAAGGATCTAATAATGATGGGGATTCTAGTCACGATGTTGAAGAATACAATAACTACGATGAAGATGAGGAGGGCGAAAATGTACACCATCATCGGTTGGGGACCCGAGTCATGGCATTATTATATAGAATGAACCTGGGGCCCACATATTGAGTGTAGATCTAGAAGTAGTGCATGCACCTAAGCTCCCCGAGCATGCCAATATAGTACCTGCTTACCACTTAGAGGCAAATTCGAAGTTGAAAGAGTTGTTCGTAGGGTAACGTTTCGAGAACTAGGAGGATTGTGTATTTTCCATCAAGCGATACAACATGATGATGTTGGTGGACTAAGAAGTCGCAAAGTCTACACCAACATTATATGTTGGAGAATGTTGGAGGGGTAACGAGTGGTGCAACCAACGAGTTCAGGCTACATTTATACAAAGGACTCAACAGTGGTCAATCTAGAAATTAGAAGTGCCACATACATGTACTTCTGGATGTATGACGCAAGACCATCACAAACTAGATACAAAAACTATATGCAACTGCATAATGCCATTGGTGAAAGACATACCCACCATTCCTGTATCGGTCTTGATTACTAACATACAAGCTTGGTTCCAGTATAGGATGTCGTCTAGGAAGGTATGGTGGGCCAAACAAATTACCTTGGAGTAGTTGTACAGTGACTGGGATATGTAATACAATGAACTTCAAGGGTGGATATCCACAATGCAGGAGTACGTGCTAGGTACTATCATTGACTTGCAGGCGCTGCCATGTTACGGGCCAGACAACCAACTACAACCAGGCAGAAGAATTTTCCACCAGATGTTTTAGACATTCGATCCATGTGTTTGGGCCTTTCCCCATTGGAAGCCGCTTGTACATGTTAATAGGACTTGGTTATATGAGATATACACACAGATACTCCTGATTGCGATTTCCTAAGATGATAATCAGAACGTACTACCGATAGCCTTTGCCATCGTGGAGTTAGAGAACTTCGAATCATGAGAATTTTTCTTGATGAACTTGCGGAGGCGTATTGTCAGCCAAGACAGCATTTGCATTATATCTGACAAATCGAAGGGACTAGTTGCTGTAATTTGGCATTCCAGGCTTACATGGAGGTCTGTCTACTGCATCCACCACATTACCGTCATTTTCCACCAAGAGTACAAGAATAAAGAGTGACGCAAACAATTTGTTAACATGAATAAAAAAATCCCTTTTTTAATTTTTTTTAATATTTTGAATCATTTTCCTAAAAGAAATGGTAACATTTCATATCAGATTACATACGTAGGGTACGGGCCAGAAACATATTGATTCAAGCATATGTTTATTTTTCTTGTGACCGAGAGAAAATGTTTTAATATTTCACAACTTAACATGTTCACTGTGACCGAATGTTTTATTTTCATTTTCGAACTTCAAAACAGCTCAAAAACATAAACTCATTCTTCTGATTATTTTTAAGTAATCTATAAAGAATTGCAAATGAATCATTTCCATAACTATTTCTATTTTCATTTTGGAAACCTACATTCATTTCCAAATAGTTCCATTTTTTCATTTTGGAAAAACCATAATTATTCCTGAATGTTTCTCATTTCTCTTTTCCTATTCATTCCGTTCATTTCTATTCAAACACGCAAATCATTTCTAGTTTCAACGAGCTAGCGGAGGGATCGATTGGACATATGTAACTAGGGCTCAATTAATTTATAATTAAGTTCTTATTTTTTTCCTATTAATTAGAAACTCATTTAGTCACGAAGTCATTCCACTATAGTATCGTGATTGAGCTCTCCCGAACAACATACCATTACAAAAGCAACTACTTGGTGCTCGTCCAATAATATTGTCATAAGTGTGTTACCTTAATAGGATATCCTTGATCTCTTTGGGATAATATCCATTTTACCAATATTATCCTATTTTGTCTCAAGTTAACCATTACATCTTCCTCCATAAAAGTCAATTACTATCAAATAGTAATTTAAGTCATTCATCACGAAGATGAAAGTCCCATGACCATGTTTACTTTTATTCAACTATGTAATGCCAATAATAGGATACCATTTACCCATTTCTCGCGCCATGAATTCTATTGTTATGAATGATGCTACGTATTGCAGAAGCCATACACCTAATGCACTAGCTTTTGGTTCCTCATCTATAAGAACTCAAGCTTTTACTTACATCAAAATGTATGAGTCATGAATACATAGTCTGGCTTCCACTCATGATTTAGGTATGTCACACTATGAACACCACAAGAGGATAAACCCATTAACGGATTAATCATTAATTCTACTTGGTTCCAGTTCGACGTACTGTTAGTCAAGTGAATCACATCTATGTCTTTATATCTTCTTGGAGTCATCCGCTTCGGTACCCAAGACAAAACATCTCCCTAGTTGGACTTAATAGACAAAATATTAGTCTTTCAATTGGTTTTCTCATTTCCTATTAAACTAAGGACATATTTACGTTCATCTACTAATATAAGCCATCTTTTTGTATTACTATCCGACCATGTAATATCTCTTAATATTAATTAAACATTAGACAACCAATGAGCAACATTTGCTTCAATTTTTCTTGCATGCAAAAACCATGTGAAAATAATATAAAAAGTATTAATATAATTCATGAATAATTTTATTAACAAATCTATTCAAAAATATTACAAGCGTACTTAGATGAAAATACTACACTTAGGGCACCAAATCCAACAATCTCCTACTTGCCCTAGTGAAGTAGATGAGTCATGTTTCGTATTCCTATGCCCCTCCACATGTTTCCCAGAGAACTGTCTTGCTTGCAAAGTCTTGGTAAAACAAACCCCAGGGTATGTCCTCAGATGCGTTCTTTGACTACATCCACTATTCCGTCAAACACTACCGTCTCCCTCAATGTGTTTTGTCCTCATGTGGTTTCCTTTAGGTCTAGCTATATCCCTGGTGCCATATTTTTTCCATACCTCATATTCAACCCTCCATAGTGAAGATAGAAATGTAACACTACTTGATACTTATTCACACTATAGACCCACCGTTTAGGATAGAAGCACAGTCCAATATTGATTTCCTCAAATCTCGACACGTTTGGAAGTCAGAATCAGTATATTCAATAAGAGTAAGATTTCCTCTAGAATACACAAGCATATAATCCATCATTCTCTATAATTACTTGAGTATATATTTAACTGCTTGCCAGTGTCTTGATCCTGGATTCACCTGATACTAACTTACCAATCCCATAGCAAAACAGATATCTGGAAATGCGCATAACGTAGCATACATGAGATTTCTTACTGCCGAAGCATAAGGAACCTTTATCATGTTATCTATTTCTTTCCTTGTTTTAGGATTGTTCTTTAAAGAGAGATAAAATCCCGATATGGAAGATTGATTTCCCTTATTCGAATTAGTTATTGAATAACACTCCAATATCTTGTTGCCTTGTTCTTTCGATCCTTTAGGATTCAAATGCCTAGAGCAAAATTAGTTTCTCTCAAGTCTTTCATGCTAAACTATTGGGTTAACCATAGTTTAACCAATGAAAATGTCCTTACATTATTCCCAATGAGTAAAATGTCATTGACATATAGAACGAGAAATACGACCTTTTCATCCATTAAATGTTTGTAAACATAAGGTTCTTCTACATTTTGCTTAAATAAAAAAGTCTTGATCGCTTGATCAAATTTTTGATTCCATGAATGGGATGCTTACTTTAAGTCAATATATGGATCTAAGCAATTTGCAAACTTTATGCTCATTTCCTTTCACTATATCTTCAGTGGGTTGCATCATGGATAGGCCATAGTTAATTCCCATCTAGATGACTTCCTAGGGTCGTCAAGCCTAAAGTTTTTGTTGTTCCTCTCCTGAACAGTTGATCCGTTAAGAAAACCCTACACAACAATTAATTAATCATACCTCTACTCGTTATTCCCCCATAAAAGGATTAGTTTCTCATAGATCTTGTAAACATGATAAAATTGATATAGAAAATAGACATAAATAGTGAATAAAAAGAATAAAGTTTAGGAGAAGCCTGAATCATATTAAAAATAATGTCCAATCGACACAGAGCTGATTGAGTTCTACAGATCGGATCTCCCAACGAAAGCAAATAACAAAATAAAAAATGTGTTAAATGAGCCTATTTATAGAATTAGAGTGTCGTCATCCTTAACCCTAGGTCAGCTGCCGCTCTCTTTTTTAACGTTTGATTGTGTGGACCAAAACTCCCTTAGCTCATAATTATTTCTTGTACAGAGTCAATGTCGCGACACATTAGGTCCTATGTCGGGACATCAAAGGTAGTATGCTCATCTTTAGGGTATATTTAGGGGTGTGTCGTGACATTCTCAGTATGTGTCGCGACACTGAAGGTAGTCTTGAATTTCTTCTATTCTACAACACAACGACCAGTATCGAGTTAGCACACCTTCTAATGGTTTCCTGTACACTCACAAAGCATATTAGCTGACTCTTAGGTCTCATTCAGCCCCTAAGGTCAATAAAAAAAAATCAAATTACACTTTTTATTGAATGTAAATGAAATTCTAATACCTCAACTAAAACATAATAAAATGCTTGTATTCAAGCTTTTGAAATGTGAAAACTAGTTTAATCTAATAAATTGAATTATAACAGATCAAACTTCCCCACACTTAAGTCATTACATGTCCTCAAGCAAAGCAAACAAAAATAGTAATTAAAGTACAACCCTTGAACAAGTTTGGTACAAATGTTAGCTTTGGAGAACATGACTAGGCATTTCATATTCACACATAGTCTTGGCATGATATATAGTTGACTCACCACTTTTCATATCAAACACCTAAGTTCAATATATTACAAAACATACAAACATTAAGGGTTTCAAATGTAAGGATCCATCAATAGGTTATGCAGGTAATTTGATTATCCTAGTAGAATACAAAATAGTCATAAATGTAATTATTTAGTATGATGTCAATTCCTAAATAAGTCTACCTAGATTACACAGGGCTTTTCGACTTGTAACGTTTAGAGGTTTAAGATAGGTATGAATTTTAATAACAGTAAGCATCAAATAGTTTCAAGCACGAAAATAGTTTGACACATCGTATTGTTCCCTATTTTCCCCCTTAGTGGCCCTTACCCGCCCACTGCCTTATTTCTCCTTCTCTTACCTTCCTTGTTTCTCCACAATAGAAATCACAGCATAATATAGCTATTATGGCTAGCTTACAAGTTTGTGTGCACTATTGAATGAGTCTTCCTATTTTCAGTGATTTTGTCAGTTTTCTTTCTTCTTTTTCAATTTAATTCTCATTCACAAATGCTTGTACTTTCAACAACTATTTCTACTTAAATTTTGTTTTCTTTTTGGAATTTTCTTTTGCTGCAAGTATTGGCTAACCTATAATTACTCTATCACACTGATCTTTCCTATTTCACTCTATTTTTAAAAAATTCCACCATAATGTATCTACTTAACCCTCAATACGTATGACCAAATGTCTATAGCAGTTCAGGACCAAAGAAAAAGGGTAAATACAAACTAACATTTTTTGCTCGGATTTTGTGTGAAGGTTCATCAAGAAGTGTTTTTTGGCTCAAATATAGGTACTAAGGATGAATAAATGGGGTTAGCTTTTTGGCTTTGGGTGTATGCCAAACAATGCCTTAGGTCATCCCTATGTATCTCAATATTCACAAATTTACTTAACCAAATAATCACAAATTCGACAATTTATCATACAGACTAGCATGCTCATTTACTTGTATTTCCTATATCATATGGTACATTCAATTGCTGAATGCTTATTTACAATGTAATATATAGAAAATAGTAGTCTTAATAATCAAAAAATTAAAATCATCTACTATCATGCAAAATTTATAGTAAATAGAATAAACCTATATACATGCTCCTAACCAATCACTTGTATTTCTACAAGCTCAAGCACATGATTAACAATAAAAATTAAATGAAATAAAATAAAAATTGAAACCAATTTTCTATGTTACCTCCCACACTTTAGATAACACATTGTTCTCAATATGTAGCCTTGAAAAAATAGGAGAGAAGTTACCCGATTGATCATGATAGTTTTGTAAGCTATTGGTAGGTGCTTCCTCTTTTGATCATTGAAAGTTTGAAATTATTGTGCTTCTTCATGTGAGGTTCCTACACAGAAAATTTTAAAACAAAAATGGAAAGCAAACAAAAATCTACTTTTAATCCTATTCTTAAAAAAATGAAAAATTATATGAAATTAATACAATCCTAGAAAATGAAAATGAAAGATTCAATTTAATCATCGTCTGAATCATTAAAATAAGGTCAGTGCCCCCTTTCTATTAGTGTTTTTCCTTTTCCCGAGCCATATCGTTGGTGGGAGCTCCTAACCATCGAAGGTGCATGTTGGGTTGGGCTTCGTATGGTGGGCCCCTTTGGTGTGGAACATTGCAGCTGAAATGCTGTCTCATAATCATCTGCATCACTTTGAAGATCTTGCTTGAGAGCCTGATCCTCTTCTTCTCCTCCTCTCTCATTCCTTATCTCATCGAATCCAGTGTTGAATGATTCAGATATGTCCAAATTTGGCAGGTAGTTTGGTTCTCTGATATTGTTTTATCGCATAAATTCCTGAATTACTGTCTTGTTTCTTGCATCCAGTGGATCATCCAATATATTTTCGCGGTGTTACCGTTGTTTCTTTCGGAGCTCTTGTTGTTGCTTTCTTTAGTGATGCTGGTACATCCATTTTATGCTTTGTTCTTTGGTCCAATCTATAATTTATTTTCTCTGAATGTCAACATATTGAATGTACAAGGAATCTCTGACCAAACTCTTTGTCGGCTTCATGAATTGCTTATGGTTTTCCATTGGAACTTTAGCATTTCTGCATAAAGCTGTCACAAGATGAGGAAAAGAAGACCCCAACTTTTTGGTTATGAATGCATCGTTGCATATCTTGATGGATCCATCTTTCGACACATATAAATATTTTTTGTAGAATACCGTACAACAAAATAGCTCAAAAAGTATTTACATTAGAGACATTTAATACATGAGTTATTCAAGTACAAAATAGTTGCATCCACATCTCAGTTACTGGGAGCATAACTGATTGATTAAAGTTAGTCGGTAACTCAGTATCCGGTCTACGGTTCCGTACACCTCTTCATTGAGTTAAATATTTTACAATGTCATCCATTTCTATGTTTCTAAACATATTCAAATCAGAGTTATCTAAAAAAATTCACATATTTCTCGAGGAGTAACCCGTAGTTCCTTACCTCGTACCGTAGCGGTTTTCCATATTTCATCATACATGCATAGAATTCTTGAAATACTAGAATAACTGTATTTTCTTTAAGAGTGACAGAAAATCGCTTCCAACGATGGTACCAAACCAATGCCCAAATCTCATCACACAAAACCATTAATGATTCACATCCTCGTTCTTGAATAAAAGTTTTCCCTTGTAATTCGATAAAGTATTTCTTGGAATTTGGATTTTAAAATTTTCGAGGATCTGAAAACGTCGAAGTTTCATGCATGTTGGTGTTTCTAGTTTTCCTACGAGGCATATTTGCTATAATGTTCAATAGCAATGTTAAAAACAACAAACAATATCTCAAAAGCAATGGAACAGTAATTTTTTTATGTTTTAGAACTTTTAACCTTTACTTTGGAGTCTTGTTGTTCCCTTCTCAAAGATTATGATGACTTCCCTTGTTAATAATTATAGTCATACCTGGAGCAAATAAAATGAGAAAAGATTACAGCACAATAGAAGAGAAAAGAAGAATAAGAACTTAGGTTTTGAAGATTTTTTAGATGATTTGAGAGAGTTTAGAAGTTAAAAGAGTTTTAGGGTTTGGTTAAAAGAGAGTTTAAAAGTTAAAAAGGGAGTTTTGAAGGTTAAAATCCAGGTACAATGCAGTTAAAAGTCAACATGTTGTTAAAATCCAGGTACAATGCAGTTAAAAGTCAACATGTTGTGTAATAGGGTAGGATTAACCCTGTAAAAAATTACAACGATGTCGCGACACAGGGGTTTCATGTTGCGACATCCTTGTCAATTTTTCATTGTCTCAACATCCGGGTTTGATGTCATGACACACCCTGGAATTTTAAAAATTTGAAGGAAGTGTCTGCTGTGTCACAACATAGGGTTTCCATGTCACGACATCAAGTTTCTTTTCTCGATTCCTTCGATTCTGGCTGTGGTGTTGTGACACGGGGTTACCGTGTTGCGACACTGACTCTGTTGTCGCCCAAAATTCTAGTTTTTAGAGAGTATTGATTTCTATGTAAGCCAAAACTTAATAAAGATTAAATTCTAAACTATCAATTAGTTAAAAAAATACAATAATATACTTAAAATGAAAATTCAAGTAAGAATGTCAAGTTTTACTGCTAGATTCATCTATTAGCTCGATTCGTGTGCCTGTGGTTGCTCTTCCTATCTTGTCTCTATCAGTATTTGTCCAACATCCATCGTGCCATTTGACCTTCCATCGTTTGTCTCGCTCTTTGAACCTATTCTTGCATCCTGCACTTACCATAGAGAATTCACAGGTCGAAGTTATTAGCCACCTGTATAAATATTTGTAACTTCGTAGTTCTAAATAGTTCTTATAGTTGTATTTCTGTGAAACACCCTCGTGATATGTTTCGCTTTCTTCTTTAATTTCCTTCTTTTCAAAATTATTAATAGTCCTTGTAAGACTTATAGAAAAGTGTTCTAGTACCAGGGATTTTTCAAAGTTTACCTCATAGTCATATATTTATCCTACATCTTATAATTACGTTGTTTGATTGAGTCTTCTTCTATCATTTTTATTAGTCAGTACCAATTTTATCATAAGGTTCGGATAAAACATGAGTGCCTTCTAAATTTCTTAACTCTAGTTGCTTAGATATCAATAGTGTAAATTTATTAGAAGTAACTTCTAAGTTACTTGAAACTCCATCAATAAACAGGGTCCCTGGCTTGATTAATATTGTAAAACTGCTTGTATCTCTAAATTTTTGAGGTGCTTGATTAAAGACGATTATTTTACAAAATTTATCCATGTTAAATAGGTCTTCCTTATTACAATTCTCAATTTCTTCAATAGGATTTGAAATCTTTCCTGATTCCTTTATTGGTTCTATAAAAGTTAACATCTCGTAGAATGTTCAAAATTGAGTTAGGACACTTACCTCGTCATCTAAATCTTGATGTGGTTTATCCTTTAATTTTGATGAACTCGACGTTGTCAAGAGAACAAATTTCACATTTGAGTTAGTTGCCAATTCTACTGTTGACACTGTTTCACGTTGGATTTCTTGTAGTACTATTTATTTTTTTAACTCACCGAGTTCCTTTTGATTATTCTCGCCACTTAAGGTTTCTTGGCTACTCAAGATTTCACTTTTGCTTTCACCCTAATTTTTTTCTGGCAGGTGACGAATTATACTTACATCTGTGATATTGCTACGATCTTTTAGATTTGTCGAGATTTTACCTCTAAGTTGGCTTAACTCTAGCATCAATAGTCTTTATTTTTCCTGAATTTCCAATTCTTCATAGACACCTTCTTAATAAATTTCATCATCATAATTGATTTCATCCTTCATCCACATGTAATTGAACTCGTCCATTATTGGTTTTGACGGTTTCTCTTGCAGGAATCTTTCCTCTTTTCAAGTACGTAGATTGAGAATTCTTTGAAGAAAAGAAAAATGTTAATACAATAAAATAATACTGCAAAATGAATAAATAAGTAAATATAAAGTATTTAAAATCGTATCTATAATTTATAAATTTCCTAAATATTCAATTATCACATAAAAATTAAAATTAATTTAGTAGCGTGCCTCCTCGACATCAACACCAAGAACTTGACCACCTTCGGACGTACCAACGTCTAGAGTAGAAATCCTACACAAAATATATTAAATAGGCGGTATCCGCAAGTATACAGGTCAAGTTGTAATATAGTTAGAACGAAGTGAGTGAGTACTCTGAGGATAGTACCCAAGAGAGGCGAGCACTAAATTAATCTTTATTTTAAACACAAATAGATCTAATTAGTACAGTAAATAAATTATATTACGAATAAACATAAATAGAGATTTTTGGTGTTTTCATAATAATAAAGATAATAACATAAATAAAGAAACATTGGGAAATCAATAAGTAAACAATATAAATATGAGCATGGGTGATTAGCTCGCTTTGGCAATCATAACTAACTTTCGCTTCAGGTTTCTTGTTCAATCAACTAGTCGATACCCTAACAGGATCTCTCGATCTTCTACAAGACTAATAAGTCAACAAGAACTAGTTATCTTTCGACCTCATAGTCCAGACCAGTTCATGGCTAAGGTGTTTATGGATAGGCCATACCAATTTGGGTTAATTCCCACCTAGCTAACATCCTAAAGTCGTCAAGCCTAGGGTTTGAGTTCTTCCTCTCTTGAACAATTGATCCATTAAGGAAACCCTACATGAAAATTAATTAATCATACTGCCACTTGTTAATCCCCCATAAAAGGATTAGTTCCTCATAGACCTCAGAAACATGATAAACTTGATTTAGAAAATAGACATGAATAACAAATCAAGAGAATAAAGTTTAGGAGAAGCCTGAATCATATTAAAGATAATGTTGAATCCACACAGAGTTAATTGATTTCCACAGATCAGATCTCCCAACGAAAGCAAATAACAAAACTGAAAATATTCCTAAACAATAAGAAAAGAAAAAAAAATTAAAGACTTAGACTATGAAGAAAATTTTAAAATAGCAAAAGTTGCCCATAACATGTGTTAAATGAGCTTATTTATAGAGTTAAAGTGGTTGTCCTCCTTAACCCTAGGTTAGCTGCCGCTTTCATTCTTAATGTTTGATTGTGCATACCAAAATGCCTTTGGCTCGTAATTATTTCCCATATAGAGTCAATGTCATGATATTGAAGGTAGTATGCTAATCTTTAGGGTATCTTTAGGGGTGTGTCGCGACATCCTCAGTCTGTGTTGGGACACCAAAGGCAGTCTTGAAATTATTTTATTTTGCTCCGTATGTTGCGACATCCAACTCTCCGCGTTGCGACACTACAATTGGTGTAGAGGTAGCACACCTTCTAAAGGTCTCTTGCACACACACAAAACATATTAGCTCACCCTTACGCCTCATTCGGCCCCTAAGGTCAATAAAGACTCAAAAAACACAATTTATTGAATTTAAGAAAATTTGTGAAAACTTAACTAAAACCTAACTAAAATACTTGTATTCAAGCTCTTCAAATGCCAAAATTAGTTTAATTAACTACATCAAATTATGACAGATCAGCCTCACTAGAGTGAGAATTTTCAAGTCTTTTATTCGATATATCAGTCTCAAGCAATGTGTAAATATTTGGTTTGATAAAATAGAAATTATTTGACATCCATCCATTAAAGATAAGATTGCAATTTTTAAATATTGTAATTCCGTTATTAAAAGTCACGGTCAAGCCATCTTGATAAAAACATGTAACCAAAATTAAGTTTATTTTGAAACTTGGTACATAAAAAATGTCTCTTAAACTAATCTTCTTAAAATTATTAAAATAAAGATGTACATCTCCCACTACTTTAGTTGCCACACTTGTCCCGTTCTCGGTTTGCAATGATAAGTTCTTATCTCTAAGATCTTTCATCTCTTTGAACCCATTTAAAGAAACACAAACATGATTAATGGCTTCTAGATGAATAACCCAGTGGTCTATCGAATCCTGCACTGTACAAGCTTGTATCATAAAAAGTTCCATACCTTTTCCTTTGGTAGCTAAGTATTCTTTCCAATCTTTGAGTTCGCTTTGAAGTGCCTTTTCTTACTACAGAAGAAGCCTTTAGACTTAGATAAGTCTTTAGGCTACTTGGTCTGCTTCCTTTCCACTTGTGGTGGCCTAGAGATGTAACGCCCTCCACCCGACCCGGTCATCTAGATTCGAGTATTAGGTGTTACTTCCTAAGATAGATGTAATCTAGACTTTCTCTCGACTCGCCTATGTAAATATTCTAATGGTGGCTTAATAAAATTTCTCTAAATCTTGTTATAAATTTCCTCAAGTATTTCATTAAGAATATCTTTACGTACAATGTATGTTTCACGTTTACATTTATAATAAATAAACTACGGTACTCATTGAATACGTCATGATTTTACAAAAGACATAAAACTTTTCGCCTTTGACATCTTAAATGCAGACTTGACTTCGTCATATGACTTTCTGTACGACTTGTACTTTTATAGCCTTTCTTGGTATAGACTATGGCTTCTTATCCCATTCTTTGAGTACACTTCTATCACATAAACTTCTCTTCTCTGTATGCACATCAGCACAAACTGCCACTCTACTGGTGTAGCCTTGGCATTGTCCCTCCACACGAGATTCTTTGCAACCTTAAACAGGAAATAACTTATGTAAGTTCTTGAGAACTTAGTAAATCTCTACTACCTATTTCATTATGTCGTAGCATACTAAACACTCTGCATATTCTTTAGCCTATGTCCTTATTTGGCCGGTATTTTATTCTACCATTCCTTATGGTGAAATTCATACGTAATTGACTAAGACTTCCTTAAGAGCATACTACATGCATCATTAATTACTTTTGAATCCTTTTATCTATATCGGGTCTGTACTGTTCTCATGTTCACGAAATATTTCATTTTGGGCCTTTTCACCTTATTGACCATTTTTCCGTTTCGCTTATATAGAGTTGCCTCATCCTTAACTTTTGGAACCTTTCTAGCATAGTTCATTAGATACCTTACCTTTACTTTTCCTTTAGAGAGTCATTTACTCAAACTTCGTCGTGTTGGTACTCCGTTAATAGAGTTCGCGACAAAGATTTCCTTTACCAGATGACCACGAAGGCCTGCTCTTCCTTTGAAATAATGACATAATTCCCCCTATTACCATAGATGATCATAAAGGTGCCATCCTAACTATAGATAGCCATGAAGGCATCCACATAACTTTAGGTAGCCACAAAGGTGCTTACTCACATTAGATAGCCAGAACGGCGTCCAAACACATATAGAAGATAACCATAGAGGCATCCATATAAATATATGGCCATAAAGGCATCCACTTTGACAGACTCCGCCACGAGGGTGCATTTAACAGATACAACCTTGAAGGCTCTCATAGAACATAATTATCCATAAAGGCATATACTTTAACATACTTTGCCATGAGGGCGCATTCATAGGGTCGGACACTAAGGCTTCATATAACAGATATCACCGTAAAAGCTCACGTATAACAAACAATAGCCACAGAGGCTTCCACTTATTAGGGAACATCCACAAAGGCTTGCACATATCTGAGAACAATCATAAAGGTTTGCTCCTTATCGCTTGGTACTCGCCCAACCGTCCTTTATCTTGTTTCCCCACATGATGCCATAGTCCCAAACTAGGTCTTACACCATGTGGTCTTTATATTCCACATGATGCCATAGTTCCAGACTAGGTTTTACTCTATATGGTCTTCTTGCCTACTTATAGCAATGTGCCTTATCACATACATTTACTTACATGTTACTCTTTCGTAATCAATTACACTTACATTTCTTAAAAGTTGGGTTTTTCTCATTCGGACTATTCGTACTAGTGTTGCTATCCTTTAGTTAAGAGTTTGCCTGATCGGGGGCTTGTAAAAAATAACTTATACTTAATCAAATCCCACTTTAGGCACCAAAAATAATTCCTTAAGCTTTATACATGTACTCAAAACTTGCTCCTTGTGCCTTGTTTTTACGAACATCGTTTTGTCATTGGAACTTCGATGAGCGGGGTGTTACAGGAGACCTTAGTCTTGCCTTTCTTAGTGCGCTTTTCCTTCCCTTTTAAGGAAGAAGTGACAACTATATTTTTCTTTTTCTCTTTGAACTGGTTAACTTCCATTTAACATCAGCTCATAGGATTGTAGTCCCTTCATGAGTTGTGTAAGCATAAGATTCTTGTTCCCAAGGTTATAAGCGGCCTGAAAGCCAAAAAAATCCTTCGATAGAGTTTTGAACACCATCTTTATTTGGGTGTTAAGGTCCAAATTGACCTCATTGTTCGTGACCTTGCCAAATTAGGCCATAAGAGTGATCATATTGTGTTTGATCGAAGTGTCGGGCTTTTGCTAGGCATTCATCAAGCTAGTTATGGCAAATTGTCTAGCCCAGGCAGCTTGGCCTCCGAACATATCTTCTAGCGTATCTAGAATCACTTTAGTAGTGTTTTGGCTCTCTAACTTCTTATATAGAGTGTTGGTCATGCTTGACAACATATAGCAACAAGTTATCTCATCAGACTCTTCCCAGTTTTTTCTAAGCTCAGCTTAGGTTTCTCGCAGCTCAAGAAAATTATCAAGTTCCTTTTCCATTCCTTATAGTTATTTTTATCAATTTATTTTCAGTGAGTATGTTCAATAAGGGAGTAGGTTCCATTTTTTAACTGAAAAGAAAAAAAAATCGTCTATTAATATCTTTGTATAAGCAAAAGTTTGAAAATTTTTGCAACATTGTAATGTGCATTAAGATGATGCATGCATCTGACATTAAACCTTGAAAAACATTTGTAAGCTATTGTAATTTATGGTTACTCCAAAATTCATTAAGCTTGTTTAAGCTCACCCACTCTCTTTAACCATTGCAGATATTTAGCGTTTACGGTGTGAGCGCTCGAGGATACCAAGGAGGTGATCCAAGTTAGGCTTTAGTATTTGCTTAGGTGGTATTAATATTATTCATTGAATTGTGGGGATAAGACAATGTGGTTAAACTTTGATTGATTATTATTGTGGTCCTTATTATATTTTATGGGTTTAGATTTCTAGCACTTTTGATGGATGTTATAATTAGTTTATTGGTATTGTTTTGGTTTGAATATTTGCTATGTTGAAGTGCCATGAGCTGTATGTATGGTCAATAAACATTAAATAATGTGGTATATTTGTTGCATAAATATTGTCATGATGTTTTGGATCTTTTCATAGCTTATTTACTCTTATGATTTATGGGCTTGGAACTTGTTATGTTGATTCCTTACTTGGACATGTTTTCGATGATTGAACCATTATTCTGGTTGTTTTGGTGATTACTTGATAAGGTAAAAGTTACATGTTGAGTACTTATTATTTTGAACGGATTATATGCATTAAACTACTGAATATTTGTGGTTTGGAGCAAATGTATCGATAATCTTGTTTTAAAAATGATACCTCCATGGTTTTTCGAATGTACAGGAAGTTAGTAATGAAATTTGGTATAGATAGCATATCACGAGTATCGATACTCAGGGTAAAATAATCGATACTTTATGAAAGGTACTAATTACTTCTTGGGTTTTAATTTTAAACGAGAAATAGAATGTTGTTTAGGTATCGATTTTCCAAGCTGTATCGATACCATCTGAGAGAAATATCAATATCTTTGATGTAGTATCGATACCTACGTAGTTAGTTTTGAAATTTTGCTATGTGGTTCTAATGCATTTTTAATGCATGTTCTAAGTCTATCTTGATGAATGTTTAGCATGTGTTAATGGTGACTGGAATTTGTGTGTATAATTATTATGAAATATAAAATGGAAGATGTTTGCTTAATAACGAGACCATGGTAATGCATGTGATGTGTGACGGTGGTGTGATATCCTAATATTCGAGCTCAACGACCGGGTCAGCTATAGGGTGTGACATCAGATGTTGAACCGACTAGTAGGTAACGAATATTATTGTTTCTTAGATGGATATTCAGGATATAACCAAATAGTTTTAGCCTCATAAGTCCAACATAAAAACTTTTACTTGCCCGTATGGTACATTTTCTTTTAGGTGAATGTCTTTTGGTTTATGTAATGCACTTGCCACATTTCAACGATGTATGATGGCAATATTTATTGATATTGTCGAAAACTTTGTTGCAGTATTCATGGATGATTTTTCTATTTTTGGTAACACTTATAATGTTTGTTTGAGTAATTTGGCTATGGTATTAAAGCAAAGTGAAGAGACAAATCTTGTCCTTAACTGGGAGAAATGTCACTTTATGATTAAGGAAAAAATTGTCTTAGGAGACAAAATTTCCAGAAATGGGATCGAAGTTGATAAAGAAAATATGGGTTTGATTGAAAAGTTGCCACCATCAATAATTGTTAAAGGAGTTAGAAGTTTTCTAGGCCAGGCCAGTTTATACTGATGGTTTATTAAAGATTTTTCAAAAATTTTCAAGCCTTTGTATGATTTTAAAGAAAGACACAACTTTTGAGTTGAACAAAGCATGCTTGGAAGCTTTTGAAGAGTTGAAAAATCGGTTAATCTCAACCCCAATAATTGTTACACCTCATTGGAACTCCCCTTCTGATTTGATGTGTGACGCAAGTGATTTTTCTATAGGAGCTGTGATGGGGCAAAGAAAAAATGAAGAGTTTCATCCGATTTACTATGCAAGCAGAACTTGAACAGGAGCCCAACTTAATTACACGATAAATGAAAAAGAACACTTTGCTATAGTTTTTTCTTTCAACAATTTTCATTCTTATCTTATAGTTACAAAAGTCATAGTGTTTACTGATCATGCAACCATCAAATATTTACTCTTAAAGAAAGATACTAAACCGAGGTTACTTCGATGGATACTCTTACTCCAAGAATTTGACCTTGAAATCTAAGATAGAAGGGGAGTTGAAAATCAAGTAGCTGACCATTTGTCAAGGTGGGAACAAAATGAGGTAACTCAGTCACTTGTTCCCATTAATGAAAAATTTCTAGATGAGCATATCTTTGAGGTAAATAAAATCCATGAAACTCCGTGGTTTGCCGATTTTGCGAATTATTTAGCATGTGGAATAATCCCTTTAGAAATAATGTACCAACAAAGAAAAAAAATTCCTTCACGGTAGTCGATATTATTTATGGGAGGAGCCATTTTTGTCTAAACAATGTGCAGATAATATAATCAGGAAGTGTGTAGCTAGAAGTGAGATTGATGAGATCCTATACCACTGCCATTCATCCCCAAGTGGGGGACATTTTGGTGGTTCCCGCACTACAACAAAGATCTTACAAGATGGATTTTTTTGGCCAACAATGTTTAAGGATGCATATGCATATGTTAGATGCCCTTAACAAACATCCTAGAGGTAGAATGATTTTACATTTTGGGTATTGATTTTCTAGGCCCGTTTCCTTATTCTTATGGTAACAACTACATCTTAGTGGCTGACGGCTATGTACCCAAGTGGGTGGAACCGAGGCATGCCCAAAAAATGATGCTCACATAGTCATGCGATTCTTACATAAGCATGTGTTTACACGATCTAGGACTCCGAGAGCTATAATTAACAATGAAAGATCTCACATTGTAAAAAAATGACTTAAGTGGTTGCTAGACAAGTATGATATGAAACACAAAATTGCCACTGCCTATCATCCATAGTGAAATGGGTAAGTTGAACGGGTAAACTGTGAGATTAAAGGAATCCTTGAGAAGGTGGTTCGGCCTAATAGAAGAGATTGGTCGTGAAGGCTCGATGATGTTTTATAGGCCTATCGAACAGCTTTCAAGACACTGTTAGGAATGACTTCTTATCTATTAGTCTTTCGAAAGGCATGTCATTTGCCACTAAAGTTGGAAAAAAAAACTCACTGGGCCTTGAAACAATTAAATCTGGATCTAAAGTAAGTCGATGAGAGAATAATGTTACAACTTGATGAGTTGGAGGAGTTAAGGTTGTTTTCATACAAGAATGTCAGGATGTATAAATAAAATATTAAGAGATGACATGACAAGCGTATATAACCTCAAGAACTCAGAGAAGGTCAAGAAGTCTTGCTGTTCAATTCAAGGCTAAGATTATTTCCTGGTTAGCTCAAATCCCGATGGAAAGGACCATACACCATTCACAAAGTCTATGCGTATGGTGTCATAGAATTACAAGATAAAAAGGGAGGTACATTTAAAGTTAATGGTTACCGTCTCAAACACTTTTGGAATAATAATGTTGAGCGAGTTGAGACCACACTCAACTGAATGGACCCTTAATTTCTATTTTTAATAAATGACATGACTAGAAATTATTTTTCTTGAATTAGTATATTTAATTAATTCTGTCTGAGTTGATTGGAATTAAGCGAGACCACTAGTGACCCCTCTAACCTTTATTGGGAATTTAATTTTATGTAATTTTTTAAGAAATTTTCTAAGTAGCCTAAAATGAATTTTGATTTTAATTTTTATCTTCAATTTTAATTTTATTATTTTGTGTTAAATAAGAGGGTCAAGTTGGCCCAAGTACTACAATATATTTTTTAGTGCAGTGTAATTTCTCAAGTACAAGAAAGAATTACAATTTGGGCTTGAGGCCCAAAAAAATGAAGAGGCGGAAACACCCACTTATTGTCGTCCATAGAACCCTCTAAAACCCTAAAGTTGCCGCCACATGTATTTCCCTCCATTCCTTGTCACCTAAGTATCTATTTTAGCAAAAAATTTTGTAACCTCTCAAACTCGGCCTAGAGGTTATGGTCGAACCCTGAAAGTCACATTCGACATCTAAGTGTCGAACCTACTCTAAAAATGGTTAAAAACATTCAAGAACTCTCTTTTTATAAAACCTTGGTTTTTATAGTTCTTGTAAAAACTTAGCACTCAACATTTCCTTTGAAAAACATTTTGGTTAACTTCTTCGCAACGAAAAATTATCGTTTACTAGCCAAATTATTAATAACTTAGCCCAAAAACATGCATAGTCCAATTTCAATGTATATAAATCCATTGGTCCATCCTAAGAATGAAAAACATGCATGCATTAAAATCCACAAAACAAAACAATCCCAAAACACAGTTTCAGTAATTTTAAAGTCCAAAAACTGAATAATTATAATGAGAAAATAAACTAAAAACTATATTAAAATAAAGTAATATAATGCAATTGAGTCTGAAGTCTGCATGCCAATTTCGATCCTAAGTTCGTCCATTACTTGAGAAATTAAGGTAATGGGGTGAGCTTAAAAAGCTTAGTGTGAGTCTAAACAAATAAGCAATTTGCATTCATTCAAGTAATTTCACATGAAATCCAATAGCACAATCAAACATCATCAATAGCAATTTTAGTGGACATGAAATCCAATAGCACATGACCATGACAAAATGCACATGTGAGATCCTACCCATACCATCCGCTACACAGCACGTGATCCCCAGAACCCGTCTGTCAAAATCCAACGAATGTGAGCACTCGACGTGGTAAAACCACCAATAATCAATAATATAGTAAAACTATTGAATAACAATAATAAAATACAATCGCCAATCTGGATACTCCAAATGTAGTGCACTGAATACGAATAAATGTGAACTTAAAATGCCACTGATACTTCATGGAACTTCCCCGTCATCCATAATATATCCCATCCCATCCCCATGCATATGCAATATATCATGGAAACTCATACATAGTCAAATTTCAATACTTTTAACATTTAATTGACATGTTTAACATGTCCTCAATAATCAGATACTTTCAGTAAATGGAAGCAGTGTTCCAACTTTCAAATTACCATTATGATGGTGTCTATCAATATCATTCAATTTCACATACTTTACAAATTTCATTGTGCAATTATAGCAACATTTTCAATATACATCATAGAAAACATCTCATGCAATTATATCATGCATAAACTCAATATTTCAGCAGATCATGCTATTCAAACAACCTATCTCATATAATATAACACAATCATGCATCATAATCCCAATCAGCTACTCACACTGTCAAACTAGCAACTTTGCTAACACATCAATCTTTTAGGGCTCGAAACGTACCTAGTTCGGCCACTTACAAAACTAATTATTTGGTCGTTAAGCCAATTGAACAAGTAAGCTAATTCATCAAGCATAACATGATAATTATCGATTTCAAACAAACTTATGATTTTAGGATCCACACATTACCTTTCGCTTTTTCACAACACACTAGCGAATATTTCGATTTTCCTTAATAAATCTTAAAACGACCTAAGTAAAACACCAGTATAAATTCCATCAATTAATCCCTTAACAAGATCTTAAACACTCACTTATGGGTTCAAACCAATCATCAAAATTACTACTATTTTATCAATCCAAATTAGTTAGACTTCCTACACTGTTTTGATGAGAATCGCATGCACGATCATCTTTCAGCTTTACAGTGGATTTAGGGAATTTGAGTCAGTACCTAACGCAATCGTATACTATAAAGTCAGTATATAATATTTATTAAAACCTCTCATTTAATCAATTCATAACCTAGAATCGACTAAATCGTAGCTCTGATACCAATCAAATGTTACATCCCTACCCCGTATCTGTCTCCAGATTAGGGTTACGAGGCATTATCGAACAAAACATAGTTCAGCACAGTCATTTATTTCATTTGATGCACAAAGTTATATCCATTTTTTTACAAAATTTTCCAAACTCAATTAGCCCGAATTCTCCTATTCACATAAACCAAATTCGCATATTAGATTCTCATAGCCAACCAAAAATCAGTCATGCTTTACTAATTAAATCACATTTTCAAATCGTGCTTCAAAAGTTAACCCTTTCATTACCATTTACCTAATCAAATTTTCGAACCAAGCTATCATACTTCAATAATGCATTACATGTGCTTCATAAATCCAATGTTCGAACCTTATTACCATCAAATTCATGTCATTCGAATACTTAAAATATATTCAAACATATATCATTACATTTCGTATACAGAGCATATGCCAAAACATCCATTTGTATACATTTATTTCATTAACAAATTACTAATCATACCATTTTATAAACCTATGCACATTCGCATACCAAGCCATACTAGCCTACCTGACATGGTTTAATATTCATTCTCATATAAGACAATAGTTAACATTACAACATGGAAAAATATACTTTTGATACTACCAATTTATGCACAATTCACCATAATAAAAATAGCCATTTCTAAGCACAATTGTCGGATCAAAACATATCAAATTCATATGCTAAGCATCATACCAAAATTACATATACACAACAAATTCATTCTCACCCATTCGGTTATCAAATTAACCGCAAAAGTCATACCAATATAACAATTAAATCTTACAATTTTTATAACATCTCATGACCAAATAATACTAGTAATAAGACACTTTATAATCATCCTTATGACCACAGATATTTCACAAAACATGATCGTCATTCACCATTAACTACGTACCAAAATGACCAATTCACAAGCAATGACATAATCATCTCATAGCTTATAGGAACATGTACCACAAATCAAAAACACATTCATCAACTACCTTATCATCACACAAACCGAATTGCCACCATCCATCACACAAAATATACCATAACATACTTCCCAAATTGAGCTAATTACATGACCGATTATACATCATATATACAAATCAAAATGAACCCTATCGAAACTAGCCTATACATGCCATATGTCAAAAGTACAAACTTTTAAAGTACTGAAATAACGATCGATAGTGTGATGATGTTCCTGGATGATCCCCGAACTCGAGCTAGCTTTTTATAACTATAGAACATAAAAAAATACACAAAGCAAGCTTTGAAAGCTTAGTAAGTCATAAGCAAATAATTCATCATGAGAACATATATAATTTAATTCGAAATAGGCCAAAATTTAGCTAATCTCATACACATATACAGTCATATTTCGCATATAATCCAAATTACCACATTAAGTAACTTTACTTACCTTATTTTTCAATGAGCATATGAACCTTATATGTACCTGAGTCATTTAACTCAACTTCACTTTTGGACTCGTTTTGACATTGCTCATTAAACCATTCAGAATCGTTAAGAATACTTAGAAACACATATATCACATACAATGCCATATCTCAGATATGGTCTTACATGTTATCACATATCAATGCCTCTGTCCCAGATAGGATCTTACACGATCAAATACGATGCCAGTGTCCCAGGCATGGTCTTACACGAAAACAGATATCGAAAATCATAATGTCATGACATACATATCCTATAATATTCTTATGGTTCGTACGAGGCTTTTAGATGTCATAATCTAATCAATTCAAGCTCGAAATAGGTCATCCCATGCTCAGACAAATTCGGTAATATATATACATTTGAATTTAAAAAAAAATTAATTGCTTATGAACTTACCTCGTACAGAAACGAGCGAATCAGAATGATTATTCGACAACTTTCAACTTTCCCCGATCTAACTCTGATTTCTTTTTTTCTTGATCTAAATCAATTCAAATTTAACTTATTTAATCACATATCCATTTAGTTTCATCCAAAAACACATAAATGGCCATTTTTCACTTTAGCCCCTAAAATTTCACATTTTCTCAATTTAGTCCTTGTTTTAAAAACAACACAAAATACACAAATTTTCATCATGCTCATGTTAGGACGAATTTTCCCTAGGTCCCTAGCAGCCCATTAATTCCATTTATGTCACATTTTGACCCCTCAATTTACAAATTTCACAATTTAATCCTTAATAAGCATTTTTATAAAAAACCACTTAATAAAATATGCTAATCTATTAACAAATATTTATTTTTCATCATCAAACAACAAAAATCTTGAATATTCATCAATGGCATTTCACAAAGTCATCATCAAATTTGAAAATTAAAGCATAGGCTAGCTAGAATACACAACAACGATCTCAAAAACGTAAAAATTATCAAAAATCGTGCAAAGAACATACCCAAATCAAGCTTCAAGAATGTCGAATATTCAAAGCTCAAGAACCGTATTCTCTTTTATAATTTTTGGTGAGAAGATGATGAATAATGACTTTCATTTCTTTTGTTTTAATTTTATTAACTTATATTTCTAATTTACAAAATTAACCTTGGTTAAAACATTATAAAATCACATAAATTAAGTCCATTACCATCCACTAACCTTAATAGTGGCCTAATTTCATTTTAAGTACTTTACAATTAATAAACCATAGCAAATAAGTACTTTAACAAATAGAAAGCCACTTTTGCATTTTACGCGATTATGTCCTTTTTATCAAATTAAACACACAAACGGTAAAATTCAATCACGAAATTTTCACACATATCAAATAACATACTGTAAATACTAAAAATAATATAAAAATAATTTTACAACCTTATATTTGTGGTTCCAAAACCACTGTTCTGATTTAGCTAAAATCGGGCTGTTACAACTTTCCCCCTCTTTGAAATTTTCGTCCCCGAAAATCTTACTGGTGAATATGTTTGGATATTGCTTTCTCTTAGCATCCTCAGGCTCCCACGTAGCTTCTTCAACCCCATGTCAATGCCATAAGACTTTCAGCAATGAAATTTTCTTATTTCTCTATTCTTTAACCTTGCGATCTAAACCTCAGATCGGTTCTTCTTCGTATGTCATATCAGACTGAATTTCAATCTCAGACGGGGAAATCACATGTGAGGGATCGAATCGATATCGTCGAAGAATCGATACATGAAATACATTATGAATCTTTTCTAATCCAGGTGGCAACAACAATCTATAAGCAACTGGCCCGATTCGCTCGATAATTTGATACGGCCCGATGAATCTCGTACTTAACTTGGCATTTCTGCCAAATCTAAGTATTTTCTTCCACGGAGATACTTTCAGAAACACTCGATCCCCAATCTGAAACTCAATATATTTTCATTTCAGCTATGCATACGATTTCTGATGATTTGACGCTGCTTTCAGACTATCACGAATCACTTTCACTTTCTATTCATTCTCTTTAATGAAATCGACCTCGTGAATCTTATTCTTGCTGAGCTCAGTCCAATAGAAAGGTGTTCGGAATTTGCGACCATACAAAGCTTTATAAGGTGCCATTTTTATACTCGATTGATAACTGTTATTATACGCAAATTTAATCAACGGGAAATACTTTTCCCACGTACCTTCAAACTCAAGAATGTAACATCGTAACATATCCTCGAGTATCTGAATAACTCATTCGGATTGTCCATCTGTCTGTGGGTGAAAAGCGATACTGAAGTGTAGCTTTGTACCTAGTGCATCTTGTAGTTTCTTCCTAAACCACGATGTGAACCTCAGAGTTTTATCTGAAACAATAGAAATAAGTACTCCGTGCAATCTCACAACCTCAAAAATATACAACTCAACTAACTTATCAAGCGAATAGTCTGTTTGTACTGGAATGAAATGTACTGATTTCATCAATCTATCAACTATAACCCAGATCGTATCTTTCTTTCTCAGAGATTGAGTAATCCCGACACAAAATCCATAGTCACTCTATTTTATTTCCACTCGGGAATCATAATCGGCTACAATAACCAGACGGTACTTGATGGTTGGCTTTAACTTGCTGACAGATCAAACATTTAGAAACGAACTCTGAGATGTCATGTTTCATACCATACCACCAGTAAAGTTGTTTTAGATTGTTATACATTTTTGTGCTTCTCAGATGAACAGACAAACGACTACTATGAGCGTCATTTAAAATCATTTGAATCAACTCTGAATTTCTTGGTACACATATTCGGCCTCTGAATCTTAAACAATCATTAGCATCAACTCAAAACTCTAAATCAGAATCCAAATCACATTGAGCCCGTTTTGCTAAAAATTCATTATCAACTTTCTAAGCTTCGCAAATCTGTTGCATAAATAACAATTTTACTTTCAACTCAGCTACAATCACACCATCATAAGATAAGGTTAACTAAGTGTTCAACGCACGCAGAGCAAACAGATATTTTTGACTTAAAGCATTAGCAACCACATTGGTCTTTCTTGGATGGTAATCAATCACTAGTTCGTAATATTTTAACAATTCCAACCATCTCCGCTATAACAAATTCAAATCTTTCTAAGCCATTAGATGTTTCAAACTCTTGTGATCTGAATAGATATGACATTTCTCATCGAATAGATAATGGCGCTAAATCTTCAAAGCAAACACAATAGCTGCTAATTCCAAATCGTACGTCAGGTAATTCATTTCATGCGGCTGTAATTGTCTCGAGGCATAAGCTACGACTTTGCCTTCCTACATCAAAACACAACCCAAACCATTCAACGATGCATCACTATAGATTACAAATTCTTTACCCGACTCTGGTTGAATTAACATTGGAGCTTCAATCAATAAAGCTTTCAACTGATCAAAACTTTTCTGCCACTTATTTGACCACTCGAACTTAACATCTTTCTGTAGCAGTCTCATCATCGGGGTTGCAATCATTGAGAAAACTTTTACGAACCGTCTGTAATAACCGGTGAGTCCCAGAAGCTTCTGACTTTGGATACATTTTTTGAAGGCTTCCAATCCAATATTGCCGAAATCTTACTCGGATCAACTCGAATACCCGATGCTAACACGATATGCCCCAGAAAACCAACTTCTCGTAACCAGAACTCACATTTACTGAATTTTACAAATAGCTATTTATCTTACAAAGTCTATAGCACTATTCTCAGATGTTCAGCGTACTCAGATTCATCACGAAAATAGATCAAGATGTCATCTATAAACACAACAACAAACCTATCCAAATACGGTTTGAAGATCTGATTCATTAGGTCCATAAAAATAGAATGTGCATTTGTTAGTCTGAAAGGCATAATTAGAAACTCATAATGCCTGAACGTCATTTGGAAAGCTGTTTTCGGCACATCGGAGTCTTTAACTCGCAGCTGATAATAACCCGATCTCAAATCTATCTTAGAAAAATTGTAGCCCCTTTAAGCTGATCAAACAAATCGTCCATTCGTGGAAAAGGATATTTATTGTCAATGGCCACTTTATTGAGTTTTCGATAATCGATACACATTCTCATAGTTCCATTTGTCTTTTTCACAAACAAAATCGGTACACCCCAGGGAGAAAATAGTCTTCGATAATCAGATTACAATAGAAATAGTCTTAACCAACGATGCATTGGTTAACACTACATGATGCTATTGTAAACTGTAAACAGAAGACTATTGATTATCGAAAACTATTTTCTGTTTACAGTTTACAATAGCATCGTGCAGTGTTAACCAATGCATCGATTATCGAAAACTATTTCAAATTAATAGTCTTCTGTTTACAGTTTGCAATAGCATCGTGCAGTGTTAATCAATGCATACCTAGAATTATATCTAATTCATCGAATGGAAACAACATCAGATTGGTCGAAAAATAGAAATCTCGAGTCATCAACGGACATGTAACACCCCTTACCCGTATTCCTTACCGCAACAGAGTATGAGGTATTACTAAATTTTTAAAAATTTTCGACAGCATTCCTACTTATTTTTGCTTAAACCTCCTGCAAATTTAGAACACATTCCAATATACCAACCAATTTCATTTGTATAAACACACATATAGTTTAACTATTAATAAACACTACATTTAAAAGGGAACCATAACATATATTTACATGATGATCCCACATTACATAAAGTGTCTATACATGCCATAAAATTTCGGAACACTAGTAGTAAAATACCCCAAATGTGAAGGATAGTGTAGATGATTGTCTGACTTCGTTCCAATTTCCGAGTTGTTGGAAGTCACTATAACCAAGAGAAAATAAAATCGAGTAAGCATATAGCTTAGTAAGTAAACACATGATAAATAAGTAATTACTCCCATAACTACACCAAAATATAAACTTATTCATGAATAACTTTATTGTTTAGGCAATTTCCAGCAAGCTGTTTTTCTGCGTCATAGTCGCTAATTTATTTTTATCTGGAGCTACAGGGCTCCAAATTGAGTTCCGTAAATTTTCCTGAAACTAGACTCATATACCATTTCACCATAAAAATTTCAGAATTTTTAACCCAGCCAATTAGTACAGTTTATTCATTAAACCTTCCCCTGTTTCACTGCCCAACGGTTCTGACCCTTCCTCACTAAAATTTACTTAAGTCTCTGTACAAAATTTGAAAAATGGTTTCGCTTGTTTCTAATAAAAATAGACTCAATAAAGATTCCAGGGATATAAATTTCATGCCATAATTATTTTTTTACAATTTTTGGTAATTTTCGAAAGTTAGAACAGGGGATCTCGAAGTCAATCCAGCCCTGTTTCAGTAAAATTCAGATATCTCCAAAAATACAACTCCTTTGCTTATTCTATTTCTTTCATATGAGAATAGATACATTCAACTTCAATTTCATATATTATTCAGCTTCCCATTCATTTTCCACCATTTATGGTGATTTTTCAAAGTTACCCAATTGCTGTTGTTCAACACAGTTTATAATTAAATCGTTCCTTTTATGCTTTTTGATATTTTCTCCCATCTCATACATGGGTCGATTTAGTATTCAACTCAATATTTACCCCATAAAATTTTCCACCATATGGAAATATTCATCTTCCACACTTTTCGTTGAACACTGAATGTTAGCCGTTATTGGTGGATCCCGACTTAGCACCACCACCGAATCGGGAATCAAGACTTAGCAACCCCTGGGAATCAGCACATAGCAACCCCTTTTATTTCAAAGATATGGTGGATATCGCACTTAGCACCACCAATGAATCGGGAATCAACACTTAGCAACCCCTGGGGAATCAAGACATAGCAACCCCCTTTTCATTTCAAAGATATGGTGGATATCGCACTTAGCACCACCAATGAAATCGTGGAATCAAGACTTAGCAACCCTCTGGGAATCAGCACATAGCAACCCCTTTCACATTTCAAAGATATGGTGGATCACGCACATAGCACCACCCATAAATCGGGAATCAGACACAAGAACCCCTTTTATATACAACATACTACGGCTTATTAAGTGTTCAACCCATAACCCATATATTGCAACCCTTTATCACCTTTCCGATTTAACAACATTTTTAGGATATTGCCAAACATTTATTTTAATTCCAAATAAATCTCAACATATATCAAATAATATCAAAATAATACATTAAGTCACGTGTTTACTTACCTCGGTGCAAAATATCGTAATTTTGCACTTTACTCCACTATCTTTCCTTTTCCCGCTTGATATACTCTTCACGTCTTTCTTGATCTATAATAGCAAATTTAACTCGTTTAATATTCACATTTATTAAAATAATCCACCACCCAACTTTTTGAAAATTACAATTTTGCCCCAAACTTTTGCATAATTACACTTTTGTCCCCAAGCTCGGAAATTAAACTTCATCACTTATTCTTAAGTTTTATAACATGCTGAACATTTTTCCTTCTATGGCAACATCAAATTCCCACTCCAACACATACTTTTGAATATTAATTATTTTTACCGATTATGTCTATTTACCTGCCGCTTAAAATTGCTTAGCAAAAGTTGTTTAACAAAATCTCTAGCTTCATATTCCACCATAAAACAGCAAAATAAACACATTTCACCTATGGATAATTTTCCAAATATGAACCCTAACACGAATTAATGGTAGAATAAGCTAAACCAAGTTACCGGGACTCTAAAAATACGAAGAACATTAAAAACGGGGCTTAGAATCACTTCCTATGGAGCTTGAAAGCTTAAAAACCCTAAATATGGCTTCCCCCTTGCTGATTTCGTTCACCATGAAGAAGATGAGCATATTTTGCCATCTTTTTCCCATTTAATTCTATTTAATAACCAAATGACTAAAATGCCCCCATTTAAAAAAAAATCTATTTTACCCATTTCTTATGTCTATTTTTGTCCATCAACTAACTAATGGTCTAATTACCACATAAAGACCTCCAATTTAAAATTTCATAACAATTAGACACCTCTAAGATGTAGAACTCAACTTTTGCACTATTTACAATTTAGTCCTTTTGACTAAATTGAGTGCCCAAACGTCGAAATTTTCGAACGAAATTTTTACGAAAATTTTCCGTGAAATTGTAGACCATAAAAATATAATAATAACCATATTTTCCCTCGTCGGATTTGTGGTCCCGAAACCACTATTCCGACTAGGCCCAGAATCGGGCTGTTACAGGACAGTTCTTGCATACTTTATCAACCAAAACACAACTGCCTAAGGGGTTCGATACTCTAATCACAAATTCAGTAGACTCTACAGGCAAAGTCTTATTTGATACTAAAGTCTCACATACAAAAGAATGAGTTGACCCTGGATCAGTCAATGCAACAACACTAATATCATAGAAAGTGAAGTACCGGTAATAACATCTTGATACGAAGCTTCTTCGCGAGCACGAATAGTATAAGCTTTGGCAGCTGCGCGAACTTCAGATCTAACAACAGTGTCTTTAGTTCTGCTCTGGTTACCACTCACATTACCCGTGTTTCTGGGTGGTCAACCTCTAGCTGCAACGTTACTAGGCCTCGTATTCTGCACTGTATCTTGCTCGGCCAACTCAGGATATTCACGGATGAAATGATATAATGATCCACATTTGAAACAAGCCCGATCATTCAATCTATAATTGTCGGGATATCGTTTACCGCAATGTTTGCACTAAGGTTGATTTGGTCTCACATTTCCAATACTAGCTATTGAAGTAGGTTTCGAACTCGCAAGTGGTCTGTCTTGATCTAGTCTAGAATAACCTATGGTAGCCTTTGAATGGCGAAAATCATCTTAGAACTTCTTTGATGCTGACTGAAATCACTTACTCGTTGATCTTTTTCATGAATCTCTAGCTTCAAAGTCAGCTTTTCTTTTTCTCTTTCCCAAGTTCTTCAGCTTTGCATGTTTGCTCGATAAGTACCAAAAACTCTTTATTTCCAGAATCCTGACTAATAGTTTAATGCCTTCATTCAAACCATCTTCAAATCTTTTACATATTATAGCTTCAGTCGTAACATATTCCCAAGCATATCTGCTGAGTCTTACAAATTCCCGCTCATATTCTGTCACTTTCATGTGACCTTATTTTAACTCGAGAAATTCTTTGCATTTTTGATCTATGAATCTCTGACTGATATATTTCTTCCGAAATTCAGTCTGAAAGAACTCCCAGGTAACCCGTTCTTTTGGAACCACTGATACTAGTGTATTCCACTAGTGATATTCAGTGTCTTTTAGCAAAGATATAGTACACTTGATACATTCATCAGGAGTACAAGATAATTCATCGAACACTCAAATTGTATTTGTAACACCCCAAACCCAGCCTAGACGTTATTATCGAATCTGGCATGTCACATTGAAGTGTTTTTCAAAACCATGTTCTCATTGAAAACCCTTCTAGAAATTTCAAACTTCTTGCCATTTAAAACTTGTACAAAACCTAAGTTTGCATTTGTTTATTTTCAATTGAGGTTTATTAAAGAAACGTTGTTACCTTCAAAAACCTTATTATTGCAGAAGCTTAATTTCAAGCAAATGATTTACGAAAATGTGATATTTAAAAATTGAGTTGCGGAAACATAGCGTTTGAAAATAGTTATTATTTTGGAAAACTGTGTTCTACTTCTAGCAGATATAAATCACAATCACATCAAATCTCAAATTTTAAAATCCAGATATTATAGAGGCCTTATTACAACCCGAATCAAAATCAAATTTCTTGAGTAAATGAGCAAAATAGAATAAAACATGTGCGATCATGTGGCCCTCTTCGAGTCCCTCACAGCTCCGAACTGTCTAACACTGGGGATTACCTGAAAGGTTAAAAACAGGGTGAGTTTACGAAAACTCAGTGTGTAATCCCCTTATTAAAGAAACAACAAGATATCTGAAACAAAATTAGTCTAGGCTCGAGCCCTTTAATGAGAATAAGACAGTGTGAGCCTTAGCCCAATACAGTAACGGTGGCAAATGGGCCCTAGCCCCCATCAACCTCAGTTGGGCCTGAGCCCATATGAATTGGCATATATCACATATATCTGGGCCTAAGCCCATTTCAATATCAGAATCAGTATATGCAATGCATAAATACCCATACCAACCCTGCACTCTATCTCCTGTCCAAGCTTACACTCCTGTGGGGATTAAATCGACCCACCCATCCCTACACTCCTTATGTAGTACCGGTTGTGGCACTAACCAAAATTGCAGCAGAGCTGCTCATCACAAAATTGGCTTTAGCCATCGGTGGGTCCACACCCATCTCATGTGACCCGTGCGACCCTCACATATCAATCACTTCCTCCAATACAGGATCCCCACCCCATGCAGTATGTCGTGTATGTAGTATGCCATGCTCAGAATCAGTCATATATATCATAAAACAAGTCAGTTATACACACATCTCAATTTCTAGGGGTATAACAGTCATTTCACCCTTCAAGGGTATTTTAATAATTTTACCCTTCGGAGGTATTTCGGCAATTTTACCCTTCGAGGGTACTTCAGTAATTTCAACCTTCGAGGTTATTTTGGTAATTTTACCCATCGAGGGTACTTCGATAATTTTACCCATCGAGGGTATTTCGATAATTTTACCAATTGAAGGTATTTCGATAATTTTACACATCTAGGGTATTTTGGTAATTTTATCCATCGAGGGTATTTCAGTAATTTTACAACCTTCTCAAAGGTCTACAGTCGCCTTGAGCAACACAGATAACCTAAACGGTCATAACGGTGAAAATGGGCCCAAGTGGGCACACACGCTCGTGTGGCCCACTAAGCACAAAACTGCCCTTGGCCATGCGATCATCATGGACGGCTCATTATTTCCTATCCATCCAAGAAAATTTACTCGTGTAGGTACCACGGGCCATTGGGCCTACTCGGCCCAATTCGGTCCAATTGGCCCAAAAAAGCCTAAGACCACGAGATCGCTCGTGGTGACCTCTGTCGTTGTGTCGACTTATCCACATGTTCGTTCGTGCGCTCGTGTGATACCCGTAACCGTACTTTTGGCTTTTCAACATTTCAGGATTTCGGCATTTGCCGATCTACATTTGGGGTGGTGTGTCCACACACCTGTTTAAGTAACCGTTCTAAGTTTCTCAAGTGCCCCAACCTTGACCAAACAACAGAAGGCCACACTCCTATTCCGTTGCAAGAGATTATTCAGTAGGCCTTAGGGAAACCCTGCAAGAATCGAATCTTATCAAACACCCACTCAAGCGAAAAGTTTAAACTAAACAAGTCCTCACTTACCGATAGCGTAAAGTCAATAGTTGAAGAGAGAAAAATAATTGGCCTACACCCCCTTCAAGGGTCGAAACCAAAAGTATTAAGAATGATGGGGACAAAATGGGTAATGGTACTCCTATTTGAAAATGGCAAAAACATATGATCTTAGAAGAAGAAAGGGTCGTTAATATTAAGGAGAAACTAGAAGAAAAACCACGAGTCCTTACCCTTTTTGTCAGAAGTCTTTTGTGAACCGATACGATAATACCATTAAGAGAGCAAGAGAAAATTTGGCCAAGTATCCCAAAAGAGAAGGACGAAGAACAAAGCCCAGTATTCGACAAGGGTTAGAGAATAAAAATGTAAGAAACTATTGAAAGGAGAGGAGAATGAGAATGGAGGAGAGGACAGGAAAAGAGTAAAGATTCGGCCAGAGAATGTGGAGAGATTAAGAACACTCAGAGGGTATACAGTTAAAGCTCAGATAGAAAGAGGAGGAGCAAAGTTCAGCTTTGGCACAAAAAGGGATTGAAACAAAGTAAGGCCAAGAATAAAAAATGCCTAATTGATTAGAAGAAAAAAGTAGAGGCGAAAGACCATAATCCCTAAAAAAAGAAAAACCAACAGAAGGCCGAATATGTCAAATTCCAACCTGTAGAGTTCTTGTCAAAGTCAACTTCTCATGCAGCAAGGAAGTAAAATAAATACTCCCTTGCGTAATAGGAGACTCAAACTCAAGCTCCCTTGCCACCTTAATCACGCCACTGCCATTGGACTACAAGCTCATCTTGTGTCATGATTTCACAAAAAATATTTATAAAGCCTTCAAGCTAAGGCCAAGATTCACTTAAGTGAAAAAATAAAAGATTTTGCTAAAGTCCAGGTTTGAACCCAGGACTTCTCCTACACTCTCAACTCTTCCTAAATCACTTAACCACTAAAGGAGACATCCATTTATGTCATTTTCTTACACGCATAAGTTTTTATGTAATCCCACGCTCAAGACCTATTTCCATCTAGGCCCAAATTCGGGGCGTTACAACTCTACCCCCTTAAAGAAATTTCGTCCTTGAAATTTCCAACTGTCCAAATAGCTGCACAACACAGGTTACACCACTACGCTTTTGCTACGCACTCTAATCCTAATTGCAAATTAGGTAAACAGTACACTATAGATAAAGTGCGTACTAGTATTCACATCTAGAGTGTCTCCTTATACCTGGCGACGTGCTATATAAACCAATGCTAACTCCTGCACATCCACATGACCGGAACCTCTACTTGGAGCTCCACGACCCATACCGTTTCCACCCCTGACCTGTCCACGGCCTCTAGGCGGCTGCTGACCACCCCTTGGTGGCTATACATTACCCCTACCAAAAACTTACATCTGATCCGGTCTTTTGGAACACTCTCTAAGATGATGCTCCATGGAACCAGAACTCAAACAAGCTCCCGTCCTCCTCTATCACTCTCCCACATGACCTTTCCCATAAATAGCACAAGGTGGTAACCCAGTAGTAGCAGCAGGGGGCCCAGCTCTGACTGGCCCATCCACTCTGGCCCTTCTTTTAGGTCTCTGATCAGAATTGGAGGACTCAGAATCTCTCTTATTTCTGCCCCTTTCTCTTACTTGGTTAAGGCACTCAGTGCGCTTCACATCTTCAATGGCCTTTTCTTTCTCCACCAATGCTACTAAATGCCGCTCCCTTTGGGGAGCAACCAGTACTTGAAGACTTTCTCTAAGGCCATCTTCGAACTGTACACAATGTTCATAATCTGTTCCCACTATTCCTCTAGCATACCAACTGAGTCGTAAGAACTCCGCCTCGTATTCTGCCACAGATCTGTCACCTTGAACAAAATTTAAAAATTCTTTTCTACGAGCGTCGACATAGCTGGCGCCCACATACTTTCCCTGAACATGGACTTAAAGAATTCCCAGGTCAATCAGTTAGACGGGGTACCTTCTTTTACCGTAAGCCACCACTAATAGGCTTTATCTCTCAACAGGGATACAACTCCCTTCAAATTTAGTTCCGATGTACAGTCGAGGTCATCTATAATTCTTTCGGTGGCCTCCAACTAGTATTCTACCAAACTCGGGGCCACCCCAAAAACTCCTCTAAAGATCTCTGCTCCATTTGACCGAAGTCGTTCTATAACTGACCCGCGGCCCACAACAACAGTATTCGACCCAGCAGTACCCACAACCCTTTCTAGAATCCCCAATATTGCTTGGGACAATGCGTAGTCCCCAGCCGCTCGATCAAATGACCCTGTCTCAGTTACCGGTGAAGCTGGAGTCTTTCTCGTTTCAACGTTGGGCATATGGCCTGATGCCGAAGATCCAGCCCTAACACTTTCACGGCCTCTGCCGTGGCGTCTTACACCTCTTCTAGTGCTCATTACCGCTTCGCGTATTATCTGAAATAGAAATTTTATGAATTTAGCTCATGGTTTCAATAATTAAGCAATTTTTTTATGGATGTAGTAGTTAAGAGTTGTTTTCGCAATCGCAAGCTCACTACAGATTTAGTTTCCTATAGTTTCTTAGTTTACTCTAGCTAAAGAGTCTCAATATAGTCTATCATCTAAAGTAAGTCCAGTACTATTTACAGTATAACAGTTTAAAACAGATTTCAGTATCAGGAGAACTTACTTGGTCCGACGCCGGGGACTTAGTGTGCCACAAAAAGAAATCTTTCAGGACTACCTCAAATCATTTTGTAAACATCTTTAAAATAAAAATTAAAACCCATTTCATAGCCTGAGTTTTGCAACTTGACTCTGATACCACTAAATATAGCACCCTAAACCCAGTCTAAATGTTATGTTGAATCTGACGTGCCACATTAAAATGTTTTTTGAAACCATGTTTCCATTGAAAACCTTTCTTGCAATTTCAAACTTCTTGCCATTTAAAACTTGTACAAAACCTCAGTTTGCATTTGTTCATTTTCAATCGAGGTTTATTAAAGAAACGTTGTTACCTTCAAAAACCTTATTATTGCGGAAGCTTAATTTTAAATAAATGATTTACGAAAACGTGATATTTAAAAATTGAGTTGTGGAAACGTAGCGTTTGAACATAGTTATTGTTTTGGAAAATCGTGTTCTACTTCTAGCAGATATAAATCACAATCACATCAAATCTCAAAATTTAAAATCCAGAGATTATTGAGGCTTATTACAACCCGAATCAAAATCAAATTTCTTGAGTAAATGAGCAAAATAGAATAAAACATGTGCAATCATGTGGCCCTCTTCGAGTCCTTCACAACTCCGAACCGTCTAACGCTGGGGATTACCTGAAAGGTTAAAAATGGGGTGAGTTTACGAAAACTCAGTGTGTAATTCCCTTATTAAAGAAACAACAAGATATCTGAAAATGAATCGCCTAGGCTTGAGCCTTTTACAAGAATAAGACAAGTGTGGGTCTTAGCCCAATACAGTAATGGTGGCAAATGGGCCTTAGCCCCCATCAGCCTCGGTTGGGCCTGAGCCCATATCAAATGGCACAAATCACATGTATCTGGGCCTAAGCCCATTTCAATATCAGAATCAGTATATGCAATGTATAAATACCCATACCAACCCTACACTCCATCTCCTGTCCAACCCTATACCCTTGTGGGGATTAAATCGACCCATCCATCCCTACACTTCTTATGTAGCATCGGTTGCGGTACTAACCAATATTGTAGCAGAGCTGCAAATCACAAAATCGACTTATAGCCATCGGTGGGTCCACAGTCGTCTCATGTTACCCATGCGACCCTCACATATTAATCACTTCCTCCAATACAAGGACTCAACCCCATGAAGTTTGTCGTGTATGCAGTATGCCATGCTCAGAACCAGTCATATATATATATCATAAAACAAGTCAGTCATACACACATCTGACTTCCTAGGGGTATAATAGTCATTTTACCCTAAGGGGGTATTTCAGTAATTTTACCCTTCGGGGGTATTTCGGTAATTTCACCCTTCGGGGGTATTTCGATAATTTTAACCATTGAGGGTACTTTAGTAATTTTACTCATCGAGGGTATTTCAGTAATTTTACCCATCGAGGGTATTTCTGTAATTTTACCCATCGAGGGTATTTCGATAATTTTACAACCTTCCCGAAGGTCTACAGTCGCCTCGAGCGATAGAGATAACCTAAATGGTCATAACAGTGTAAATGGGCCCAAGTGGGCCCACACGCTCGTGTGGCCCACTAAGCCCAAAACTGCCCTTGGCCATGCGATCGTCATGGCCGGCTTATTATTTCCTAACCATCCAAGAAAATTTACTCGCGTAGGGACCATGGCCCCTTGGGCTCACTGGGCCCAATCCGGTCCATTTGTCCCAAAAACGGCCTAAGACCACGAGATCGCTCGTGCTGACCTCTGTCGTTGTGTTGACTTATCCATACGTGCGTTTGTGCGCTAGTGTGATACCCGCAACCGGCATTTTAGGATTTCAACATTTGCTGATCTACAATTGGGGTGGTGTGTGCACCAACCTTGACCGAACAACAGAAGGCCACACTCCTATTCCGTTGCCAGAGATTATTCACTCGGCTTTACGGAAAACCCTATAAGAATTGAATATTATCAAACACCCATTCAAGCGAAAATTTTAAACTAAACGAGTCCTCACTTACTGATAGCACAAAGTCAATAGTTGAAGAGAGAAAAATAATTGACCTACACCCCCTTTAAGGGCCGAAACCAAAAGTACTAAGAATGATGGGGATAAAATGGGCAATGGTACTCCTATTTGAAAATGGCAAAAACATATGATCTTAGAAGAAGAAAGGGCCCTTAAAGTTAAGGAGAAACCAGAAGAAAAACCACGAGCACTTACCCTTTTTGTCAGAAGTCTTTTGTGAACCAATACGATAATACCACTAAGAGAGCAAGAGAAAATTCGGCCAAGTATCCCAAAAGAGAAGGACGAAGAACAGAGTCCAGTATTCGACAAGGTTTAGAGAATAAAAATGTAAGAAACTATTGAAAGGGGAGGAGAATGAGAATGGAGGAGAGGAGAGGAGAAGAGTAAAGATTCGACCAGAGAATGTGGAGAGATTAAGAACACTTAGAGAGTATATGGTTAAGGCTCAGACAGAAAGAGGAGGAGAAAAGTTCAGCTTTGGCACAAAAAGGGATTGAAACAACGTAAGGCCAAGAATAAAAATTGCCTAATCGACTAGAAGAGAAAAGAAGAGGTGAGATACCATAATCCTGAAAAAAAACCAACAGAAGGCCAAATATGCACAAAGAGCAGTCGGCACTTTGTCCACTCCCAAAAGATCCAAACTTTCCCTTCAACCGAAAGTAATGCAAGATTAGATTTTCAATTTGACTGCACAAGTTCCAACATCAAATCCCCTTCTTTTCTCTCAAATCCGCTTCACCAAATCCACACCAACCGCCATCAAAATCCCCTCTTTTTCCTCCTTGAATTTCTCCATGACTTATTCAAATTCCAACCTGTAGAGTTCCAGTCAAAGTCCACTTCTCATGCAGCAAGGAAGTAAAATAAATACTCCCTTGTGTAATAGGAGATTCGAACTCAAGCTCCCTTACCACCTTAATCACGCCACTGGCACTGGACTACAAGCTCATCTTGTGTCAAGATTTCACAAAAAATATTTATAAAGCCTTCAAGCTAAGGCCAAGATTCACTTAAGAGCAAAAATAAAAAATTTTGCTAAAGCCCAAGTTTGAACCTAGGACTTCTCCAACATTCCCAACTCTTCCTAAATCTCATAACTACTGAAGCATACGTAAATTTTTATGTGATCCCACGCTCAAGACCTATTTCCATCTATGCCCAAATTCAGGGTGTTACAGTATTATCAAGCCAGAATTCAGCTCGCTTAGCATCATCATCAATAGTAGCTCTGAACTCTTCGGCCCCATATTTTCTAATTTTCTCAACTGGAGACTTATTCAATCGTATCGGATCAGTAACTTGAAGTATCACAGGTATTTAGAGAGGATTAGGTGGGGGTGGAGGTTGTTGAGCAGCCGGATTTGTCTGGATATACTTTGTGAACCATTCGTTCATCATCTGGAAGAAAGCTTGTTTAGCCTCTCCCTCGTGGCTACTCGTAATCGGCCCAGAATCAGCCGGCGCTGCTCCTTGAGCGGGAGCGGGTGCATTACTTTCCACATCATCAGCTACAGCTCGATCGCGATCCATTTACTATACAAACACACATTTTATTCAAACATATATCATTACAGTTTATTCAAACCCTTTCATTACCATTCACCTAATCAAATTTCCGAACCAAGCTATCATACTTCAATAACACATTACATGTGCTTCATAAATCCAATGTTCGAACCTTATTACCATCAAATTCATGTCATTCGAATACTTAAAATATATTCAAACATATATCATTACATTTCATATACTGAGCTTATGCCAAAGCATCCATTTGCATACATTTATTTCATTAACAAATTACTAATCATACTATTTTATAAACCTATGCACGTTCGCATACCAAGCAATACTAACCTATCTCACACGGTTTAATATTCATTCTCATATAAGACAATAGTTAACAGTACAACATGGCAGAATATACTTTTGATACTACCAGCTTATGCACAATTCACCATAATAACAATACCCATTTCTAAGCACAATTATCGAACCAAAACATATCAAATCCATATGCTAAGCATCATACCAAAATTACGTATACACAACCAATTCATTTCTCACCCATTCGATTATCAAGTTAACCGCAAAAGTCATACCAATATAACAATTAAATCTTACAATTTTTATAACATCTCATGACCAAATAATACTAGTAATAAGACACTTTATAATCATCCTTATGACCACAGATATTTAACAAAACATGATCGTCATTCACCATTAACTACGTACCAAAATGACCAATTCACATGAAATGACATAATCATCTCATAGCTTATAGGAACATGTACCACAAATCAAAAACACATCCATCAACTACCTTATCATCACACAAACCGAATTGCCACCATCCATCACACAAAATATACCATAACATACTTCCCAAATTGAGCTAATTACATTGCCCATTATACATCATCATTAACTTCACTTTCAAGGCATTTCACATGGCTACATATATACAAATCAAAATGAACCATATCGAAACTAACCTATACATGCCATATGTTGAAAGTGTAAACTTTTAAAGTACCGAAATAGCGATCGATAGTGTGACCATGTTCCTGAACGATCCCCAAACTCGAGCTAGCTTTTTATAACTATAAAACAAAAAAAATGCACAAAGTAAGCTTTGAAAGCTTAGTAAGTCATAAGCAAATAATTCACCATGAGAACATATAGAATTTAATTCGAAATAGGCCAAAATTTAGCTAATGTCATACACATATACAGTCATATTTCTCATATAATCCAAATTACCACATTAAGTAACTTCACTTACGTTTTTTTTCAATGAACATACAAACCTCTTATGTACCTGAGTCATTTAGCTCAAATTCACATTCGGAATTGTTTTGACATTGCTCATTGAACCATTCGGAATCGTTAAGGATACTCAAAAACACATAAATCACATACAATACCATATCCCAGATATGGTCTTACATGTTATCACATATCGATGCCTCTGTCCCAGACAGGGTCTTACACGAATCATATACGATGCCAATGTCCCAAACATGGTCTTACACGAAATCATACCTCGAAAATCCTAATGTCATGACATACGTATCCGATACTATTCCTATGGTTTGTACGGGGCTTTTGGACGTCGTAATTCAATCAATTCAAGCTCGAAGCAGGTCATCCCATGCTCAAATCAATTTGGCAATATATATATATACATTTGAACTTAAAAATATTTAATTACTTATGAACTTACCTCGTACAGAAACGAACAAATCGGACCGACTATTCGACAACTTTCGACTTTCCTCGAGCTAACTCCAATTTCATATAAATCAATTCAAATTTAACTTATATAATCACATATCCATTTAATTTCATCCAAAAACACGTAAATGGGCATTTTCTACCTTAGCCCCTAAAATTTCACATTTTCTCAATTTAGTCCCTGTTTCAAAAACAACACAAAATACACAAAATTTCATCATGCTCATGTTAGGCTGAATTTTCCCTAGGTCCCTAGCAGCGCATTAATTCCATTTATTTCACATTTTGACCCCTCAATTTACAAATTTCACAATTCAATCCTTAATAGGCATTTTTATCAAAAACCACTTAATAAAATATGATAATCTATTAACAAATATTTATTTTTCATCATAAAACAACAAAAAGCTTGAATATTCATCAATGGCATTTCATAAAATCATCACCAAATTTGAAAATTAAAGCATGGGCTAGCTAGAATACAAAGCAATGATCTCAAAAACGTAAAAATTATCAAAAATCGAGCAAAGAACATACCAAAATCAAGCTTCAAGAGTGTCAAATATTCAAAGCTCAAGAACCCTATTCTCTTTTCTAATTTTTGGTGAGAAGATGATGAATAATGACTTTCATTTCTTTTGTTTTAATTTTATTAACTTATATTTCTAATTTACAAAATTAACCTTGGTTAAAACGTTATAAAATCACATATATTAAGTTCATTACCATCCACTAACCTTCATAGTGGCTTAATTTCATTTTAAGTACTTTACAATTAATAAACCATAGCAAATAAGTACTTTAACAAATAGAAAGCCACTTTTGCATTTTACGCGATTAAGTCTTTTTTATCAAATTAAGTACACAAACGGTAAAATTAAATCACGAAATTTTCACACATATAATTTTCACACATATCAAATAACATACTGTAAATAAAAAAATAATATTAAAATAACTTTACGACCTCAGATTTGTGGTTCCAAAACCACTGTTCTGATTTAGGTAAAATCAGGCTGTTACAATGACCCTGTCCAGCTGACCATTGAATTGTGTATAGAAAGTCGTACTAAAATCCAACCGAGTACCCAAAGCCTCATGCAGCTTCTTCCAATATCGAGAAGTGAATCTAGGATTTTGATATGATATAATTGACACTAGCACACCATGCAGTCTCACCATCTTGGAAACGTAGAGCTTAGCTAACTTCTGGAGAGAGTAATCGGTACAAATAGGAACAAAATGGGTGGACTTAGTCAATCTATCCACCACAACCGAAATTGAATCCTTTTTAGTAGGCGTCAAGGGAAACCCACTAATAAAGTCCATTGTCACTCTATCCCACTTCCACTGTAGAATTCAAATCTGTTGGAGCAACCCTGATAGAAACTAATGCTCAGCTTTAACTTGTTGGAAAGTCAAACATTTAGATACAAATTTGGTCACTTCACGTTTAAGAAATGACCACCAATACACTTCCCTTAAGTTTCGATACATTTTAGTACTACCAGGATGCATAGCATAAGCACCGCTGTGTGCTTCCTGAAGCATGGAATGCCTCAAATTCTGATCATCAGACACACAATATCTCCCTCTAAAGCACAAAATTCCATCAAAATTAATTACAAACTCCTCAGTCGATCCACCCACAACTTGCTTAAACTGAGGTGCTAGAGTTTCATCCAAACTCTACTTATCCTTGATTTCCTGAACCATTGTAGGTTTTACCTGCAATTCTGCTAAGATACCAACATCATCATAGAGACTCAAGTGAGCAAACATCGCCCTCAAACTAGACATCGCCTTTCTACTTAAGGCATTGGCCACAGCATTGGCCTTTTTGGGATGATACTCGATCATACAACGATTGTCCTTTAACAACTCAATCCATCTCTGTTGCCTCAACTTAAGTTCCTTTTGGGTGAGGAGATATTTGAGACTATTGTGATCGGTGTAAATAATACACCTTTCACCATACAAGTTGTGTCTCAAAATTTTGAGAGCAAAAACAACAGCTACCAACTTCAAATCATGAGTAGGGTAATTACATTCATGTGGCCTAAGTTGTCTCGAGGCATAGGCTACAACCTTACCATCTTGCATTAGAATACAACCAAGCCCAACATGCAAAGCATCACAATACACAACATATTTCTTACCAGATTTTGGTTGAATTAAGATGAGAGCTTTTGTCAACATGGATTTCAACTTTTCGAAAATGGCTTGTTGTTCATCTTCCCACTTAAAAGGTGTATTCTTCCTCAATGGCTTATTCAATGGGTTTTCTATTAAGGAAAAAACCTTTACAAACCTTCGATAATATCCAACAAGACCCAAAAAACTCTGAATTTCTAAGACATTCCTTAGTTACCTTCAATCTAAGATATCTTTAACCTTTTGGGAATCTACGCAAATACCCTCAGCCGATACCACGTGACCTAAAAACATCACTTTCTTCAACCAAAATTCACACTTATTAAGTTTAGCAAAAAGTTGCTTTTCATGAAGTATATTTAAGACCAATCTCAAGTGTTAATCATGCTCAGTTTTAACCTTAGAATACACAAGGATGTCGTAAAACCACAATGAATTGATCAAGGAAAGGTTGAAAGACACAATTCATAAGATCCATAAAGGCCACTGGTGAATTAGTCAACCCAAAAAGCATGAGAAGAAACTCGCAATATCCATACCGAGTCCTAAAATGTATTTTGTGAATATCAAAATCTTTTATCTGAAGTTGATAATAACTAGATCTTAAGTCAATTTTGAAAAAGACGGTTACGCCACTAAACTGATCAAATAAGTCATCGATCTCGGTATTGGATACTTATTCTTGATAGTTAACTTGTTCAGTTACCAGTAATCAATACATAACTGTAAGGTACCATCTTTCTTTTTCAAAAAAAAAAAACCAGTGCACCCAAGGTGAAATACTAAGTCTAATGAAACCCTTATCTAATAGTTCTTGCAACTACACCTTCAACTCTTGAAGCCCTTTAGGTACCATGTGGTAGGGAGCGATAGACACTGGTGCAGTTCCTGACAATAATTTAATACCAAATTCCACTTCTCGATCTGAAAGTAACCCCGAGAATTCCTCGAGAAAAACATCAAGAAATCCCCTTACTATACAAATGCTATTAATTGTGCTCGCATCCTGGACATAAGCGAGAAATGCTTCGCACCCCTTTCGCACCATCTTTTCCGTTAACATGGAATAAATCACATTGGACAAATAATTCCAACATTTCCCAACCATAATAATTTCTTTCTCAATCTTAGTCACTAAAGTCACCCTCTTTAGTGCACAATCCAATCAAAATTCATGCTCAACCAACCAGTCCATCCCCAAAATTAGTTCGAACTCATTAAAAGAAAACTCCATCAAATCAGTGAGAAACACCTCTCCTTGAGCCTCTAAAGAACATATTTTATAATTTTTATTTACAAGTATGGAGGATCCTAATAGACTAACTATAGTGACAGTGTTTTTAGTTTTATTTACCCCAATCCCCTGTTTTACAGCTACATTACAAGCAATATACGAATGAGTAGATCCTGTATAAATTAAAGTAAAGTAAGGTACCAAGTAAATATTGAAGGTACTTGTAATGACGTCAGTCACATCTCTATCTTCTCGGTGTCTATCTGCATAAACCAAGGTAGGTTGCCTAGCCTTGACCCGATTTACACCCTGAGCTGGTGCTCTCTTACCCTGATTACGAGTCCTATTTTGGTTCTGATTACGACCCCTGTAAGAACCCTGATTACCCCTCTAATTTTGACCACTAACTAGGCCTTGATTCTAGGCAAGAGCTTGCACCTGATCCTATCAATGAGGACAATCTTTAACCTTATGCTTCATTGAGCCCCAAACAAAACAAGCACCCATTTTTCTCCAACACTATCCTGGATGCCGCCTCTAACAATACTAGCAAACCTAAATTTACCCTTCCTTAGGGTCCACTATTTACCTATTTTACGGTAGTCTAACCTCTTTGGCTCACTTAACAGGTCACAGGTTTAGGCTAGTAGGGTTACTCACCCCTAAGGTAAGACCTAGGGTTACTCACCCCTAAGGCAAGACCTAGGGTTACTCATCCCTAAGGCACTATATGTCTATAGACTCGGGATTTGTAACTACTACTAAAGATCAACCCTCTAAATCATATAAGGTATATTACCCGACTTCGATCCAGGTAACCTAATCCTATTGGTGTCAAGCTACCTTAAGGCTTATTGAGCATTCATCAACACTCTCTTCAGAATTTAAACAAAGACAACCATTAGGTAAAGTAGTAATATGAACCACATTAATCAATAAACATTAATCGAAGTTAAAACATCATCTAAAGCAAACCTCAGTTGTATTAAGTTAGCTCATGCTTGGGCTACACAAATTCCAGTTGTTTTCGTATAATCAATATCCCAAAATATCAATTTTGGTTTCAAAACTCCAATCCCCCAACTCGCATCTTTTTGCTCGTCTTCACTAAAGTTCATAGTCAGCTCAACCTGCCCCTCTAACCACCATAAGACCTTTGTCCAAGCTTAGAAAAATTGCCCTCGTTGTCTATCCCTTTTTTACTGGCTTTTATACTTGGGTTGTCCTCAAGGATAAAAGCCGTCAGCCAATGATTACTTTTTCCCTAATTTTGAGGTGAATATTCTCTATTACACATGCATGTGGGGGACCAAATGTTGAGTGCTCTCATTACAGACTGAGTGTTTTTCCTTTCCTTCACCAACATTGCCATGGAAACCTTTCATAATCCCTCAGCAAACCTCCATTCTCTGCTATCCTTCTCCCTTAAACCTACCATTCAGCCACAATAAGACCTTTCCACAAGCAATTAAAAGTAAAGATGCAATAAAGCAATCACCATCTCAAGTTCTTGATGCACTGCTCGATTGATTAGAAATGATCATGCAATTACCTAAAATGAAGCTAATTTTACCTAAGTACAAGCAATTAATTAAGTTTAAGAGCATGAATTATAACTCTTTTCAAGAGTTATCACACCCCCAAACCTAAATTGTTTCTTGTCCTCAAGCAATACAATGCAACCTAACAACTAATGCACCTCATTGCTTGTACTTACACTATCGAGTTGATTAAACCTCGCCAATTTTTAGTCCTCAGAATACACTACCCTCAAAAATATGTGCAATATGTCCAATAAAAACTCACCAAATCCAAAAATGCAAGAACCTTTCTCTAAAATCAAAATTTCCTTAAGTGCAATTGTGTGCATTTGATTGTATTTAGTCAATTCATAAAGGTATTAGGAATTCCTGGCCTAACTCATTTATTATCGCTTTCAACTTGACTTTAGGTAATACTTCTCCCGTTTATTGGTTCACTCTTTATTTTTGGGAATTCATCTCCGCACATATGGCTTTCTATGTGGAAATGAAGATGGAGCAAACAACAAACTCCCAAGCTATTTAGCACAGTCATGATTTGAAGTTATTTTCTTCACTCATGTTTCCAGGCACCTTTGTACTTGGAAGTGAAGATGGAGCAAACACCAAACGCCTAAGCTACTTAGCAGCTTCCACAAAGGAGTGTCCCAAAATTATTTTAAGGTACTATTATTTTAAATTTTTTCTGACAAAAGAAAAGATGGAGAAAACGCAAAACTCTTAGGGTACTCAGTGAGACAGAAATTAGACTCTTTACAACAAAACTTAGCTTAACAATTTATGCTTCTGGGAGTTTAAATTTAGCCTTTCATTTGCTACATTTGTATATTTAAGCTCAATGACTTCTAAAAGAAACTGTGAGTTTTAGTCCAAAAATTCCTCAGGTCATTACGGATTGAATGAATACAGTCTAAGTGCCATAGATATGATAGAGAATCATAACCTTAGGAGTCAATTCTATTCATTTCCTTTCTATATCTCGCAAAAAAATTAAGGACTATTTTAATCGTTGGACTTCATTAAATTAGCTATCATGCAATCAGATCAATAATGCTATAACAAACAATTCTTTATTAGTTACCAGAATGCATAAAATGCTATGGCAATTAAGTATGTCTATAAAGATAACATATAACAACGAATGATGCAATGTTAAACTAAAATTTAAAATACATGCTTCACCCCCAAACGTAATGAATGCATTATCCTTAATGCATGAGACTTAGAATTAAAAAAATACTGTGTGATATATTTATTTAACAGAGGGTAAAAGAAACTCACTAATGCCTTATGGTGATGGTACTCCACTGCCTACGGGTTGATTTTCTGGCTATAAGCCTGTATTTCAAATTTCTTTTGACTGAATGAGTAGTTCACCTAATTCCTTGTCAAACTTAATGATCTTGTCAATGATTTGATGGATTTCATGGTCTTGTTTAGACATGGCTTTTGTTGGCAGAGGTGGGACAGCTTTAGTACTGTCCTTTTGTGGTATAGGTGTAAGGGTGGTTTCATTTTGTTCTTCTGGCTCGCCCTCAGTATGCATAGACTTTGTTTTCTCTGGTTCTTCCTCGGCTACTTTTCCTTTTCTTAATATCTTTTGTCACAGTTGTAGGCTCTGCCTTATCAGACAGCACTTCTACTTGTTCCTCCTCAGCACGTCCAGCCTAGGGAAGTGGTAGCAAATCCTTGGGGAAGTTAGGAAATCCATGCATTGGCATAGTGAAGTTCTTCTGCAAGGATCTTTTTAGAGAAATATCTCGATCCTTCACATGGGACCAATATAGTGCTTGTTGTTCTTAAGCCTTTGTCATTTCTTCAGTAATTTGATATTGCTAAATCTCGAATAATGGCATTATTTGCTCCAGTTTCTTTAAATGAACTCCGAGAGATTGAGGCTTCTACTAAGGAAAACTGCTTGGTAGAAGATGTAGGTGCCTTACTTTGCTGATGTTGTTTCAGTGTTTCTACTCCTTGGATTTTTGCACATATAGATCGTGAAATTCCTCCCTTGTTTGGGTAACATCCTTATTGGAATTTAAAGGGACTTTAGCCATTCTACAGAGAGCAGTGATTAAGGAAGCAAAATTTAAATTGCCTGTATTCTTTTCCGCACACCGATGCACCTTATGAAAAATAACCTTGTCGGTGTTGAGTTTCCTACCCATGATGAACGAATGCAACACTAGCATTTATTCCTTAGACACTGTAGAATTGTGGGTAGATGGCATTAACCTACTCTTGAGGAAGTGATACTAGACCTTACAAATGGGCTTTAGTGAAGACCTATCCATTATGTACATTCTTTGCTGGACACAATCCATCGAGTTCTTTCAACACACAAGTCCTTTAACACCTAATTTAAGCCTTCAACATTGATGTTTTTAATGACAGGGGTATGCTCATCTTGAACATCTACTAGCCCAATTTGGGCATTGATTCTATCTTCATAAAATGGGATTGATGTTCCTCGAACATAAATGAAGGGGTTATCACGGGAAGTTATCTGTGCATAGAATTCTTGAACAACTTTTGCCAAGACATTGTCTGAGTGCAAGTAAAAGATTCTCCAATTGTGTGTTTCCATAATAGATGAAACCGACTTGTCATAATCCATGTGTGGCTTATCTTTAAACAAAAATCCTTGCTCAAAGCAGATTGGTATCTTGGAAATGTTGTTGTCATATTTTGATGCAGCAGCACTATTAAAGAAAGCTTTAAGTTGAGTGGCACTTACCTAAGAAGATTCAACACCTTTAGAAGTTCTTTTGACTCTTGCCATTGATTAGTCTTGAAGAATCATTATGAGTTTTCTATAGTCTTAATAGGAAAATGGTTAGCGAAACTACTCAAGAGAAGTTAGTGGGAGGAAGTTTAGAGTTCAAGAAGGGATGCAAGGGAGGCTAAGAAGGATGAAAAGGGAAATGTTGTGTAACTGCAGGTAAATGAAAGAGTGTTGGTAGTTGGAGAGACATAAATGGGGGTAATGGGTTGGGTGATTTGTAGAAACTCATGGGCTAAGTAGTGTGAAAAAAAGGGAAGAGGGAAAACTAAAATGGATTTTGGAGGGAACCTTAGAATGACCTGGCCCTAAAATTTTTTGGCAGTTTCTTCATTGGCTTCACAATCAGAATAGGGTCCAACCATCCAAAATCTTTTCCTTCAACTTATTCTCTCACTTCAATGTCCACTTACCCACTTTGTTGTGGCAAAATTTACTTTTGGATTGCTGGGGCAAGCACCTATTGGTACTACATCTATCATGCTTGCACCTTCATTCTTTCTCTGTAATTCCTGCAAAATCTGTACAATAATAAAAATATATAACCACAATTGAAAATAACATTAAGTAATTAAATATGAAAATCATAAAAAAATTAAAATAAAACAAATAAAGAAAATAAAGACAGGAAAGAGATGTTGAGCTTAAACATCTCTAAGGTTAATGGATTGTTTGTCTCGATTTACATGAGCACCCCAATATTGCTTTAAAAGTTTTCAATTAACTTAAAATGTGACCCCCATCTACATATCATTGATGTCCACTCATCCATGAGGGTATACTTTGGTTACTTCAAATGGGACTGACAAGTGGGATTCAGTTTTCCAGGGAACATTTTCAACCTTGAGTTGAATAACAACACCTATTGTCCTTGTTCAAATTGTCGTGGCATAATTCTCTTATCATGTCAGTGCTTGGTCTTCTCCTTATAAAGTTTAGCATTCTCATACGCTTGTGCCCTGAATTCTTCCATTTCATTTAATATAAGTAATCTTCTATTGCCAAAAGCTTTCCAATCCATATTAAATTGCTTTACAACCCAGTATGCCCTGCGCTCTAACTCAACTGACAAATGGCTTAGTTTTTTGTAGATGAACTTGAATGGTGACATTCGTAACAGGGTTTTCTAAGCAGCGCTATATGCCTATAAAGCTTTGTCCAAACTTAAGGACCAATCCTTACGATTTGGATTAACAAATTTCTCCAAAATTTGCTTAATTTCCATGTTGGAAATTTCATCTTACCCGTTAGTTTGCGGATGATATGTCGTGACAATCTTGTATTTTACTCCATACCTTTGTAGGCATTAGCAACTAGCTTGCAATCGAAGTGAGATCCCTCATCACTAATGATGGCTCAAGGCGTACCGAATCTCATGAAGATGTTCTTGTGCAGGAACTTCGTCACTGACCTGGCATCATTGGTAGGTAGAGCTATGGCTTCTACCCTTTTGGAGACATAATCTACTTCCACAAGTATGTATAAATTGTGGAATGAGTGTGGAAATGGACCCATAAATTCTATCGCCAAAACATCAAACAACTCAATTTCCTGAATATTTTGCAGTGTCGTTTCGTGTCTCCTTGATAGGTTGCTTGTTCTCGGACAACGATTGCTTGTCTTATAAAATTCATGGGCGTCTTTGAGCAAATTCAGCCAATGGAACCAAATTGGAGTAACTGTGCTACAATTTTTACCCTTCCAAAATGCCCTCCATACAAGGTTGAATGACAATGTTGCAATACACTATTTATCTCTTCATCAGGAATACATCTTTGAATTATTTGATCACCACATTGATCATATTGATAAGGCTCATCCCAAAAGTAGAATCTTTCATCATTCAAGAATTTAATTTTGCCCTTGCTATTCAGATCAGGTGGCAATAGTCCACTGACTAAGAAGTTTACAATATCGGCATACCAAGGCAATGCCCTAGCAATCAACAACTGCTCAAATAGGAAATCATCCTTAATTAGCTCAATATTGTCATCTTCATTTCCAGCTTCTAATCTTGATAGATGATCTACCACTTAATTTTCAGTTCCCTTTCTATCTCGAATCTCCAAATCAAACTCTTGCAGCAGGAGTATCCATCGAATCAGTCTTGGCTTTGCATCTTTCATAGTCACTAAATACTTAATGGCAGAATGGTATGTGTAAACCGTGACTTGGGTACCTTCTAAATATGATCGGAATTTATCAAATGAAAATACCACAACCAATAATTGATTGGTATCATAGATCGCAAGAAATATTTTGTCTTTCCTTTGCCCCAGTAGTAGTCCAACGGCATAGTGATTGGTATCACACATGAGCTCGAGTGGCAATGCCCACTCAGAAGCTATTACAATTGGTGCAGCCACCAGTCACTTTTTTAACTCCTCAAACGCTAACAGACACAGTTAATCAAAGATGAAAGGTTTATTTTGTTCCAATAAGGCACACAAGGGCTTTGAGATCTTGGAAAAGTCTTTGATAAATCTCCTATAGAATCTAACATTCCCTAAGAAACTTCTAATTCCCTTAACACTCGTTGGAGGTGGCAGCTTCTCAATCACATCGATTTCTACCTTGTTAACTTTGATTCCTTTATGGGAAACCTTATGCCTTAGGACAATGCCTTCTCTTACCATAAAATGACAATTCTCCTGGTTTAAGGCAAGGTCAGTCTCTTCATAGCGTTGAATTACCAATTCTAAGTTGTGCAAACAACCTTTGAAATCATTCCCAAATACTAAGAAATCATCCATAAACACTTTGAGGAAATTCTCTACCATATCTGAGAATATGGAAATCATGCACCGTTGGAATGTCGCTGGCGCATTACACAGACCAAAGGAAATTCCTCGAAAGGAGAATGTACTATACAAACAGGTGAATGTTGTCATTTATTAATCCTCTAGGGAAATTGCAATCTGATTGTACCTAGAGTATCCATCTAAGAAATAGTAGAAGTACTTTCTAGCTAATCGATCTAACATTTGATCAATGAAGGGTAGTGGAAAATAATCCTTCCTTGTGGCCTTGTTGAGCTTAAGATAGTCCATACAGAGTCGCAATCTTGTGACAGTTAGTGTAGGTATAAGCTCATTATTATCATTAGTGACCACGGTGACACCTCCTTTCTTTGGCACAAATTCAACTGACCTCACCCAGGAGCTGTTAGAGATTGGGTATGTAACACCCCTAACCCATCTCTGTCATTAGATTAGGGTTACGGAGTATTACTGAACAATCAAAAACATTCATATATTATATCATTCAATATTATAATCACATCGTAAATCATTAAAATATATACATACCAAGAAACAATTTGGGACCAATCTTAAACAATAAGGGCCACACGGTCGTGTGGCCAGACCATGTGCCTCACATGGCTGAGACACACGCCTGTGTCTCAGGCCGTTAACAATCGAATTCAGGACACACGGCTGTTAGAGTATGCCCAAAGATCAATCATGAGATGGTTGTAATAACATACTTGATTTATCATGTTTATTAATATAAGGCGTTACCATTATTATTTCAGTTTCTTTTCTGTGTATATAAATAAACTGTTTTATAATAATGTCCTGAGAATAATATGATTATTCTTAAAAGTTCCTTAGTCAAGTATTATTGTTGGATAGGACAACGATAATGCATTAAGACAACGTGTAGTTGATTGATGATAAAGAGTTGTCATTGATATGGAATGTCGAATCATTACATGAATATGTGTGTTAGAGAACAACATATTGACTGACCCGTTATGAGTATGTTTCTTGGATTATTATGTAATTGTCACGACATTACTCATAATGATTAATATTTATATGATCCTCGGACTTGAGATCATCATAATCCCAACATCGTGAGTTGTATATTTTGATACGATCAAACGCATAACCGAATCGGTTGTTCTATAAAGCCCGATGTTGGATATACCACAATCTATGTAGAGGGATATGGTTGGTCGATATAGGATAAGTCCTCCTACATAATGGGAGTAATATCTTAGGCCACTTGATTAAGTAAGACTAGAAATGCATGGCCATGCTCAAATAAGTTGATATTAGATGTCATACTTATTTGTATATCGTAGTCTGCTTAAGAGATCAAGGAACATGGAATGGACAATGCAAGTGTGACTATTCCATGACTTGTGTCCAATCTAGAGATAAAGGACTTAAGAATTATTGCATAAAAGGTTAATCATAAAAAGGTTATGTCGAATCATGATCTCTTGTGACTTAGGTAGCAATGATGCATTGCTAGATGCCACTCATTGTTCGTAGCATTAGAATCGTTCTAGTGTTCTCGCTAACGTTACAAGAACCTCTGTGGTCACACCCTATAGTTGAAATGAACGGAATATACCATAGTTGGTATTGTTTTTGGGGTCGGTTGAATTAAATTAATTATAGAATTAATTTAATTCGGTAATCAAATTTCCAACACATTATGTACAAGGTTGTTGTACGTATAGTGAGGACATGAATTTGGTTAGCGTAAGAATTCAAATAAATGTATGGTTTACCGAACTTATATTATAATTAATGTAATTATAATTTTCGGTTTAAAATATTATCATATTTATTTAATTCTTAAAGACCCTAAAAACAAAAGGATATAAATAATCACGTTTTTCTTTGTTTGAGTCTAGTAGCCGCATAAGAAAAATAACTCTCAAAATTGTTTTGGGGATTCCTTCCGTTCGTAGTCAACTGGGTGGATTACGTAGAGACCGGGATCACGATAGATTGCAGTTTTGGTTCGACAGCAGATTAGACTACTTGTTGTTGAGGTGTTGCTGTCTACTCTGAATAAACATTAGGTAAATTTGTAACCTTGATCACCCCGATTCGTTCCTCACACATGGATCCATGGTTAAGGTCGCCGATTTTAATTTTTTCGCTGCGCCGTAGGGGTGCCGGTGATCTAGCAACGGCCGTGTCCCAACCCGTGTCCTCACCCTTGTAACTCTTTAAGTTGCCCCACACACCGGTGTGCCAGGCCATGTGTTTCGCAGTGTAAGACACTGAGTTGCACCCTAAAGAAATCATCAGATCTCACACGACCATGTCGCCAGGCCGTGTGTCTCACGCGGTCTAAGTCACACGCCCATTTCTCAAGCCGTGTAGACCCAAAAGAAATTTAAAAAAACAAGTTTACCATTTCAAGCTTACTTGGACTCTAAGTAATCCATTTACCAACCAAAATACCTATTCAAAGTGACATTAAACAAGCTAAAAATCATGCTAAATTAACTATCCTAAGTGCCTAACCAATGTATCCTCATTGATACCACAAGTATATACAATTTTACAACAAAAAGAACTATCAAAGTATGATAAATCACACCAACTAACATTCAACCAATTTGCCTAACATCAACACCCCAATCACAACATTCCAATAACACATACCATATATTTGCATTAACACATCTTCCTTAGTTCACTTATCATATTAGGTTAACTACTTGCACTTAAGATCATACTTTAAAATTTTACATATCAAAAAAATAGTAATTACATACAAGCCTATTACATGCCATATAATCCAAAATGAAAGTTCCAAAAACTACTGAAAATGGCTGGGTAGTGTGACTTGAGTGCTGATCCGACCGTCCAACCTTCAAAGTATCTACAAGAATAGAAAATAACACAAGCTCATTGAAGCGTAGTAAGTTTGGCGTACTAAAACAACAAATCTTACCAAAGTAAGTACAACAAATCGTCCAATAATAATACAACCATATGTGTTCCCTGTCATCCACAATCTCAACTAGGTGAATTTCAAATTTCAATTCAAAGCTCAAATACATGTCATAACCATCAAAATCACTAAACAAGTTACATTACAGTGACTTAAAATCTGATGACTGACTTATAGATATGAGTACATCGATATTCCAACCGAAACACACTAGCTGCTCATAAGAGCTAATCCATGAGATAACAGGCCAGATGCTCATAAAAGCTAATCCCCCAATAAAACGCAAATTACTTTGTAGAGCTAGTCCAACTGAAAACACGCCAAAACAGGGAGTATAACACGAGAGTTTGCAACAAATTCTGAACATTGATCTACTCGTGCAAAATATATATATCACTCCACAACAATTTCCACTCCAATCCACAAAAACACGTCATATCTCGATTGTACTCTATCCCGCGTTCAATCTGATCCAAGTATTGAATTTCAATAACTTTTCATCATTTATAACCAAATATATCTATTATATCACATTATATCATCAAAAATTTCATATAGAAGTTAAATTATAAACTGTACGAACTTACCTGGACTGAATTGTAGTAGTTGCAGAAGTTTATGGACTAATCCGTGATTTTTCATTTTCCATGTATATCAACACGATGTTGATCTAAAATGTAAAATTTCTCAATTATCAGCTTACATTTCACCCTCAAATTCAATTTACATTTTATACCCCTTTTATTTTTTGAAATTACACAATTACCCCTAACTTTTACAACTTTTGGAATTTAGTCCCTTAACCCAAAAATCATCAAATTAACCATTTTCTCAAGTCAACATTAAAGTTGAATATACTAAGCCCTTAAATAGTCCTTATTAAACACCAAATTCATTATTAAACCTTTAAATTTTTACACTTTCACAATTTAAACCTTAAATTAAAATCTAACAAAAATCATTACACAAAATCACCAAACAACATAATCAAAGCTTCAAATACATAGTTATCATAAAAAAGTTCAAGATTCATCAATGGAAACTTCTAAAATTTTTAACAAATTCAATAACAAAGGTACAGACTAGTTGGACCTAGTGGCAACGATCTCAAAAACATAAAAATTACAAGAAACTGGCACAAAAATCACTTACATGCAAGAAACAACAATGGCTGAACCGCGAAGAAAGGTTTCCATGGTGTTTTTGGCAATACGAAGTGAAAATGAAGATGAATTGTTTATTTCTTTCTTTAATTTTATTTTAACTTTCATTAATTTACAAAATTGCCATTGAAATTACATTATTTTATCATTTTCTATTAATTAGTCATCCCAACATATCAATTAGGGCCTAATTATTTCTTAAGTACTTCCTCATTCATTAATTTAGCAATTTGATCACCTAAATGGTATAATTACTATGTTTTGCACCTTTTACAAATTATTCTTTTTTCTTTAATTAACTATCTAAACATTAAAATTTCTTAACCAAATTTTAATACAACTCTAATGACTCCATAAATACTATAAAAATAATATTTAAGAGTCAACATGATGGAAATTTGCGGTCTCGAAACCACTATTCCGTCACCATTAAAAACAAGCTGTTACAACTCTCCCCCTAAGGAAATTTCATCCTCAAAATTGTTACCTAAGAATAGATTTGGAAACTATAATTTCATTAATTCATTGGTTTCCCAGGTAGCTTCTTCTGTACCATGACAATGTCATAAGATTTTTACTAATGATACCCATTTATTCTATAATTCTTCAATTTCCTCAGCCAAAATTTTCACTGGTTCTTCCAAATACGTAAAATCTGGCTGTAATTCAATTTCACTATGTGGAATGACATGTGAAGGATCAGATTTGTACCATCTTAGCATTGAAATGTGGAATACATTATGAATCTTCTCTAATTCAGGAGGCAATAATAATATGTAAGCTACAGGGCCAACTCTTTTTAATAATCTCGTACGGTCTGATAAATCTCGGACTCAACTTTCCTTTCCTGGCAAAACATAACACTTTCTTCCACGAAGAAACTTTTAGAAATACTCAATCACCAATAGCAAATTCTATATCTTTTCTTTTCAAGTCCCCATACGATTTTCGACGATCAGATGCAGCTCTCAAACAATCTCGAATAATTCAAACTTTGTCTTCAGTTTCTAGAATCAAATCAATTCCCATCATTTTGGGTTTGCTCAATCCAAACCAATACAATAGTGTTTTACACTTTCTTCGGTATAGAGCTTCAAACGATGCCATTTTTATACTGGATTGATAACTGTTATTATAAGCGAATTCAGCTAACGATAGGCACTTTTCCCAACTACTTTCAAATTCAAGTATACAACATCGCAACAAATCTTCTAGAATTTGTATCACTCGTTCTGAATGCCTGTCTGTTTGAGGATGAAAAATTGAGTTTGATGCCCAAAGCCTCGTGAAGTTTATTTTAAAATGTCATTGTAAATCTCAGATCACGATAATAAATAATAGATATTAGAACCTCATCTAATCTAACAATCTTTGAAACATATAATTCCGCTAATCTTTCAAGGGAGTAATCTACTCTGACTGGAATAAAGTGTTCCTATTTAGTTAATCTATCAATAATCACCTAAATCGAATCTTTATTTTTAGAAGTTACAAGTAAACTAGATACAAAATCCATCTTGACTCGCTCCCACTTCCACTAAGGAATCATAACAGGTTGTAATAAACCTGATGGTCCCTGATGCTCTGCTTTTACCTGCTTACAAATCAAACATTTAGGTATGAACTCACAAATTTTACATTTCCTTTTTGGATCACAATATATCTTTGGGCTACCAGGATGAATATAATACGAACTATTGTGAGCTTCGAAAACAATATCACATTTCAAATCTAAATCATTCAGAATGCAAATCCTATCACGATAATGCAATGTACCACCATCATCAACACTGTACTCAATAATCAAATTATTCGGATCCAATTGTCGTTTCATTATTAACTTTGGATTGTCATTTTGTAACTCTCAAATTTGCTATAGAAACAAGGGTTTAGTTCTCAACTTTGCCAGTACAGAACCATCTTTATTCAAATCTAAATGAGCGTTCAACGCTCAAAGTGAAAACAATGACACATTTCGATTGAGTGCATCCGCAACCCCATTAGCTTTTCCCGGATGATAATCAATAACCAGATCATAATATTTTAGTAGCTCTAACCAACGTCGCTGTCTCAAATTCAGTTCTTTCTGAGTCAATAAACACTTTAAACTCTTATGATTAGTAAACACGTGACACCAGTCACCATATAAATAATGTCTCCAAATTTTCAAAGCTAATATAATCACGACTAGTTGGCGATCATGAGTAGGATAAGTCTTTTCATGTGACTTTAATTGTTGAGAAGCATAAGCTACTACTTTCCCTGTCTACATCAAAACACAACCCAAACCGTTGAGAGACGCATCACTAAAAACAACATATGCTACCCCAGACTCAGGATAAGTCAACACTAGAGTTTCTGTCATCATGTTTTTCAGCTGATCAAAACTCTGTTGACACTTATCAGACCAAGCAAACTCGCCATTTTTCTATAGTAACCTGGTCATCAGTGAAGCAATGATCAAGAAAGTTTTAACAAATCGACGGTAATAACCTTCTAAATCCAAAAAGCTCCGCACTTCAGAAAACATTTTTTTGAGTTTTCCAATTCATTACTGCAGAAACTCTACTCGGATCAACTTGAATCCCATCAGATGATACTATGTGACCCAAAAAGCTAACAGCAAAGCCAGAACAACGAAGCCAGAATTCACATTTACTGAACTTTGTATACAATTATTTTTCTCTTAAAATCAGTAACACGATTCTCAAGTGTTGAGCATGGTCCGATTCTATCTTAGAATAGATCAATATATCATCGATAAACACAACCACAAATCTATTCAAATGAGGCTGAAAAACTCAATTCATTAAATCCATAATAGCAGTAGGACCATTTGTTAATCGAAATGGCATCAGCAAAAACTCATAGAGCCTATAACAAGTTCTGAAAGCAGTCTTTGACACATCATAGTCTTTAACCCGCAACTGATAATACCCTGATCCGAGATTTATCTTCGAGAATACTGTGACACCTTTTAATTGGTCAAACAAATCATCAATACGTGGCAAGAGATACTTATTCTTTATTATGACTTTGTTCAACTGTCTGTAGTCTATACATAATCTTAAAGAGTTGTCTTTCTTTTTCACAAACAATACAGATGCACCCTAGGGAGATACGCTTGGTCGAATAAACCCTATGTCTAACAACTCTTGCAACTGCGCTTTTAACTATTTTAATTCAGCTGGTGCCATACGATACAATGATATCATTATCGGTGCAGTTCTAGGAACCAGATCAATATCAAATTTAACTTCTCAGACAGGAGGCAAACTCGATAACTCTTCAGGAAATACATCAGTAAACCCACTAACAATCGAGAATTGTTCTAACTTTGACTTTAAACTCATCAATGTGCAAAAAAAGCTGAAATGATTCTAACAACACTATTCAGACCGTCGGATTCAACTGAAACCATCTCTCCCATTTGGCATCTCAAATCAATTCGTTTCTATCTCCAATTTACTACAGCATCATGTAATGATAGCCAATCTGTACCGAGAATAACATCAAATTTCCAAAATGGTAGGAACATCAAATCAGCATGGAATTCACTGCCTCTAACTTTCAGTGGACATTTAGACAAACTAAGTTAACTATCACACTCTGACCTAGTGGATTAGTAACTTGAATATCATATTCAGTTGATTCAACAAGTAATTTATTTTTCATTACTAATTTAGTGCAAATATAAGAGTGAGTTGACCCAGGATCAATCAGTAAATACACAGTAACATTAAAGAGATAGAATGTACCAACAATTACATCAAGTGTAGCAACCTCCTCTATGGCTTGGATGGCATATGTGCGAGCAGGTGCTCTAGTCTCTGACCAAACAATGATATCTTTTACTCCTGTACAAGTAATCCCAACAATACTATTCTGGCCCGAACGTCTACCTTTCTAAGATGTAGGCATTTTCTTTTCATTCTGTTATTCATTTTCCTTTAACTGTTTAGGACAATTCTGGAGAAAGTTATCAGTCGATCCACATCTATAACATGCTCCCAACTTAGCTTTGCACTCGCTAGAATGAAGTTTTCCACATCTAGGCTTCGGAGCATTCCCTACACTGCCCACACTATCAACTGGTTTTTTAGGAGATTTAAAATCATGCTAAATCAATTTATTTTTGTTCGCATGCTCAAACACTGAACTAGCTCGACTAAAATCTTCTCTAGTCTTCTTTTTTAGTGGTATAGAAAACGACTTGGAAGAACTTCTCTTATTAAACTCTTGAATCCATTTATCCCTTTGTATCTTGTGGTTGTACACTTCTTCTATTTTCTACACATGATCAAATAAAATAAAAAATTCTCAAATTTCATTACCTCTTATCATCATTCTAATGTCATCATTCAGGCCATCTTCAAATCGAATACACATCTCTTCTTCAGGAAACAATAACTCAAGAAATTCTCTCATTTTCTTATCTAGATACCATTTTTTGGCATACTTCTTTTTAAACTCGATCTAAAAAAAATCCTAGGAAATTTTGTCTCTCGATACCACAACTACCAATGTAGTCCACCAACTATAAGCTTATTCTTTTAACAATGAAACAACAAATCTAAGAAAATCATCAGGAGGCAAGCCATTTCTTTGAAACCTCACAAGATGTTCTGAAGCCAATACTTGGCTTTAACCGGATCATCTTTCGATCTACCCAAGAGTTCTTTGGCACCACACTTCCTAAGCATTTCTATCGGAATACGTTGACTAGATTTAGTCACAGGAGGCGATGGTGGTGCAACAAGAGGTTTAACAGGGAGTGGAAGTCATTGAGTCCAAGTATTCATTTGCATAAACTCATTAAACCACTTGTTCATAAACCCGAAAAACATGTTTTTAAGTTCATGTTCAGGTACTTGTGAAATCGGAGTATTGCGACTCATCCCTTGATCTAAGGTCGGTAAATTAATATTAACCTCATCATTCTAAGAACGATCAGATCTGTCTGACATCTTTACAATCTATAGGAAAAATAAAGGTTAGATCGGATCAAACACGTCACACTATCACAGGTTTATATGGCATGTAATTCTATACATTTAACACACTACATTTAGTCTGAGAACCGACTAAATTGTAGCTCTGATGCCTCTAAATATAACACCCCTAACCCATCCTCGTCACCAAATTAGCGTTACAAAGTATTACTAAATAATCAGAGACATTTTTACATTATATCGTTCAATATTATAATCACATCGTAAATCATTCATATACATGCATACTTTTTGTAAACTGAGCCCTCAAGACCCTAAAAATACCCTAGAAACAATTGGGGACCAATCTGAAACAGTATGGAAAGTTTAAGAAAAAGATGCAAAATTTACAGAACAAAGGTCACACGGTCGTGTGCCTCACACGGCTGAGACAAACGTTCATGTCTTAGGCCATGTAACAATCAAAATAGGGACACACGACCATGCCCTAGCCTGTGTCCTCACCCGTGTAACTTTCTGATTAGGGTCACACGGCCGTGTCACACGCCAAGTTACCCCACACTCTTGTGTGCCAGGCTATGTAGCACACTGACTTGCACCCTAAAGAAATCATCAGATGACACACAGTCGTGTCACTAGGCCGTGTGTCTCATACAGCTGAGTCACACGCCTGTGTCTCAGGCCATGTGGACCCAAAATAAACCTTAAACAACAAGTATACAATTTCAAGCTTACTTGGACTCTAAGTAATCCATTTACCAACCACAAGACCTATTCAAAGTGACAATAAACAACCTAAAAAAATGCTAAATCAACCATCTTAAGTGCCTAATGTAATAGCTTATTTTTCAGTGGTGTTAGAAATAAAGATTTTCGGGCAACAAATTTGACGAGCGAGTTCATAAATATTACTATTTACTTTTTATGAGTTAAATATTGTATTAAAAGAAATGTTGAATTGGTAATTTATGCTATTTGAGAGAATAATTAAGTTCAAATGGTATGATCTTAATGTCAAGTGGTTTTAGAAAATGAGGTATCGGGACCTTATTTCTATAAATTGAGCCGTAAGAATTTTATTAAATATTTATGGAGTATTATTAAGGTCGTATTAAAGTTTTGTTAAGAAATTTTATTGTTTAGATGGTTAATTAATTAAAAAGACTAATTTGTCAAAAGTGCGAAAGTGAATTATTATTAGTATCTAAGTGCCCATTTTATAATTAAAAAATGGATGGTTTAATATGGAAAATTAGCTATAATTGGTAATAGTGGACGAAAATGTGGCTGATTCTTAAATTATTATTTGAAATGTTTTATTAAATATATGTTTAAGTATTAAAATATTAAAACAAAAGTAAAAATAGATTTTTATCATCTTATTTTGTCCCTTCACCAAAAGAAGAAGGAAAAAACACCATTGGAGAAGCCATGGAGGTTCGTTTTTAGTAATTTTTATGTTTTTGAGATCGTTACAACTAGGTCAAGCTAACCCGAGGATCAATTCGTAAAATTGTTAAACTTTAAAATTTTTGCCATTGAAGATTTGAGTTATTTTTTATTATTTATGGAGAAATATGAAGCTTTGTTGTTAAATTTGATTATTTTGTATGAAATTTTTAATGATTTAAATGTTTAAGGATTAAATTGCTAAAGTAATAAGAATTCAATGACTTGATGTGAAATTTTTATAAATGTGGGCTGTAATGGAAGCTATGAACATTCGGGTGGTATGGGTTTTCAATAAAATTGGTTTATTTTGCAAGATTAGGACATAGGGAATAAATTCAATAAAAATGAAAAGTTGAAGGTAATTTGTAAAAATGTCAAAGAGGACTTAATTATATAAAATGAATTGGTTTTGCTGTCTGAATTAATGAATTGGATGAAATTATTAATTTAGATCAAGAACGAGTAGAAAATCGAGAATAAGAGAAAATTACCAAATAGCTCTTGTACTTAGTCATTGTTGCAAATTAGTCAGGTATGTTCGTATGAACGTTTACGATGTTACTATTACATAAATTTAATGTTAGGCTATGTTAGTCTTTATGAAAATGGATCGATATATATAGAAACGTATCAATATTTGACGAATTCAGGGTTAATGAGTCCCAGTTGAACTTTAGGAATTTCTAGGATATAAGTAACATGTCATTAGGGATTTCATGTTTTGGGTACTGGTCTTGAATGTCCTAACAATGGTTGAGGTATTACATTTGTTGCGGATACTCCACAGCTCGTATGAGCAGCATCGTGTAGCTTACATTTTGACCCACAGCTAGTGTAAACAGGCCCATTTCACAGCTCATGTGAGCAACAATGTAAAGGAAGGGTTACGGTTACATGTTCAAGCACACTTCGTGTGAGATTTCCCAAGTATCTGATGATATTCTAGTTGGTTCAACAGGAAAGGAAAGGGATTGAAATGGTAAGTTTCCAAATGGAAATATGCTTATGTTCATGAAAAGGGTTGTGAGAATCAAATGATGTATTTTCTTATGAAATGGCTTATCATGCGGTTCTATAAATGCACTAACTTGTGTATTGATGATAATGTCTAGGATTGTACCAAGCTTCTGGTTATGATTGATTTTTATACTTATGCTTTGTACTATGAAAATGAAATGGGTAAAAAAAAGGGAATGAAACGGAAAATTCATAATTGGGATGTAATATGATGATGTAAAAGGATTGATGAGTTAAATGATGTACTTATACGTGAGAAATCTACTTATGCTATGGATGAATTTACCTATATCATGGATAAATACACTAACTCGTGAATTGATAATGTCGTTTAAGCTTATGCTAAGCATTTGGAATGAAATGTAAAGTAAGTAAATAGAATGGTTTATAATCGTATGAAAAGGTTGATGATTGTGTAATATGACTTATAAAATCCTATTATGTTATGAATGAAAATATATGTGATGTCGATGGACTTACTCATTTGTGAGGTTGATGGTTATATAGTTTTACAAATCTTATGGAATTGGTTTAGGTTTATATTTATCCTATGAAGTTCATGACTCAAAATGGAATATTATGTTTAAAGATTATATGAATTTACTAAAGATTTCTTCTGAATTGATAACTTTAGTGGAACATAGTGATGTGAAATCACCGATGACTTTATTAGCTAGCGAGGTAGTCTATGAACTATGAAATATCTGATTGTTGTCGTTATGGTCGAGTATTTTACAAATTTTTTCTTTGGATATTCTATGTGTTCTTTTATCTTGAGAGGCACATGTGATTGTTTATTTTCAAATATGGTTCTTATCATGTGGGAATGATTGTTAATCATAACATTAGGCAAAGGTATTGTTAGTCGGGCTAAGTAATAATCGACATTGCTCTATTTTCCTTTGGCATTCTATTCAATTATGTTTCGATAGAGGATTCGATGGTAACATTCATATGGTGCTATTTTTCTACTTCTATTCATTGTTGCTCTGCTTTATGTATATGCAAATTATGTTGTTTATGTCACAACTGGTTCCAGTGCGCCTGAGCGATATTCTCCTTCTAGATTTTCTTTGGGTTATCATCGATCTCTTTAACAATCAATATGGGTTATATTCTCGAAAATTAGTAGAGTTTTATATCTTGGACTTCATTATCTCGACTTTCTTATTGTTCTTATTGTCTATTCTATCAAATATGGTTCATCTGTAAATGATACATATTGGCTTGTGATAATTATATTTGTTACAGTTATAATTCTTTGTTGGATAATGGAAGCATATTGATACAGATCTCAGATTTATAGAGGTTTTTTTGTTGCGCTGGTTATTACTAGAACTACAATCGGTTTTTCTCTTTTTTTTTCAGAGTGCACTATTGACATTTGAAGTATTGTTCTATCTATATGGTTGTAACATGGGTCTTATTAGAGCACTGTGGTCCGTTTGAGGGAGATTATTCGTGAAACAAGCAAAATAATCCTTTTAATTCATTTGATGGTTGTGGCTCCGGTATGGTTCAAAGCTTCAATTATAATAATTGAAATAGTTTCGTTATGTATCCCATTTCTAGCTTTCATGAAGGTGATAAGTAATGGCAAAAGTATAGACGGTGGAAGGTCGAGCTTAACCTCGCATATTGGTTCTCATTACATAGGTAATCTCAAATTATATCAACAAGTAAAAACTGGATGTCATATTTCATATAAGTTAATACAGTTTGTGGTGATCTTTGGTTGGTATTCTGAGGGAATTACAACAGACTGTATGTTCGGATTATCTTGATAAGAAGAAGAAAGAATTATTTTGAATTGTCACTATTAGGTTGATAAGTTCGACTCATTTATTTTAGTAAGAACAGATTATTCACTTGAAAAGTTAATTGAGTTGTATGTTTATCCCTAGGTTCGGGAATAAATGTTTGCGAATTCATGGCTAAATAGACGGGCTGTCAGAATGGGAAATTCATTTTCTAGAAGACATGATACAGGAATATATCAACCTGATCAGTGATAATTGGGAGATATTATTACGGGTTAAAATCGTCTTGATTATAGTAACAATCACACTTGTATTTAAATGATATTGTTTGAAGTTTTTCATGTAATGGAACGTTTATCAATTGGAAGTTATAAATGCAGATGTGTCTAAAACATCAGTTAGAGTTTGTTATGAAAATTACGAACTTTAGCTAAATGCTATGAATTATCCATTGTATCTTGAATCTGATGATCTAGTTTGTTTTGCTTATGTTTCAACAAAAGATTACTGGGAATTTCTCGGTAGTTTTACTACTAATGGTAAAGCTATGACAGGAAAGCATCAAAGTTGTTTAGTTAAGTCTACTTCAGCCTCAATTAGAGAAGAATTTGTTGTTTATAATAACATTTGATTCAGATGATCTTGAATTAAGATGGGTTGAATATCATGAAGAACCGTTAATTCTTTAGAGAATTTTGAGATGCAAGGAAAAACATTTGAATTTGTGCACCAAATAATTCTGGGATATATGGTACACCTTATATGAGGTAGTTCATAGTTTATATGATTTACATCAGACAGTGACAAAAGTGTATAAGATTTTGAGACAAGGCTACTGGTATACATGATTAGAACGGGAAATTTCAAAGTTAATTTTGAGATATTTGTTATGTCTATATGTTAAGGTATAGTATCAAATTTTGGTATGAAGTTTGTTTGAGAACGGGTTATGATAGATTTTGCTATTGGACTACTGTTGAAAGGGTGAAAGAAAGACTTGATCTGAATAACTATTATCAGGTTAGAAATTTTGAGGACAAAATTTTCCTAAAGGGGGAAGATTTGTAATAGCCCATTTTTTAGTAGTGTCGAAAATAATGGTTTCGAGGCCACATATCCGACGAGCGAGTTTATAAATATTATTATTTAATATTTACGAGTTAAATATGGTATTCAAATAAATGTTGAATTTTTAATTTAGGTTATTTGAAAGAACAATTAGGTTCAATTGGTAAGACCTTAATGTCAAGTAGTTTTAGAAAATGAGGTATTTGGACCTCATTTCTATTAACCGAGTCGTAAGTATTTTATTAAATATTTATGGAGTGTTATTAAGGTCGTATTAAAGTTTTGTTAAGAAATTTTAATGTTTAGATAGTTAATTAATTAAAAGAACTCATTTGTAAAAAGTGCGAAGGTGAATTATTATTGGTATTTAAGTGCCCATTTGTATAATTAAAAAAATTGATGGTTTAATATGGAAAATTAGCCATAATTGGTAATAGTGGACGGCAATGTGGTTGATTCTTAAATTATTATTTGAAATGTTTTATTAAATATATGTTTAAGTATTAAAATATTAAAACAAAAGTAAAAATAGATTTGTATCATCTTATTTTGTTCCTTCACCAAAAAGAGAAGGAAAAAACACCATTGGAGAAGCCATGGAGTTTCAACAAGCTTTCCTTCCTTGCATGGTTGTGCAATTGAGGTTCGGTTTTAGTAATTTTTATGTTTTTGAGATCGTTGCAACTAGGTCCAGCTAACTCGAGGATAAATTCATAAAATTGTTAAACTTTAAAATTTTTACCATTGAAGATTTGAGTTGTTTTTTATTATTTATGAAGAATCATGAAGCTCTGTTGTTAATTTTTATTTCTTATAAGTATTTTTAATGATTTAAATGTTTAGGGATTAAATTACTAAAGTAATAATAATTCAATGACTTGATGTGAAATTGTTATAAATGTGGGCTTTAATGGAAGCTATGTACATTCGGTGTTATGGGTTTTCAATAAAATTGGTTTATTTTGCAAGATTAGGACATAGGGAATAAATTCAATAAAAATGAAAAGTTGAGGGTAATTTAGTAAAAATGTCAAAAAGGACATAATTGCATAAAATGAATTGGTTTTGCTGTCTGAATTAATGAATTGAATGAAATTATTAATTTAGATCAACAACGAGTGGAAAATCGAGGAGAACAGAAAATTAACAAATAGCCCATGTACTTAGTCGTTGCTGCAAATTAGTCAGGTAAGTTCGTATGAACGTCTACTGTGTTATTTTCATTTAAACTTAATGTCAGACTATGTTACTCTTAATGAAAATGGATCGATATATATAACATATCAATGTTTGATGAATTGAGGGTTAATGAGTCTCGGTTGAACCCTAGGAATTCATAGGATACCAATGACATGTCATTAGGGATTTTATGTTTCGGGTATTGGTCTTGAATGTCCCACCGATAGTTTAGGTCCTGCGTTTGTTGTGGATACTCCACAGCTCCTGTGAGTAGCATCGTGTAGCTTACATTTCGTCCCACAACTCGTGTGAGTAATAATGTAAAGGAAAGGTTACGGTTATATGTTAAAGCACACTTCGTGTGAGCTTTCCCAAGTATCCGATGACATTCTAGTTGGTTAACGGGCAAGGAAAGGGATTGAAATGGTAAGTTTCCAAATGGAAATATGCTTCTGTTCATGAAAAGGGTTGTATGAATCAAATGATGTATTTTCTTATGAAATGACTTATCATGCGGTTGATCCCAAATGAGTTATTTATAAATGCAGTAACTTGTGTATTGATGATGATGTTTAGGCTTGTGCCAAGCTTCTGGTTATGGTTGATTTTTATGCTTATGCTTTATACTATGCAAATGAATCGGGTAAGAAAAGGGAATGAAATGGTTAGTTCATAATTGGGATGTAATATGATGATATGAAAGGATTGACGAGTTAAATGATGTACTTGTATGTGAGAAATCAACTTATGATATGGATGAATTTACCTATATCATGGATAAATACACTAACTCGTGAATTGATAAGGTCTTTTAGGTTTATGCTAAGCATTTGGAATGAAATGGAAAGTAAGTAAATAGAATGGTTCATAACCTTATGAAAAGGTTGATGATTGTGTAATATGACTTATAAAATCCTATTATGATATAAATGAAAAAATATATGTGATATCTATGGACTTACTAATTTGTGAGGTTGATGGTTATATTGTTTTATAAATCTTATGGAATTTGTATAGGTTTATATTTATCCTATGAAGTTCATGACTCAAAATGGAATATTATGTTTAAAGTTTATAGAACTTACTAAGCATTATTTGCTTACGTACCTTTCTTTCCTATGTTTTATAGATAATCGGAAGCTTGAACGGTTTGGAATCTCGTCGGAGATCTATCACATTATCCAACATAAATTTCGATAGTTTTTGATGTTTTGATCAAGGTTGTAATGGCATGTATAGGTGGACTTCTAACAACGTTTTTAGTGAAATCAAAATAGTGGTTTTGGGAACACAAATCCAAAGCCAAAAAATTTATTTTATTTTTATTTTATTGCCTACAGCATGATAGATATTTCGTTAAGAAATTTTACCGTTTATTTGCTTAATTTGATAAAAAGGACTAAATCGCATAAAGTGCAAAAGTTGAGTTCTAATAGCTAAAGGTATTAAATAGCTATAGAACTTTAAAGTGGAAGTCCTTACATGGTAATTAGCCCATTAATGTTGATAGTGGATGAGTATGGCTTGACATTTGTGTAATTATTAAAGATTATAAAGGTTAATTAAAAGAAAACTAAATTAATCATCATCTTCCACTATCTATCTTCAACCGAATATGAAAGCAAGAAACAATTTTTGTTGAAGATTCATTCTTCCATTCCTATTTCTTTCAATTAGGTATGTATTTTTAATCTGCTTTTAATGATTTTTATGTTTCTGGGGTTGTTGTAGCTTAATCTAGCTAGCCCAGGGACTAATTTTTTAAATTGTTATACTATTAGGGTTTTACCATTGATGAACATGCTTGAGTTTTGAATTTTTATGGTAGAAAATGGATGGTTGTTGTTGGATAAACAACTTTTGTAAAGGAATTTTTTATGAAATTATCAATTATGGGCTAAATTGAAAAATATGATAAATTCATGGTAAAATTTGTGAATTTGTGAAATATATGGGTTGCTATTAGTATGTATAAAAATCAGTTAGGCTTGGGTAGGTGTAAAATTGTATGAATTTAATTTTTCGAGCCTAGGGACTAAATTACAAATAAATTAAAAGTATAGGGGAAAATGGTAATTTTTCCAAAAATATGTGTTGGACTTAATTGAATGAAATATATATTAAATTTATTTAATTGAATTATGTGTATGTGATTTGTATAATTGCCATGTATAAATATCGATTGCATATCCGACGACGTACGATGATTACTGAGTCCCGTTTGAACCTTAGGAAGTCATAGGATACAAATGACATGTCATTAGGGATTACCGATTCTCAGCTCGTATGAGCTTACCGATTGCAGCTCGTGAGAGTTTACCGATTCTCAGCTTGTTTGAGCCTACTAATTTATAGCTCGTGAGAGGATACCGATTCATAGCTTGTATGAGCATACATGTACAGGAATTGACGGATTACAGTTTAGCACACTATGTGTGAGCTATCCCGAGTATCCAGTGATATTCTAAATGGTTCAACTAGCAATGTTCTATTACGAAATGATATGAGTTCGATATGAATTATTACAGGTATATACATGAAATACATGGAAATGATATTACATGATATATTGAAACATGAAATGGATGATACATGTATATGAAACTTTTTTAGTGTTTATGTTCATCCATGTTTATTGGCTATTATATGTGTTTTACATGGCTAACATGTTGGTGAATATGTGCTTAGGCATTTTGCTAAATTAAGTGGGGATATGCTATGTTTACTTACCTAAATTGTGGCTAAATGGTAAGTTAAATTCTATGTTATACGAACTTACTAAGCTTAAATGCTTACTCGGTGTATTTTCCATGTTTTTAGTAAATTAGAAGCTCGTTTGGGGTGGAATCTTGTCGGAGCTATATCACGCTATCCATCGGTTCACTCGGTACTTTCGGTTGGTTTAAGTTTGGTTATAATGGCATGTATAGGCTATTTGGCTAATGTTGGCCTATATGTTTTATTGTAATTATGGCCATTGATTTGGCATGTGTTTTGTCATATTTTAGTATGTATATAAGTTGCTTTAATATGGTTGATGTGTGGCCTGATTTGTGTTTAAATGATGAACGGTAAAATGATGGTTAAGTGTGCATAGGGTATATGTGTCTTGTGTTATGATGAATTTGTGGTAGATTGATATTTAAGTAGGTATGATTCGTATGGTAAATTGATGCAAGTATGCACACAAGTTGTTTGGTTATTTGGTCAAATTGAACATATGGTTGGTCACGTTATAAATTGTCAATTGTGGTGTCTAAAGGCATGTTTGTTGAATGATGTTATACCATATGTTTAAGGTTTGTTTTATGCTTGATTTGGAAGCCTTGTTATGGCTTGTAAGTATGTGCAATTGTGGTTGTAGGTACATGCCAAATTGGGTGAGAAAAATGGCTTGTAAAGTAGCCTATTTTTGTCCACACAGGCAGAGACATAGGCATGTGTCTCAGCCGTGTGTGACAGACGGCCAGGTGACACAGCCATGTGTCCCTTGTAGCTTTCAAAAGGTTGCAAGTCAGGCTATAACAACCCGATTTTAGGCCTAGTCGGAACAGTGGTTTCGGGACCACAAATTCGACGAGAAAAATTTTTTTATTATTATATTTTTATGGTTTAAAATTTCACAGAATGATTTCGTGAAAATTTCGTTCAAAAATTTCGACATTTGGGCACTCAATTTAGCCAAAATGACTAAATTATAAAAAGTGAAAAAGTTGAGTTCTACATGTCAGAAATGTCCAATTGTTATGAAATTTTAAATTGGAGGTCCTTAAATGGTAATTAGACCATTGGTTAACTTGTTCGACAAAAATGGATAAGAGATTAGTGAAATAGGAAATTTTTAAGTTGGGGGCATTTTAGTCATTTAGTAATTAAAAGAATTAAAAAGGCCAAAATAGCCAAAAATTTGTCCATCTTCTCCATGTTGAACGAAATCAGCAAGGGGAAGCCATATTTAGGGTTTTCAAGCTTCCAAGCTCCATTGTAAGTGATTCCAAGCCTCGTTTTTAATGTTCTTTACGTTTTTGGAGTCCTAGTAACTTGATTTAGCTTATTCTAGCAATAATTTAACCTAGGGTTCATATTTGGAAAAATACCCATAGGTGAAATGTGTTTAATTTTATGTTTTAAGGTATAATATGAAGCTTAAAATTATGTTAAATAACTTTTGCTAGCCGATTTTAAGCGAAAACGAGTAAATTGACGTAATTAGTAAAAATACCAAATGTTCATAAGTAAGTGTTAGAGTGAGAATTTGATGTTACCATAGAAGGGAAAAATGTTCAGCATGTCATAAAACATAAGAAAAAAGGAATAAAGTTTAATTTCCGAGCCTAGGGGCAAAATCATAATTTTGTAAAACTTTAGGGGCAAAAATGTAATTTTTCCAAAATGTGATTTTTGGATTGGATTGAATAATGTGAATGTTAAATAAGTTAAATGTGTTATTATAAGTGAAGCAAGACAAGGAATTGGCTTTAATTAGTGAAAAAAGAAAAAATGAGAAAAAGTGAGAAATTTCCCGATTGAACATTTGGAATAAAAAGGGATACGAATGAAGTGACAGAAATGATTACATGTGTGCCATGGGCTATGTGTAGGCCACTATGTGAAAGTGAAAGTGATGGTCACGTGTGTAGTACTATTGCAGGCTACTACGTCTACCAGAATGATAGGTCGCATGTGTAGTACTATGTGCAGGCTACTATGCGTACCAAATAGCTTCGATCACGTGTGTAATACTATGTGCAAGCTACTAAGTGTATCAGATAGTGATGGTCACATGTGCAGTACTATGTGCAGGCTACTATGTGAACCGGTATCATTAATTATAAGGTGGTTGCTATGTGCAAATCGCACCTGATATCATTGATTACAAAGGGTGGTTGCTGTGTGCTGAATCCACCGTGTATCTGTTATTATTCCGAAGTGTTCATCGGGAAATTGAATAAGTGAAAATACATGAGCTCATGTAACGATTAAGTGTGATTGAATGATGAATATATGTGTGGAATTGAATTAAATAATGATTGAAAGTGAAAAAGTGAAATATTGAAAAAGTAAAATTAGCAACAAAATAGTTTTGGACAGTAACAATAGTGTGATTTTAAAAAATCACCAAAAATGGTGGAAATGGAATTAGAGAGTGAATAATATATGAAATGAAATATTAATGAGTCTATTTTTAGATAAAAGAAATAGAGAAAGCAAAGGAGTTATATATTTTGAGATATTTGAATTTTAGTGTGGCAGGGTCGGATTGATTTCGGAATCCCCTGTTCTGACTTTGGAAAATAATTAAAAATAGTAAAACAATAATTATGGGTTATAATTTATATTATTAGAATCCTTAATGAGTCTATTTTCAGAGGAAGTAAACGGAAATATCAGCTAAATTCTGTACAATGAGATAATTTATTATTAGTGAAGAGAGGTTAGAGATGTTGAGCGATGAAACAAGTGTGAATTTAAAGAATAAAATGTACTAATTAGCTATGAAAAAATTATTAAAACTTTATGGTAATAAGATATGTGAGTCTAGTTTCGGGGAAAATTAATAGAACTTAATTTGGAGCTTTGTAGCTCCGGATAAAAATAATTTAGTGACTATAATGCAACTAGACAACTTTGAATTTAAATATAAGTGAATAGTGAAATTATGTATAATGCTATTTAAGCATGTTATATACATAAAGGATGTGGGATGGAGAGGAGGAGGAGGAAAATAAAGTATAGGAATGAATTGTGTATAATAGGTTAAATGTCTGATTATAATCGATAAATGTTGAAATAGGAGTGATGCTTATATTGGTGCATTACTGGTCATGGTAAGCTCCTGAGAGAAAATAAAGTTTCATAGCATATGCGTGTGGTATATTTGGCATGAAATGATGTCATGAGTGGCTCATGTTGGTAAGTTGATGCATAATTATAGTATTCAAATATATACATATTTGTAATATTTTGCTATGTGATTCGGAAAAAGGGGAATAAATAGCATACTGAAAATTCGGCCATGGTGCTAGTTTATGTTAAATGAGTGTTTTATGGCATATCTTAAGTAATGGAATGTTGTGAATTTTGAGATTAATTTGCTAGTCAAATAAATGACAAATGAATTGATTACGTATTCGTAATTTTGACATATGCTTGGTATATGAAACGTAGTAATATATGCTTGAATAAACTTTAAGTATTCGAATGACATGGATTTGATGGTGATAAGATTTGAACATTGAATTCATGAAGCACAGGTGATGTATTATTTTTGTGTGATAGCTTGGTTCGAGAAATTGGTTAGGTAAATAGTAAGTGAAAGCATTTTTTGATATAGAAGAAAATTTGGAGTGAATATGAAATTAGCTCAATTAAATGATTTCATCAATTAAACATTGTGTATACCAGAATGTGTTAGTGAATTACATATTCGTAAATTGACATTCGAAGTTCAGTTAGTGATGTATGAAAATAACATGAAAATATTTATGATTGTGATTAATATTGATTCTAACTTAAAGTGGATTCTTCAATATTGGATTGATTTAACGGATATATTGAGCATATGAATGGGTATGTCTTGGGCCTTGTAAACCATAATTAGCGACTCGAAGATAATAATTTGAAAGTTTTTAATTTGTATGAAATTGTATAACTCGGTTTAATATGTTTATAAGTGTATTTATTCTAGTAATGCCTCGTACCCTATTCCAGCATGAATACGAGTAAGGGGTGTTACAATGTGACATCACCAGATTCAACCCTAATGTTTAGGCCGGGTTTGGGGTGTTACACAGGCTGTTACATGACCTAGCACATGGCCTGGCACATGGGCAGGTGAGGTTCCTTTGAAGGGTACATGGCCTAGCACACAGGCGTATGGCTTGGCTGTGTGGCACAAGTCAATGGGTTACACGGGCTTGGACACGAGCTGTGACATGTCTGTGCATCCCCATTTCGATTACCCACATGGCCTAAGACACGGGCGTGTCTCCTGGCTGTGTAAGTCACATTGCTTGGCCACATGGCCGTGTGACCTCTATAGCTTTGAAAATTTTTAATGTTTTAAAAATTTCTCTGAGTTTTCGATTTAGTCCCGACTTGTTTCTAATGCGTATTTATGGCTGAAGGGCTTGTATAAGGGACAATATATATGATTTTTATTGGTTTTATTATGAATATTGATATCTTATGAAATTTTTGAAATTTTCTATCCGTTTGATTTGTAAGCCCTAGTAATGCTCCATAACCCTATTCTGGTGACGGATTGGGGTTAGGGGTGTTACAGGACCTCTATTGGTATCTAGTTTAATGTAGTTGATGATTTTGACATTTATAAGTTGTTCTGGTACCATTTGATATATTTTGGATTGTGTCATTTTGGTACTTGTGATGCATGAATGGTATGGCTCAAATGGTATGTTTATGTTGAAGTGTTAATGGTCATATTTGTGGCATGATTTTATAGAACTTGAATTATGCTTGTTGATGGAAATGTGATCAAATATGCATGTTTTAGTAAGGTTTTGATGTCTTGGTTATTTGCACAAATTTCTTTGAGTTGTATGCATGGTTTGTAGTTTAACATGGTTTGGTTTTGGGCAAATTCAAGTCCACATGACCTGAAACATGAGCATGTGACTTAGCCGTTTCTGACACACGGCCTGGCGACACGACCGTGTGTGCCCTGTAGGTTCTATTGAATGGAAGTTAGGCAGTTAGGGATATTTTGAGGGTTACAAGGCTTAGCACACGGGCGTGTGACACGACCGTGTACCCTACTCAGAGAGTTACACGGGTGGGGAAACGGACTGGGACATGGCCGTGTGTCCCTATTTCGATTGTTATAGGGCTTGAGACATGGGCGTGTGTTTGAGCCCTGCGAAGCACACAGCCACGTGACCTTTGTAGTCAAATTTGTTTTCCAACTTTTTCTTGAACTTTCCAAATGTTTCCAATTTTGTCCCAAATTGTTTCTAAGTTGTTTCTAGGGCCTCGAGGGCTCGATTAAAGGATGAAATGTATGTGAATAAATGTATTTTAATATGTTTTCAATGATGTATGAAATGTATGTTTAATGTTTTGTTTGTACGATAATGCTCTGTAACCCTAATTTGGTGATAGATATAGGTTAGGGGTGTTACACCTAACCAATGTATCGTCATTGATACCAAAATTATATACATTTTTACAACAAAAAGAACTATCACTCAAAGAATGATAAATCACACCATCTAGCATTCAAACAATATGACTAACATAGGCACCTCAATCATAACATTCCAATAACACATACCATATATTTGCACTAACACATCTTCCTTAGTTCACTTATCATATTAGGTTAACTACTTGCACTTAAGATTATACTTTAACATTTTACATATAAAAAAATAGTAATGACATACAAGCCTATTACATACCATATAATCCGAAATGAACGTTCCAAAAAATACCGAAAATGAGTGGATAGTGTGACTTAAGTGCTGATCTGACTGTCCAACCTTTAAAGTACCTACAAAAACATAAAATCACACAAGAAGCTTATTGAAGCTTAGTAAGTTCGATGTACTAAAACAATAAATCTTACCAAAGTAAGTACAACAAATCATTTAATAATAAAACCATATGTGTTCCCTGTCATCCACAATCTCAACCAAGTGAATTTCATAATTCAATTCAAAGATCAAGTACATGTCATAACCATAAAAATCAATAAACAAGTTACATTACAGAGACTTAAAATCTAATGAATGACTTACGGATAAGAGTGCATCAATATTCAAACCGAAATACGCCAGCTGCTCATAAGAGCTAATCCATCCGATAACACGTTAAATGCTCATAAGAGCTAATCCACATGATAACACGCCAATTGTTCCAAAGAGCTAGTCCAATCAGAAACACACCAAAATAGAGAGTATAACACGAGAGTTTACAACAAATTCTAAACCTCGGTCTACTTGGGAAATATATATATCACCCCGCAATAATTTTCACTCCAATCCCCCATAACACGCCATATATCGATTGTACCCTATCCCGTGTTCAGTCCGATCCAAGTATTGAATTTCAATAAATTTTCATCTTTTATAATCAAATATATCTGTTATATCACATTATATCATCAAACATTTCATATAGATGTTAAATTATAAACCGTACGAACTTACCTAGATTGAATTGTAGTAGTTGCAAAAGTTCAAGGACTAACCTGTGTTTTTTCCTTTTCCACGAATATCAATAGGGTTTTGATCTAAAATGTAAAATTTCTCAATTAGTAGCTTACATTTCAACCTCCAATTCACTTTAAATTTTATACCCTATTTATTTTTTGAAATTACACACTTACCCTTAACTTTTACAACTTTTGCAATTTAGTCTGTTAACCCAAAAATCATCAAATTAACCATTTTTCTCAAGTCAAAAATAAAGCTGAATATATTAAGCCCTTAAACAGTCCTTATTAAACACCAAATTCATTATTAAACCTTGAAATTTTAACATTTTCACAATTTAATCACTATATCAAAATATAATAAAAATCACCAAACAACACAATCAAAGCTTCAAATACATTGTTATCATAAAAAAATTCAAGATTCATCAATGGCAAATTCTAAAATTTTTAACAGATTAAAAAACGAAGGTATGGGCTAGCTGTACCTAGTTCTAACGATCTTAAAAACATAAAAAAATACAAGAAATGGGCACAAAAATCACTTGCATGCAAAACACAACAATGGTTGAACCTCCAAGCTAGGTTTCCATGGTGTTTTCAGAAAGATGAAGTGAAAATGAAGATGAATTGTTTATTTCTTTCTTTAATTTTGTTTTAACTTTCATTAATTTACAAAATTGCCATTGAAATTACATTATTTTATCATTTTATATTAATTAACAGTCCAAACAAATCAATAAGGGCCTAATTGTTACTTAAGTCCTTCCTCATTTATTAATTTAGCCATTTGATCACCTGAATGCTATAATTACTATGTTTTGCACCTTTTACAATTTAGTCCATTTTCTTTAATTAATTATCTAAAATTTAAAAGTTCTTAACATAATTTTAGTATGACTCTAATGAATCCATAAATATTCTAAACATAATATTTAGGAGTCGACACGATGGAAATTTGTGGTCCCGAAACCACTTTGTGTCACCACTGAAAAAAGGGATTGTTTCAATGTAGATAATGCCAACATCCAACCATTTGATTATCTCCTTCTTCACCACCTCTTTCATAATGGGGTTCAACCTCTTTTCCTACTTAATATAACTGCCATGGCAGTCTTCGAGCAAAATTTTATGTATGCAAAGTGTGGGGTTGATTCCTTTAATATCTGCGATTGTCCAACCTAATGGATTTTTGAATTTCTTAAGCATAGCTAACAACTTAACCTCTTGCTAATCAGTTAGCTAAACAGACACAATCACGGGTAGATGTTATCCTTTCAAAAATATGCATAATTTAACTATGAATGTAGAGGTTTTAACTCTAAGGTGGGTGGTTCTTCTATGGACAATTTGTAAGGGTTGAAAGTTCGAGTAGATAAATCTAATATGTCAAATATCTTTCCAGGTCTACCGAAAATTAGTTTGGAATCCAGAAACTCACTGTGGTGTCTTATGGCTATTCATCATCAATATTAACTGAATCTGATTCACTATGCTCTTTGTCATGGTATTCTTTCTCAAATTCCTCTTTCACCACGAAATTTAACAAACTGAAAACATGACACGCTTCGATATCATCATCACATTTCAGAGCCTTGAAAACATTACATAATGAAATCAATCAAAAAATTGAATTTATCTATCCTTACCAGGACATCCTTGATTTTACCTCGTGGGTGTGCATATATCGATCTGCCAATTGCAAGGTTACAATGGTAGGTGTTCCTTCACCAACTCCCAGCTTTTTGAACACAGACATGGGCATAAGATTTATGCTTTCTCCTAAATCACAAGGCATTCCCAACATATTGGTAGCCAATTGAGTAAGGTATTGTGAAGCTTCTTGAGTTCTTCAACTTTTGACACAATTTATTTGTCAACATAGTAGTGCACCCTTCAGTGAGTGCGACTATTTCAAATTCTCCTAATCGTCACTTCTTTGAAAGTATGTCTTTCATAAACTTGACATAGTTAGGCATTTGCTCCAAGGCTTCCACCAAAGGTATATTGATGTGAAGTTGCTTAAGTACATCCAAGAATCGCTTGAAATGTTGGTCTTGTTTGTTATTTTCATAGAGTTAGAAAAATAGTAGGGGTGGGTGAACTTTAGGTTGTAATAATTATTTTGCCCGGGCAATGTGTTTGGCAGTGCTATCTGAGTTTGCTTCGGCATTGCTTGGTCTAGTTTACTCAGTTCTAGTGCTCTTCTTGGGTTGTTCAAAGGTTTTGCTTGTAATTCTTTCTAAAATCACTGATTTAGGAACAACATTCTTGACAACTCTATCTAGTTGTGTGCCACTTCTAAGAGTGATTGCTTTCCAATGTTCTTTCCCAAGTGGTCTTGCATTCTCAGTATCACTAGGTAAATTTCCTTGTATTATTGAATTAAAGCATTAGCTATCTGTCCTACTTTATTCTCTAAAGCTCGAAATAATGATGCTTGGCTCTAGATCACAATATCGTTCTTAGCCATAGACTTCTTCAGTAGAGACTCAATAGATGAGGAAGAAGATGATGTTTGTTCTTGTTGAGCTCGTTGTTGAGGTGGTATATACTGATTGAAACCAAGTGGAACATTTATGGAATTAAGTCTATTAGCTGTGTTGGAATTTCCAAATCCTTGGTTGTTCCACACAAAATTGGGGTGTGGTTTCCAATGAAGGTTATACATGTTTGATTAAGGATTGTTGTTCCTTTTGAAGTTGCTCATATAGTAGACAGATGCTGGGTTTGAGGGGCACTCTTCAAACATGTTGTAATATCCCGTTTTTTAGTGATGTGAAAATAGTGGTTTTGGGACCTCAAATTTTGGCATGTTGGTTCGTAAATATTGTTTATATAATATTACGAGGTAAATAAGGTCGTATTAAAATTTTGGTAAAGAAATTTAAATCTTTACGTAGTCAATTGTGTAAAATGGACTAAACTGTAAAAGATGCAAAACTTAGTAATTACTAAATTCTATTAACTTAATAGCTTAATTATTAAATGAAAGGGGACTTAGGAAATAATTAGCTCATAAGATTTATTGATGGACGGTTTAGGTCTTTAAAATTTTTGAATTTTAAGGTTATAGCAAAGGGTAAAGTTGTAATTTAAAAAATTAAGTAAAGAATAATAAAATATACAAATTTTTCTATCATTTTTGCATGTTCTTACACCTAAAATAAAAAGGGAAAAGTTACCATTTTTGGAGCTTGAAGTTCGGCCATTCAAACTCTTTTTTGTTAGTTTTGGTTAAAGGGTTGAATTAGGTAAATGCTAGAATTCATGAGGAAATGTGTTGAATTTAGAATATATTTGGGCCAGAAAAAAGGGGATAGATATTTGGCTAGCATGATTGAAAGGCAAATTTTGCTAAAATTTGAGATTTTAAGTTTAGGGACTAAATTGTGAAAAATGTAAAAGTTGAAGGAAAATGTGTAATTAGTGAAAAGTTGAGGGTCATATGTATTGAATTGAATGTGAGTTTAATAGGTTGTATTTAATTACCCCATATATCAAGATTTGATTCAAAAAGACAATAACCGAGGAAAAGGAAAAATTATAGAGTAGTCCTTATGTTTAAACCGGAAGTGCTTTAGAAGTAAGTTCATAGTTTTTCAATACATAAATGAAATTTACTTGTTTGATATTGTTGTTCTCTAGTTAATACATTCATATATATGTGAATTTACTTTGGTACCCTGAATGCACATACGTGCCCTTATTTGTACTTTGGTACCCCCTAATTACACATATGTGCCCCTGTTGGTACTTCGGTACCCCTGAATGCCTATACGTGCCCCTGTTTGTACTTCAGTATCCCTGAATGCATTTTAATGTCTCAGCATTTCACCACTTATGCTCTCAAAACTTTGAGTAATTACTTAATATGTGAACCGAGTTTAATTATATTTAGAGAAAATATTATACTGTGTCCTTACTAAGCTAAGTAAACTTATAGGTTTTCTTGGGTTTTTTTTGTAGATAATCATTGCTAACTTTTTGGAAGGATCAATCAACCAACTCACACTGTTCATCTAAGTTAGTAGTTTTTTCATCTTGTTTTTGGGTATTGACATGTATATATAGATGAATATATGAGTTTTATGAGTGTTGATAGATGTAGTTAATGAGTGAGATTTGTGGTTTTCTTAGAGTATATTTTGTATTGATGGAAGAAATATATAAATCCAGAGATAAATACCTTGATGTGTAGTTGTTGAATGGTGTGGTTTATAGTTGTGGTGTGATTCTTTATTTTGTAATGACATATATAGGGAGGTACACGAGTAGAGACATGGGCTGGGACACGGCCGTGTGTCCTAACTTCGAATGTCGACATGGTCTGGGCTATGTCACACGGTCGTGTGACCCCTACATCTCAAATTTTCATGTTTTCCTCAAAAAATTCTGATTTGTCTAAATTTGATCCCTGATTGTTTCTAATGTAATTTTAGGGCCCCGTAAACACGAATAAAGGCCCATGTGCATATTTATTATCAATTATGATATATGTTTATAGATTAATTGAATACTTCTCATGGAATTAGGATGAATTGTTTTGTTTGGTTCTGTAACGCTCGATCCTCACCACAATAAACACGAGATAACCCAGATGTTTTCAGCTCTTTCACCTCACTAGGCTTCTACTTGGTCTTTATCATGTTGGCTAGTGAAGATACCTGAGCAGTAAGTGAAGTAATAGCATCAAGTTTGAATGATCCATCCACTCTCTTACCAGCTCCAACTCTTTTTGTAGGGTATTGATAATCATTATTGGTGATTCTCTCCAAAATATCACAGGCTTCATTGTAGGAATTATCCAACAAAGTTCCATTAGTTGAAGCATCAACCACCATCATTGTTTGTGCATTCAAACCATTTTGAAACATCTCCATTTGGGTCCAATGTTGAAATCCATGCATAGGACATTTCCTAAGCAAATATTTTAACCTTTCTCATGAGTCATACAATGTTTTATTATCTAGTTTTTTGAAGGATGTTATGTCAATACTTAGTTTGACATTCATATTGGGTAGGTTATATCACAGCAGAAATCTTTGACAGAGATCATTCCATGATTCTACTGCTCAAGATGGTAAAGCATTGAGCCATGTTGTACCATGACCTCTTAAAGAATAGGGAAACAATTTGAGTTTTAAGGCATCTTCAAGGACACCTTGCCACCTGAAAGAATCACAAACCTCCAAGAAAAGTATCAAATGCAATCTGGGATCATCAATTGGCAAACCACCAAGTTGACCAATTGATTGAAGCATTTAAAACATTACAGGTTTTAGTTTAAAGTGGGGAGCTTGAATTTGTGGCCTAACTATTCCAGGATTCAGGTTGTCTAAGATAGGCACTACATGCTCTCGAATTGGCCTATCCTGATCATTAAACATCTGAGCAATAGGTGGATTAACATCCGAAGCTCCCAGATTAAGTGGCTCATTTATAGCAGGTGGATTGTTACTGTCTTGATGCATTACTCTTTGTTCTCTTCTCCTTCTTAGCAAGGTGCTTTCAATTTCAGGATCTAAGGGATAGAGTACTTCAACAGGAGGGCCTCTACCCATACAGTTAGTAACAGACATGTTGAGATCACGAAACAAACAAATTAGCAACTAAGACTATAAAAGTTGCAATAAAAAAAACTAAAGTTACCAATTGCCAATCCCTTGCAACGGTGCCAAAAACTTGTTGCGTGTGAATATGATGTGCGAATTGTGTAAATTTACACGTCGAATCAAGTAATAAAGTGATGAGTAAGTATCATTCCCACGAGGATTGGATGAGTGTTATTTGTCTAAGTTATCATAATTGAACAAAATGGATAAATGTACCGAATGATGTTTAATCAAATTAAAATGGGATTAATACATTAGAAATGAGAGTAATGAAGTATACCAGTTGAGATTACAATTGCAACAAATCAAACAAGAGTACTAAGTGCTTTAGAAAGGTTGGAACATTGGTCGTGAAGGTTGGGATTACTAAGGGATCTATTGTAGCCCGTGAATAATACCGTGGAAAAACTATGGTGAACTTACTATCTAATTTGGTACTAATGTGGTTTACCTATGTTGAAAGTAAGACCTAGGGTTACTCACCCCTAAGGTACTATATATCTATAAGCTCAAGATTAGCAACTACTACTAAAGCTCAACCCTCTAAACTGTATAAGGTAAGGCTCTATGTCTAGAGTTTACAGGAGCATTTCACTCAACACTCGCTTATATTACCCAACTTCAGTCCAAGTAACCTAATCCTGTCGGTGTCAAGTTACCTTAAGACTTATTGAGCATTCATCAACACTCTTTTAAGCATTTAAACAAAAACAATCATTAGGTAAAGCAGTATTATGAACCATATTAGTCCATAAACATTAATCAAAGTTAAAACATCATCCAAAACAAACCCTAGTTGTATTAATTGAGCTCATGGTTAGGCTACACTTTTGTTTCATCAATATCCCAAAATATCAGTTTAGAATAGAAGAATTGGAACAAAATGTAGAGGAAGAAATATGGATTTCAAAACTCAAATCCCCCAACTCAGCGTCTTGTTTTTTTCCTCACCAAAGTTCACAGTCAGCTTAACTTGCCCTTCTTGCCTCCATGAGACCTCTGTCCAAGCTCAAAAAAATTGCCCTCATCATCTCTCCCCCTTTTTATTGCCTTTTATACTAGGGTTGTCCTCTAGGGTAAAACTTTTCAGCTAATGATTGCTTTTCCTTAATTTTGAGGTGAATATTCTCCATTACACATGCATGTAGGGGACTAAATGCTGAGTTCTCCCATTGTTGACTGGTTATTTTTCATGTTCTTCAGCAACATTGCCATGGAAACCTCTCATAATGCCTCGGTAAACCTCTATCGTCTGCTATCCTTCTCCCTTAAACCTGCCATTCAACGACAACAAGACCTTTCCACAAGTAATTAAAAGTAAAGATGCAATAAAGTAATCACCATCTCAAGTTCTTAAATGCACCACCCGATTGACTAGAAATGATCATGCAATTACCTAAAATGAAGATAATTTTACTTAAGTATAATAAATTAATTACGACTAAAAGTATGAATTATAACTCTTTTCAAGAGTTATCAGTATGATGAATCAGTGATTTAGTGATTTTATAAGAGCCAATCAGTAGCTCAGCAACTTCCACCCCTAATCGTGCCTCTCCTGGCACCCCCGTGTCCTCAAAACCTCGCACCTGTAGTAGTTCATCGAACCTCTATTGATAAATTTGTAACTGTGGGGCTAAAGAATTTAGAGGTAAAGTTCATAATGATCCTACCAAAGTTGAATATTGGCTTGAAAATACATAGAGAGTCTTTGCAGAGTTAATGAGTTCACCAGAAGACAATTTGAAATGTGCACTTTCATTATTGAAGGACGAAGCATACTCATGGTGGTGTGTGCTGACAGCTATGGTTCCGAGTGATCAGATTAGTTGGGATTTCTTTCAGACAGAATTTAGGTAGAAGTATGTTAGTCATTTATATTTAGAGAAGAAAAAGAAAGAGTTTATTGAGTTGAAACAAGTAAATTGATTAGTAGCAGAGTACGAACAAGAATTTGTTCGCTTAAGCAAATATGCTCAAATACTGTCGTGACTAAAAAGGAAATATGTATTCGATCTGAAGATGGTTTGAATGATGTAATTCGAATGTTGGTTGGAGTTTTGAAATTACGAGAATTTGTAGAATTGTCAAATCGTGCACAGAAAATGGAAGAGATTTGTAAAGATGAAAGGAAATCAGATATGAGATCTCGAGATTTTAGTAAAAGAGGGCCAACTAAATTGGTTCAAACTTCTCCAGTGAAGAAATATTGTAATGATGCGAGTTAGTTCACTTCACCTTCAAGGTTCACTAGTAGAGATAGACCAAGATCGAGCAATATAAGATTTGTAAATTCACTGACTGCTAGTGTGGACAGTGTTAGAAATTTGGAGAAACTCGTTTGTGAGCATTGTGGTAAAAACCATTTTGGTGAATGTCGATTCAAAATAGGATCTTGTTTCAAATGCGGTTCCACAGATCATTTTCTTAGAAATTATCTGAAGTGATACAATGAATCTGGGAATCAAATGGTTAATCCTGAGACTACTTCAGAAAGAAGTAGGAAGCCGGGAAATAGTAGAGTTGCTATGACTAGTCAAGGAAAATCTATTGATAAGACTGAGCGATCAGAGGTGAGAGCACCTGCTAGGCCCTATGCTATTAGAGCCCGTGAGGAAATTCTACTCCAGCTTTATTGTAATACATTCTCCCATTTTGATATTAATGTATATGCATTGATTGAACCTGGGTCAACACATTCCTATATATGTATACATTAGTAAATAAAAATAATATACCTATTGTCAACTAATTACACTGTTAGAGTCACATATCCACTAGGTTAATGTGTTTTAATGAATCAGATTTGTAGAATGTGTCCACTGAAAATGTGGGGTTATTGCTTTCTTGTTAATTTGATGTTATTACCATTTGATGATTTTGATCTTATTTTGGGTATGGATTGGTTGACTAAACATGATGCTATAGTGAACTGTCGACATAAACAAATCACTTTGAAATTTTAGAACGGTGAACTTATTTTTGTTGAAGCTTGTGGAACAGAGTATGCGACGAATATAATTTTAGCATTGTTGGCTTAGAAATTGATCAGGAAAGGTTGTGAAGCGTATCTCGTACACATTCATGATTCTTATGTGTTTGAATAAAAAATCAATCAAGTATCGATAGTTAAAGAATTTGTTGATGTATTTCCCGAAAAATTGCCAGGGTTACCACAAATCTGAGATGTTAAATTTTTTATAGACCTTGTACCTGGGACAACTCTTGTTTCAATAGCTCCATACAGAATGACTCCTATTGAGTTAAAAAAGTTGAAAGCATAGTTACAGAAATTGCTTGATCGCGTTTTTATTTGACCAAGTGCGTTGCCTTTGGGTGCACCGGTGTTATTCATGAAAAAGAAATATGGATCGATGAGATTGTGCATAGACTACTGATATTTGAACCTACATACAATAAAGAACAAACATTCGTTACCTCGAATCGAAGACTTATTTGATCAATTGAAAGGGTCTACCATGTTTTCGAAGATACATATGTGATCCAATTATTATCAATTTCGAGCTAAGAGCGAGACGTATCAAAAACTACATTCAGAACTCGTTACGACCATTATGAGTTCTTAATAATGCTGTTTGGTTTTACTAATGCCCCTGCTGTATTCATAGATTTAATGAATTATTTATTTCAACCATATTTGGATTATTTTTTGTGGTATTTATAGATGATATTTTGATTTACTCATTGAATTAGCCAGATCATGCTGAACGTTTAAGAGTTTTATTGCAAAATTTGCGTGAAAAAAACTATTTGCAAAATTTAATAAATGTGAATTCTGGCTTCGAGAAGAAGGATTCTTGGCTCATGTAATCTCCGCTGATGGCATACGAGTTTACCCGAATAAAATATCAGCAATTTTTGATTGGAAAGTTTCAAAGAATGTTTCTGAGGTACGTAGCTTTCTTTGCTAAATCAAGTATTATTAGACATTCGTTTAAAAATTTTCGATCATAGCATCTCCGATGCTGAAATTGTTGCAAAAAGTTGTTAGTTTTGTTTTGTTTGATAAATGTCAAAAAGCTTTGATGAATTGAAGAATATGTTAACCAAAGCTCTATTTCGAACTCAACCTAAGATCGGGAAAGAGTTTACCGTTTATAGTGATGCATCTCTTTATGGGTTGGGTTACGTTTTGATGTAGAATGGGAAGTAATTTCTTATGCCTCACAACAGTTGAAGCCTCACGAGAGAAACTACCCGATGCATGATTTAGAATTATCAACTATTATTTTTGCTTGAAAGATCTAGTGACCTTATTTATACGATGAAAAATGTCATGTTTTCACTGATCATAAAATTTTGAAATATTGGATGACTTAGAAATACTTGAAGTTGTAACAACGTATTTGGCTTGAATTACTAAAATATTATGATATAGTGATTGATTACCATCCTGAGAAAGCTAACATTGTAGTTGATACTTTAAGTTGTAAATCTCTATTTGCTTTGAGGGCTTTGACATTGGAATGTGATGGTTCTATTTTGGATGAACTGAAACTGAAACTGATTTTCTTATTGCAAATTCTAGAACTTTAAAAAAATGATCTAGAGTTGTTAGCAAAGTGGGATCTAGTGAAAAATGGCCAGCCGACTAATTTCTGTATCAGAACCAACAATTGCCTATACTTTCGTAATCGATTGTACATACCGAGTAATTCAAGGTTGAAATGAGAATTATTAAACGAAGCTCACAATAGTGTTTATTCGAATCATCCTATAAGCAATAAAATGTATAATGAATTGAAACAATGTTATTGGTGGTCGGGAATGAAACGTGGAATATCAGAGTTTGTATCTAGATGCTTGATATGCCAGCATGTGAAAGCTGAACATCAAGTTCCATCGTGAAATTAGCTTATTTTATCTTGTTCAAACTGATTACTCACTTGAGAAATTTGTTGAATTCTATGTTTCAGAAATTCTGAAATTGCACGGTGTACCACTATCGATCATATCCAATCGTGATCCAAGGTTTACCTTTAGATTTTGGAGTAAGTTGCACGAGGCTTTGGGCTCCAGATTGAATTTCAGTACTACCTTTCATCCACAAATGAATGGTCAGCCAGAACAGGTATTACAAATTCTAGAAGATATGTTATGGTGTTGTGTTGTTGAATTTGAACGTAACCGGGAAAAATATTTACCATTAGCTGAGTTGGCTTACAATAATAGTTATCAGTCGAGTATAAAAATTATTCCATGCAAGGCTTTATATGGGCGTAAATGTAGAAGTCCATTATACCGTTCTGAATTAAATGAAAGAAAATTTGTTAGAGTTTATATAGTTTAGGAAACTGAAGATAAAGTTTGCATTATCCATGATAATTTGAAAGCTCCATCCGATCGTCAGAAATCTTATGTTGTTTTGAAACGTAAAGATATTGAGTTTTCTGTCGGTGAGAACGTGTTCCTGAAAGTCTCGCCCCGGAGAAAAGTGTTACGTTTTGACATAAAAGGAAAACTCAGTCTGAGGTTCATTGAACCGTATGAAATTTTAGAAAGAATCAGAATGATAGCTTATCGTTTGACATTTCTTCCAGAACTGGAGAAAATCAGTAATGTTTTTCATGTTTCGATGCTCGTCGCTATCATTCTGATCCATCACATGTAATTTCAACGGATGAGATAGAGCTGCAGCCTGATCTAACTTATAGCGAAGAACTAGTTAGAATTTTAGCTCCAAAAGTAAAGGAATTGCAGAATAAATGGGTACTATTGGTTAAAGTATTATTTGATTTGCATGGAGTTGAGGAAAGTTACATGGAAAAGAGAAGAATCTATGATATCATGATACCCAAACTTATTTTCAGGTAAGAAATTTCGAGGAAAAAATTTTCTAAGGGGGAAGAGTTGTAACTGATAACTCTTGAAAATAGTTATATTTTATGCCTTTAAATATAGCTAATTTCTTGTACTTAGGTACATTTAGTTCTGGATATTTAATTAGTATTTTTATTTTTTTAGCATTACATTAGGAGCTTGGACTATACTTAAATGTTAGTTATTTTTAATTGCTTGTGGAAGGGTTGTCTGTCGTGGTGGATTGGCAAGTGCAGGTTGGGAAACAAGACGTAAATAAGTAAAGGAGTAAAGCTTTCTGGGGCAAAAGGTTTGGACAGTTTGTCGACAAGACTATCGTGGTAATGCCGAAAAGATGTCCAGTCAGCACTCAAAGCATACCAGTCCTGGGCCGAGTTAAACTTGTACCAATGTAACCACCTAACAAAGAGGGAAGAAAATCATGGACTATTGGATTTACCCTAGGGGAAATGATTATAAATGTCAAATAAGGAAAACCTAAAGGGGGCGAAAAACAAAGGGAAGATTCTTAGGTAGAAAAATAGAGGGTAGCAACTGAGTAGAGTGAAGAAGAGAAAGACGAAGGCAGTCCCTCTCAGCCACTATAGCACACTGCTGTTGGATCGCCGGCACCTCTATGGCGCAGCGAAAAATAAAAATCCGGTGATCCTAACCAGGGATCCATGTGTGAGGAACTAATCGGGGTGAAAGAGGTTGCGAAATTACCTAATGTTTATTCAGAGTAGACAGCAACACCTCAACAACGAGTAGTCTGATCTGCTGTCGAACCAAACCGCAATCTATCGTGATTCCGGCCTCTACGTAATCCACCTAGTTGACTACGAATGGAAGGAATCCCCAAAACAGTTTTGAGAGTTATTTTTCTTTGAAGGCTGCTAGACTCAAACAAAGAAAAACGGGATTATATATATCCTTTTGTTTTAGGGTTTTTTTTAAGAATTAAATAAATATAATAATATTTTAATCCGAAAATTATAATTACATTAATTATAATATAAGTTCGGTAAACCATATATTTATTTGAATTCTTATGCTAACCAAATTCATGTCCTCACTATACGTACAACAACCTTGTACATAATGTGTTGGAAATTTGATTACCGAATTAAATTAATTCTATAATTAATTTAATTCAAGCGACCCCAAAAACAATACCAACTATGGTTTATTCCGTTCATTTCAACTATAGGGTGTGACCCTGTAGGTTCTTGTAACGTTAGCAGTAACACTAGAACGATTCTAATGCTACGAACAATGAGTGGCATCTAGCAATGCATCATTACTACCTAAGTCACAAGAGATCATGATTCGACTTAACCTTTTATGCAATAATCCTTAAGTCCTTTATCTCTGGATTGGACACAAGTCATGGAATAGTCACACTTGCATTGTCCATTCCATGTTCCTTGATATCTTAAGCAGACTACGATATACAAATAAGTATGACATCTAATATCAACTTATTTGAGCATGGCCATGCATTTCTAGTCTCACTTAATCAAGTGGCCTAATATATTACTCCCATTATGTAGGAGGGACTTATCCTATATCGACCAACCATATCCTCTACATAGATTGTGGTATATCCAACATCAAGATTTATAGAACAACCGATTCTGATTGTACGTTTGATCGTATCAAAATATACAACTCACGATGTTGGGATTATGATGATCTCAAGTCCGAGGATCATATAAATATTAATCATTATGAGTAATGTTGTGACAGCTTACATAATAATCCAAGAAACATACTCATAACGGGTGGGTCAATATGTTGTTCTCTAACACACATATTCATGTAATGATTCGACATTCCATATCAATGGCAACTCTTTATCATCAATCTACTACACGTTAGTCTTAATGCATTATCGTTGTCCTATCCAACAATAATACTTGACTAAGGAACTTTTAAGAATAATCATATTATTCTCAGGACATTATTATAAAACAATTTATTTATATACACAGAAAAGAAACTGAAATAATAATGGTAACGCCTTATATTAATAAACATGATAAATCAAGTATGTTATTACAACCATCTCATGATTGATCCTTGGGCATACTCTAACAACTGCATCGCTAGAGTGTGGGCTAGATAAGCAGAAGCTATCTTTCCAAAGTTCTTCCATTATTTCTTGATTACTCTTCATGAATTGATTTAATGAAAACCATGTTGAATGATACTTTGGATTTGAATTTTAGTTTTCAACTCATAAGCTAGATCTCATAGGGTTTGGATTACTTGATGAAACTCTTATTTTCTTTAATGCCTGAAGCATAGATCTGCTCTAATACTCTATTTCATTCAAAGGTTCTTGTCATAAAATTATAGGTTTGTAAACTCTAGACATAGATAGATGTACAACATCTTCAATAAATTAATCTAATTCTGACAAGGTTTGGTTAATGACATCGAAATTGAATGATGTGAGCAAGTGTTTGACCACATACTTGTAACAGCCTCTAGACATAAAACAACATTCATACTGAAAGGAAACAAAATAGTGCAAGGTACCATGCTAAAGGCCTATAGACATATATCACTTAAGGTAAGGTAACTTGAAGTCTTGTTCTCGAAAGAAGGTGCCCATTTTAGAACTCTTCTGAACAATAGGTTGAGTATGGTTTTGTCGATGCATTACTATTAGTAAAGGTAGATTCTTAATAATCTCGACCTTCTAAATCATCATCGTAGATCCTCTGTCCTTTGCTATAGCATTTTTAGTTGTTTACTTGTTCGCTTATGTTTTATTCATGTAATTATTCTCGAATTTGCCATTGTATTTTTATTCTTGTTTTGTCATAGCATTTTCCATTATTTATCAGTTATTCATATTACACACATCATTATTTCTTCAAATTACCACTATATTTTTATCACTATTTTTGTCATAACATTAATTATACTTCATTATAACAACTCAACCATTTTATACCTAACCAATCCTTGTGGAGACGATCTCACTTATAATTTTATTACTGGGTTCAACGTGTATACTTGGACAATTCGCATATTATTTCACATGCAACATGTTTTTGGCACTGTTGTCGAGGATTGAGAATTGGTGAAATTTTGTTTGTTATGTTCTTTTGTTTTCTTAGCTTTATTTAACTTGGTTGCATCTAATTTCCATAGGTTTACCGTCAGTTTATGAGAAGAGGCATCCCCGCTAACAAAGAGTATCCTTTTGACCCAGAGATTGAAAGAACTTTGCGAAGGAGAAGAAGGGAGATACGTAGTATGGCTAGGGAAGGGAATGATCATGGTCTCAATGATAATCAAAATGGTCATGATGTTAATCCTCATGTTCCTTGTGTGATATATGATCCAGATAGACTAATTCAAGAACATGTTGTTCCAATTTTACATGATTTGAATCATAGAATGGTAAGACCACACATACAAGCTCAGCATTTTGAGTTGAAATTGGTAATGTTTCAGATGTTGCAAATAGTAGGACAGTTTGGGGGTTACCCATTGAAGATCCAAGACTGCATTTACAACTTTCTTTAGAGGATTGTGACCCGTTTAGACAACAGGGTGTTCTTGAAGACGCTTTCTTACTTAAATTGTTTCCATACTCTTTCAGAGATCGTGCAAGAGCATAGATGAATGCATTGCCATCGAGAATAGTGGCATCATGGAATGATCTTTGCAAAAGATTTTTTCTACAGTATAACCCAAAAAATATGAATGCCAAGCTTAGAAATGATATTACGTCTTTTTTGTAATCAGAGGATGAAAAATTGTACGAAGCTTGGGAAAGATTTAAATAATTACTACGAAAATATCCGATGCATGGGTTTCAACACTGGACTCAGATGGAGATGTTTTAGAATGGGTTGAATGCACATACAAGTATGGTAGTTGATGCTTCTTCTAATGGTACTTTGTTGGATAAATCTTATAATGAAGCTTATGAGATTTTGGAAATAGATTGCCAACAATGATTATCAAATATCCTACCAAGCGAGTTGGGACTTGCAGGACAATTGTTAGCACTGTGGATTTTAATGCAATCACTTCATTGATTGATCAAGTATCATCTTTAACTAATATGATCAAAACAATGAAGAGGTCAACTCAAGTTCAGGAGATGAAATCAGTCAAGCTATTGTGTGTTTATTGTGGGAAAGACCATGTGTTTGGCGAATGCCTATCGAACCCAGCATCTGTGTGTTACATGGGTAATTTCAATCGGAATAATAACTCCTATTCCAATACCTACAATCTAGGGCGGAAGCAACATCCAAAATTTAGTTAGAATAATCAAGGTGCAGGGAATTTTAGTAATGGTGCAAGATAGAATGCCATCAATACACTACCTGGTTCTACTCAACTTATGCTGAGGCAGAGTGCCCAAAAAGGTCATACATCGGTCCCTTCATCATCATCACCTATTGAAGCTTTCTTGAAAGATTATATGGCCAAGAATGATGTTGTGATCCAGAGTTAAGCTGCATCCCTTCGAGATCTTGAGAACCAAGTGGGTCAGAGAGCAAATGCTTTAAATTCGATACCTCAAGAAACTCTGCTAAGTAATACGAAGAATTCAAGATCACAAAGGAAGGAGCATTGTAAGGCAATCACTATCAGAAGTGGGACCCAATTGAATGAAATTGTTAAAGATGCAATTGCAGAAGAGGTAAATTCAGAGTGCAACCATAGAAAGATTTTAGAAACATCTTAAAATCACACTACAACTGGAAAGGCTAAACAATAGACCGGTGTAGCGAAATCAGATCATTTTGCCCATAGAAATGCTATAGCAAAACTGTAACGCTCAGGTTTGTGCAAGTGTAAAGTATCGAGTTATCATCTCTACAGGGATTGTGCTTGTGGTAAGCCACTTAACTTGTAAAATTATATTAACAATTAAAAAATAAGTAAAAACACAATATAGTTGAGAAGTGGTGTCTAAATTAAATTGAATGCAATGATCCCTAATGCAAGTTTTTCTATATATACAGACTATATGAATGAAGTAGATTTTAGCAAAATTAAACACAATTTGCAACAATTATAACATAAATAAACTAGGACAATTACTTTAATTAAACTCAATTTATTTTCATCATACTTAAAAATATTCGAAAAAACATTCCATGGCAACCCGATCTTTCATGAGTTTGGAAACCAAATTAGGTCCTTTTGGAATCCTTTTCTTAGTAAATACGCATCTTACTGATCCTTATTTGCTAAGGGTTTCTTAGCATTCGTGTGAGGTAACAGGGACGTGTTAGGTTTGAAACAATTTAATCATACAAATCTAAAAACTATGCAAATAACAGAGCCTGGTTAGGGTTGTTACGCAACCTACAATTTAATCGGGTTAGGATCTAAATTGAACATGCACATTTCAATTCTGCGTCCATTAGCCGTCGTCTAGTTAGGATCTCTCAGCTAATTCAGGTGCATTTCAATCACGTATGAGCAAAATACAGACTTGATTTTAATTGAAAACATGATTGATTGAGGCACAAACATTATAAGCATGAATCAAATAAATATTATTTATTCAAAATAATCATCCTAGCTTAAATAAAATTAAGCTATCATTATTGTAAACAAGAACAAAGAACTCATAGAAAACATCTTTAAATTAAATCAAAGAAGAGAAAGATTAAACCCAATTCAGAGTGGCTGTCACCCAAGACTCCGACTGACGAGGCTCCTTCGCTCCTTTGCTTAACTCCTTTGTTGATGGCTCTCCAAGGTGGCCAACTAAGGGTTATTTAAGAGACTAGTTTGCTGAAATCCTTATGCAAGGATGATGATAGGTGTGAGAGCTAAGAGAGTTGAGAGAATTGAGAGAGCAGAGAATGATGAGAAGTGAGGGATGATAGATGAATGAATGAGAGGGTCTTATTTATAGGTTAGGAGAGGGGGATAGTTTATTAAATATAGGGGTGTTCATCCTTTGAAAAATCTCCCATGGTTCACCGGCCATAAATCAAGCAAATCAAGCTAATTTTTCCTTTATTTTTGGTCAATTTGGATGCCACAACAATTCAGGACTGAGACCCAGTCAACTGCAAATCTTCAGGTAAATCTCAAATTTCTTCAATTCTTCTAGGACCTTGTATAATTAAACCAAAAGTTAGTTTATAATCAGCCATGTGCAGCCGAAAATTGGGTTGGCTTGGTCCCCACTTGGACGGTTTTGCAATTAGAAGAAAATCCTTAGACCTGTCAAAAATAGCAGATAGTTTAGATGACCAATAAATTACTTTAACAACTTTAATTAATCAATTTACTCAATTAATTAAACTAATTTTTATTAATGAAATATTTAAAATGAGTTATTAAAATATAACATTATATTTTATTATTTAATTTAATCATGCATGGCCCACTTCATAGATTAAAAATATAATATGCTTAAATTAATATCGAATAAGTCATTTTATGCTTGAAAACTATATAATAAAAAATAAAATCACATTGTAATAATTTCTATGTCCTAATTTCATATTTTCACATATTTCATTAATTTAATAAACAATTACTTGGTTTTAACAACAATTTTAAGTAAAAAAGTGATGAATTATATAGGAAAAATCCTATATATTTTTCCGTTTACACCCCCCAAACTTAAATCATTGCTCATCCCGAGTAATGTTCATACGCATCACAAGGTCTTGCTAAGGCAAAATTTTCTAAGAGTGTAAATAACATCAATCTTCGTCACATAATCATGCATCAATAAATTCATGCTCATAGATCTTATTTATTAACAAGTAACTTGTATACAAACATTTTAAAAGTTTTATTCTAACTTTTAAGATATGCCAACATGAATCATAGTTTGCATGTATGTCACAGCCATAGATAATATTCTTCATTCAACACAATTTCTCATCAATCAAGCAAAACAATCATATTTATGATCTTCATATGTTGAACTTAGTACTTCTTCTCCACTAATGTAGGTGACATAATCATCAAATCAATAGGTCTTTTATAAGGTTGTAATGGGGCTAGGTTAAAGGTAGGGATTTTAAGAGATGGGGCATTACGGTTTCAAAAATCTTGACTTTTAACTTTGTCTTGGATTTCTTGATATTCAACTTTTTTCTTCAAGTGAACCTTTGAAACACCCCCAAACTTATTTTGAACTCAAGCTCATACATTTCTCCTTTTTGAAGACAAAGCGAACTTTTCTTCGCTTTTTTTTTAAGCATGAGCACATACATCTTTATGAAAAATTTCCTCAAATGTTGATTCCCAAGACACTTAAGATAAGATAGGTGCACAAAATTAGGATAAATTTTTAAAAAGGTGGTAATTGGCTTATAATGTAGGTTCATTGGAAACATAGTCCTTAAAGCCCAAAATTATGGTTTCAAGGGTCTAATATAGTAAGGTGGGCTTGAAAAGGCTCAAACGATCTAAAGAAAAATGGTGCCTATATCATTTTAGATTTTTATGTACCCTAGGATTTCACCTCAAGAAAGTTACTAAGTCAATTCTAAAGATATAAACCTTCATGCATGCCTGATCTCAAGAGAAACTAAGTTTTCATGGTAAACATTACCTAGGACTAAGATCATAAAAACATTTCATTCTTCGTGATAACATACAATCACTCAGATAAAATCGCCATCATACTTCCATACAAGTTATCTTATTAAAAAGAATTTCTCTAATCATTCATTTATTAAAACATTCTTATGAAATAAACGATTGAATCATACTTGAAAATTTTAAAATTTGAGCAATTTATTTGCCTTTCCCCCTTTAAAAAGAAGAAATCTTCTCATTGCAAGAACAAAGTAATGAATGAAAATTGAACACCAGGTAGGGTTGTAAAGAAAGAGAGGTGAGTCATTAAGACAGCTTAAATACCAAGTCTTTTTTAATAATCCAATCCTAGACATGTTCATTCCCATTACTACATCATTTAGTCTTATTCTTTCTAAAGAAGTATTTATTCATGCTTGCTATGTTTTATTTTGCAAGATTAAATCCTAATTACTAAAGAAATAAATTCCTAAAGACATAAAAAAAACAATTAAATAAATAACAAGACAAGAATCCCCCATTTTATTTTTCTGACTCATTCCCCTTGTCTTTTTTAGTTCCATCTCCGCTTGCATCGTCAGTATGTTCCGTCCATGTCTCAAAGATAGCATCTGGGAACTAAGGAGCAAAAGTGTTAGAGATATTCTTAAAATTATTTCGAATTGAATCATCCCTAATTTTTGCATATTTCCAGTAAGTTTTTTGTTGATTGTGCATGAACTTGCACATATCCATCAAAATTAACAGCTCCGATTTCTTTGAAGTACTTCCAGGATTCAGCATTGGAGTCATAAATTCTGGTTCAACACTTAGCTTGACTGGTTCTTCTTCTAGCTCAACCCTTGGTTCAGAGTTTTCAGCTCCTTTAGCTGGTTGAGGACTATTTGGTTCCTTATCAAATTCTTCTTCTTCAGTGTCTATAACTTAATCAACTTCAGTTTCAGTTTTATTTGTTGACTCATCGATTTTTGGCTCAGTTGGTTCCTCTTGCTTGCCTTGGTTCAGCTCATGCACTCTCTCTACTAACCTTTCAAGATCATGACTTGTAATGCACCCTTAAACGTACTGCCCCTTCAGATTTGCTTGTGTTTTAACACAAGCCCTTAAGCAAAGTGAAGTAATTAATAATGGGAAAGAAACACTTCCTGTCTTCTTTCTAGCACAATCATGAATCTCCTTGAGGATAATTTTCCCAACATTAATGGACTTTTCTATGATAATTGCATATAACAAGAGCATTCGTTCCATCGAGATGGTGGAACTATGTGAGATAGGCATAAAACTGTAGCGAACAAAATAGAACCATACCTTCGGTACTAGTTTTCAGTATTCTCTTCGACAATAATGGCTTCTAAACTTTCTTATAATCCATTAGGATCCCAGATTTATCAAAACATCAAAGCACTTGTTGAAGAAAATCCCAGTTGATATTGTTCATCATTGGGTAGTACTCATCTTCCTCAACATCAGGTAAATTAAACAAATCATTGATGGATTTAGAAGTAAGAGGTACCTTTTTCTTTCGAACGATGACTTCAGTAGCATCTTGTGTAGTCAAACTAGCATAGAATTCTTCAACTAGTTCATCATCGGGAAGTGAACGAGCATCACAGAATCGTTCCCACATGAGAGCATTGATTATCTTTCTAATTAGCATAGGGACAACTAGCACATCATTGCTCTTCAGGTTAAAACCTTTTTCCGGCATCATAGGTTGATGCTTGAAGATTGAATCAAATCCCTCTTTCACTTCTTCATCGATTAAAATCAGATTTTCAAGAGTAGTCTTTGACGATCTAGTTTTCTTGCGAGACATGGTATTTTCCCAAAAATTTGGCAAAGTTTTTGCTTGCAAAGGCAGAAAGAAATGGCAAAGAGTTGCGGCGGGGTTGACAACGTGCGACAACAATGGTGGTGTGCAGCAGCGGCGACGATGCTCCGGCGATTCTCTTACGGCGACACTAAGTAGTTTCGGCAAAAGAAAAGAAAGAGGCTAGGGATTTCTTTTAGGATTTGAGGCTTGCGGCACAAAAAAGAGAGATTTTAAGAAATTTTAGGGTGTAAGCATAATGCTTTGAGGGATATGAAAATTAGTAGAATGAAAAGGGGTTTATATAGGGAAAAATTAGGGAAACATATAACAAAAATTTAGCTACATTAAAGTTACTTGGGCGGCAAGTAATAGGTGTGATGGCAAGGGTAAAAAAAAATTTTCCTCCTTTTTGCTGACTTGGGCCTCAAAATCAGACTGTATCTTAAAAGTAAATTTTATTACTACTTGGGCCAAACTTGACCCCCTTTATTAACATAAAAATTTTAAATTAAACAAAATAAATTAAACTAGAAAAACCATTTTAAAACTTAATTAGAAAGCTTCTTAACAAATTACATTAAAGTAATTCTCAGGAAAGGTTGGAGGGGTCACAACGGTCCCGCTTAAGTTCCAATCTTCTTAGACAAAATTAATTAAATGTACTTAATTAAGAAAATAAATTCTAATGATTTATTTATTTTCAAGACAAGTTTATGAAAAATCAAGGGTCTGTTAATTCGAACGAGGATTCAACTCGCTCAACTTCACCATCCTTGTAGTGTTTGAGATGTTGACCATTGACTTTAAACATACCTCCGTAATTATCGTACAATTCAATAGTTTCATAAGGATAAACTCGGTGGATGGTATAAGGTCCTTTCCATCAGGATTTCAGCTTCCCAAGAAATTACTTCAGCCTTGAATTAAACAACAACACCTTTTGACATTCTTTAAACTTGGGAGGTTGTATATGACTATCATGCCATCTCTTTGATCTTTCTTTACACATTTTGGCATTCTCATAGGAAAACAACTTCAGCTCTTCCAACTCATCAAGTTGTAACATCATTCTCTCACCGGCTTGCTTAAGATCAAAGTTCAACTGCTTCAAAGCCCAGTGAGCTTTATTCTCCAATTCTAATGGCCAATCACATGTCTTTCGAAAGACTAACCGATACGGAGTCATTCCTAACGGAGTCTTAAATGTTGTTCGATAGGCCCATAATGCATCATTGAGCCTTCGAGACCAATCTTTTCTGTTAGGGCGTACTACCTTTTCTAGGATACCTTTGATTTCACAGTTCACTCTTTCAACTTGTCCATTAAACTGGGGGTGATAGGCAGTAGCAATCTTGTGCTTCACATCATAATTGTCAAGCAACCACTTAAGCCATTTGTTTACAAAGTGAGAACCTTCATCACTAATAATAGCTCTTGGTGTCCCAAATCGTGTAAACAAATGCTTATGAAGGAATCGCATGACTATCTTAGCATCATTTGTAGGGTATGCTTCAGCTTCAACCCACTTGGATACATAGTCCACAGCAACTAAGATGTATTTGTTCCCATATGAAGAAGGAAACGGGCCTAAGAAGTCAATGCCCCATACGTCGACAATTCAATCTCTAAAATGTTTATCAAGGGCGTCTCATTCCTCCTTGATATATTTCTAGTCCTTTGGCATTTATCACAATTCTTCACATAAGCATAAGCATCTTTAAATAGTGTAGGCCAAAAGAAACCTGCTTGCAAAATCTTTGCTGTAGTATGTGAACCACCAAAGTGTCCCCCACTTGGAGATAAATGGCAATGATATAAGATCTTGGCAATCTCACTTTCAGCTACACACTTTCGGACTATATTGTCTGCACACTGTTTAAACAAAAATGGATCCTCCCAAAAAAAATATCGACTATCATGAAGGAATTTCTTCCTTTATTGGTATGACATTTCTCGAGGAATTATTCCACATGAAAGATAATTGGCAAAATCAGCAAACCAGGGTATTTCATGAAAGCGACTTACCTCAAATAAGTGCTCATCTGGGAAATTCTCATTGATAGGCACACCAGACTGGGTTACCTCATCTTGCTCCAATCTTGACAGATGATTAGCTACTTGATTTTCAACACCTTTTCTGTCTTGGATCTCAAGGTCAAATTCTTGGAGTAAAAGTATCCAACAAATTAGCCTTGGTTTTGCATCTTTCTTCGTGAGCAAGTATTTAATGGTCGCATGGTTAGTAAATACTCTAACTTTGGTACATAAAAGATATGAACGAAATTTGTCAAAAGCAAAAACTATAGTGAATAGTTCCCTTTCAGTTATCGTATAATTTAGTTGGGCTCCCATCAAAGTTCTACCTACATAGAAAATAGGGTGGAACACTTTACTTCTTCTTTGACCCATCACAGCTCCAATAGCGTAATCACTTGCATCGTACATTAACTCAAAAGGTGAGTTCCAATTAGGTGTAATGATTATTGGGACTGTAATTAATCGATTCTTTAGATTTTCAAAAGCTTCCAAATATGCTTTGTTGAAATTGAACACTGTATCTTTCTCTAACAACAAACACAACGGCTTTGAAATTTTCGAGAAATCCTTGATAAACTTTCGGTAAAAACTAGCATGGCCTAAGAAACTTCTGACTCATTTCGCATTAATTGGGGCCGGTAATCTTTCAATTACGTCCACCTTTGCTTTGTCAACTTCAATTCCATTCTTTGAGATCTTATGACCTAAGAAAATCCCTTCCTTGACCATAAAATGACATTTTTCCCAATTAAGGACAAGAATCGTCTCTTCGCATGTCTTCAGTACCTTAGCCAAATTACTCAAACAGATATCGTAAGTGTTACCAAAAACAGAAAAATCATCCATGAAAACCTCAACAAAATTTTTGACCATATCAGTAAATATTGTCATCATGCATCGTTGAAAAGTTGCAGCTGCATTGCATAAACCAAAAGGCATTCGCCTAAAAACAAACGTACCATATGGACAAGTAAAGGTTGTTTTATGTTGGTCCTCTAGGGCTACAACTATTTGGTTATATCCTGAATATCCATCTAAAAAATAAAAGAATTCATCACCTGCCAGTCAATCTAACATCTGGTCCATAAAAGGCAACGAAAAATGGTCCTTCCGAGTGGCTTTGTTCAGCTTTCTATAATCAATATAGATTCTCCAACTGGTAACAGTTCTTGTAGGAATTAACTCGTTATGCTCATTCTCAACAATCGTGATTCCACCTTTCTTCGACACACACTGCACCGGACTTACCCACGAACTATCTAAAATAGGATAGATGATTCTTGCATCTAACCATTTGATCACTTCTTTTCTCACAACTTCTTTCATACTATGATTGAGCCTCCTTTGCCCATCAATTTGAGCTCTTTCACCTTCTTCTAAAATAATCTTGTGCATGCAAAACGAAGGTCTTATACCTCGAATATCAGCTATGGTCCAACCAATTGCTTTCTTAAATTTCTTTAGACTAGCAACTAGTTGCTCCTCTAGATCTTTCATCAGTTCTGCTGAAATAATCATAGGTAAAGTAGAATAATCACCTAAATACACATATTTCAAATGGGAAAGAAGTACATTTAGTTCGAGTTTAGGTGGTTCTTCGATTGACAACTTGGGTTGCACAAATTCTTTGACTTTCAACTCTAACAGTTCAAACCGTGTGGATTGACTATAATTTCTCAGATTGGCTTTCATCAAAGCCATGTTTTCTTCACCTTCTTCATCCCCCAAAGGGTCAAGATCTAAAGCTTTCTCCAATGGATCTTCTTCAAAATTGCTTTCCAAAGAAACCAAGGTTTCTATTTCTTCCATAACTAAATACTCCTCTGTCGGGTCGGGAAATTTCATTGCTTTAAGAATGTTAAAAGTTACCTGATCATCTTGAACTCGCATGGTGAGTTCACATTTCTACACATCAATTAACATTCTTCCTGTGGCTAGGAAAGGTCTCCCAAGGATAATTGGTACTTTCTTATATGCTTCAAAATCTAAAATAATGAAATCAGCAGGAAAAATAAATTTATCGACTCTTACCAAAACATCCTCGATCATTCCTTCGAGATATGCTAAAGATCGATCCGCTAGATGAAGTGTCATAGTTGTAGATCTTACTTCACCTATCCCTAACATTTTGAAAATAGACTTAGTCATTAAGTTGATACTCGCTCCTAAGTCACACAAAGCTTTACCACAGTAAGATTCACCAATGTTACAGGGTATAGTAAAGCTTCCTGGGTCTTTTAATTTTAGTGGCAGTTTGTTCTGCAGGAACGTACTGTTCTCTTTTGTCAAAGCAAAAGTCTCTTACTCACTCAGTCGTTTCTTGTTGGATAGTATATCCTTCATAAACTTCACATAATTTGACATTTGTTCTAAAGCCTTCACCAACGATATATTGATGTGTAACTGCTTCAGAACATCCAAAAACTTCTTAAATTGCACCTCCTATTTCTTCTTCTGTTGCTGCAATCTTTGTAGATATGGAGGTGATGGAACTTTCAGTTGAACCGAACAACTTTTCTTAGTAGGTAAATCTACATCAAAATAAGATGTTAAAATATCTGATGGCACTAGGTCAGGGTTTACCTTGTTAGACTTTGCAGATTCTAATTCCATTGGTGTAGGAACTTCAACAGCTGATTGACTTTCCTCCTTTTCAACATGTTCGTCATCGACATCAATCAATCAGGGTTCCATAGTCTTTCCACTTTGCAATGCCACTGCCTTGATATGTTCTTTACCCAAATTTCTTGGATTTTCAGTATCGCTTGGCAAGGTTCCTTGTGGTCTATTACGAAGCTCTGTAGCTAACTGACCCATTTGGTTTTCCAAATTTTTCAGTGTTGCTGATTGGCTTTGGATCAAAGCGTCATTATTTGCCATGTACGCTTTCAACAAGTTCTCCAAACTGTTTGATGCCTCAACTTAAGGTGGTTTTGGAGCTTGTTGGTTAAACCCTTGAGACTACTTGGGTCTTTGCTACAATGAGTTGTTGTTTGGTCCATTTCCTTGGTAGCTCCAAGAAAATTTAGGATGATTACGCCATGAAGGATTGTAGAAGTTGGACTAGAGTCCTTGTCCACTCCTATTTTGATATTGGTTCCCCATATAGTACACTGACTCGAGATTTGATGGAAAATTCTCAAAAGAATGACCTTCCCTATAGTACACACAGGACACTACTTCAAACGGACTTGGTGGCTGAGCTGCAAAATTATTAGTACTATTAGCAGTTAACTGTTTTAACATAGAGAAAATAGACAATACTTGAGCCGATAACGAAGTGAAAGAGTCAACTTCATGAACTCTTGCTATTTGTCTTCCTGAAGTTGTTCGATTTGTTGGCCATTGATAGTTATTACTCGCGATCCTCTCGATGATCTTATAAGCCTCATTATAAGACTTAGACAAAATTACACCATTCGCGAAAGCATCTACCATCAATCTTGTATGTGCATTGAGACCATTATAGAATGTCTCCAACTGGATACAATAAGGAATCCCATGATGAGGACACTTACAAAGTAACTCCTTGAATTGCTCCCAAGCCTCATACAGAGACTCGTCATCTAGTTGCTGGAAAGTTGTGATCTTGTTCCTCAACTTAGCATTTTTGCTGGGTGGGAAATACTTAACCAAAAATCTCTCTGCTAATTCTTGCCATGTAGATATGGAACTTGGTGGCAATGAATTGAACCATGCTCGTGCTCGATCTCACAATGAGTACGGAAACAACTTCAACCTTAAGGGGTCTTCAGTCACACCGGCTATCTTAAATGAATCACTCACCTCCATGAACAATTGAAGGTGGAGATGTGGATCTTCCGTGGGCATGCCACTAAATTGACCCACCGTTTGTAGCATTTGAAACATTACTGGTTTCAATTCAAACTGGGTTGCCTCAATATCTGGCCTTCTAATTCCTGGGTTTAACTCACTGAAAAGTCGCACATCATATCGGCAATGAGGATGGGATTTCGAACATAATCAGCTTCATTACCTTGGTCTTGATTCTGATTTCCAAGGTCCATCTCGACTTGTCTTTGAGCTGTTCGTTCACGTCTTCTTTGTCTATAAGTTTGCTCAATTTCAGAGTCTACAGGGAGTAAATCGATAATTCGATCTATGCTCATAAAGACCTGCGAAGAAAATCACAAAAAGAATAAGTTAGTGATGTTAAAACTTAATCAAATTGAAAATAAATAATTTCACGAAAAAAATGACTATGGCAATAGTTGACAATCCCCGGTAATGGCCCCAAAAACTTGTAATGCTCCGATTTGTGCAAGTGTACACAGTCGTTATCAAGTAATAAGTAAGTATCGAGTTATCGTCTCCACAGGGATTGTGCTTGTGCTAAGCCACTTAACTTGTAAAATTATATTAACAATTAAAACAAATAAAAACACAATATAGTTGAGAAGTGGTGTCTAAGTTAAATTGAATGCAATGATCCCTAATACAAGTTTTCCTATGTATGCAAACTATATGAATGAAGTAGATTTTAGCAAAATTAAACACAATTTGCAACAATTATAACCTAAGTAAACTTGGACAATTACTTAATTAAACTCAATTTCTTTACATCATACTTAATAATATTCAGAAAAACATTCCATGGCAACTCGATCTTTCATGAGTTTGGAAACCAAATTAGGTCCTTTCGGAATCCTTTACTTAGTAAATACGCATTTTACTGATCCTTATTTACTAAGGGTTTCTTAGCATTCGTGTGAGGTAACAGGGACGTGCTAGGTTTGCAACAATTTAATCACACAAATCTAAAAACTATGCAGATAACAGAGCCTAGTTAGGGTTGTTATGCAACCTACAATTTAATCGGGTTAGGATTTAAATTGAGCATGCACATTTCTATTACGCATCCATTAGCCGTCGTCTGGTTAGGATCGCTCAGCTAATTTAGGTGCATTTCAATCACGTATGAAAGAAATACAGACTTGATTTTTATTGAAAACTTGATCGATTAAGGCACAAACATTATAAGAATGAATCAAATAAATATTATATACTAAAAATAATCATCCTAGCTTAAATAAAATTAAGCTATCATTGTTGCAAACAAGAACAAAGAACACATAGAAAACATCTTTAAATTAAATTAAAGAAGAGAAAGATTAAACCCAACTCAGAGTGGCTGTCACCCAAGACTCTAACTGACGAGGCTCCTTCGCTCATTTGCTTAACTCCTTAGCTGATGGCTCTCCAAGGTGGCCGACCAAGGGTTCTTTAAGAGGCTAATTTTCTGAAATCCTTATGTAAGGATGATGATAGGTCTAAGAGCTAAGAGAGTTGAGAGAATTGAGAGAGGAGAGAATGATGAGAAGTGAGGGATGATGGATGGATGAATGACTGAGAGGGTCTTATTTATAGGTGAGGAGAAGGGGATAGTTTACTAAAAATAGTGGTTTTCATCCTTTGAAAAATCTCTCATGGTTGGCCAGCCATACATTAAGCAAATCAAGCTGATTTTTCCTTGATTTTTGGTCAGTTTGGATGCCACAACAATTCAAGACTGAAACTCGGTCAAGTGCAAATCTTAAAGTAAATCTCTAATTTCTTGAATTCTTCAAGGACCTTGTATAATTAAACCAAAATTTGGTTTATAGTAAGCCATCTTCAACCGAAAATTGGGTTGACTTTGTCCCCACTTGGACGATTTTGCAATTAGAAGAAAATCCTTAGACCTGGCAAAAATAGCAGATAGTTTAGATGACCAATAAATTAATTTAACAACTTTAATTAATCAATTTACTTAATTAATTAAACCCAATTTTTATTAATGGAATATTTAAAATGAGTTATTAAAATATAGCATTATATTTTATTATTTAATTTAATCATGCATGGCCGACTTCATATCTTAAAAATATAATATGCTTAAATTAATATAAAATAAGTCATTTTATGCATAAAACTATATAATAAAACATAAAATCACATTTTAATAATCTCTATGTCCTAATTTCATATTTTCACATATCTCGTTAATTTAATAAACAGTTACTTGGTTTTAACAACAATTTTAAGTAAAAAGGTGATGACTTATATAAGAAAATTCTTAAATATTTTTTCGTTTACAAAAACAACATCAGCAACCTGAAGGATGGCCACCTCCATCATTTCCTTAGTGATTCCACAATTGTAAACAAGAATCCCAGTTCAAGAGAATTCTAGATGTCTTTAAGGAACTTCACATCAACATACCGTTGGTTGAAGCTTTGGAGCAGATGCCTAATTATGTGAAATTTATGAAAGATATACTGTAAAAAAAGTGTAGATTAGGAAAACTTGTGACTGTTGCTCTCACTAAATAGTGCACAGCGATGTTGACGAATAAATTACCTCCAAAGTTGGAAGACACAAAGAGTTTCACTATCGCTTGTTCAATTGGAAATCATTATGTTGGAAAGACATTATGTGATTTAGAAGCGAGTATAAATCTAATGCCTATGTCTATTTTTAGGAAGTTAGGAATTGGGAAATCAAAACCTACTACGGTTACGCTGTAACTGGCTGATTGATTCTACGCGCATCCGAAGGTTAAATTGAAGACGTGCTGGTAAGAGTAGACAAGTTTATTTTTCCAACAAATTTTCTTATTTTAAAATGTGAAACTGACCATGATGTGCCAGTTATTCTTGAAAGACCTTTTCTTGCTATAGGTAGGACTTTAATTGATGTGCAGAAAGATGAACTGACCATGAGGGTAAATGAATAGAAAATACATTCAATGTATTCGATGCCTTGAAATGTGCTGATGAGAATGATGAATGCCATGGCATTGATTTGATAAAGACAACAGTCGAGGAAGAGTTTACAAGATTTTGCCACAGCAAGTCTGATAGTGATGAAGACTCACTTGAGTGGAGTGACGCAGTAATTTTTTACGACCTTAGTGAACTTGCAGAAGCCAAGTAGTTTGTGGATAGACTAGGAAAGAAGTTTAACTCCTTAGATTTATCAAATCGCTCTCTCAAGCCTCCTAAGCAATCTATAGAGGAACCCCCACGCTAGAGTTGAAGCCTTTGCCGATGCACTTAAAACATGCTTATTTGGGAGAGAATAGCACTTTGCCAGTAGTTATTTCTACAGAGTTGACGCTCGATCAAGAGGTGAGATTGTTGGAAGTACTTCAGTTATCTAAGAAGGCATTGGAATGGGCAATTGCATATATCAAGGGAATTAGTCCTGCTACCTGTACTCATAATATTTTACTAGAGGATTTCCATAGCAATTCTATTGAACAACAGAGGAGGTTGAATCCAATCATGAAGGAAGTTGTTAAGAAAGAGATTACCAAGTGGCTCAACACTGGCTTTATTTATTTGATCTCCAATAGCTCATGGATGAGTCATGTACAATTTATGCCTAAAAAAGAGGTGTCAAAATGGTCAGCAATGATAATAATAAGCTTATTCCAACTCGTACTATCACAAAATGGAGAGTATCCCTGGATTATCGCAAGCTCAATGAGGAAACTTGGAAGGAGCATTTCCCCTTACCATTTATTGACCAAATGTTGGATAGATTAGTTGGGAAAGCCTCCTACTATTTCATGGATGGTTATTCAAGGTATAATCAGATTGTTATAGCTCCAACCGACCAAGAGAAGACAACTTTTACTTGTCCATATGGTGCTTTTGCATTTCGTCAAATGCAATTCAGGTTATTAATGCCCTGACAACATTTTAGCGTTATATGATGGCCATATTCTCTAACATGGTGAAAAATTTCTTGAAGTCTTCATGGATGATTTCTCTATCTTTGGGAATAATTTTGAGAACTATTTGACAAATCTATAAATGGTTCTCCGCCACTGTAAAGAACAAATCTTGTATTGAATGAGGAGAAATGCCACTTCATGGTTCGTGAAGGTATTGGGCTAGGGAATAAGATATCACAATAAGGGATTAAAGTTGACACAACAAAAATAGAGGCAAGAGAAAAATTACCGCCTCTGACCAATGTCATGGGTATCAGAAGTTTTCTAGGCCATGCGGGATTTTATAGAAGATTCATTAACGATTTCTCAAAGATATCTAAACTTTTGTCCGCCTAGCTGGAGTAAAATAGACCTTTCAAATTTGATGAAAATTGTTTAATTACTATCGAGGAATTGAAGAAAAGATTGGTAGAAGTGCCAATTATAATAGTGTAGGAATGGAAACTGCCCTTCGAACTCATGTGTGACCCCAGCGATTATGTTGTGGGAGCAATGTTGGGATAGTGAAAAGATAAGGTATTTCATGCAATCTATTATGCGAGCAAGACCCTGAAGAATTCGCAGCTGAACTACACCACCATGAAAAATGAGTTATTGGTTGTGGTGTTCACATTCAATAAATTTCGATCTTATTTAGTTAACACCAAAGTCACGGTCTACACAAACCACTCTGCTATTAAGTATTTGGTAACCAAGAAAGATGTTAAGACAAGATTAATTCGGTGGATACTTCTGCTGCAAGAGTTTGACTTGGAAATTAGAGATTGAAAGGGAACTGAAAATCAAGTTGTTGATCACCTATTGAGGTTAGGATCTAAAAATGAAGATGGCAATGAAAAGCCTATTAAAGAAGACTTTCCAGATGAGTAGCTGTTAGTTGCCATGGCATTACCTTGGTATGCCGATATAGTAAACTTTTTAGTAAGTGGTGTGATGCCACTTGATCTCAACAGCCAAAGAAGACGGAAATTCCATCATGGTGTCAAACATGACGAAATACAAAACATTCTACAGTATTGTCATTCAGCTCCTTAGGTGGACACTTTAATGGAATGAGAACTTCTGGAAAAGTACTTCAATTAGGATTTTATTGGTCTAGTCTGTTCAAATATGCTCATGAATTTTATCAGTTGTGTGACTATTTTCAGATGATAGGAAATCTATCTAGGAGATACAAAATGCCATTGCAAAAAATTCTGGAGATTGAATTATTTGATGTATAGGGAATAGACTTTATGGGTCCATTTCCATTGTCAGTGGGCAACCTTTACACACTGTTGGCAGTAGACTATGTCTCTTAGTAGGTCAAAGTTGTTGCCCTCCCTACTAATGATGCAAATTCAGTAATAAAGTTCTTGCACGAGAACATTTTCATAAGATTCGGTACGCCTAGAGTCATTATTAGCGATGAAAGATCTCATTTTGATTGTAAACTAGTGGCTAATGCCATGCATCGATATTGGATGAAACATAAGATTGACATGACATATCATCCCTAAACAAATGGACAAGTTGAGTTCTCTAATACAGAAATAAAGAAGATTCTAAAAAAAGTGGTAAACCCAACTCATAAGGATTGGTCCCCTAGACAGGATGAAGATTTGTGGGCCTATCATACTGCATTTAAAACACAATTGGGATGTCACCTTTTAAACTGGTTTATGGGAAGCAATGTCACCTACCTATTGAGCTAGAACCTAAAGCATTTTAGGCTATTAAAAAGCTGAATATGGATTGGATGGTTGCTGGCCATAAAAGGTTGTTAGAACTGAATGAAATAAAGGAATTTTGAGTGCAAGCATATGAGAACGCTAAACTGTATAAGGAGAAAACCAAGCGTTGGCATGATAACAAATTTGGCCATGGTAATTTTAACCAGGGCAACAGGTGTTGTTGTTCAACTTTAGGCTCAAATTATTCCCTGGTAAATTAAAATCTTACTGTTCAGGTCCCTTTGAAGTAGTTCAAGTATACCCGCATGGAGATGTCAGTATCAGAGACTTCAAAATGGGGGTCACATTCAAAGTTAATGGACAACGCTTGAAGCACTACTGGGTGCTCATGTGGATTGTGACAAGCAATCCATTAACCTTTGAGATGTTTAAGTTAGTAATTTTGTTTTTATTTTTCCTCTCTTTAATTCTTTTACTTTCATTTTATTATATATTATCATTAATTATTTAATTTTTTATATATTTTCCTAGTTTAATGAGCAGTTTTTTCTAGATTTTCGAAGACAAAATAAAAATGTGGGATTATTAATTATGATACTAAGAGGACTTTGCCGCCACATCTCAAAAGTAAATTATGTCATGACAAAATGGGTAAATGTATGTCGAGGTACAAGGTAACATGGGTTGACCGAATAGAAAAGTCCAAGGGATAGATTTTTGGAAAAGTCCAATAGGTAAATTATTCTTAGCATCTCTCAGCTCATTCGAACAGCAATTGTTGCACTACTTAAAGCAACTAGAGTAAAGGATTTCCCTCTTTGAGATTCAGCAGTTTCAACTAGCAGAAAAGATGGTCAAGGCCCAGGAGTAGCAGGCTCAATATTGCATTTATGCGAGGAGCAAAGATTTGGCTTTTAAAAGATCCATGCAAATGAGCTTTACAAAGTTGATACTGGAGTTTCCTACCTTCCCTACCTCCGTGCTCTCAATTCTTGAAACTGCAGAGGAGCCAGCTCAAACTCCTGCTGCTGAAGGGGAAACTGCTACTGAGGAGCCTAAAAATACGACATCATTAAATATTAAGAATGAAAAAGAAGAGGAGAATGATGAAACTACCATTGCCACCACAAAAGGTAAGGACCCTGTTCCACCCACCCCACTAGCTTCCATGACTGCACAAGATCGTGACAATAATCATCTTATTAATGAGCTCACGAAAACTGGTAAGGAAGAGGACAGAATGAACCCTATGACAAGGAAGCTACGGTTTAAAGTTAGTGCACGTAAATCCACTTGCAGGGCGAAATGAAGTAACTACACTCCAGTCCAAGCCAGGAAGTATTTTTCCTACCTCATGCATTTTCTTTCTTTTGCCATGACATTTTCAATATATATCTAAATTTTTGTTTTCTTATTTTGTTACATATCTATACATGCATTGAGGACAATGCATCCCTTAGGTTTAAGAGTGTATTGTGCATTTAGGTTGTATTCTATATTTAGTATGTATGCGTATTCTAGTTTCATTAAATTTGTTTTGCCACTACCACTACCACATAACTACATTGAGTATAAACTTTACTTATGATGTTCGATGATGAGCATAAATTCTTCAATACTCTTAGAACATGTGACAGGGGATTAGGTGAATTTAGCTTAGTTTAGGTTCCTTGTAGATTACCTCCTAAAAATGTGATGTGTTAACCTTAGTTATTTTTAGACTATAGCAAGTATCTTTTATTGAACGTAGAGACTTTTGAAGCCAAACTCAGTCACATTACCACAACATTACTTAAATAAAGGACAATCGACACTGTAATGCTTAGAATTTCCAAGTAAGTCAACAACACTTTATTTGCTTCATCGTGTTGCTGACTAGAATGGTAAGTCCAAGTAAGAGTGTGTAATAAAAAAAATTAGGGGCACTCCACTATAGTAACAGGCTGAGTAGCTAAGAAGGTAGTTGTTTGTTCCATCCATCTTCTAAGTTAAAACTCTTAACTTTAAGAGTGATTTTTTTAAATTCTGACATGATTGAGTACTAGGTAATTCAGTGTATGATCCATTATGACTATTAAGTCAAAGAATTTTGTGACATGCTAAATCCCATAATATGCTTAAAAAAAGAGAAAAAACAATTACAAATAAACATTTTGAAGGCTTAGAGAAAGGGTTATAAAATAACTTGAGTTTAGGTATCTAATGAACTGAGAAAATTAGGAGATGTTTGTTATGGCCAAAAAGCACATATGAGTATTTAGAAAATTTTATTTTTAGGGAGCAATTTTTTGCACTACCTTTGTTAAGCAAACCTTTGAAACTGAAGTATATATTATTCTTTGAATGGACTGGCAGTACAAGGTGGTTATGTGCATAGGCAAACATTGTGGGAGTCATGAATATTTTACTTAAGGGCAAGCAGTAACTCAGGTTTGGGGTTGTGATAACTCTTAAAAAGAGTTATATTTTATGCCTTTAGGTCTAGCTAATTGCTTGTACTTAGGGACATTTAGTTGCATTATAAGACATTTCATTAGTATATTTCTTATTTTAGCATTATATTAGGAGCTTGGACTACACTTAAACGTTAGTTATTTTTAATTGCTTGTGGAAGATTTGTGTGTGGTAATGGATTTCTAGGTGCAGGTTGAGGAACAAAAAGTAAAGGAGTGAAGGTTTGCCGAGGCAAAAGGGTTGGATTGTTTGTTAACACAACTGTCGTGGCAATGCCAGGAAGATGTCCAGTCAGCATTCAAAGTGTATCAGTCTTAGACCCAGTTAAACTTGTACCAGATATAACTACCTGAAAAAGAGGGAAGAAAATCATGGACTGATGGATTTACCCTAAGGAAAAATATTATAAAAGCCAAATAAGGAAAACCTAAAGAAGGCAAACAAATAAAAGGAAGATCTGTAGGCAAAAAACTAAAAGGTAGTAGCTGAGTAGAGTCAAGAAGAAGAAGACAAAGGCAGTCCCTCTCAGCCACTGCAGGACACTGCATCGCCGGAGTTGGGCTAGATAAGCAAAAGCTATCTTCCCAATGTTCTTCCGTTATTTCTTGATTACTCTTCTTGAATTGATTTAATGAAAATGATGTTTAATGATACTTTGGATTTGAATATTAATTGCCAACTCATGAGTTAAATCTGATAGGGTTGGGATTGCTTGATGAAACTCTTATTTTCTTTAATGACTGAAGTGTAGATCTGCTCTAATACTCTATTTCACTCAATGGTTTTTTATAAAATTACATGTTTGCAAACTCTAGACATAGATGGATGTACATCATGTTCATTAAATTAATCTAATTTTGTCAAGGTTAGGGGAATGAGATTGAACATGAATGATATGAGCAAGTGTTCAACTGAATACTTGTAGTAGCCTCTAGACATAGAGCAGCATTCATTCAGAAAGTAAACAAAACAGTGCAAGGTAACATGCTAAAGGCCTATAGACATATATCGCTTAAGGCAAGGTAATTGGAGGTCTTGTTTTCGAAAGAAGCAAACCATTTTAGAACTCTTCTGAGTAGTAGGGTGAGTATGGTTTTGCCAAGGCATTACTATTAGTCAGCGCAGATTCTTAGTAATCCAACCTTCTAAATCATCTTCATAGATCCTCTATCCTTTTCCATAACATTTTTAGTTGTTCACTTGTTTGCTTACGATTTATTCACATGATTATTCTCGAATTTTCCATTGCATTTTTATTCTTATTTTGTCATAGCATTTTCCATTATTTATCAGTAATTCATATTACACATATCATTATTCCTTCAAATTACCGCTACATTTTATCACTATTTTTGCAATAACATTAATCATACTTAATTATAAGAACTCAACCATTTTATACCTAACCAATTCTTGTGCAGACAATCTCACTTATCACTTTATTACTTGATTCGATGGGTATACTTGCACAATTCACATATCATTTGACACACGATAGTAACATCCCATCTTTAGTGGTAACAAAAACAGTGGTTTCGGGACCACCAATTTGACCAATGAGTTCGTATTTTGTATTAATTAATTTATACGAGTCAAACACAGTTTATATTGACTATTGGATTTAATAATTTTTTCTAACTGAATGTATAGTTAAGTTTAAGTGGTTTTCCCTTAAAGTTAAGTGGATGTGAAAAATGAGGTATCGGGACTTCGTTTCTATAAATCGAGTTTGTAAATATTTTTATTAAATATTTGCGGAGATACTATGAATGTGACATCCCGAATTTTAGTTGGATAAGATTGTGAAATTATTTCAAAAATAAGAGAATGACATAGTGGTTGATTGATAATTATGAAAGCATGGAAGTTAAATTAAGGTCACAAATTTGAATCCTTTCCCATGCAAAATAATTATATTTTGCAAAATCCCTTGTTTTTTAAATGTGTGTGTCGTTCATACCCTATTAGGCTAGGTATAAATATTATTTTCAAACAAGCTGATCAGCCTTTAATCCCATTCTTTCCACCCTATTCATCCCTCTCTTCCTCCTCTGCTCCTTGCTTTTCATTTTTTTCCTTCTTCCCCATTGTTGTCGCCACCCATAACACCTAGTTCTACCATTTATTTCTTTTTCTTTGTTCCACAAGATATTACATCATCTTCGTCACAACCTTGCTACCATTTTTCCCTAAAATTTTCAGCCCCAAATATGAAATCTTGGACCTCCAAGATCGATTCCGATTGTTGCTAAGAAGTGTCATTGTCGCCCCTATCACCTAGTTTGTGTAAGTTCTTCTTTTCCCTAAATTTCTTGATGAATATTGTGAGTTAAAACCCCAAAATTCTATATCTTAAATTTTATGGATTTTCAAAAATTTAAAGGGAATTTTTCTAGTTTTCTCAGTGATCTAAAAGGTGGTTTTAAATCAGCCCCAATTTGGCCACCATTTGTGGTGGTGCGCGTGCTTATGGGCAAGAAAGGGGGTTGTTACTTCTTTAAGTTTTCTCATATTTTTCCAGTATTATCTTTGCTTCTTGAACCCCCTCCTAATCACCCTTTGATTATGTTTTAATTAGGTAATTTTGATCTTGATCAATCGACAAATCATAATTGACAATTTGGGAAGCGTATGTTTGGTTGATTGTAAACTAGTTTATAGTTTTAGTATTTAAATAAAGAATCTTAATAATGGATTAGCTAAATACTTTATAGTATTTAAATGTGTTAGGCACCGACTTAAACTCCCCAAACCAACAGTGAAGCCGAAAGACGTTCGCATGTATGATTTACATCAAATCAGTGTAAGAAATCTAACTAGTTTGGTTTCAAAAAATGGTTATAATTGTAAAGATTGGTTTAAAACTGTAATTGGGTGTTTGGGGGCTATTTAGGAGGTGTAATACTTATTTTTAATTTATGTTATTTTAAAGCTGATTAGAGAAATCGCGAGATCAACAAGTATGCTACAAAAGAGCGTAAAATAAGGTGTGGGTCCTAACTCAAAAACTTGAACGTTAATAATGATTTTAATTATATAATTGATGGTTTAGCTTGCGGATCAGGCTTGGCTAAATAGCTAAGTAATTAAATTTGTAAGTAGCTGAACCAGCTACGTTTCGCGCCCTAACTATTTGGCATGTTAACAAAGTTGCTAGTTTGACTGAATGATTGCATGATCGATATTGTTGTGAAAGGTTGGTTAATTTGATGTATGATTGGGTGTATGTGTAGAATGATTTTGAATGAAAATAAGGCTTATGCATGAAATATTCATACAGGAAATTTGCTATGAAATGCTTGAAATATTGCTATACATGTACACAGAAAAGTTTTGTAAGAATACATGAAATTGTGATTTGTTGAATGATTCCACCATAATGGTAAATCGAAAGTGGGATCTACGATCCTATTTACTTAAAGTATTTGATAATTCGAGGGCATTTTGAACATGTCAATAAATTGTGGAAGTATTGAATTATGAGTATGTATGAAATTGTATGACATATTGCATGTGCATCGGGGTGGGTTATTATTGTGTTTGACGAAGGAGTTCTGTGGAGTACCAACGACATACTAAGTCCGCATTTATTTATAGTCAATGCGCTACACTTGGAGTACTGTGGAGATTGACAATGTTATCACATTATTCCTTATTCTACAGATTTTCTGCATTTATGATTATTTGGTGGTTTTACCATATCAAGCTTTACTCGCATTTGTTAGAGTTTGGCAAACGGGTTCTAGGAACTCTGGTGTGTAGCAGGTAGTTGGGGTAGGAACTCATACGTACATTGTGTCATGATCATTGTTCATTCAAATATTGCTATAGTTGTTTGATCGTGATACCTGGATTCATGTGAAAATGCTTGGATGTATGCTAAATGTTTGTTTATTTAGACTCACACTGAACTTGTTAAGCTCACCCTATTACTTCAACTTCTTAGGTAATGAATGCATTTAGGATCAGGTTTGGCATGTGGAGGGTACGAAGGACTACGGACTTTAATTCAAACTATTATTTTTATTTTTGTTTTATTCAAAATTCCCTAAGTTTATTTGGTTTTCGAACTGTAAAGTTATTTGGATTGTGGTTTGGGACTATTTTTGTTTTGAGGATTTTTATGCATGCATGTTTTTCATACATGGATTGATTTATAATTATATATTGAAATTGAAATGAGCATGTTACTTGGCTAAATTAATAATTGAGTTTTTGATTATTTTCTGCTACAAATAAGATAAACAAAGTATTTTCTTTTCTAAAGCCACAACGTGCAAAGAGAGTTTCTAAAATCATGCTAGTTCTACTAACTTAACTTAACAACGGTTGGTTTAATGAATGAACGTTTTCCCAAAATAACAAAGGTAACCATGGCTTTAGTAATAGAGAGTGTACTGAAGGTTTCCAACCATCGATAGAATAGTTCGTCGCTTAGGTGTCCAATGTGACCTTCACGATTCGGCCATAACATTTAGGCGAGGTTTTGGAGGTTACAATGTAAGTATATTGAAGTTCAGTTCGAGAATTTTAAAGTTTGGCTTGTTAATTAAGGAAAAATGACTAAATTGCAAAAGATATAAAACTTAATCGCTGTTGAATTTTATTGATGAATTGGATTATTTAGTAAATGTGGGGGGTTGTATTGCAATTAGACCTTAATGGTTAATATGGACGATTAGTGGCTGAAATTTGAGTTAAAAAAATAAGTGTTTTATAATAATTAATTTAATAAACCAAAAGTTAAAATAACTAAAATAAAACTTAAAGTAAAGTGCATATCATCTTTTTCTTTGAGCTTCAACCAACAACCAACCTAAGAACCTCCATTGCTAAAGCTTTGAGTTCGGTCAATCAAAGTCCTTGCATGTAAGTGCATATTTTTCATTATTTTTATGTTTTTAAGATCATTGTAGTTGAATCTAGCTAACCCAGGGACTATTTTGTAAAAATTTTGAAGATTTTAGGACTTGCCATTAATAAATTTAGTTGTTCTTGAAGTTAGTTGAAAGATTTACAAACTTGATTATTGTTTAAGACTATTTTGTAAAAGAATTTTCTTAAATTTGCACCTAGAGACTAATATGAAAATTTATAAAATTTTGCAAGTAAATTTGTGAAATTTTGAAATTGTAAAGGATATTTTGGAGTGTTCTTAAAATCGATTTGGATATTAGGGTTAAATGTGAAATTTTGAATAGTTTCGATTTTAAGGACTAAATTTAATGAAGTGTAAAGTTAAGAGAAAATTTTTAATTAAAATTTATAAGTCATATGCATAAATAGGAGTATGTTAATGCATTTGAATTTGTGAAATTGAATTTAACTATTTTATAGATCAAGAATTGAATAGTATGGAGGATAATCGGGAAAACGAAAAATCGCAGATTAGTCCCTACGAGTCATCCGATAGTTATATATATTAGTTATGTTTGTATTGTTTTTAAATGTATTTGTATCTATTACTTGCTATAGAATCTTGAAGTTATAAAATTGTAAATGTTATGCAATAAGACTAATTTATTATACACAAAAGCTAAGGTGAGTTTAGACTAAATCATGAATTGTTGAATATTGAGAAATATGAATGATATGATTATTGAATGAATATGAATTATTACAGTTTACGGATAGCTTATGTGAAGAGCCTTTGATTTATTAAAGTGATAAACTCGATAAAATGCTCGCTTGAACATAGTAAATGATTAGGATACAATCAACAAGTCAGTTGGGTTTGAACGCACACTTGTATGGGTTTGCACTTCGGTGCCCCTTGTAACACCCCAAATTTTAGGCCTAGTAGAAATAGGTTTTGAACAAGGGAATAGTTAGGAGACTGCACATAAATATTTATTTGTGCAAGGAAGTAACATAAATGAATGTTTGCTTCAGTGGTTAATTGATTTAGGAGTGTTTGGAAGTGTCTGAGAAGTCAAGGGTGCAAGCCTTGGCTTATGCAAAATTTTTATTTTAAGTGAATAAAATCCTTGGATCTAGATAGTAGGTTCTTAAATTATTGTGGTTAAAATATGTAACAAAGGAGTTGTTGGTCTAGTGGTAAGGGCATGTGGAGTGTACATGGGGTCTAAGGTTCGAGTGGTGGTGCATCAAAAAGGGAGTATTTATTTTGTTACCTAATTCGTATGGGTGGTAGTATTGGATTGAAATACTACTAAATGGGGTTTGAACTTGTCATAGAGAGAATTGGTGAGGGATATTTGGAGTGATTTTAGAAGAGAATATTGGGATTTGGGGAGGTTGTTGTGGAGAGCTATATATCATCTCATTTGCTCCTTGTTCTCGATGGGAGATCGGCGAGATTTTCAAGGTTTTCGTTGCTTTCTCCAACCTGCATTGCTTCCATTCCTAACTGGTGGTGGTCGAGGTTGATTGTCACATTGCCTAGGAACCAAAGATGCAATGATCATTGATTTTTGGAATAAGAGTGCTCGAAACAAAGGGAATCTGCAAATCGCATCAGGTGTGTAACTACCCCACTATAACTGTAGAACGGCAAAAGCTGAAATACGACGTTGAGAGGGAAAGCCAAACCTGCGAATCATGGGCGATAAACTGTAAAGGCCTCCATGAGCATTTTCATGGGCTTCGGCCGTAATGGGCCACATTGGGACGAAATGGGTCGTGTGCGCTCAATGAGCTTGTGGGCCCCACATGGATGAAATCCACTATTTGTGGCAAATTCTAGATTGGGTGTGTAGATCTCATAACCATGCTGAAAACTAGACTGAACGGGTCGTACGAGCGTGTGGGCCCACTTGGGCCCAGTAATGGGCCTTGGGTCCATTTTTACTGTTATGACCTTTTAGGTTACCTGAGTCGCTCGAGGCGACTGCGGACCTTTCAAGAGGTCGATATCTGCACCGAGACCCCAAAATACACTCATAGGGTAAAATGATCGAAATACCCCATAGGGTAAAATGATCGAAATACCCCCATAGGGTAAATTGACTGAAATACCGTATAGGGTAAAATAATCGAAATACTCCCATAGGGTAAAATAACTAATATACCCTCATAGGGAAAAATGACCGAAATACCCCATAAGGTAGAATGACCGAAATATGCCCATAGAGTAAAATGAACAAATACCCCCATAGGGTAAAATAACCGAAATACCCCTGTAGGGTAAAATGATCGAAATACCCCCGTAAGGTAGAATGATCAAAATACCCCTATAGGATAAAATGACAGTTATACCCGCGTAGGGTAAAATGACCGAAATACCCCCGTAAGGTAGAATGACCGAAATACCCCCATAGGGTAAAATGACAGTTATACCCCTAGGAGATGGAATGACCGTTATAGCCTTATGTTATGTATGGCTGATTTGTTCTATGATATATATAACTGTTACTGAGTATGACGTTCTGCATACACGTATGATTTATGACAAGACATACTGCATGGGGTTGGGACACTGATATAAATGAAGTATACTGTACTGGTGGCTTTGCCACATATACTATTACTAGCAGCTTCGCTATGATACTATTACTGGCAGCTTTGCTTCGATATTAGTGTGTTAGCTGGGTGGGTCAATTTTATCCCCACATGGTGTAACGCCTCAAATTTCAAGTCTTTAATTTTTGCATGATTTGTCACTGATTATTTGTTTGCTTCAGTGGTTAAGTAATTTGCATGTGTTTGGGAGTGTTTGAGGAGCCTGGGTACAAGTCTTGGCTTTTGCAAAATTTTAGTTTTTCCCTTAAATGAATCTGGACGCTAGTTTATAGGCTTTATAAATATTAGTGTTGATTTTATGTCGTAAAAAGAGTCTGTGGTCTAGTGGCAAGGTGGTGTGGTGTGTACTGTGAGGCCTAAGGTTCAAGTCCTGGGTTGCGCAATGGGGTATTTATTTTGCTTCTTGAGTCGTGTAAGTGGTAGAGTTAGAGTAAAATACTACCGGAGGAAGTTTGAATTGGTCATAGAGGGAGTTGAGGAGAAATCGATGGAGTGATAAGGGGAGAGATTTGAGGAGATAATCGAGGAAGTTGTTGAGAGGAAGAGTTGTGCCAAAATTAGAGTCTGGCACTCTAGGGAACTCGGCTAGGGGGATTGCTAGTGCCGAATTGGTCTTTAGGCTACTGAGGCTTCCAGTATTGGAGAGTTTTCTCTCTTTCCTTATTGCTATTGGTCGAATCTCTCTTCCGCTCTCATCTCTTCTTCTTACCGAAATCTCCCTTTCCTCTTTCCCTCTACCTTTGTTGCTCTTTTCCTCTTTCTTCTTTGGCCAAAACCCCAATTGTTTATTTCTTTTTCTTAAGCCGGACTTTCTCCTTTCTCCTTATGACCAAATATTACACCTCTCCTCCCCCACCTATTGTTTTCTTTTCCTCCTCATCTTTTCGATTTCTTCCCTAGTCAACTCTTTCCCTTTTTATTTGCTCTAATTGTCGAATCCTCCCTTTCTTTTGGGGCCGATCGTAGGGCTTACTTTTCATAGTTAATTCTCTTGTGCGTTATTGGTAAGTATAGTAGTGGAGTGATTCCCTTTTACCGGTTAATCTAAATGCTTACCCATTTTTCAGTTGGTGCTTAGGAACCTCTCGAAGGGTCTAACATTGGTGAGTACTTAGGTTAGGCGAACCGTTCCTCTTTGTTCGATCAAGTTGAGGTAAGTTGGTGATTGTGGTAACTTGAGATTAATCAATTGTGTAACAATGTATGCGATTAACTAAGATTTTTGGTCAAATCTAGGTTTTGGGTGCTCGTGGATTGTGGTACGTTTTCACAAATTAGATGTGTAATCACCCACCGCAATCTAGATTGGAAAAAAGCCGAAAACCCGTTAGCACTACGTTTGTCACCACACAGGTGTGCGATCTCTTGAGTGGTAAGCCCAACTTGCGATTCGTGGGAAAATTATCGAAATACCCTTAAAGAGCAAAATGACTGAAATACCCCTGATAGGTAAAATAACGAAAATACCCTCGATTGGTGAAAGATTGAAATACCCCCGAAGGGTAAAATGACTAAAATATCCTGGATGGGTAAAATGATCGAAATACCCCCGATGGGTAAAATGATCGAAATACCCCTAGGAGTTGAAATATGTGTATGACTGATTTGCTCTATGAGATATATACATGATTGTTAATGAGTATGACTTACTGCATCCACGTATGACTTATGACATGACATATTGCATGGGGCTGGGATTCTGATATAGGGAAAGTATATTGTACTGGTGGCTTTGCCACATATACTGTTACTGGCAGCTTTACTGCGATATTGGTGTGTTGGCTAGGTGGGTCGATTTTTATCCCCACATGGTGTGTCGGTTGCATCACTGCATTACTGTTACTATAATGGACTAAGGCCCACACTATACCGATACTGTATAAGGCTCAGGCCCAAACTGATTTCGCATGTTGCATAGTGATTGTCTAGAAGGGGATTACAGAATGAGTTTCAAAAACTCACTTTTTCCTTTTAACTGTGCATGGAATCCTCAGCCATAGACGATTCGGGGCTGTGAAGGACTCGGAGGTGGCCACACAACTACTGCTGATGTTTACATTTATTTTTTTTATTTTATTACTTGTTGGGCTTTGCTTTTGTAATAAGGCCTTTAATTTGGGTTTTTAACTTTAATTGGGCTTTGCTTACATACTTTATATTGCTAGTTAGGTGAAAATAAATTTTCAAAATAATTACGATTTTCAAAGACACAGACTTTAAACATTAGAGTTTTCAAATGCTTTCATGTTTAAAATCAACTTAATATAATAATAGCAATTAATAAGGCAAACTTTTTGTTATGTGTTTCGTTAAACATTACTAAAAAGGTTTCCAAACTTAAGAAACGAGTTTTATCAACAAGTTTATGTTTTGAGAAACATTTCAATGTGACACATCAGATACAGCCATAACGTCTAGGCCAGGTTTGGGGTGTTACATTTAGTGGTATTAGAGCTAGGTTACAAAACTCAACTGTGGAATGGGTTTTGAAAAAAAATAAAAAATATATATATTGGAATTTATGGAAAACTATTTGGAATTATTTTTTAAGGTTACAAGTGTGGCACACTGAGTCTCCAGCGCCGAATCTATAAGTTTCTATATCCTATAGACTGCTTAAACTAAAATATAGTGAGAGACTACTATAGATAGTGGGACTATACTGAAACTCTTTTGTTAGAGTAAACAGAAACTGTAGGAAAACTAGACACTGTAGGGAGACTCTTGTTTTACGAAAAAAACTATGATTACTGCTTTTTATAAGATATCTGTTAAAAATTACTGAAACTATAAACTGATGCATAAAACTTCTTAAAATAGATAATTCGATATTCGATATGAGCGGTAGGGGTACTCACGGAAGGGGTACACATGGTCGTGGTAGAGGCCGAGGAAATGCTAGGGCTGGGTCTTCAGCGTCAGGCCACATGTCTAATGTTGGGGCTAGGGAAGCACCAGCTTCACCGATGACTGAAACAGGATCATTCAATCGTACGGCTGGGGATGATGCACTATCCCAAGCTATGCTCCGTATTCTGGAAAGGGTCTTAGGGACCAGTATAGGTGTTGTGGGCCGTAGGTCAATATCAGAATGACTCCGGTCGAACGGAGCAGAATTTTTTAGGGGTATTTCTGGAGTAGCCCCTAATGTGGCTGAATACTGGTTGGAAGCCACGGAAAGTATAATGGATGATCTCGATTGCACTTCTGAGGAAAAGCTAAAAGGTGCAGTGTCTTTACTGCGAGACGAGGCCTATCAGTGGTGGCTTACTGTGAGAGAGGGTACACAGGCCGAACGGTTAACGTGGGATTTCTTTAAGTAGGCTTTTCAAGCAAAGTATGTGGGTGCAAGTTATGTAGATGCCCGAAGAAAGGAATTTTTGAGTTTGACACAAGGGAATAAGACTGTGGCAGAATATAAGGTAGAGTTCCTGCGACTGAGTCGCTATGAACGTGGGATAGTGGAAATTGAGTATGAGCACTGTGTGCATTTGGAGGATGGTCTTCAGGATGAGTTGCAACTCCTGATAGATCCGCAGAGGGAGCGAGATTTTGCTGCCCTTGTTGAAAATGCGAAAATTGCCGAGGATGTGAAGCACTCTGAGTGCCAGAATCGTGAGAAAGATAGTGTAACACCCCTTACCGGAGACCGTTCCTGGAGTTGAGTACGAGGCGTTACTCGACTTAACTTACTAGTTTGAGGCATAAAAATTTGCTTTTAAAATTAATTTCACTATTTACAACAAAGCTCTCCAATATCTTAGCAGTTACTATATTTATTATAAATCGAGCTACGAAACTCAAAATTTAGATCCGTAAATTTTCCATGAAACTAGACTCATATATCTTCTTAACATAAATTTTTCAAAATTTTTGGTTTAGCCAATTAGTATAGTTTATTAGTTAAAGTCTACCTTCTTTCGCTATTCGACTGTCCTGCCCTCTCGTCACTAAAATTCAATTTTCCTATTGTATGATTTTAATATGGTGTTCTCACTTGTTTCAAAAGAAAATATACTCATTAAGGAATCTAGAAATATAAACTAAAACTCATAATTATTTTTTTAGAATTTTTAATGATTTTCTAAAGTCAGAACAGGGGACTCCAAAAACCATTCTGACCCTGTCTAACCAAAATTCAAATATCTCAGAATATAAAATTCCTTTACCCATACCGTTATTTTTCTGTGAAAGTATACTTGATAATATTTAATTCTATATATCATTCACTCTCTAATTTATTTTATACTATACTTGGTGATTTTTCAAAGTCACGTCACTACTGCTGTCCAAAACTGCTTCATTGCAAATTTTTACTCTTTCATAATTTCTAGGGATAAACTATCACCTAGGCATTTATAATACCAAACATATTCTTACTTAGCCATTTTAATTTCTAAACATTATCACATATTTACACATCATCCTTTAGCAATATCATAAGGACATACATTCAAAATGACTAAGTCCTATACATGCCATAGCTCAAACATTGATCATCATAAAATATCGAGTTATTGTTGTTGATAGTGTGACCACTCTCCGACATCTTTAAGATCCCCGAATTAGATTTGCAATACTATAAAAGAAGGAAAATAAAAGAAGTCAGCATAAATCTTAGTAAGTTTACAAGCAAATAAATGACAACATTTAACACAAATAAATATACTCAAGTGTCATGATCTCTAATTTCCTCTTTACTTAATCTCTTACTCGTTCTCTTACTTGGTTACTTAGATAACTCATGATTATAATTTACTCTTCTCTTGCTGAATTGTTGGTTCTCAATTGATAACATAATATGTTCTTAACTGTTATAGCTCACCTGAATTTGCTATTTATGCTTTTCCCTGAAGTTTCATGGAACATAATTTGTTTACTAGCCCGTTGAGCCACATTGGAATAATAAGGATACTTAGGTCTCTTTTCTGATAATAGCATGCCAAAGACATGTCCCAGAAATGGTCTTACATGGGATGTTTCTTGTACTACCAATGCCATATCCCAGATATGGTCTTACATGGGAGTTCTCATATCGGTGCCCATGCCATGTCCCAGACATGGTCTTATGGGGGACCTCTCATCTTGGTGCCAACGCCATGTCCTAGACATGGTTTTACATAGGACCTCTCATAATCTCAATGATGCCAATGCCATGTCCCAGACATGGTCTTCCATGGGATCTCTTTACCCAAATGTCATGACATTTGTATCCGATACATTCCTAATGTTTCAACGGGACTTTTTAATACTAATTCTCTATCGTCTCATACTTGAGTCAACATTAAATAATTTCATAAAATAAATACATAATTGCTGGAAAATAGCAGTATTAATAATAATTATTGAAATATTGTATTTATTTACCGTAAACTTACCTCAGTACAAAATATGGCCAAACCCACACACTTAGTCTTCAACCTTATTCTTTCCTTTGCCTAACCTCGGATTCTGTTCTTCTTGATATATAATAGCAAATTTAGTTTATTTAATGCTCATATTTACCAAAACAGCCCTCGACTCTAACTTGGGCAAAATTATGATTTTTCCCCTAAACTTTTACATAATTACACTTTTTCCCCAAAGCTCGAAAATTAAACTTCATCTCTTATTCTTATGCTTTATAACATGCTGAACATTTTTCCCTTCTATGACAACATCAAATTCTTACTCTAACACTTACTTATGAACATTAGGTATTTTACCGATTATGTCATTTTACTCGTTTTCACTTAAAATCGCTTAGCAAAAGTTGTTTAACATAATTTAAGACTTCATATTCTACCATAAAACATCAACATAAACACATTTCACCTATGGGTATTTTTCCAAATATGAACCCCAGGTTAAATTATTGCTAGAATAAGCTAAATCAAGTTATCGGGGCTTAAAAACGTAAAGAACATTAAAAACGGGGCTTGGAATCACTTAATATGGAGCTTGGAAGCTTGAAAACCCTAACTATGGCTTCCCCCCTTGCTAATTTCGTCCAAATGAAGAAGATGAGGATTTTCCCTTTTAATTCATTTTAATTACCAAATTACCAAAATGCCCCTAACTTAAAATTTTCGTATTTCACTTATCTCATGTCCATTTTTGTCCATAACTTACCCAATGACCATATAAAGACCTCCAATTCAAAATTTCATAACGATTGCAACCTCTAAGATGTGGAACTCAACTTTTGTACTTTTTACAATTTAGTCCTTTTGACTAAATTGAGTGCCCAAACGTCAAAATTTTTTAACGAAATTTTTCCAAAATCATTCCGTGAAATTGTAGGCCATAAAAATATAGTAAAAACATAGTAAAAACATAGACACATGGAATACATTATGAATCTTCTCTAACTCAATTGGCAAAGCTAACCGATATGCTAAGGGCCCAATTCTTTCAGTTACCTCGAACGGTCCAATGAAACGTGGACTTAGTTTGCCTTTCTTGCCAAATCTAAAAATTTTCTTCCACGGGGATACTTTCAAAAACACTTTGTCACCAACTTGATACTCGATCTCTTTTCTTTTAAATCTACATAAGACTTCTGTCTGTCTGAAGCTGTTTTTAAACAATCTCTAATAACTTTTACTTTCTCTTCCATTTCTTTCACTAAATCAACCCCATAAATCTGATTTTCCTTAAACTTTGTCCAATACAAAGGTGTACGACACTTACGTCCATACAAAGGTTCATAAGGAGCCATCTTCAAACTCGACTAATAACTATTCTTATAGGAAAACTCTACCAATGGCAATTATTTCCCCCAACTGCCTTGAAATTCTAGAGCACAACAGCTGAGCATATCTTTAAGTAGTTGAATAACTCTCCCTGACTGACCATCGGTCTGAGGATGGAAAGCTGTACTGAAGTTCAACTTTGTACCCAAAGCTTCCTGTAATTTCCTCCAAAACTGTGAAGTAAATCTCGGATCTCAGTCTGAGATAATCGATAACGGTACCCTATGTAGTCTGACTATCTCTGAAACATACAATTCAAACAACTTGTCAAGTGAATAATCTATATGAACTGGGCTAAAATGAGCTGACTTCGTTAACTTATCAATCACAACCCATACTGCATCTTTCTTTTTCGGTGTCAATGGCAACCCTGCTACAAAATCCATGGTAACTAAGTCCTATTTCCACTCAGGAACTAACACAGGCTGTAATAAACCTGAATGTACCTGATGTTCAGCCTTCACCTGTTGACAGATCAAGCATCTAGAAACAAATTTTGAAATATCTCTTTTCATTCCTACCCACCAATACATTTTCTTCAGATCATTATACATCTTTATACTACCTGGATGAATAGACAAAGAACTGCTATGTGCTTCTTGTAGGATCTTCCGAATAAGCTCATCATTCTTTGGCACACATACTCTGTCTCTAAACATCAAACAACCATCAGAACCGATTTGAAAATCAGACTCTATTTCCAACTCGCACAGAGCTCTTTTAGCTTGCAACTCATTGTCATTTTTCTAAGCTTCATAGATTTCTTCGAGAAACATCGGTTTAGCCATCAACTCAGCTAAAATGGAACCATCATCAGATAAAGCCAAACTGGTATTCAAAGCTCTCAATGCGAATAAATATTTTCTACTCAAGCCATCAGCAACAACATTTACTTTACCTGGGTGGTAATCGATCACTAACTAATAATCTTTAATCACTCTAGCCATCTTATTTGCCTCAAGTTCAAATATTTTCGAGTCATCAAGTATTTCAAGTTTTTATGATCAGAAATATTCGACACTTCTCACCATACAAATGATGTCTCCAAATCTTCAACGCAAATACTATGGCAGCCAGCTCAAAGTCATGCGTTGGATAGTTTTTCTCATGCGGCTTTAACTGTCTGGAAGCATATGAGATGACTTTATCTTCTTGCATAAGTACACAACCCAATCCGTTCAAGGATGCATCACTGTAAATCATAAATTCTTTACCCGGTTCTGGTTGTACTAAAATAGAAGCTTCAGTCAACAATGCCTTTAACTTGTCAAAACTCTGCTGACACTTTTCAGTCCATTCAAACTTCACATCTTTCTGCAACAACCTTGTCAACAGGGTAGCTATCATGAAAAATCCCTTTACAAATCGTCTGTAATAACCAGCTAATCCAAGAAAGCTTCTAACCTCTGATACATTTCTAGGAGGCTTACAATTAACAATTGTTGAAATTTTACTTGGACCAACTTTAATACCATCACCTGAGACAATGTGCCCAAGGAATCCAACTTCCCGAAGCCAGAACTCACTTTTACTAAACTTGGCATAAAGCTTATTATCTCTCAAAATCTGTAAAACGGTTCTCAAATGCTCGGTATGTTCAATCTTATCACGAGAATAAATCAGAATATCATCAATGAACACAAATACAAATTTATCCAAGTAAGGTTTGAAAATTCGGTTCATTAAGTCCATAAAAATAGTAGGAACATTAGTCAAGCCAGATGGCATCACAAGAAATTCATAGTTACCATACCTAGTCCAAAAAGTAGTCTTCGGAACATCCGACTCTTTAACCCTTAACCGATAATAACCGGATCTCAAATCTATCTTGGAAAACACAGTAGCTCCCATCAATTGGTCAAACATATCATCAATTCTAGGCAGTGGATATTTGTTCTTTATAGTTACTTTGTTAAGCTGCCAATAATCTATGCATAATCTCATCGAACCGTCTTTCTTTTTCACAAAAAGCACTGGTGCACCCCACGAAAAACAACTATGCCTTACAAAACCTTTATCAGTTAATTCTTGCAACTGAGCTTTCAATTCTTTCAATTCCAACGGGGCCATTCTATAAGGAGTAATAGAAATAGGGGTTGTATCTGGAATCAACTCAATACCAAATTCAACCTCTCTAATAGGAGGCAAACCTGGTAATTCTTCCAGAAACACATCTAAATACCCACGTACCACTGGCACTGATTCAATTTTCAACTCTGGAACTCTAGTGTTCAATACAAAAGCAAGATAAGCTTCACACCCTTTTCTCAAACATTTTTAAGCAGACATAACAGAAATCATAGCGAGAGAACCATCTGACTCATCTGAATCAACCCGGATAATATCACCATTTTCACATTTCAACTCAATGTATTTCTTTCCGCAATTCACTTTCACATCATGGGTAGTCAACCAATCCATACCAAGAATCACATCAAACTCATCAAATGGCAATAGCATGAGATCGGCCGAAAAACAGTAACCTTTAATCATCAAAGGCAACTCTTACCTACTTTGTCTACTAACACATGCTGGCCTAATGGATTTGATACTTTAATTACAAATTCAGTAGATTCTATAGGCATGTTCGTACTAGGGATCAATCTCATACAAACATAGGAATGGTTCAAACCCGGATCAATCAAAGCAATAACATTAGTATCATAGAGAGAAAATGTACCCGTAATAACATCAGGGGAGGATGCCTCTTCACGAGCACAGATAGCGTATGTCCTTACGGGTGCTCTAACATCTGGTCTAGCACCTAAGTCTCTGGGCATACCCTTGTTACTTGCTCCAACTCCCAGATTCCTCTGTGGTCTGCCTCTAGTAGGAGCATTTCCCGATCTCGCGCTTGGTATTACTTCTCTTTTAACTGTTTCGGGACAATCCTGAATATAGTGATCTAGTGCACCACATCTAAAGCAAGCATTTTCATTTGCTCTACACTCTCCAGGATGACGTCTACCGTATTGGGCAAATTTTGGCCTAGGTGGCTAGTACTACCCGTACTTGCGACTGTAGTAGTCTGAGCTCTTGGACCCTCAAATCTTCTGCCTCTGTTTCGGCTAGAATACCTGGCTAAAAATTTTGATCCACTAGAGAACTCTCTAGCCCTCTTGGATGTAGACTGAAATGAGCTGCTCATTTACCTTTTCTTCGTGTCTTGTATTTCAATTTCAACTTTGCCCTTCTCTTTTTCTTTTAACAAATATTCTACCTTATAGGCTCTTTCAACTAGAACAACAAACTCTCTGTTTTCTAAAACACCCACTGACAGTCGGATATAATCATTGAGCCCATCTTCAAATCTCTTGCACATATTAGCTTCAATGGATACAAACTCCCGAGCATATTTACTAAGTCTGACAAATTCACGTTCATACTAGGTCAGAGTCATTTTACCTTGTTTTAACTTAAGAAACTCTTCTTTTTTGATCTATAAACCTCTGACTGATATACTTTTTACAAAACTCCTTCTGAAAGAAATCCCAAGTAATTCTCTCACTCAGTACCACTGACACAAGAGTCTTCCACCAATGATAGGCCGAATCTCTGAGACGTGAGACAACACACTTCATGCATTCTTCAGGTGTACAAGATAATTCATCAAAAACTCTGATAATATTCTCGAGCCAAAATTTAGCTTTCTCTGCATCATCATCTTTAGTAGCCCGAAACTCTTCAGCCCCTTGTCTTCTAATCTTATCAACTGGTGGTCTTTCTCTTATAACTATACCTGTGGCTGGGGAAGCTACATGGGGAAACTAAGAATCTTGAGGGGGTGGAGGTCTAACAGTCAGATTCGTACGAACAAACTCGGCAAACCAATCATTCATAGCTTGGAAGAAGGCTTCTCGAGCCCCTCCTCCCTGACTGACTGATACGGGCCTTTCATTACTATGGGGGCACCGTCCCTTCTACGGGAGCGGGCACATTACTCTCTACATCATCTGCACTAGCTCGTTCATGATCCATAACTATAAAAGAAAACATTTTAAAATCGTCAGGAGTTGTCACACTAACAAAATATAAGTATGGCATGTATAGCTAGACTCTTATTCACACTGAATGTTCCGAGAACTGACTAAACCTGCTCTGATACAAACAAACGTAACACCCCTTACCCGAGACCATTTCTGGAGTCGAGCACGAGGCGTTACTTGACTTAACTTACTAGTTTCAGGGATAAAAATTTGCTTTTAAAATTAATTTCACTATTTACAACAAAGTTGTCCAATCCCGTAATAGTTACTAAATTAATTATAACTCGAGCTACGAAACTCAAATTTAATTCCGTAAATTTTCCCTAAAACTAGACTCATATATCTTCTTACCATAAATTTTTCAAAATTTTTGGTTCATCCGATTAGTACAGTTTATTAGTTAAATTCCATCCTATTTCATTGTTCAACTGTCCTGACCTCTCATCACTAAAATTCAATTTTCTCATTGTATGATTTTAATATGGTGTTCTCACCTGGTTCTAAAAAAAAGTATCATTAAGGAATCTAGAAATATAAATTATAATTATAATTATTTTTTTAAAATTTTTAATGATTTTCTAAAGTCAGAATAGGGGACTCCAAAAACCATTCTGACCCTGTCTAACCAAAACTCAAATATCTCAGAATATAAAATTGCTTTACCCACACCGTTATTTTCCTAAGAAAATAGACTCGATAAGATTTAATTATATATTTCATTCACTCTCTAATTAATTTTATACTATCCCTGGTGATTTTTCAATGTCACATCACTGCGGCTGTCCAAAACTGTTTCATTGCAAATTTTTACTCTTTCATAATTTCTAGGTATAAACTATCACCTAGGCATTCATAATACCAAACATATTCTAACTTAGCCATTTTAATAGCTAAACATTATCACATGTTTACACATCATTCCTTAGCAATATCATAAGGACATACATTCAAAATGACTAAGTCCCTATACATGCCATAGCTCAAACATTGATCATCATAAAATACCGAGTTGTTGTTGTTGATAGTGTGAGCGCTTCCGACGTCTTTAAGATCCCCAAATTTAGCTTTGTAATACTATAAAAGAAGAAAAATAAAAGAAGTCAGCATAAAGCTTAGTAAGTTTACAAACAAATAAATAACAACATTTAACACAAATAAATATACTCAAGTGTTATGATCTCTAATTTCCTCTTTACTTAATCTCTTACTCGTTCACTTACTTGTTTACATAGATAACTCATGATTATAATTTACTCTTCTCTTGCTGAATTGTTGGTTCTCAATTGATAACATAATATGTTCTTCACTCTTATAACTCACCTGAATTTGCTATTTATGTTTTTACCTGAAGTTTCGTGGAACATAATTTGTTTACTAGCCCGTTGAGCAACATTGGAATAATAAGGATACTTGGGTCTCTTTTCTGATAATAACATGCCAAAGTCATGTCCCAGACATGGTCTTACATGGTGTGTTTTTTGTACTGCTAATGCCATATCTCAGATGTGGTCTTACATCGGAGTTCTCATATCGGTGCCCATGCCATGTCCTAGACATGGTCTTGTGGGGGACCTCTCATCTCGGTGCCAACGCCATGTGTAACAGCCTGAAATTGGGCCTAGTCCGAACAGTGGTTTTGGGACAACAAATGTAATATTTTGAAAATTTCTACAGTAAGATATTATCATTGGTATAGTAAAATAAGAAAATAAAGTGATAAAAAGGGTAATATTGAGTTATGTCAACATTGGGAAGTATATTATGACATATTAATTCAAGAAAAGATTAAATCGAAAAAGTGAGAAAAGTTTTGTGGGTCTAGAGTAAATATTCAAAAATTGAGGGGTTAAAGTGTAAATACAAAAAAGTTTAAGGACCAAAGGTGTAAATATTTTAAGGGTGGAATGATCTAGAAACTAAGAAAAATGAATGGATTAGGACGAAATTGAAAAAGGTGAAGAATTTTGAGGGACTAAATCGTAATTTTACCAAATTAAGTGATGACTCAAGGATGGAATTTTAAAAGATCATAAAAGGCAAAAAGGTCATTTAGAAGAGAGAGAAATCTAGGAGATAATGATGATGTTGGAGATATTTAAGATTAAATAAATAAATAAATATTAGTTTATTAATATTTTAATTTGATTTTTAAATAATATTTTATTGTTTTATTGTTTAGTATATATATGTGGAAAGAAAGATAAAAAAAACCAACCAACCCATCATCTTCCATGCATCCAACGTGAGGAGAAGAGAGAAAGAAAGAAAGTTTTGCTTTCTTTACAATTTGGTCCCTCCTTCAAAAAAATTACCATTTTCACCTAAAAATCAAAAGAATTTCAATATCCATCAAGAAAGAAATATAACAATGAGACTATGGGGAGCTAGAATATCAAGTTAGATTCAAGAAATAGAGGCTGGAGGAGAGAGAAAATCAAGTTAAAGATTGAAATCAATTGAGCAAGGTAAGAGCATCAATATTTCAATATATTTTTGAGTTTGATATTATTGACAAAGTATGAAATTTATGTTAATGTAGGGTTTTATTATATAAGGTTGTATGTTCTTGATATGTTAGTAAAGAGAAAATAAGAGAAAGTGATGAGAAATAGTGTAGAGAAGGAAAATAACAGTGTTATAAACTTAGTAATCAATATTTTGCACTAAAACAGTTTTAGACAAGAGCAGTTGGTTAACTTTGAAAATCACCATAAATTGTAGAAATCTAATTAGAGGATGAATAAAATATTAAATTAAATATTATTGAGTCTAGTTTCTTATAGAAGAAACGATGTAAGCAATAGAATTGTAAATCAAGAGATATAATAATTTTGTGAGACAAGGTCAGAATGATTTCGGGTTCCCCTGTACTAACTTTGGAAAATCATAAAAAATTGGATAAAAATAATTAGAGGCTTAAATTTATATTTTTAAATACTTAATTAGTCTATTTTCAATAGAAATAAATGGAAACATCATTAGAATTCTGTACGCGGAGATAATTAATTTTTAGTGAAGAAGGGTCGGAACTGTTAAACAGCAGAATAGGGATGATTTTAAAGAATAAACTGTACTTATTGGCTAAGGAAAAAATTCTTAACAGTTTATGGTGAGAACATATGTGAGTCTAGTTTCAGATAAAATTTACGGATCTTAATTTGGAGTTTTGTATCTGAATATATAAATAATTTAGTGACTACAACTCAAGTGGACAGCTTTGAATGAATTTATATAAGTAAATGGTGGAATTATAGATAATGTTACCTATAAGCATGTTATATACATTAAGGATGTGGAATGGAGAGGAGGAGGAGGAAAATATATGATTATTTAACTAGCATGAGTTTTCATTAAAAATGACCACTTTACATGTTTTAGGTCCAGGGACTAAATTGAACAAATGTGAAACTTTAAGGGTAAATTTGTAAAAATGTCAAAAAGTTACCAAATTGCATGAAATGGATTGGTAATTTATCTAAATTACAAAATTGAATGATATTTAGAACATTTTTGGGTGGAAATATGAGAAAAATAGAAAATTTCCAAAATGTCCCTGAATTTTGGTATTTCTGCAATTTAGTCCGGTGAGCTTGTATGAGCTATATTCTATATAATTTTAATTGAAGTGAATGCTATTTGGTAATGAATATTATATATGTGTGTGTTTTATTATTGGAATCGAATTATTATTGGTAATATGTATAATTATTTAATGCATTTAAATGATTATCGGAAGCTCGATTGGGTTGAAAGCTTGTTGGAGATATATCACATTATCCATTGGTTCTATTGGTAATTTTGGATGATTTGATTCTGGTTATAATGACTTGTATAAGTTAAATTGGTTAATTTTAGCTCATAAATGTTTTGATTTTAATTGGTCATAAATATGAACGGTTGATGAAATGAAATGTCTGAAAATTAATTTCTAAACTCCGGTAATGATGTATAACCCTATTCTGAAGAAGGATACGGGTTAGGGGTGTTACACCATGTCCCAGGCATGGTCTTACATGGACCTCTCATAATCTGAATGATGCCAATGCCATGTCCCAGACATGGTCTTACATGGGATCTCTTTACCCAAATGTCATGACATTTGTATCCGATACATTCCTAATGTTTCAACGGGACTTTTTAATACTAATTCTCTATCGTCTCATACTTGAGTCAACATTAAATAATTTCATAAAATAAATACATAATTTCTGGAAAATAACAGCATTAATAATAATTATTGAAATATTCTATTTATTTACTGTAAACTTACCTCAGTACAAAATATGGCCAAATCCACCCACTTAGTCTTCAACCTTATTCTTTCCTTTGTATAAACTCGGATTCCGTTCTTCTTGAGCTATAATAGCAAATTTAGTTTATTTAATACTCATCTTTACCAAAACAGCCCTCGACTCTAACTTTGGAAAAATTATGATTTTGCCCCTAAACTTTTACATAATTACACTTTTGCCCCAAATCTCAGAAATTAAACTTCATCTCTTATTCTTATGTTTTATGACATGCTGAACATTTTTCCCTTCATTGACAACATCAAATTCTTACTCTAACACTTATGAACATTATGTATTTTACTGATTATGTTGTTTTACTCGTTTTCACTTAAAATCGCTTAGCAAAAGTTGTTTAACATAATTTAAGACTTCATATTCTACCATAAAACATCAAAATAAACACATTTCACCTATTGGTATTTTTCCAAATATGAACCCTAGGTTAAATTATTGCTAGAATAAGCTAAATCAAGTTACCGAGGCTTAAAAAACATAAAGAACATTAAAAACGGGGCTTAGAATCACTTAATATGGAGCTTGGAAGCTTGAAAATCCTAACTGTGGCTTCCCCCTTGCTAATTTCGTCTAAATCAAGAAGATGAGGACAGTTTTCCATCTTTTTCCCTTTTAATTCATTTTAATTACCAAATTACCAAAATTCCCCTAACTTAAAATTTTCCTATTTCACTTATCTCATGTCCATTTTTTTCCATAACTTAACTAATGACCATTTAAAGATCTCCAGTTTAAAATTTCATAACAATTGGACACCTCTAACATGTGAAACTCAACTTTTGGACTTTTTACAATTTAGTTCTTTTGACTAAATTGAGTGCCCAAACATCAAAATTTTTGAACGAAATTTTCACAAAATCATTCCGTGAAATTGTGGGCCATAAAATATAGTAAAAATAAATTTTTCCTCATCGGATTTGTGGTCCCGAAACCACTGTTCTGACTAAGCCCAAAATTAGGATGTTATAGATTGGGGCAGGTTTAGGAGGGATTCAGGTAGGCCTAAAATGAAGGCAAGGTTTGATGGGCCAGTCTAAGCTAGGTTACTATTGCTAGACCACAGCCTTGTGCTAATTGTGGGAGACATCATCTAGGTGAGTGTTGGAAGAAGATTGGGGCATGTTTCCGATGTGGGTCCAAGGAGCATCAAGTTAAGGGTTCTCCTCAAAGGCCTACTCAGATGCAAGCTGCAGGTTAGGGTTTTGTTCAGCTAGTGAGAGGTGGTCAGTAGCCACTAAAGGGCCGTGGGCAGGTTAGAGGTGGAAATGGTGTGGGACAAGGTCATGGAACGTATGACAGAAGGGTTGGTAATACTGAGGTTAGGCAGCGAGCATGGTATATGATGCTCCTCACCGAGAGGATGGTGACGCGCCAGATGTGATAACCGGTACGTTCTTAATTCATAATGTACCTTACACTGCTTTGATTGATATAGGGTCTACGCATTCATACATTGCATGCACTGTATCTGGCACCTACGGTATCATGTGTGAAAGTGTTGTTAATGAGATGACTGTGTTAAGTCCACTGGGACAATCAGTAAGAGTAGACAAGTTGTTCAGAGATGTGCCCCTTGAGGTTCAAGGAGTTATATTTTTAGTAGATTTGATGGAGCTACCATTTGGTGAACTTGACCTAATCTTGAGGATGGATTGGTTGGTTAAACTCCGTGAAAATTTAGATTGTGCTGCTAAGTGGATGGTATTAAGGATGAGGAGGTGGCTGTAGTTGGGGAGCAAAGGGACTTTCGGTCTAATGTGATATCTGCATTAATGGTCGAAAAATTGGTTCGCAAGGGTTGTGAAGCGTTTCTAGCTTATATTGGTGCATCTGATTCTAAGGGTCCTTTTGTTGGAAATGTTAGAACTGTTAAAGAATTTTTCGATGTTTTTCTTGATAAACTTCTTGGGTTGCCTCCGAGTCGCGAGGTTGAATTTGGAATTGAGCTCCTGCCAGGAATGACTCCAATGTCCATTGCCCCTTATAGGATGGCACCGAAGGAGCTGGTGGAATTAAAAGCTCAAATCCAAGAATTGTTGGATTGAGGATTCATTCGACCTAGTGTGTCTCTGTGGGGAGCACTAGTGTTGTTCGTTAAGAAGAAGGATAGGACCATGCGCATGTGTATTGACTATCGATAATTAAACAAATTGACTATCAAGAATAAGTATCCTTTGCATAGGATAGATGATTTATTTGATTTGTTGCAAGGAGCTTCGATTTTCTCCAAAATAGATCTTCATTCTGGGTACCAGCAGTTAAGAGTTAAGGAGGCTGATGTATATAAGACTGTGGTTAGGACTCATTATGGTCATTACGAGTTCCTAGTAATGCCGTTTAGGCTGACGAATGCACCGGCTGCCTTCATGGATCTAATGAACCGAGTATTTCAACTGTACTTAGATCGATTCATGGTGGTATTCATAGAGGATACCTTGGTGTATTCGAGAACCAAGGATGAGCGTGATGCACATCTCTGAATTGTTCTGCAGATTTTAAAGGAGAAACAACTTTATGCTAAGTTCAGCAAGTGTGACTTTTGGCTGCTAGAAGTGACATTTCTGGGTCACGAGGTATCTGCCGAAGGGATTAGGGTAGATCCTCAAAAAATTGAAGCTGTACTGGATTGGAAACTACTTAAGACCGTATCTAAGATTTGAAGCTTTCTAGGTGTGGCAGGGTATTATAGACGTTTTGTTGAGGGGTTTTCCTTAATTGTTTCACCTCTGACTAAGTTGTTGCGTAAAAGGGTACTGTTTAGCTGGACTGATAAGCAGCAAGAAAGTTTTGAGAAACTAAAGAAAGTTCTAACTAAGGCCCTTGTCTTAATACAGCCAAAGTCTGGGAAGGAATTCACTGTCTACAATGATGCATCATATGTTAGTTTGGGTTGTATGCTGATGCAGAAGGGTAAGGTGATTGCTTATGCCTCTCGTCAGCTTAAGCCTCACGAGGCGAATTACCCTACTCATGATTTAGAGTTAGTTGCGGTGGTGTTCGCACAGAAAATTTTGAGGCACTATCTCTACGGTGAGAAGTGTATTATCTACGCAGATCACAAGAGCCTTAAGTATCTCATCACTCAAAAGGAGCTGAATCTTAGGCAGCGAAGATGGATGGAGCTGCTTAAAGATTATGATTGCTCGATTGAATATCATCCTGGTAAGGCTAACGTAGTAGCTGAAGCTTTGAGCCGTAGGGTTGTATTTGAATTGAGAGCGATGTTTGCTTGTCTCAATTTGTTTGATGATAGTAGTTTGCTGGCTGAGTTGCAAGTTAGACCGATGTGGACTGAATAGATTAAGGGTAAATAGTTGATGGATGAGTCATTGGTTCCTCGTTTCCGTTAGGTTGAAAATGGGGAAACTTCAGATTTTGGGTTGCATAGTGAAGGATTATTGTGCTTCCGTGGGCGAGCCTGTGTACCGAAAGATAATGATTTGAGGTAGTCTATACTGCGAGAGGCGCATAGTAGTCCTTATGCTATGCATCCAGGCGGGAATAAAATGTATCAAGATCTTCGTGAGTTGTACTGGTGGCCAAGACTGAAATGTGAAGTAATTGATTTTGTGGGTAAGTTTTTAACTTGCCAGCAGGTGAAGGCTGAACATCAGTTACCTTTAGGGTTGCATCAGCCGGTTAAAATTCCACTTTGGAAGTGGGAGAGAGCAACCATGGATTTTTTGAGTGGGCTTCCCTTAACGCTTACTAAGAAGGATTCGGTATGGGTTATTGTAGATCGATTGACTAAATGTGCTCATTTCATACCAGTCTATACTGATTACTCTTTGCAGAAGTTGGCTAAACTGTATGTGGCTGAGATTGTAAGGCTGCATGGGGTACCGGTTTCTATTATATCAGACAGAGATCCTCGCTTTACGTCTCGATTTTGAAAGAAATTACACGAGGCTTTGGGTTCTAGACTGGACTTTAGTACTGCGTTTCATCCCCAGACAGATGGTCAGTTAGAGACGGTGATTCAAATATTGGAAGATATGTTAAGATGTTGTGTAATGGATTTCTGAGGCAACTGGGAAGATTATTTGCCACTAGCAGAGTTTGCGTATAATAATAGCTACTAGTCCAGTATTCAAATGGCACTGTATGAGGTGTTATATGGTCGTAGGTGTCGAACTCCTACTTATTGGACTGAGCTAGGCAAGCGGCGAGTTCTGGGGCCAGAGTTAGTTTCTGATACTGAAGAGAAGGTGAAATTGATTCGAGACCAATTGAAGGAAACATCTGATAGGAAAAAGTCCTACGTGGATCTTAAATGTCGAGAGATTGAGTATTTTATGGGGGACTTCGTATTTCTCAAGGTCTCCCCATGGAAAAAGATATTGAGGTTTGGGTGGAAGGGTAAGCTTAGCCCTAGGTTCATTGGATCTTACCGTATATTAAAGCGTATGGGACCAGTTGCATATCAGCTTGAGTTTCCTCCAGAGTTAGACTGGATTCACGATGTGTTCCACATCTCTATGCTAAGGTGTTATCGCTCTGATCCCACACACATTGTACCAGTCGTGGAGATTGAGGTTAGGCCAGATCTGACTTTCGAGGAGGAGCCTGTGCAGATTTTAGATCGTGAGGTTAAAGTACTAAGGAAGAAATCTATTCCTCTAGTCAAAGTGCTTTAGCATAATCAGAGTTCAGAAGAAGCCACGTTGGAACCCAAAGAGGCGATGCGACAGTAATACCCTCATCTTTTCTGATCAGGAAAATTTCGAGGCCGAAATTTCGTTAGGAGGGGTAGAGTTGTAACACCCTAAATTTTAAGTCTTTAATTTTTGCATGGTTTGTCACTAATTGTTTGTTTGCATTAGTAGTTAAGTAATTTGGGTGTGTTTGGAAGTGTGTGAGGAGCCTGGGTTCAAGCATTGGCTTTTCCAGAATTTTTAGTTTTTCCCTTAAATCAATCTGGACGCTGGTTTATAGGCTTTATAAATATTAGTGTTGGTTTTATGTCGTAAAAAGAGCTTGTGGTTTAGTGGCAAGGTGGTGTATTATGTATTATAAGGTCTGAGGTTCAAGTTCTGGGTTGCGCAATAGGGTATTTATTTTGCTGCTTGAGCCGTGTAAGTGGCAGATTTGGAGTGAAATACTGCCGAAGGAAGTTTGAACTAGTCATAGAGGGAGTTGAGGAGAAATCGGTGGAGTGATAAGGGAAGAGATTTGAGGAGATAATGGAGGAGTTGTTGAGAGGAAGAGTTGTGTCGAAATTGGACTCTAGCACTCTAGAAAATTCTGCTAGGGGGATTGCTAGTGCGGAATTGGTCTTTAGGCTGCTGAGGCTTCCAGTATTGGAGAGTTTTCCCTCTCTCGTACTTGAAAATTTTGATCAGTTTCGGTTTACCTATCTACGATTGGTACAAATTTTGCCAAGTTCTCAGGTGCGTTACTGCTCTTCGTCTCTCTTTCCTTCTTGCTATTGGCTGAATCTCTCTTCCCCTCTCCTCTCTTCTTCTTGCCAAAATCTCCCTTTCCTTTTCCCCTCTACCTTTGTTGCTCTTTTCCTCTTTCTCCTTTGCCCAAAACCCCAATCGTTTATTTCTTTTTCTTAAGCTGAACTTTCTCCTCTCTCCTTGAGACCGTATATTACACCTCTCCTCCCCCACCTCTTCTTTTCTTTTCCTCCTCATATTTTCGGTTTCTTCCCTATTCAACTCTTTCCCTTTTTATTTACTCTGATTGTCGAATCTTTCCATTCTTTTGGGGCCGATGGTGGGGCTTACTTTTCATAGTTAATTCTCTTGTGCGTTATTGGTAAGTATAGTTATAGAGTGATTCCCTTTTACCAGTTAATCTAAATCCTTACATGTTTTTCAGTTGGTGCCTAGAAACCTCTCGAAGGGTCTAATGTTGGTGAGTACTTTCGTTAGGCGAGCCGTTCCTCTTCGCTCGATCAGGTTGGGGTAAGTTGGCGATTGTGGTAACTTGAGATTAATCGATTGTGTAACTGTATATGCGATTAACTAAGATTCTTGGTCAAATGTAGGTTTTGGGCGCTCGTGGATTGTGGTGCGTTTTCACAAATCAGGTGTGTAATCACCCCACCGCAATCGTAGATCGGCGAAAAGTCAAAAAGCCATAAACACGGCGTTTGTGACCACACGGGCGTGCGATCGCTCAAGTGGTAAGTCCAACTTGCGATTCGTGGGCAATTGTCTGAAATACCCCCGAAGGGTAAAATGACCGAAATACCCCCGAAGGGTAAAATGACCGAAATACCCCCGATGGGTAAAATGACCGAAATACTCCAGATGGGTAAAATGATCAAAATACCCCTGAAGGGTAAAATGACCGAAATACCACCGAAGGGTAAAATGACCGAAATACCCTTAAAAGGTAAAATGTCTGAAATAACCCCAAAGGATAAAATGATCGAAATACCCCCGATGGGTAAAATGACTGTTATACCCCTAAGAGTTGAAATATGTGTATGACCGGTTTGCTCTATGATATATATACATGACTGTTACTGAGTATGACTTATGACGTGAGATATAGAGGAAGTATATCAGATGGTGGCTTTGCCACATATATCGTTATCGCGACTTTCTTTGCGTTCATCTTGGCGACTTTATTGCGATATTGGTGTGTTGGCTGGGTAGGTCGATTTTTATCCCCACATAGTGTGTTGGTGGTTTGGAGTGGTGTGTTGGTTAGATTGGGATGGGATGGGTTGCATCATCCGTATTATCTTTATCAGAATGGGCTAAGGCCCACACTGCATCGACATCAGATAGGCTCGTGCCTGATCGATTCTGCATGTTGCATAGTGATTGTCTAGAAGGGGATTACACACTGAGTTTCAAAAACTCACTCTCTCCTTTTAACTATGCAGGTAATCCTCAGCCATAGATGATTCGGGGCTGTGAGGGACTCAGAGGTAGTCACACAACTACTGCTAATTTTTACATTTGTTATTTATTTATTTTATTAATTGTTGGGTTTTGTTTTTATAATAAGGCCTTTAATTTGTGTTTTAACTTTAATTGGTATTTGCTTACATACTTTATAATGCTAGTTAGGTGAAAATGAATTTTCAAAATAATTACAGTTTTCAAAGACACGGACTTTAAACGTTAGAGTTTTCAAATGCTTCCGCGTTTAAAATTAACTTAATATAATAATAGCAGTAATAAGGCAAACTTTTGGTTATGTGTTTCATTAAACATTACTAAAGAGGTTTCCAAACTTAAGAAATGAGTTTTATCAACAACAAACAAGTTTTATCAACTAGTTTATGTTTTCAGAGACATTTCAATGTGACACACCAGATACGGCCATAATGTCTAGGCCGGGTTTGGGGTGTTACAACATGGTGTGTTGGTGGTACGGAGTGGTGTGTTGGCTGGATTGGGCTAAGGCCCACACTATTTCTGTATTGGGCTAAGGCCCATACTATTTCTGTACTGGGCTAAGGCCTACACTGTTACTATATCGGGCTAAGGCCCACACTATACTGTTACTGAATAGGGCTCAGGCCCAGACTATTACTGCATTTGTAGGCTAACTATTTGGTAGGGGATTACACACTGAGTTTCATAAACACACCTTCTCCTTTTAACTGTGCAGGCAATCGTCAGCGATAGGCGATTCGGTGCTGCGAGGGACTTAGAGGTGGCCACACAACTGCTATTGTTTACACTTGTTTTTTATTTTAATTAAATTTATATGTTGGGTTTTGTTTTTTTAATAAGGCCTTTAAGTTAGTTTAAAGTTTTAATTGGGTTTTTGCTTACTTACTTTAAACTGCTAGTTTAGGAGAAGACGAATTTTTAAAATAATTACTATTTTCAAAGACACGAGTTTTAAACAATGGAACTTAAAAAGCTTCAGTGATTTTAGACCAACTTATTAAAACAAGATCAGATAAGAAGACAAACGTTTTGACTAGTTGATTTGTTAAATAATAATAAAAGGGGTTTATTTTAAACTTAGAAACAATTTCTTTTCCAACGAGTCCAATTTTCGAAAGACACTTCAATGTGATACGCCGGATCTGACCATAACGTCTAGGCCGGGTTTGGGGTGCTACACCCCTGTAACCCCCCAAACCTGGCCTAGACGCTATGTCCAAATTTTGGAGGCCACCTTAATTTTGTTGAAATAATTTTTCTTATTAAAAACATTTATGAAAACCTAGAATTGATTTCTTAATAATTTAATATTATTGTAAAACATTTAGTAAAACATGTTTATTTTGGAAAAATTCACTAATTAAATCAAATTATCATCGTAAAGCATTTAAATAGGAAATTTGAAACATCAATTTTGAACGTTACTTATAAATGGTCTAGATGTAAGTCATTTGTAGTGGACTTTTAAAAATAATTAAAACATTTATAAGTTCATCTATTATGCATGCAAAGCATGTAACACCCCAAAATAGGGCCTAGGAGTTTTAGGGATAATTTAGGAATTTTAGCTTTAGAGTGCTCGGGAATTTCACTAGCTTGGTATTCGAAAATATTTTTCTCTATGGTTTTTAGAAAATCAAGTCAATTATTGAAAAAGGTGTTTAAAATATCATTAATTTTGAAATAAGGACTGATTTGTAAAATGGTTAAAATTGTGAGTTTTTAAGAGGCAATTAAACCAAAATTTACCTATCTCTTTCCCCACCTAAAAACCTTCCCCCTTATTCTTGTGTTTGTGGTCCAATGCTTCTCCAAATCCTCATTCATTTTTCTTTGTTAAACCTCCACCCTATTGATTTCTATCATCACCCAAGCCATAAACCTCCATATAAGTTAAGAAAAACACCCAAAAACACCATAGCTTTCTCCATTGTCAAGTTGGGTTTTTTTGGGGTTTTTAATCAAACACTTCATTTTTCATCAAATAAGGTAACCATTTATCTTTCTATTAATTCTAAATGTTATTTAGTCTTTAAAACCAAGTTTTTAGCCGTTAAATCACATGTTTTAAATAAAAGCCAAAAATTGGGTCGTTAATGGTGGATTTTGGGATTTTGAGTAAAAATGTGGTTTTAAAGTGTTTTTCAATTAGTTTTGACATGATTAAGAGTTTTCTAAACTTACTTTGACGTTTCATTAAAAAAATATTGAGTTTTAATGAATTTTTAAAAAATAACTAAGAACATGACAAAAAAGTCGATACCATGTATTGAGTAGTTTTGTGTAGTTTAAAGGTTGGGCATTAGTCGTTGATGAATAATTAGATGAATGAAACTCGTTTTAGGTGAAAATTTAAGTGTAGATCGAGATATTTGGATTTCAAGTTGGTTATGTTAAAGGTTTCAGCTACATGAGAACATAGCTTAGGCTTACATTTTTTATTGCTTGTAGTGAGTCCTTAGCTGATTTTTGAATGTATTGTTGTGTGAATTATTGTGTTGTAGCTTCAGATTTGTTAGGACCTTCTACGAGTAGAGATAAAGGTAAGGAAAAGCTAGTTTGAGCTTTTGGCTTTTCGATGAAAGCGTATTGGTGAGTGTTTGAAATAATTGCTTGTGGACATGATTCAATGTGTTATTTGGGAATTTAGTAGTAGCCTAAACCCCTAGTCTATATTTCGAGTGTAAGCTTTCTCACACCTATGTTATCTTGTGAACAATGTGCTTATCTGTTTGTGAATATGTGAATTGAGATTAGATACTAGAACATGTGATACGCGGTTATGATAACTGTTGTGAAACTGCAAATATTTACATGTTATGTATATATTAAATGTTAGTGACAGTGTTTTCCTAGAGATGCAAATATGCAGTGATAGTGCACAGATAATTGGTAAATGATATGTGTTTGATTTAAGATATTTTAGCCTTGTGTTCTTGAAACCATTGGATATAGTTGGCATGCCATAACATTGTGAGTACTCACCTGTATGTACAGTGATTTTGGGTGTTGGGGCCCTGGACATGTTGGAGGGATAAGGGAATGTGAGCTAAGCTCCATTCAACGGGACATGTGAAGGGAAATAAAGACTGTTAGTTTTATGCTTCACTTTTGGGACATGTTTGACTTTATGAGTCTATGTGGTGTGCTTGAGATTCGTGTATCCGATGAGTGATGATAGAACTCACATTTATGTTTCATAGCTCAAGTGCCAAATTATCTTTAGTTATGAATATGTATGTATTGTGATATGTGTTTATATGATATGTGATCGTTATGCAATTTATCTATAAACATGTTTTTGAGTATTGTGATATATGTTTGAATGTTATGTGATTATATGAGTATTGTGACACCCCAAACCAGACCGGGATGGACCAACCCAAATTCGAAACGTTACATTAGACACCGAAGTGACTCTCCAGCTAACAACCACCCGACGTGCACCTCAACCTTATAACACCTCATTTATGACTATTTAACTATCATTTATTAATGTGGAAGTAATTTGTGAACCATTTTAAAACTTTTTCTAAGTATTTAAAACTAAGGGTATTTTGGTTATTTTACCACCTAAGGTTAAACTATCCTGATTTTGTTTTTAAATATTTACTGACCTTTTTTAGTTAAATTATGCATGCTCTAAAAATTTTACCTTAATTGAGTTCATTTACTATGTTTAATTCAAGTTTTATTATTAGGGACTAAATCATAACTTTTACAAACTTTTAGTACATTTTTCAAATTAAAAATTAAGATAGTTTCTACCAAATATTAACAGTTATAAGTCTACTCCTAAAATATTACCAAGTTTCCCTATCATTAAAGGCTTCAATTAATCTAATAAAGTTTGAAGACTAAATTATAGATTAAGCAAATTAGAATACTAGATTACAAAATCCAAAAATAAAATCCCCAAAAACCGACACACCCGCATGAAAAGACACAAGCCCGTGTGTAAACCATTGCACCGGTTTCGTCAAAAATTTATTTTAATTTCCCGATTACATATTTTACATACCCATTAAACTTCAAATAGCTACAATTAATTACCATAAACATCTACACATCTCCAATTTAATTTATTTACAACAAATATGTAACAATTAACCAAAATTTAACACCCAGTTACACGCTTAGTAAACACCAATTAATTCACACAAGTTGTATATCTTAGTCGCAAGCAATCCACTCCATGGTAAGCTTCAATAAACATTGTTAGTATAAAGTACATGCTTTATACACTATGTTATCAACCACCATATAAAAACTAATCAACATACCATAAATCAAACATCAATTAAACATAAAATCATGTATTAAAGCAATTATGGAATCACCAAAATTTATTGTCCAATGTCCATTACAAGTAAAATAACATTAGGCCTAAAAGCATCACAATGCCCCTATATAGTCTCTAAAGTAAATCTCTTAAGCCACTATCGAGCCTTATTCTTGGATCGCCCTTACACTCGCTTCTTGACTCCTTACACCCAAAAATTCTCTGCATGAATTGTTAGAGTGTGAGCTTAAAAATCTAAATGAATAATAGTAAAAACATGAAGTAATTTGCACCCAATCATGCATAAATCAAAGCAATTAAGTATTAAATTTTCAGTCACAACATGTTAACATTTCACCATAACATCACATGCTATTTCAAGAATTAAGAATCAAATTTTCCATGGCATGTAAAATCATCTTTTAACACATAAACATTCAATTATATTGGTAGAATCAATCAATTATATTGGCATAATACATCCATGGCAATAAGTAAACGTGTGATCATACATTGGATAAACAGATCTCCGAACTCCCACAAATCAAATACAATCCTCCAAATTGAGCGGGCTAAAGCCACACGCTCCCTTATAGCCACTCAAATAACCCGATGAGTGGAAACTTAAGCTCAACAGTACCTTATCCACTCCAAACAAATCAGTCCACCAAGAGTCATATGCTCAGAATATCACAAATAATGGTGAGTACTCACAAATCCTATGGCATACCAACTATATCCAATGAATGCACCATGCAATGTTGCCAATATAATCATACATACAAGGCATAAAATTTGATGCTTAATCATTTAATTTAGGGTGTTAAAATGCAAGCAAAAGCATGTTGTTAAGAAATTTTAACATCAATAAAATTAAGCATAGCAAATATCAATTTCCTAAAATTCATATATCAATTCGAACATCTTTATCAAATCTTCAATAAATCAGCAATTCATGCTCCAAATATCAATTTATTCCATACAATTTAATCATGCTAAAAGCATAATACACAACTTACCAAACCAATTGTCATTTTCAGTATTTTATAAAATAAAACCTATTTTTCAAATCCAACCATCCAATATGTAATTAAGTCATTAATAACACCAATTAAACCTTTAATTTAACACATAATTAGACTAATTTATCAAATTGCCCTTAATATCACTCATATCCACACTTAGCTCTTTAAGCAAAAATCTGTTTAAACAAGAAAGTTTGAGCTTCAATTCTGATTTGCACGTTCCTCCTCTTAATGTGGATCTTTAATAAAGACAAAGTATGCATTATAATCACTTTAATGTGGATCTTTAATAGAGACATCCATTAATATTTGGATTCCAGCTCAAAATTAAAGATTCATAATTGTTGATCCTCAAGTTCAAGAAAGAAGAAATTAAAGTTAAAAATTCATTATAATCACTTTAATTAACAAAAAATGATTGAAATCAACTTAAAAAGAAGTTTAGAGATGATGATTTCCTTCAATTGAACTCAAATCATTGATTTGGAAGTTTGAATCAAAATGCTTGAAGAAATTTGGATGACTTTTTGCCCAACTTTGAAAATTATTTCGAGAGATTTTAGAGAGAATTTTGGGAGAGAAGATTTAGATCTATTCTCTGATGTTTGGTTTATGAAAACAAGCAAAAAAATGAGATAAAAGCTCTCAATTCAGGTGAAAAATGAGTGAAAAGTGAGGCACTTGTAGAGTTTTTAAAATTGAGAACCCCCACTTGATTTTCAAAATAAAGGGAATCTATCATCAGGCCACTCTCCCTTTTCCCTTGTTTTACAATTTCCTCATTTCCCTCCAAAAATTTCTAAAATATAGTTTATTTGCTATAAAACCTCTTACACATTTCCCTTGTTTTTCAAATCACTCTCATTTAATTAATATTTTAAATCACTCAATTAAACCCTCATTTTAAATTATTTTTAAATTCCAATTTAACCCAAAATATTTATTTTACCCAAAATTATTTAAAATTATAAAATTAATTTCTCTAAAATATTTTTATTTTTAGGATATTATTTACCGATTTTTATGAAATTAAGCTAACTAATTAAGAATATAAATCACTAATTAATGAGATTAATTCTCAATTTTCATTCAGAACCGGGTAAACTTACCCGAAACAACTAGACCTACTTTCAGGGCCTTACAAGTATTGTGATATATGCTTAAATGGTATGTAATTATATGAGTATTGTGATATATGCTTAAATGTTTTGTGATTATATGAGTATTGTAATATATGCTTAAATTTTATGTAATTATATGTGTAATGTGATATATGCCTAAAAGTGAATATGTTTACCATGTAAAATAACTAGTAATAATGCACGAGTAAGTACAATATGACACTAGAGTTGGAATTGTTGAGATTATGCTATATGGTTGTTTCGTTGATTCTTAATGAATTGTTTGCATGGTAGCTATTCTAGGCATTCACTAAGCTTGTCAAGCTCACCTACTCCCTTCTTAAACCATTGCAGATTAGTAGTGTGTTGGTGTAAGCAGTGTGGTTCCAAGGGGTGATCCAAGCAAGTCCATTTCTGTTATTTCGTAGGTGTTATTGTTATTTGTTTATGTTTCGAGAATAAGGCAATGTGGTAGATTTTTACTGATATTTCCCATGATTTCTTGGATGTTTATATAGATTATTTGTTCCTAAGTTTATGGCATTCATTTTGTATTATGTTGATTATTGCTTGGACTTACTTTCAATGTTTGAGACTATTACTACTGTCGTTTTGATATTTATTTGATGATAATATGATAGCATGCTGAATGGGTACCAGTTGGAATGACTTATATACTTAAAAATGTGGTACTTTTCTGGTTGTAAAAATGATACCTCTGAGATATTTCGATGTGCAGGAGTCATAATCGTAATTTGGTATCGATAACATACCACGAGTATCAATATTTAGGGCAATTTTATCGATAATTTTTCAATTGTATCAATATTTTGCAGGTTTTGATTTTTAGACGAGAAACAAAATACTGCTTTGGTACTGATTTTCCATATGATATCAATATCGTGCACAGAAAATATCGATACCCAAGTTCTAGTATCGATACCTACGTGATTGTCTTGTAAATTTTGCTAAGTGGTCCTTATGCATGTTTAATTATTATAAGTTTATTTAAAGTATGTTCGGCATGTTTTCATGATGGTTGATATATGTTTGACTACAAATTTATAGGATCACTGATAAAGAGGATGATTTCTTAATATTGTGAAAATTTACTGTGAACATGACATGAGACGATGGTGTGACATCCTGATATTCGGGCTTAGTGACCAAGCCAGGCATAGGGTGTTACAAAGCAGTTAATATATCAAAAGTATAAATAACCCAAAAATAGTGCAAAGTCTAATGTCCAAAACAATCCCAAAATATTTTTAAATACTTTATTTTAAAATAAATCCAAGAATCGTCTCTATATAATGCATCTAAGCTCTACACTCGTGTATTATCTGAAAAGTTTATGAAAACTAATGGGTGAGCTAATAAGCTCAGTGTGAGTTTTATGACAAGATAAATATCAATTATCACATAAAACATCTCAATATTATAATCACAAACATATTATTCAAATATACAAACTTTTATGGACATGATGATGTCAATGCAAATTTTAGTAAAAATAATTATGCATATTTTTCGAAACATCCTACCCATCATCGCTACAAAGCAAAAGGAGTTCCCCATAACTCATCCATCCAAAACACACTAGCATATATGTGGACAAGCCACAAAATTTGTAGACAATCAGCCAATACACATAGTTGTGGACAAGCCACCAAAATCGCAGATGAGTTGCCAATACATATAGTTGTTGATAAACCACCAATTAAGTCATCCTAGGTTGCCCGACAACGATGACCCACCACCCTGGGTTGCCCAGCAACGATGGCTTATCAATATGCAGTTAAACTGGCACATCTTCCTCATTACAATTATCACAAGCCCGTGTAATGCATCATGGCATACAAATCTCATTGCAAATCAATAGACATGATAGTCATGCTTTCATGTACATATAAATTTCAATAGTCATGGTGATCCATGCTTTCCAAAATGAACATATAGCCATGATATTACATAATATGAGATTAGAAAGAAAATATCAATTCATAACAATACATATTATATCATAACAATAAGACTCAAGTAAGATTGACTTTACTTATATCCACATAGTCACTTACCTTATAACACTTACACTTTATTTCCAAAAAAACCCAAGAGGGACGCTTCTAATGTTGATGATCATAATCGATGTGAGGATCTAAGATTGGCAAAATAGAATGAATAAATTAAATAAAATATCCATGGGAAGAAAAGAGGATAGATAGAATTAAAAAGAAAAAAGAAAAGAAGAACGATAAATACTTTATTTACCAATAATTTTCAAGGATGACAAATGTTGAAGAACACGCCAAAATGATCTTAGGGTTTGACAATAAGAAGAGAAAAAAGTGTTTAAGAGATGATCAAAAGAAGAAAAAAATATAAAAGAATAAGAGTTATCAAAGAAATTTGTTTTAGAGGTGGTGCAAGGGTGGTGATATGGTGGGGGTATGGTGGTGTTTCAGTTTGTTGTAGTAAAATGGAGCAAAAATAAAAGAAAATCAAGGAGGAGCAACCAATTAGGTGTGACAGGATGTGGTGGAATGGGAGAAAAAATGAGAGGAAAGATGAAACAAAATCAAAACAAATGAGAAATGATGGGAGAGAGAGATGGATTGTCACAAGATCAAACTCATCTAACAAGGTATTCACGTGGGGGACAAAGATGTTGGATAAAGATGTTAGAGAGAATGAACAACAATTACTTTGGGTGTTACCCTTTCAAATTTTAAAAACAATGAGTTACTTAAACATCAAATTGAAATAAATAAAAAATCAAATAAAGATAAACCCCATCTCAAGATATTTGACACTCCATTAATATTTCATATTTGGATAGAGTATTAACTTGTAAGTGATATCTTAATGTAGCAATCAAACACTGAAAATAAGAATATGTCGACCAATAAATCTTCCTTTGAGTCGATTTATTGGTCACATGTAAAACTAACTAATCGTCACATATTTATTATTATAGTTGAACATATAATTATTTTAAAGATTAACCTTCCTTGGACCTAATCAATATTAACTTGACATAAGTTACATGTAGTGGTGTCCATGAGTCAAGATGGGTCAACACCCAATTTTAAAAGAAATTTCAAGCCAAGGCTTGATCCCAACCCAACCCTCCTTATGCAAAAAGCCCAGATTACTATTTAAAATAATAAAATATATAATAAATATTTTATATTAATATTTGTAATTTTTTTGTAATTATATTTAAATAAACATACTTTAAACATTTCTTTTATTTAAGTTTGAGATAGGCCATGGACAAAAATTCTTTGTCTAAGCTCAACCTAAGCTAGGTTAGGCCACTCGACTTATGAACAGCTCTAATTACATGCACAAAAGCTTTTATATTTTAAAACAAAATTATTTTTATAACATGGGTCCCTTTGATGACTTATTGCTTTAATTAAATTTTTTTAATATATATATATATAAACATATGAATATTCAAATTTAAAATTTTGATAGCTTGATTGGCATCAACATTATTGCCAGTGCAGGAGGATGCGGGTTCGAGTGCGCTAAAGCGCATTATCTTCCTAATAAAGACTTGGGGAAGGGCTATGGGTAGTTTTAGGCAATGTATCAAAAAGAAGTGATCATTATCAAAGATTAAAACTGAAATTTTTTGTCGCATTACATTTTTCCAAATAATCCAAAAAAAAAATTTTGAATAAGTCCATCAAAATTTAAAAAAAAATCTTAATTTTTAACTGATTTTTTTAATAAAATGTTTGCTTAAACATGCACTCACTAATAATTCACAATAAAATTCAAACTATTATGAATATCTTTTAAGTGGATGTCCATCATGATCAAGATAAATTTTGATATACTTTAAATTCTAATAGTTAGTAGAATTAGATCTCTACTTCTTTTATACTTCTTATGCCTATAAATAGAGACTCGATGGAGCATTGTAATCATCCCTTTGATTAATAAAGCAAATTTTCTATTGCTTTCATATTTTCTTTGTTCTTTATTCTCTTCATGTCTCTTTGTTTATAACACGTATCAACACGATTCTCTTTAATTAATTTTCTCCATAAGTCACAAAAATATCCCAAAATCTACTATTGTTGATTCCCTCCTAAAGTCGCTGCTATTTCAATTGAGGCCTGCGTACTATGGGTAATCATTAGAGTCTTTAACCACTCAGTGCTCGTGATAATAGCCAGGCTGATGACAATGATGTTGAAGATCTTCAGGTATATTTTACTATGATTTAATCATTATATCATGTTTATTATAATTGGAGACTGATCATGACAATATGAATAGATAGATTTTGACTCGAAATCCACGCATGTTTGCGATGGTGATTACGAAATAAAGAAATTTTTGGGGCATTTATAAGTTTGTCCTAGTAAATCTATTGCATTCCCCGAAGTGAACGCAAGAACAAAAGAAAATAAAAACCAATATTATTCCAGAATTTGGTAGTGCAAAATTAGTTGAAAGCTCCAGAATAGCTATTATATCAATATCTTAAAAGCACAAAATTTTTATGGCTAATATAATTTTTTTGGATATTTGAAGATTTTGTCATATTTCCTAAAGTGAATATTGCATATAATTATTTGGAAATTATATTTATTTTGTTGACTTAGTGACATTATAGATTTCACATTGATTTAGACATTTTCAGTAGTAAATGTCACAATAATATTTATATGTGGATACAAAGTAAAAGGAATGATAGTAAAAGTATCAATTTGTTACAATTTAGTACAACTGAAACGCTTATTAAAGTAAACCTAAAGTTTACTAATACAAATGCATTTACTACTTGGCGTGACCAGTTAGACCATCCTGGATTATATATGATGCGAAAATTAACTGAGAATTCATATGAACATTCATTAAAGAACCATAAGATTCTTTAATTTAAAAAATTCTCATTTGTTGTTTGTTCTCAATGAAAATTGATTCTTAGAAACTCACTAGCTAAAGTTGAGATTTCACTTCTTGCATTTTTGAAATGAATATGGGCCCATTCATCCACCATATGGATGGTTTTGATATTATATGATTTTGGTAGATGCATCTACAAAATAATCACATGCGTTATCAACTTGCAACCTGTCGTTTGCGAGATTTCTTGTTTAAATGATTAATTTCAAATTATGCAATTAAACAATTCATCTTTCTAATGTTGGTGAGTTTACGTCCCAAGTTTTCAATGATTATTGCATGTCAACTGGGATAAAAGTTAAACATCCTGTAGTTCATGTTCACACACAAAATGATTTAGTTGAATTGTTTATCAAATGCCTCCAACTAATAGGTAAATCATTACTTATGAGAACAAAACTTTCTATTTCAGCATGAGATTGAATTGATTTACATGTCGTACACAACAAGTAAATAAATTATAAATACTTCCCATTACAATTGATTTTTGGTCAAGAGCAAATATTTCTCATCTTACAATTTTTGGATGTGCAGTATATGTTCCAACTGCTTCACCACAACACAAACAGATGGGTCATAATAAGATATTGGGAATGTATATTTATATGAGTCTCCTTATAATATTTTTGAGCTATTAATTAAATATTTAGTTATGACATGAGTTGTCTGTTTTCCCAACATTAGGGGGAGAGAATAAAAACGTGGACTAATAAAGTAATTGAAATGAATTATCAATGTTTAAGATCCTCGTACAAAGAAACGTGAACCAGAAGTTCAACAGATAATTCATTTTACAAATCAACTACCAAATTCATTAAATCTCACATACCGGCTGAAAATGCTCCAACATGAATTGATGTCCTAATAAGGCAAACTGTTAGTGCAAAAGAAAGTAATCCATGGTTGAAGCGTGGAAGGCCGATCAGTTCCAAATATAAAAATCCTCGTAAAAGAAAAGGAGCAAACATTCAAGATGGTCATATAGTGGAAGAGGGGGTTCCTAAAGAGACCCATGACATAACTAATTATAAAACACAACAAGAGATTCAGGTACCTAAAAGTGGAAATGGAAATGATGAAAATAAAGAGATCTCGATAAGTTATACCAATACGATAAAAACATGGAACTGAAAAAAAATGTAGTTGTCGACACAATTTTGCTTATAATGTCGCTATTGAAATAACAAAAGAAAATGAGGATCATGAGCCTAAATCTACTAAGGAATGTAAAAAATAGAAAAGATTGGAAAAAATAGAAAGATTCAATTCAAGCATGATTGAATTCACTTTTTAAATGTGAAGTTTTTGGACCTGTAGTCCAAATACCTAAAGGTGTAAAGCCGATAAGATATAAGTGGGTATTTATCCGAAAACGAAAGGACATTGATGAAGTCGTAAGATATAAAACTCACCTTGTAGCACAAGAATTTTCACAAAGGCCCGACATTGATTATGGAGAGACATATTCTCCTGTAGTGGATGCAATCACGTTTAGATATCTTTTTTAGTCTAGCAGCACGTGAAAAACTTGACATGCATCTAATGGATGTTGTTACAGCCTATTTATATAGTACACTTGATAGTGAAATTTATAAGAAAATCCCTGAAGGATTTAAAATCCAAGAAGGATATAGAGTTTCTTGAGAAAATTGCTCGATTAGATTGAATAAAATTTTATATGGATTAAAATAATCTGGACGTATGTGGTACAATCGTCTTAGTGAATACTTGTTAAAAGAAGGTTACAAAAATGATCCAATTTGTCCATTTGTATTTATAAAAAGTTTGGCTCAAATTTTGTGATAATTGTTGTTTATGTTGATGATCTAAATGTTATTGAAACTCCTGAAGAGCTTTAAAATATAATATATTGTTTAAAAAAGAATTTAAGATGAAAGTTCTTGGAAAAATAAAGTTTTATCTAGGCTGACAAATTAAGCATTTAAAAGATGAAATTCATGTTCATTAATCAACTTATATGGAAAAGATATTAAAGAAATTTCACATGGATAAAGCACACCCATTAAGTACTCTGATGGTTGTATGATCGTTAGACGTGAATAAAGATTAATTTCGTCCTTACAAGAATGATGAAGAGTTTCTTGGTCCTGAAGTACCATATCTAAGTGTCATAAGAGCATTAATGTATCTTGGAAACAACACAAGACCTGATATAGCTTTCACTATAAACTTGTTAGTAAGATCTAGTTCTTCTCCAACACCTGGACATTGGAATAGAATTAAGCATGTACTTAGATATTTCAGAGAGACCATTGATATGGGGTTATTTCATTCAGATGATTCAAAATCCCTATTAGTTTGCTATGTTGATGTTGGATACTTATCAGATCCACATAAAGGTTTATCTCAAACAGGATATTTATTTACATGTAGGGGGTAATACCATATCATGGTGTTCGACAAAGAAAACATTAGTTGTTGCTTCTTCAAACCATGCAGAAATAATTGCAATGAATCAGGCAAGTCGAGAGTATGTTTGACTAAGGTTATTGACCTAAAATATCCAGAAGATATGTAATTTGTCTTTATAAGAAAAGATGCAAACTATCTTATATGAAGATAATGCAGCATGTATAGCTTAATTGAAGAGTGGTTACATCAAATGTGGTAGAATGAAACATATTTCACCAAAATTATTCTTCACCCATGATCTTGAGAAAAGATGTGATATAAATGTTCAAAAAATTTGTTCTAATGATAATTTGGCATATATTTTTACTAAGGCAATGCCAACTTCAACATTTGAAAGACTACTACACAAGATTGGAATGTGTCAACTCAAAGATGTAATGTAATGTTTCCATTAGGGGGAGTCTAAAACAAGTTGTACTCTTTTCCTTTAACAAAGGTTTTTCCCGATTTGATTTTCTTGGTAAAGGTTTCTAATGAGGCAGCTCGTAATAGAAGATTGTGTACTTTTTTTTCCTTCATTAGGTTTTTATCTTATAGGGTTTTTCCTAATAAGGTTTTAACGAGACACATTATCTACCAATGGACATCCAAGGGGGAGTGTTATGAATATCTTATTAAGTGGATGTCCATCATGATCCAAAAAATTTTTTGATATACTTTAAATTCTAATAGTTATTAGAATTAGATCTCTACTTCTTTTATACTTCTTATGCCTCAAATAGAGACTAATGAAGCATTGTAATCATTCCTTTCATTAATAAAGTACATTCTCTATTGCTTTCATATTCTCTTCGTTCTTTATTCTCTTCATCTCTCTTTATTATATAATGAAACTAAATTTTAAAAACCATTAAAATATATACAACCAAAATTATACTAAATTAAACAAACATAACTTATTCTTGCAATCTATACAATCAAAATTCAGAGAAAAAAACACCTTAATTAATATTCAAAAATAAACCTCAACGCAAATCATTTAATGGAACTTGAAATAGTATATTGAATTAGTTATCAAATCATGGTCAAATAATTTTTAAACTTCAATATCATGACTAAATGAATTTCTAAAAAATATTATGGAAATGGATTGTTTTGTTAAAAAATAACTGAAAAATGGTCGATTTCCCTAAAATGCTACTGGTGGCATCGTTTCGGGAAACGCAGAAACTACATCCATTTCAAAGACTTTTTTTCCTCGATGACCAAGAAACGCACCCACATCATTGCGTTTTAGTAAAGCGCTTCCACGTAGGCACGCTTTTGCCCGTGCTCCAACGGTCAACTCCAACGACTATTTGAAATAATCGTTGTACCCCAACAATAAAAAAAGTATAAAGCCCCCACACACACATTTCTCATACACAATTCTCACAATTCTCTCCTAAATCTCTCAAAAATCTCTCTAATAGTTTCTTAAATTATTTTTCTAAATTCTATTTTTATCTAAATTATTCTTTTTATTATTTTGTCCTTAGTAATTTCAAGAAGTAGCATTTTTATTAAAAAATTATTCGTGTCCAATTATATATTTAGCAATAGTCGGGTCTCTAATCCATCTTGATAACAAGCACATCGTTGTCAACCAATTGCAAATGGTAAGAATAAATTTTATTTTTTTTAATTTTTTATTTAATAGTTATAATTGAACTTAATATTTTTTATAAATTTTATGAAATAGATGGAATATCAAATTTTGCAATGCCATATTCATAATCTATCCAGTCCTCCATCACCACTGATTGAAACATACGTAAGGGAAGTCGGTTTTTTGCATGTGGCCATTATAAGTCGGGGGTGTAAGTTGGACCCGAAACTCATAAGCGCATTTGTGGAGAGGTGGAGACTTGAGATGCACACATTCCATCTTCCATGCGGTGAGTGTATTATCACTCTAGAGGACATGAAGTTACAGTTGGGGTTACTCGTGGACGGGTCGATAGTCATCGGGTCTATTCAGTCTGTTGACTGGGAAATAGTATGTTACGATCTTTTGGGTGTGGTTCCACAAATGATTCATGGAGGTCGGATTAGAATGGCCTGGTCACGAAATAATTTTGCGGAGCTAGCGGAGGATTCTATTAAATAGAGAAGAGAACGATATGCTTGGGCATACATCCTTCAGATTATCAAGGGTATCCTGATGCCGGATAAATCACAAAACCTTGTACATCTAAGGTGGCTGTTGAAACTTGTCGATTTTAAAGGAGTTGGCGAACTTAGTTGGGGGTCCACCGTGTTGGGACATTGTACTGAGAGATGTGTCGGGCGACAAAACTAGAAAAAATCAAAATTGGTGGTTGCTTTTTACTATTACAATTATAGGCTTGGTATCGCTTTCCTCTTTTACATCCTCGAGTGGACTACCCGTCTACATTCCCACTTGTAACAAGGTAAAATTTTGTAGATATTATCATTATTAAATTGATTTAAAATAAAATTATAATTCTAGTAAGTTATTTAAATAGGTGGAATCATGCCCCAAGTCACGTGGGATTACCTACCGAGCTTGAAGATATACGAATTCTATTAGATCAATGATCAAAAGTGGATGTATGTATTTATTTAATTTTGAACTATATATAAATAACGTAGTCGATTCCGTATTTAGTATTCAGTAGTATATATAACTAATGTTTTTATCACGTTCATATAATGGACACTATATGAGGACCCGACAATTCGGGCAGTAAATCTTGATGAATTCTTGTAAATCCCAATGCTTGTCATGTTAAGGTCTCATTGGTAGTATATGGTATCGTTGAGATGCACAAGGCGAACAAAGTGTTACGATAGTTCAGATTCTGACAATCAATTCTCGTCACACCTCAAGAGCTTAATGATCTGCATCGTATCGACTTACGACGACTGGATATGAATTGACTGGTATATCACTTGTAATACATCAATATGTGAAATAGTCAATATGATTTTTTACCTACTCGCAATGCAATTCTCGTTCTAAAGTTAGCATGCGATCTGAATTACATGCCATGATTTAGGATCCATGGCAAGCCATACTTGTTAGGGAAGAGGCGAGGCATTGGCACCCCTATACGAATAGGCCACGATGACCCCCTTTAAATCCAATGGGTGGTGAGGCAGGTCCATCATCAGCACTCACGCAACAATCGGCCCCGTAGGCCTCAGCACCTATGCCCTCACCACACCCCTTTTATTATGTACCATCTTATTCTAGTCCATATCCTCACCTTTTTATTTTCACACAAGCACAAAATGTTGCACCACATTTTTCTTGTAACACCCGTAACCCGAATCTGTCGCCAAAACAAGGTTACAGAGCAGTACTGAAGATTACAAATCAAACAGATAGAAAATATGAACATTTCATATCATATAGCATTCATGTCAAAAACCAATCAAATTCATACATATTATCCCTTATACACGCCCTCGAAGCCCAAAATACGCATTAGAAACAAATCGAGACCAAATCAAGACACGCCCGTGTCTTATGCCGTATGGGCATTCAAAATAAGGAGACACGACCATGTTCTAGCCCGTGTCCATGCCTGTGTAACTCACTAACTTGGGCAACACGACCAAGCTACACGTTCGTTTGCTAAGCGGTGTACTCTTCAAAGTGACCTCACACGCCCGTGTACCAATCCATGTGCTAGGCCGTGTAACAGCCTGACTTGTAACCCCTTGAAAGCTATAGGGGCCATGTCACCTGGCCGTGTGTTTGTAATACCCAAAAATAAATTTTAAAAAATAAAAAAAATAGTACAGTAAGAAAGTAAGATAATATTCCTGCTATAGTAAAATAAGGAAATAAAGTGATAAAAAGGGTAATTTTGAGTTATGTCAACATTGAGAAGTATATTATGACATATTAATTCAAGAAAGGATTAAATCGCAAAAGTAAGAAAAGTTTTGTGGCCCAAGAGTAAATACTCAAAATTTAAGGGGTTAAAGTGTAAATATGAAAAAGTTGAAGGACCAATAGTGCAAATATTTTAAGGGTAGAATAATTTAGAAACCAAGGAAAATGGATAAATTAGGACCAAATTGAAAAGGTGAAGAATTTTAAGGGACTAAATCGTAATTTTACCAAATTAAGTGATTACTCAAGGATGGAATTTTAAAAGAACATAAAGGGAAAAATGGTCAATTAGAAGAGAGAGAAATCTAGAAGGCAATGATGATGTTGGTGATATTTTAGATTAATTAATTAATTAAATATTAGTTTATTAATATTTTAATTTGATTTTTAAATGGTATTTTATTATTTTATTATTGATTTATTTAGTATATATATATATATATGGAAAGAAAGATGAAAAGCAACCAACCCGTCATCTTCCAAGCATCCAACGTGAGGAGAAGAGAGAGAAGGAAAGTTTTGCGTTCTTTACAATTTGGTCATTCCTCAAAAAACTTACCATTTTCACCTAGAAATCAAAAGAATTTACATATTCATCAAGAGAGAAAGATAACAAGGAGAGTATGGGGAGCTAGAATATCAAGTTAGATTCAAGAAATTGAAGCTAGAGGAGAGAGAAAATAAAGTTAAAGATTGAAATCAATAGGACAAGGTAAGAACATCAAGATTCCAATATACTTTTAAGTTTGATATTATTGAAAAAGTAGGAAATTAATGCTAATGTAGAGTTTCATTATATAAGGTTCTATATTCTTGTTATGTTAGTAAAGGAAATAAGAGAAAGTGATGGAAAATATTGAAGAGAAAGGAAAGCAAGGTGTTATAAATTTAGTTATCAACATTTTATACTAAAACAGTTTTGGACAAAGAGAGAGGTTAAATTTGAAAAATCACCATAAATTGTGGAAATTGAATTAGAGAATAAAAAATATATAATTAAATCTTACTGAATCTAGTTTCTCATAGAAGAAATGGTGTAAGTAATGAAATTGTAAATCATGAAATATAATAGATTTTGTGAGACAAGGTCAGAATGATTTCGGGTTCCCTTGTTCTGACTTTGGTAAATCATAAAACATTGTACAAAAATAATTATGGGTTATAATTTATATTTTTAAAATCCTTAAAATTATATTTTCAATGCAAATAAATAGGAATATCATTCAAATTTTTTACAAGGAGATAATTAAGTTTTAGTGAAGAAGGGTCAGAACTATCAGACAGCAGAATAGAGGTGACTTTAAAGAATAAACTGTACTTATTGGCTAAACCAAAAATTCTGAAAATCTTATGGTACGAAGATATGTGAGTCTAGTTTCATATAAAATTAACAGATCTCAATTTGGAGTTCTGTAACTCAAGATATAAATAATTTAGTAACTATGACTCAAGTGGAGAGCTTTGAATGAATATATAAATAAATGGTGAAATTATAGATAATGTTACATATAAGCATGTTATATACATTAAAGATGTGGAATGGAGAGGAGAAGGAGGAAAATATATGATTATTCAACTAGCATGAGTTTTCATTAAAATGACCAATTTACATGTTTTCGGTCCATGGACTAAATTGAACAAATGTGAAACTTTAAGGGTAAATTTGTAAAAATGTCAAAAAGTGATCAAATTGCATGAAATGAATTGTTTTATTATTTAAATTAGTAAATTGAATGAAATATTAATTTAGATCAAGATTTGGTGGAAATTAGAGAAAATAGAAATTTTCCAAAATGTCCCTGAATTTTGCTATTTCTGCAATTTAGCTTCAGTAAGTTCGTATGAACTATATTTTGTATAATTTTAATAGAAGTGAATGCTATTTGGTAATGAATATTATAAATGTGTGTGTGTTTTATTATTGGAATTGAATTATTATTGGTAATAGGTATAATTATTAGATGTTTTGAAATGATTATCGGAAGCTCGATCGGGTTGGAAGCATGTTGGAGATATATCATCTTATCCATTGGTTCTATTGGTAATTTTGGATGATTTGATTCTGGTTATAATGACTTGTATAAGTTAAATCGGTTAATGTTTGCTCATTAATGTTTTGATTTTGATTGATTATAAATATGAATGCTTGATGAAATGAAATGTATGAAAATTAATTTGTAAACTCTGGTAATGCTCTATAACCCTATTCTGGAGAAGGATACGGGTTAGGTGTGTTACAGTGTTACACACGGCTAAGACAAACCCCCGTGTCTCTGCCCGTGTGGACGAAAATAGGCTATTTTACAAGCTATTTTTCTCACCCAAATTTGCATTCACCTACACCCAAAAATGCACACAAACACAAGCTATAATCAAGCATCCAAAACAAGTAAAATCAAGCCTTAAACATGTAGTATATTCACATACAACTAATATGCCCTTAGGCACCTCAAATGACAATATGCAAACATGTATAATCATGTCTACCATTAAATCAAATAAGCCAATAATATATCGAGCCATTTTGCATCATTTCATGCCAATTCACTTACCATCCAATACATACCATTTGGTACCAATTATACTACTTATTCACTAGTATCAAATGACCATATAAATCATTTCCATCAAAACACCAATTTACCATAATGAAGCACCATTTTTTTTCTTAAGCTACAAGACATATAACATATGCACATTCAACTAGTAATTCACCTTTCATTATTCCATCACAAATCAAGACATTCATCTATCATATAAGGCAACTTATATACATACCAAAATAAGCTATTATATCATTAAGATACCAAAAACTCAACCACATCAAATAACCACTACCAACAACCAAACATATGACTACTATTAGCCCAAATAACCTATACATGTCATTATAACCAAAGTGTAACTAACTAAAAGTACCAAAAGAGCCGGTGGATAGTGTGATATAGCTCCGACAAGCTTCCAACTCGAACGGTCTTTCGAATAACTATAAAACATGAAAAATAACACATAGTAAGCATTTAAGCTTAGTAAGTTCGTATAACATAAAATTTAACTTACCATTAAACCACAATTTAGGTAAGTAAACATAGCATATCCCAAACAATTTGGCCAAAAGCCTAAACACATGTTCACCAACATATTAGCCATGTAAATCACATATAAAATCCATTACACATGGATGAATTCAACAAGTAATCTCATTTCATAAACATGTATTATTCATTTCACATATCAATGTATCATGTAACATCACTTTCATGTGTTTCATGTAAATACCTGTAATAGTTCATATTGAGCTCATATAATCTCGTAACATAACTGTTCTCGTTGAACCATTTAGAATATTGTTGGATACATGGTTAGTACACATGAGGTGCACTGAACTGTAATCTGTCAATTCCTATACATGTATGCTCATATGAGCTCTGAATCAGTATACTCTTACGAGCTGTAAATAGTAAGCTCCTCTGAGCTAAATAGCGATAAGCTCATGTGAGTTGAGTATCAGTAAGCTTATACAAGCTGAAATCGGTAACCTAATGACATGTCATTCATATCCTACGAATTCCTAAGTTTCAAACGGGCTCAGTAAACGTCGATCGTCGTCGGATATGCGATCAGTATTCATATATGTAAAAAATGAAAATTACATACATATAATTCAATTAAAGCATATAATTACATAATTTAATTACACGAACTTACCTCAATGAGTGGTCGTAGATACGGAGGCGACTAATCCGAGATTTTCTCTTTGCCTCGATCTAACTCCATACGAGGTCTAACCAGATCTATACAAATGAATTTAACTCAATTCAATATAATTCATATTTAATTTAGTCAAACACACATTTTTTACAAAAATTATCATTTTGCCTCTATACTTTTAATTCTTTGCAATTTAGTCCATAGGCCTAGAAAATGAAATTCATTCAATTTTATCCCTACCCAAGCCTAGCCGAATTATATACATGCTAATAGCAGCCCAAAGTTTTCATAAATTCACAAATTTACCACATAATATTTCTATTTTTTCATCTTAGTCCTTATTTGACAATTTCACTAAAAATTCCTTTACAAAATTTTTTTATCTAACAATAACCATTCATTTTCTATCATCAAACTTCAAAAACCTAACATGTTCATCAATGGGAAAACTCGAATACTTTAACAGTTTCACTAATTAACCCCGGGCTAGCTAGATTAAGCTACAACGATCCTAAAAACATAGAAATTATCAAAATGGAACAAAAATCACTTACCTATTGACAAATTAGGGTTGGCCGAAACAAGCTTCTTCCATGACTATTCTAATCCTCCATTTTTGGATGAAGTAAAAAATAAATAAGAAAGCTTTAATTTGGTTTTATTTATTTTATCTTTATTAACTAATTTACTTAACCTTTCAATAATTGAAAATTTACTCAATATGCCAAGCCAACATCCTCCACTATCTTATTAATGGGCTATTTAATATATAAGGACTTCCACATTAAAGTTCTATAGCTATTTAATACCTTTAGCTATTAGAAACCAACTTTTGTATTTTACGTGATTTAGTCCTTTTTATCGAATTGAGCATGTAAATAGTAAAATTTCTTAACAAAATTTTTATACGGTATTTATATCATAATTTAGACCATAAAATAATAATAAAATAAATTTTTTACCTCAAATTTGTGGTCCCAAAACCACTTTTTTGATTTCACTGAAAACAAGCTGTTACATTTCTACTCTTAGTCTTATGCCAGGTTAGACTGTTGGTCATTTATCCTTGGTGTGGTACACACCGGGCCATTTGATTTCCCAATGACGGTGATGCCTACAATGATGTATAGGCCATCTCTGCATAAGGCACTGACGGAGAGTGCAGTTGTTATCCCATCGGCTTGTGGGACTCAACATAGTTACACTCATTTGTTGTGGGTAATACAAACACCTCCGAGATCTTTGTTCTATCAAGGTGGGTCCTCTTACCAACCACCTATTTATAGACTAGAAGGATCTAAATTTACTGAAGGTGAACCCCGACAACCAAAACCCCGCCTAGAAGTTGAACATAGAAGGAATCTAGCGCGCAATTGTCGACCATCCTGATGTGGCACAAATTCTGGCCGGCATATGCACTAATGAATTGTATATTGTATCATTTAAGAAAATGGAAGTTCTTTGGAATCTTTGTTGTACATAGTCTGATTATTGTACCATTAAACCCTAATCAAAATGGAAATTTACTTTGATTATTTTCACATAGCATAGCAATAAGATTTTATTTAAAAAGAAATAGCAAATAATTTTGTTGAAAATTCACATGAAGAAATATCAAATTTAGTTATTAAAAATGGCTAACAATTCCCATGAAGAAATATATTATAATGTTTAATTTCGATGTGGACATGACGGCATTATATGGCCCGGGTTCCTACACCACCTGCATAACTTTTGTTGGTTTGAGCATTCCTGAATATTCACATTGTCACATATTCGAGTCAAGCATGGTTGACCTTTTGGTTTGTGACACAATTCTCTATCAAGTAAGAACTTAAATGGAACAAGCGATATAGGCGACCACTTATGTTCATCTGGGACTAGTGAGAATTTGTACACATTATACAATTTTCCACACGTTGTACAAGTTTTCTAATTTGTACACTTTGTCGACAAAAGCTCATGTGATCCAAACAGAGATTCATATAACTTGCAATTGCAGAGCGCATGGAAAATGAAGTGCGTCAAATATCCCACAGTTGCAAGTCCTATTGGGTACACCTCCTCGGCAATACCTTGGTATGGTCTATCGAACTCCGTCTTCCGAAACCATAGATCATATAATGAGTGACAAACTGCATGCATCTAGTTGGATTGTGCCTTACCATTATTAATTTGTTCTAGTACCGTCGGGCACCATACATGGTCTCACTGCATTTTCCCAACATAACTCGCCACTCGCTTTAGGAACAGTTCCACCAAACAAATATCGCTTTCACAACTAAGGTTATTGGTAAATGACATGTTCCTTTTAAAATAAAATTGATGTATTCCGCCAAGTCCGAAGTCATGTGGCCATATCGTAACCCATCCTTATATGCTTGTGTCCACTGGTCAAATGGCATGTTAGTGAGGTATGTTACCCCTGCCGAGTTAGTTGACCATAATATTTACAGCATCTCATGAAAATGGTCCTTCATGATCTCGTACCCTGTCAATATAAGTGCGTAGCGACGATTACATGTGAAAAAATATAAAAATACAAACAAAATATTACAAACCAAATAATATTGGTACCGATTAAATACCCATGTTGGTCACTTGTCGTCGCTCAGTAGTAGACCGATATTACTGGTAGTAGTTGGACGCAACGTGCCTTAGATAGTACTGATGGTGTGTACAATCCTAGAGGCTTCCTTATTGTTCAATTGTAGATAGTATTCCAGTTCCCTGATCTAAGATGACACATATATCAGGTTAGGGGCATACGTGCCTCTTCAACTTAGACAGAAAAAAATCTCAGTCGTCTGCTTACTCCCCCGGTGTTATTGCAAACGCAATTGGAAGGATCTTCCGGTTACCATCCTATGTCACAACCAACAATAGCCAATGAGTATATCTACCATACATAAAGGTACCGTCTATTTATATCAAAGACTTACATTATTGGAATGTATCCCGGTATTGCTTGAAGGTCCAAAACAGACGCTTAAACACTCAGCACCCATGGAGAAAGAAATCATTGTAATACAAGAGACTCGTTTTAAGATTTTCTATACAATCTGGTACGTACCTCTCCAGCACCTGACACCACTACCATACCTCATTGTATGATGTGTCCCAAGCACTGTGCAACTTCTACAAGGCCTTCTGCTTAGCTATCCATGCCTTGAGTACAGAGGTGTGTAATTGAATTGGCTACGAATATTGGCAATTAAAACTGACACAGTAGTCCTCGTTCTTTCAACATCGGTAGTATTAGGCATGTGATCATATCTGAATCTAGCTTTAGATGATCCCGTGAAACACATGTAACCCCACAAGAACGTTAAACTAATTGGAAATAACCCTAAACCCTAAATAAAACCCTAATAACCCAGGGATACTATACCAGAGGCAACACATGTATGCGAACCAGTGAAATTTTTTATCCTCCATAACCCCATATTCTTTTTAACAAAAGCCATGATTTTTTATGAGCAGTTACTGTCTTGCATTGCACACTTTCCCTTGAACTTCTCAGATTTGGGTTTAACCATATGGAAGTTAACCCCATTCGTAATGCGGTATCGCTTTAATGCTACAAGAAAATCATCTTTACTAGAAACTCCCTGCCCACTTCCAAATCACCTGAATCCAGTGATGCACTTCCGTGGACAGGCCTCCTGTGTGGTAGTTCTGCAAACGACAATGCATATTGTACTGAAAGATCGACATTATGCATGTGGACTGGTGGCAAATATGCCGTGAATCGTGGATCTTCTTCTTCTTCTTCATTTTCACCCCCTTCACCGTCATCAGGTTCAGTTGGAACAGGCTCTGGTTAAAAAAATAATGCAACTTTTGAACTATAGACATTGGGCTCCCGGGATGAATCCACATCGGATTCATTGCCATCTTCGTTCTCTGACCCACCAACATCTGCCATGTTAGAGGTCCCTTCGCCAGTGGACGTCGTAGGGACTACATCATCTCTTCTAGTGTACATTTTAGAACGTCCAAAATCACATGTTGATTTCTAACCATTAGAAGATGATGCCATTTCACAGTAAGTATTCCCAACGTTGAGCATCATCCCACCAAGGTGCATGTCCCATTCTAAACGAAAAAATGTATAGGATTTTTCCTATATAATTCATCACCTTTTTATTTAAAATTGTTGTTAAAACCAAGTAATTGTTTAATAAATAAATGAAATATGTGAAAATATGAAATTAGGACATAAAAATTATTAAAATATGATTTTATGTTTTATTATATAGTTTTCATGCATAAAATGGCTTATTTTATATTAATTTAAGCATATTATATTTTTAAGCTATGAAGTGGGCCATTCATGATTAAATTAAATAATAAAATATAATGTTATATTTTAATAATTCATTTTAAATATTTCATTAATAAAATTGGGTTTAATTAATTAAGTAAATTGATTAATTACAGTGGTTAAATTAATTCATTTGGTCCTCTAAACTATCTGCTATTTTTGACAAGTCTAAGAGTTTTCTTCTAATTGCAAAACCGTCTAAAGTATGGACCAATTCAACCCAATTTTTGGCTGCACATTGCTGATTATAAACCAATTTTTGGTTTAATTACATAAGGCCTTTGAAGAGTTAAAGAAATCAAAGATTTACCTAAAGATTTGCTGGAGACTGAGTCTTAGTCCTGAGTTGTGGCATTCAAATTGACCAAAAATCAAGGAAAAATCAGCCACATTTCCTCAAATCATGGCCGGCCACTCTTGGAGGAGGTTTCAAAGGATGGACACTCCTAATTTTAGCAAACTAGCTCCCTTGCCTCACCTATAAATAAGAGCCCATTTCTCATTTTTTTCAATCATCCCTCATCCCTCTCATCTCTCATCCTCTCTCTCAACTCTCTTAGCTCTCACACCTATTATCATCCTTGCATAAGGATTTTAGCAAATTAGCCTCTTAAAGAGCCCTTGGTCGGCCACTTTCGAGAACTATCAGCAAAGGAGCAACGCAAAGAAGCAAAGGAGCCTCGTTAGTCAGAGTCTTAGGTGACATCCACTCTGAATTGGCTTTAATCTTTCTTTTCTTTAATTTAATTTAAAGATGTTTGCTATGAGTTCTATGTTCTTGGTTACAACAATGATAACTTAATTTTATTTAAGCTAGGATGGTTATTTTGATTAAATAATATTTATTTGATTCATGCTTATAATGTTTGTGCCTCAATTGATCATGTTTTCAATTAAAATCAAGTCTTTATTTCGTTCATACATGATTGACATGCACCTGAATTAGCTAAGTGATCCTAACCAGACGATGACTAATGAACGTATAATTGAAATGTGCATGCTCAATATAGATCCTAACCTGATTAAATTGTAGGTTGCATAACAACCCTAACCAGGCTCTGTTATCTGCATAGTTTTTAGATTTGTGTGATTAAATTGTTTCAAACCTAACATGTCCCTGTTACCTCACACGAATGCTAAGAAACCCTTAGTAAATAAGGATCAGTAAAATGCGTATTTACTGAGTAAAGGATTCTGAAAAGACCTAATTTGGTTTCCAAACTCATGAAAGATCGAGTTGCTATGGAATGTTTTTTCGAATATTATTAAGCATGATGGTAATAAATTAAGTTTAATTAAAGTAATTGTCCTAGTTTATTTATCTTATAATTGTTACAAATTGTGTTAAATTTTACTAAAATCTATTTCATTCACATAGTCTGCATATTAGGATAATTTACATTAGGGATCATTGCATCTAGTTTATACCACCTCTCAACTATATTTTGTTTTTATTTTTTCAAATTGTTAATATAATTTTACAAATTAAGTGACTTAGCACAAATACAATCCCTGTGGAGACGATAACTTGATACTTACTTATTACTTGATAACAACTGTGTACACTTGCACAAACCCGAGCGTTAGACCAATCCACTAACTAAGTGTCGTGCAGGGGTCATGTATTCCGTTCTGCCACCAAAACCTCGATGGTTCGATGTTCTGCCTCCCAAGATTGAAATCTAAGGCTAAGAAGGATGAGTGTCTTCCCATTGATGATTCTGGGATATCATAATGGGAACTTTCTAACAAAGTGATTGTACTATCGACATTTTCAACCGTTCTCACCTCTCGAATAGGAAGAGATGTTAAAGTCGCGAGTCATTCATTTGGTCTTGAAAATTCCACATATAATTTAAGAAACGGTGATCCACTTTCGAGGTACGTCTCCACCATCGATTCCAAGCCCCGAGCACCTTTGATATCAAATGAGTCATATCTCACGGGATCAACTGAAACACAAAATTGATACTTAATAGATGAAAATCTCATTGCCATAGATCCAAAGATTTTTCGCCTAATTCTTGTATGAAGTTCTGTCAATTCTATGTCCTGGTTAAAAGCCAGTCGCGCTGTGTTTACTGATAAAAAATTACGCCGTTCTCAGTGTCACATACCTCACCGTTGTAATAAATAATAGCACTACTTCATCCACTCATTTTCAACCAATTTATCTATCAAGAGAAATTCGAAACACGAAAAATTAACATGAAAAATCAAAGCATTGTGCAATAAATATAATGCTTCATATAAATATTAACACGAAAAATCAACTTATACCTTCAACCTCAACTCTATTCTTCTAAACTTATTCAATTTTTATTTATCCAACTTATGCCACCAGAGGCTGAAATATGGGTCATTTATAGCCTAAGGGATAGCATCCCACTCCTTTCTGTAAAATGCCCCTAATAGCGGGGGTTGAAATTTGTAGAGGAAAAACGCTCCAAGCAGGACGCACTATCAGAAGCAGTACTGAAAAGGGCATCCAACTAGAATCATCTTCAGTATTTTTGCTGACAATGCATCATTACTTTTGCTGACAGTGCATCCTGCTTGCAGCGTTTATCCTCTACAAATCTCAACCCCCACTATTCGGGGCATTTTTCACAAACCTCATCCCAGGAATCCTGGGATATTTTTTAGAACCATCTCCTTAAATTTATTTTCTCAGAAGTAACAGTACTGAAAAGGGCGTTCAGTTGGAAGCGTTTTCAGTACTTTTGCTGACTGTGCATCCTACTTAGAGCGTTTTTTCTCTACAAAACTCAACGCATCTCGTCAAAATTATTTCTTCAAAACACATCACCTCAAAATTATTTTTTCAGAACCCATCCCGTACAAATTATTTTTTTAGAACCCCTAAAAATTGAATAAAATCCTAAATCTAAACACTTAAAATTAAAAAAAATAAATCCTAATTCCATAAACTTTAACCCTAAACCTAAACACTTCACAACTAAAAAACCCTAAACCCTAATTGACACTGGGAAAACATGGGCAAAAGCGCGCCTACATGGAAGTGTTTTACTAAAGCGCGCTGACGTGGGCGTGTTTTACTAGTCATCAGGGAAAAAAGCGTTGAGCTAGATACGTTTTTCTGTGTTTCTCCTGAAAACGATGCCAGCTTAGCGCATTTTAAGGAAAGCAGCCCTTTCCAGTAATTTTTAAAGAAAACGGCCCATTTCCATAATTTTCTTTTGGAAATGGACCTTTCCTAATCATTTAGTCCAGTATCACGATACTCAAAAAATAATATTCGTATGGAAGCTGAACATCCTATTTTATTTTTTCCCTTTAAACAAGGAATATAATATGTGCATTGTGATCGACTTTAGTACGTAAAAAGTCCTTTTAGAAAAAGTAACAGCAATCTTATCAATTTCAACAGCAACAAAATTATCAATAACCTACAACAGCAATCTTTAGTCTTAAATTCTTACCAATCTTAATCCATAAATAATTAAAATCTAAAATTTTCAATATATTTAACCAAAACATCAAACCAAAATAATAAGTCCATTAAAAGTAATAACGAATCAATCCAAAAATTATAAATATTTAGTTCAATTCTAATAATTTGACAAGACTAAATTTGGATATCACTTGTAAGAAAAAGTAAAAATTGGATATAAAATTTATTAAACTTAGATCAATCATGATAAATTATCAAGAAAAAATTAGATATGGAAGTAATCTTGAAGCCATTGATATGAGATCAAAATGACAAAAAAATTAAATATATGTAATTTGGGAACCGTAACTATAATCTATGATTTTTGCATAATAACCTTAAATTTTAATTATCGTACCATCAATTAGAAATTAGTGAGCATCTACATATATCTATAACTTTTATTTATACAATTTCTATTTATACTTATAACTCCTTAACTTTTAAGTAAAAGAAATACATGTTTAAATATAAATATACTCAAACCCATAATATTTTGATAGTTACAATCGTAAGGTAAAAAAAAAAAAAAGATTATACTGCAAAACTTGCTTCTTCTTCTTTTTGGTATTTTGATGAAAATTCATGCATTGAATTAAAATAAATAAATAAAAAGGGTTCTGGTGCTGAAGTTGCATGATTAGTTGAAAGGAAGGTATGCGTTGGTTTCATTTGCGGCAAATATTGTGAGGATGGAGGCAAACATAAAAAGAGAAAGCAAGGAAGGTATGCGTTGGTTTCATTTGCGGTAAATATTGTGAGGATCAAGGCAATCAATAATAATTGATCAAGGCAAGCAAGGAGGTACTGTATTGCATAGGTGTAGGGTCAGCATAAATACAACGTATACGTGTTGAGTTCGTCGCCTCATTTTCAATATAATTATGACAAATACAACTTGGAATGTCTACCATATCTCATCGAAGTACCATCCTTGCCAAACTAACAAAGGAAAACAAAAATTGCAAGTTTTGCTTGTTTCTCATAATTTTAAGCCTCATAATTGATCTTGATGTCCGCCATAACGAGCTTGTGGATAATAGATGTTCGGAATTTTACTTCCTAATTGGCTCTACCAATTATCCAACCATCTTGTGTTCTTTTCGTTAGGGGAACACTGTTTTGGGATTGGTTTAGGGTTCTTTCCTTATAAAGGGTATCATTATCAATATTAAGATTTATTTGTTTTTTCAAAAATATTTTCGTAAAAGTTAAACTATCACAACTATTCAACATAAATTTCAGGTTTATTCAAGCTTTTTATACATTTTGAATGTGCAACTCTCTGGTGTTCACTTTAGGTCCGTTTTTTTATATTTTTGAGGTCCTAATTAAAATAATAAATTGGGTCCTTTTAAAAATATATAAAATAAAATAAAATAAAATAATATAATATACTAGTGATTTCATTAAAATAATACATTTTATGACATTAAACAAATAATATATTTTTCTAACAAAATTAAAAAAATTATTCAATCTACTCCTATGTCATCAACCACAAAAACATAAAAATTATAAATAAAAAATGTGTTCTCTGAGCATTTTGAGATGCAAAATCATTAATGATAACATTAGCATCAATGTTTTCCAAATAAATCCTTTTCGATTTTTATTTTAAAATTAGTTACTACAATAAAAGGGACAAAACTCAAAATTACACACAATTTTGATCTAATGTGTAATGTTATGCATGACTATTAAGTGAGTATCTTTTTATCTTAAAATATCATATTCATGAACTTAATAGAAAAATTGGATGGAGTTAACAATTAACCCAAATTTTAAAACATGAAATATAAAAGGATTAAATTTCAAATACACAAAAGTATAAGGATTTAAAAGCATATTTTAAGTTATTATATAAATATAGTATCTATTTTAGTTACACCTAGGTTACCGTTGTACAAATCTAGTAGATTAGATTTTTTATTTTTATATAAAAAACCTATTATAAGTGGATATGGCGTGATGGTTATCACAAAATATCATAATTTTTTATTTTAATGCTTCAAAAAATTTAAATTTTGTATTCAAGTAAGAAAAATATCTATTCATACTATTATTATTTAATAATTTTACTTAACTATATGATGAATTAATCCAACCTCAATTTAATTTAATTATGAATTTATTTAAGAAGATAATTATTCTATATATTGTTATTGGAGTAAAATTTTTTTCTAAATTGGTATCATTTGTTTTTGGAGTATAATAAAATAATAATAAATACTTGGCATTAGTTTAGATCTGCTTGTTGTGTTTTTTCCTCCGTTAACATTGGACAGCCTGCTAAAAATATATTATTTATGCCAAACAACAAATAATATTTTAAAAAATTATCTGAAATAAATATTATTTTAAAGATATTTTTATCTTTTGGACCCCTTTTATCATTAATAAAATAAACATTTTTTGGGCCGCTTTTATCATTGCGCCTTGGGAGGCTGCACCTCGAAACACCCCTCAGGGTCGGCCCTGGTTCACTTTCAAAATAAGAGATATATACCTCTAGAAAAGTTATTTTGATATTTAAATTATATACCATATATATTTATATTTTTTGTACAATATTAAAAATAGGGATGGGATAACATGATTCGAACATGTGGTAAACGAGTGTTTAGCAGGAACCTTAACCACTATTCCATACAAATCTAGTTACAATGTGCTTGAGTTTTAAATGTATTCATACTATAAAATTTTGAAATGTGACATTGAAAGAAAGGAAGCATGTGGAGGGAAAAATTGGAACATAAACCCCTCGTCATTTCATAAATAATTTTTAATAGTGCTCTACAAGTAGATTTGCTCATGGGTCGGGTCACCCGGCCCGGCCCGAAGGCTCGTCCGAAATGTGAGAGGATTTGGGTAAAAATATAGACTCGAAAAATGGGCTTGAAAAGAAAAATAAGGCCCGTTTAAAAACGGGTCGGGCCTCGGGTAAGAATTTTTGGCTCGAGCCATGCCTGGCCCGATTTCATTATAGGACAAAAAAATCTACTTTTTTTTAATATTATTTTATTGTTGTTTTCTCCCTATTTTGCGACCATTTTACTATTATATTCCTACTATTTTGTTGTTATTGTTTGGATATTGTATAAAACTTATTTTTGTTAATTTTGTTATTATTTAAAGAGGTTTGTTAATTTTCTTATTATTTTAGAGGCATTTGCTTGTTAAGTTGCATCTATCTTAGTGTTATTTAAGTATACATATTTTCTAAAATTTATTTTCAATTTTTCCGAAATATTTATTTTGATGTTTTAGTATTTTTGATGTATTATATATATTTTAAAATTATATAAAAATTAATATGGGCGGGTCGGGTCGGGCTCGAGTTTTAGCATTTTTATCCAGGTCGGGCTTCCACAAAATTTTAGGCCCATTTTTCAGGTCGGGCCTGGGCCTAGCAAATGTGCCTGAATTTTTAGTTGAGTCCGGCCCAACCCATGCACACCTATATCTGCAAGTTATATTTTCATGATAAGTCTTATATTCAATAATTCAACTTACAATTTTACATAAGAAACTACTAAAAATTTTATAATCGTTTTTAAAAAATTGATTTAAAAAATTAATTTATATTTAATCACTCTTTTAAAAAAAATTAAATATAATATTAAGATGGAATAGATATTTAAAATATAAATAATGTTACAATGAATTATTAGTGTTTCACAATATTTAAATTTATTTAATAATCTATATTCACTAATTAATAGTTAAGATTAAGATAGAAACTATATATAAAAATAGAATTTTGACGCTTTTTGGCTTGATAGCTTGATGGTTATGGAAAAATAAGAATCTTTTTGAATTTTAAGGATTATTCTCGAGCCTTTTAAAAACTATTAAAGTGTCAATTAGTTAGGTAAAATAATACAATACAATTAAGAGAGGGTCTCCTATAGGGATAGGTTTTGAGAGTCTTTTAGGAAAGTATAGGAATGGTAAGGAGCTAGTTCTAGTAAGTTCATTTTAGGTTTTGTATTTTTATCTTAAAAAATAATTTCACAAAATTTATTATTCAAATAATTATATTTTAAAAATAATTGTAAAATGTTGTTTATTTAAATTTAATTTAATATCAATCATCATATTTTTAAAATTAAACTTATATTATTATATTTCAATTTCAATAAACTTAATAAAACGTTACAAATTTTATGAAAAAATTAAGAAATAATAAAATATAGTTTAATTAATATATACAATCAACATGTGCATCTCATGGATAAAAAAACTCGTATATTATACATTACATTTAAATAAACAAGTGTATTCGCATTGCAATTTTTGATACATAGCACTCTTTTAAGTATTTAGTTTCATTTTCGGTAAAATACATTTTACTCCTTGCATTTTAAATTATATTAGATAATTTACTTTAAACACAACTTAATTATTATACATATATTACAATTTATAAGACTTTTGTTTAATTAATCTTATTGTTATTAACTTTTTATAATGAAGTTCTTTTGTTACTATTAATTATAATTGTTTTCATAAATTAATTTGCTTGTTAGTACAAAATTTTATAGTAAAACATTGACAAATCTATTTACTATAATCTTTTAATATAATATTTTAAATCCAAATTTCTTCTATTTATTTTAACAATCGAAATCTCTATTTATGATAATAATTTTAATATAATATTTTAAACTTCATAATAAAAATATATTTTATATACTATTAATATTATCAAAATTTTATGTTAAAATTAATTAGGTTAAATTAGTCATATATGTTAAAAAAAGGTTAATTGACCAAATATGACGTTTTTTGAAAATTTAAGAAAATATGTTGTTTTTAAAGAGACTGTGTGAAAGTGCGTTCAGCTGGGCATACTTTCTTTACAGTTGGCAGGAAAACGTACTCAGTTCGATGCACTTTCCTTTTAAGCCACATTTTCTAACTTTTTTTAATATAATTAGTTTCTTTGGTTAGATGATTAATTGTTAGTGGTTTTGTTCTTAAGTCTTAAGTTTGGTTCTTCTCCCACTCACATTTGTATTTTTTTTATTTCATGTTACTTTTGTAACACCCCAAATCCGGTCTAAACATTATGATCGAATCTGGCGATGTCACATTGTAACACCCCTTACCCGTATTCGACGCCGAAATAGGGTACGACACATTACCAGAACACATACAGTTATAAACATGTTAAACCGAGTTATAAAATTTCATTCAAATTTAAACTCTTCAAATTTTTAACATGCTTTTATAAATCTTCACGTTATAACTTCAAAATACAATATTTGTAACAAATAGGGCTTCTAAGATTCAATGCATACTCATGCAATTCAATACTTCATTTCCATTTCATTTAATTCACGATTCTCATGTTCACGATTTAATTCAATTTCTCAATCCAATATACATTTCAATACCACAATAATTCATTTAATTCAAATCATATCATTTGCAATTTCCATTTAATTCACATACAATTCAATTTCATTAAGTTTAATACTAATACATATTTATCGTTTAACTTAACGTCCCCTTTTTGCATCAATTTACACTTCAAGCATGAACCTAGTATTTCATTTCCTTTCCACTCCCGTTTCCTATGCATATCACACAAGATATAAACATTACACTCAACCATAGTCACAAGCTAGTTTTTTTGAAGGCTAACCACATGATAAACCATTTTAATAAAGATTAAAAACTTTAAACCTTACCACCCTTTTATGATCATAAGCATATTTTCATCTAGACATTTACCATCGCAATGCATAATTTTATAAATTTAATGTGGCATAATCCAGCCACAACTTGGCCACAGCCTAAGCATACACACCAAACATGCTAGCCAAATAAACATATAGTATAAGCATTATAAGCATGGATAAGGACCAGATTTATTTATGTATCAAACTTATCAACATGAGTTAATTCATAAACCATTTCTGACATTGCTACATACCAAATCATATACCAAGTATACCATATACACATACAATGAAACTTTATTTTCTCACATGCACTTTAACTATAACTAATAATGCACAATTATAAACATCATTTCTTTTCAATTGTTTATCGATTATAATTGAGCATATGGACAATTATACACAAAATCATTCATATGTTCTTCCAATTTTCCTCCTCCTCCTCTCCATTCCACATCCTTAATGTATATAACACACTTAAACAACATTAACTACAATTTTACTATTCATTCACATGTATATTCAAAGCTATCTATTCGAGTCGAGTCACTAATTTATTTTTAATCGAGCTACAGAACTCTAAATTAAGATCTATAAATTTTCCGTAAAACTAGATTCACATATTTTCTTACCATAAAAGTTTTAGAATTTTTGGTTTATCCAAATAGTATAGTTTATTCTTTAAAGTTTCCCCTGTTTCACTGCTTGACAGTTCTGACCTCTCTTCACTAAAAATTAATTATCTCATTGTACAGAATTTGAATATTGTTTCCATTTGTTTCTCTTGAAATTAGATTCACTGAGTATTCTAAACATATAAACTTTATCCCATAATTATTTTTTTACAATTTTTGACAATTTTCCACATTCAGAATAGGGGATTCTAAACTCATTCTGACTCTGTCTAACTAAATTTCAAATATCTCAAAATATATAACTCTTTTGCTTTCTCTGTTTTTTTTATGTGAAACTAGACTCATTCAGCTTCAATTTCATATCCTCTAATTCAATCTCCACCATTTTTGGTTATTTTTCAAATTCACACAACTGTTGCTATCTAAACTATTTTATTGCTAAATGTACTCTTTCATAATTTCACTTTTTCACTTTCAATCACAATTCAATTCAAAATTCACTTTTCCATTTCTAAGTCGATATTCAATTCAATTCCACACCTATATTCATTATTCAATTACACTTAGTCAATTTCTCGATGAACACTTTGGAATAATAACAGATACTCGGTGGATTTAGCACATACCAACCACCTTATTAATCAATGATGTCCGGTGAAATTAGCACATAGCAACCACCTTACTAATCAATGATGTTCGGTTCACATAGTAGCCTACACATAGTACTACACATGTGACCATTACCATCCGATACACGTAGTAGCCTGCACATAGTACTACACATGTGATCGAAACTATCTGGTACACATAGTAGCCTGCACATAGTACTACACACGTGACCATCACTTTCACTTTTACATAGTGGCCTACACATAATTCGTGCCACACATGTGATCATTTCTATAGCTTCATTCGTATCCCTTTTTATTCCAAAGGTTCATTCGGGAATTTTTTACTTTTTCTCACTTTTCTTTTTATCGATCAATTTCAATTTCTCATCTTTCTTGATTTATAACAATAAATTTAACTTATATAACCTTCACACTATTCATTCCAGTCCAAAAATCATACTTTGCCAAAATAACATTTTTGCCTCTAAAGTTTCACAAAATTACGATTTTGCCCTTAGACTCATAAAATAATTTTTATTCAATTTCCTTGCATTTTAGGCCTAGCTGAACCATTTTCATAACTATAGCACTCCACAATACTCACTTATTCACACACTTGTGATATATTTTATAACTTTTACAAATTAATCCTTTTAGGCATTTCCATCGAAAATTACTTAGTACAAATCGTTTATCACACTCCAAACATTCATAGTCTTCCATAAAATATCAAAATACATGCATATCATTCATGGGTAAATTTTTAAACACAAACCCTAGTTCAAAACAATGGTAAAAATAGGTAAATCTTGTTACGAGGATTTCAAAAACGTTAAAAATCATTAAAAACGAGGATAGAACGAACTTACAATCGAGCTTGGAAGCTTGAAAAACCCTAGCCATGGTTTCTCCATGCAATTTTCGGCCTAGGGGTTGAAGATGGACAAAAATTGGTTTTTAATTTTGTTTTTAATTCGTTTTAATAACTAAATGACCAAAATGCCCTTAATGAAAAACTTTGGAAACATGCCTAACCATACCCATTTTTGTCCACCAACTTAACCAATGGTCTAATTACCATATAAAGATCTCCAATTTAAAATTTCATAACAATTGGACACCGCTAACATATAGAACTCAACTTTTGAACTTTTTATAATTTAGTCCTTTTGACTAAATTGAGTGCCCAAACGTCAAAAATTGCGAACGAAATTTTCGCGAAATCATTTTGTGAAATTGTAGACCATAAAAATATAATTAAAATAAAGTTTTTCTCGTCGAATTTGTGGTCCTGAAACCACTATTCCGACTAGCCCCAAATTCGGACTGTTATAGCTTTAAGCTTTTTATTATTTTTAATTAATGATATTAACATATTAACTCATTTAGTTAAATGGTTAAATATTAACTCATTTAGGTTAAAATCATCTTCTAAACACATTTATAATTTTTATGTCATGTTGTTTCAAGCTTTTTTATTTTTAAAGAATAAATATATTTCTTTTTACTTTTTTATTATTTTTGATTCACTTTTTAATTAATAACTCTTTTATTTATAAAATCAAATAATCATTACAGATATAATTAGTTTTAGTAAATATAATTTTTATATGTGTAATATTTATTTTCCAATTCATATAATGAGTGTAGTAAATTTTAGTATTATATATTTTGTATGTGTATTTAAAGCATTTCATATATAAATATAATGATATTTGAAATAATTAATTGAAATATTTCACATATAAAAATATTTGATTACATATTTATTATTTGATTTTATGAATAAAAGAGTTATTAATTAAAAGAAGAATTAAAATCAAAAAGCTTGAAACAACGTGAAATAAAAATTACAAATGTGTTTAGAAGATAAACCGAACCTAGGACTTAACGATGAAAATATTATTATTTAACCAAACGAGCTAATATGTTAAAAATATTAATAAAAATTAATAAAATTCTTAAAAACATGAAATAAAAAAATACGAATGTGAGTGGGAGAGGAATCAAACCTAGAAGTCAAGGACAAAACCACTAACATTTAACCATCTAACCAAAGAAACTAATTATATTTAAAAATTCGAAAAATGTGACTTAAAAGAAAAGCGCGTCAAACTGGGCGTGCGTCCAGCCTATTTTGCCAATTAACTTTTTCTTTTGGAATATATGTATAAGTTTGCCAATTAATTTTACATTACTTCCGAACGTATTAACGTCCAGAGTGTGAATACTGCAGCAAGAGATATATCGATGAGGCGATATTCGCAAGAATACAGGTTAAATTGTAATATAGTTACAACAGAGTAGGTGAGTACTCTGAGGATCGTACCCAAGAGAGGTTAGTGCTAAATGGATTTTAACCTGAACACTAAAAGATCTAATTAGTACTCCAAATCAGTTATAGTACGAAAACATGATAAAATGAATTTTTAAGAAATAATAAAATATAATAAGGAAAGAAATAAAAAATCAAGAGATAAAAAAGTAGAATAAATAAAATCTAATTATGGGCGATTAGCTCGTTTCGGTAATCCCCATCAACTATCACTTCGAGTTTCGCATCAATCAACTAGTTGCTATCCCAATATGATCTTTCAATCTTTCACTCGAGTAACAAGTCGGCAAGTACTACTTATCTTCCAACCTCATAGTCCAAACCGACTTGAGGAAAAGGTGTTTACGGATAGGCTATACCAATTTTGGGTTAATTCCAACCTTGATGACTTCCTAGGGTTGTCAGACCTAGGGTTTTAGATTATTCCTTTCCCAAACTGAAACACCCCTTACCTGAGACCATTTCCAGAGTCGAGCATGAGGCGTTACTTGACTTAACTTAAAAGTTTGGGGCATAAAAATTTACTTTTAAAAGTTATTTCACTGTTCATAATAAGGTTGTCCACCTGCGTAGTAGTTACTAAATTACTTATAACTCGAGCTAAAAAACTCAAAATTTAGATCTTTAAATTTTCCCTAAAACTAGATTCATATATCTTTTTACCATAAAGTTTTTAGAATTTTTGGTTCATCCAATTACTACAGTTTATTTGTTAAATTCTCTCCTGTTTCACTGATCGACTGTCCTGACCTCTCGTCACTAAAATTAAATTATCTCATTGTACAGACTTCATATAGTGTTTCACTATTTTTACAGAAAACAGACTCAATAAGGAATCTATACATATAAATTACAACTCATAAATATTTTTGTACAATTTTAATGATTTTAAAAAGTTAGAATAGGGATTTTGAAAACCACTTTGACCTTGTCTAACTAAAATGCAAATATCTCGAATATATAATTTCATTGTCTACACCGTTATTTTTCTATGAAAATAGACTCAATAAGATTTAATTATATATCTCATCCACCCTCTAATTCATTTTATACTATCCTTGGTGATTTTTCAAAATCACGTCACTACTGCTGTCTTAAAACTGATTTACTACCAATTTTTACTTTTTCATGATTTCCATGCATAATTTAGCACCTAGACATTTATAACAAAAAACACCTTCATACTTAACCATTTTAATAACTATTCATCATCAAATATTTACATATCATCTTTGGGTCATATCTTAAGAATATACAATCGAAATGACCAAGTCCCTATACATGCCATAGCTCAAAACATTTATCGTCTTAAAATACCGAGTTGTGGTGGTTGATAGTGTGAACTCTCTCCGACGTCTTCAAGATCCCGACTATGCTTGATAATACTATATGAAAGAAAAAGAAATAAAAGAAGTAAGCATAAAGCTTAGTAAGTTTGCAAGTAAATGAATAACAACATTTATCATAAACAATTATATTCATAAATTTTCATTAAGCATTAAGATCTTTACTTTCTTCTTTACTTACTCTCTTACTCGTTTACTTACTTGCTTGCTTAACTTTCTCCTTCGCTGTTGAAATTTCTTTTCTCAACTGATAACTGAGATACTCTTAATCTTATTAACTCACTTGAACTTGTCTATTAGGCTTTTACCTGAACTTTCATATAACATCGTCTATTTACTAGCCCGTTAAATCACTTGGAATACTAAGGATACTCGGGTCTCCTGTCTAAATATAACATGCCAAAGCTATGTCCCAGACATAGTCTTACATGAGATGTTTCGTGTATTACCAATGCCATATCCCAGATATGGTCTTACATGTGAGTTCTCATATAGGTGCCCATGCCATGTCCTAGACATGGTCTTACGGGGGACCTCTCATCTTGGTTCCCATGCCATGTCCTAGACATGGTCTTACATGGGACCTCTCATCTCGGTGCCAATGCCATGTCCCAGACATGATCTTACATGGGACCTCCCATAATCTCGATGATGCCAATGCCATTTCCCAGACATGGTCTTACATGGGATCTCATCCTCTTAATGTCATGACATTTGTATCTGATACATTCCTCATGTTTCAACGGGGCCTTTTAACACTGATTCTCTGTCATCTCATACTTGAGTTAACATTAGATATTTTCATGAAATAAATATATAATTGCTGAAAAATAATAGAATTAATAATAATTATCAAAATATTGCATTTATTTACAGTAAACTTACCTCAGTACAAAAATGTGATCAAATCTAACACTTTAGTCCTCGATCTTTTTTTTCCCTAGTCTAGCTCTGGATTTCGTTCTTCGTGATCTATAATTGCAATTTTAGCTTATTTAATACCCACATTCATCAAAACAGTCCTCGACTCTAACTTTGACAAAATTACGATTTTGCCCCTAAGCTTTTATATAATTACACTTCTGCCCCAAAGCTTGGAAATTAAACTTCATCTCTTATTCTTATGTTTTATAACATGCTGAACATTTTTCCCTTCTATGACAACATCAAATTCTTGCTCTAACACTTACTTATGAACAATAGGTATTTTTGTCGATTATGTCAATATACTCGTTTTCACTTAAAATCAACTAGCAAAAGTTGTTTAACATAATTTATAGCTTCATATTCTACAATAAAACATCAAAATAAACATATTTTACCTATGGGTATTTTTCCAAATATGAACCCTAGGTTAAATTATTGCTAGAATAAGCTAAATTAAGCTATCGGGATTCCAAAAACGTAAAGAACATTAAAAACGGGGATAGAACAGACTTAAAATCGAGCTTGGAAGCTTTAAAAACACTAGCCATGTTTTACCCTTGTGAAATTCAGCCATGGGGTTAAAGATGGACAAAAATTGGCTTTTAATTTTGTTTTTAATACATTTTAATAACTAAATTACCTAAATGCCCTTAATGAAAAACTTTGGAAACATGCCTAACCATGCCCATTTTTGTCTACCAAATTAACCAGTGGTCTAATTACCATATAAAAACCTCCAATTTAAAATTTCATAACAATTGGACACCACTAACATGTAGAACTCAACTTTTGCACTTTTTACAATTTAATCCTTTTGACTAACTTGAGTGCCCAAACGTCGAAATTTTCGAACGAAATTTTCATGAAATCATTTTGTGAAATCGTAGACCATAAAAATATAATAAAATAAATTTTTTTCCTCATCGGATTTGTGGTCCCGAAACCACTGTTCCGACTAGACCCAAAATCAGGATGTTGCACAAACAATTGATCTGTTGAGTAACCCTGCATAACAATCAATGGATCATACCTCCACACGCTAATCTCCAATAGAAGGATTAGCTCCTCATGTTTTTCATAAACAATATGAAATTGATGTAAAGAGAAACCATTATAAGCGAATTCAAGTGTAGAGTTTAAGAAAACGCTTGATTTGTATTAAAGATGAAAACGAATCCACAAAGTTGATTATCTCCACAAATCAGATCTCTCAAAATAAAATAAGAACAAAATGGAAATAAACCTAAAACCTAAGAAGGAAGAAAACTAAACTTAAATTTAAAAGTGAAATTCTAAACTATGTAATTGGTCCATTTTACATGTGACAAAGGAGCCTATTTATAGGTATTAGGTGGTTGTCATCCTTAACCCTAGGTTAGCTGACATTCCTAAGCTTTAAGTTTTGATTGTGTAGGCCAAAATGCCCCTTGACTCGTGTTAATTGCCATCCAAAGTTGATGTCGCAATACACTAGGACCTGTGTCACGACATATCAGGACCAGTGTCGTGAAAAAAGAGTCAATATACTCCTTTTGGGATGTCTTCAAGGGTAAGTTACGGCACCATTAGACTGTGTCACAACATCAATGGCAGTTTCATGATTTTTCCATTTTACTCTCTATGTTGTTACATTGAGCATTCCGTGTTGCAACAAAACGACCAATATACATTTAATATGCCTTCTAATGGTCTCCTGCACACTTATAAAGTTCATTAGCTCACTCTTAGGCCTCATTTGACCCTTAATGTCAATAAAAGACTTAATTTGCGCATTTTATTAAATTTAATAAAACTTACTAAAACATACTTAAATCCTAATGATAATGCTTAATTTCAAGCTCTTAAAGTGCGAAAATTAGTTTAATCTGCTGCACTGGATTACGATAGATCAAACTCCTCCACACTTAAGTCATTGTTGTCCTCAAGTAACATGAAAAAAGACAAGAGATAAAAGACATCCCTTGAGCAGATATCATACAAGTATTGACTTTGGAGTACATGACTAAGTGTTTCATATTCACAAATAACTTTAACATGATGAATAATTGACTTATCACTCTTGATTACAAACATCTAAGTTTCATATATTACAAAGTATGCAAACACTAAGGGTCTCAACTATAGGGATCCATCAATGAATCATACAAGTAATTTGATTATCCGAGCAAAATACAAATAGTCGTTTATGCTATTGTTTAATATAATGTCCATTCATACATCGAGATATTTAGGTCACATAGGACTTTATAACTTGTAACATTTTAAGGCTTAGGATAGGTTTGGGATTTAGAGACAGTAAGCATCAAAAGGTTTACAAACACAAAAATAGTTTGCCACATTGTATCGATCCCTATTCTTCCCCCTTAGTGACCCTTACCCATTCACCGCCTTATTCTTATTCTCTCACCTTCCTTATTTCTCTACATAGGAAATCATAGCATGTTATAGTAACTACGGCTAGTGTACGAGTTTCTGTGCACTAATGAATGAGTTTTTTTTTCTTTTATGACTTTCTTTTTCAACTCATATCACTCACTAATTCTTTTTTCGTTGTTTAAAAACCTTTTCTACTCATACTGATTTTCTTTTTGAGTTTTTTTTTTCTATTTTGTACTTTCAGGCTAACCTGTAGTTCCCATATCACACCAATCTTTCCTATTTCACTCTATTTTTACAAACTTCACCTTGATGTATCTACTTAACCCTCAATACATATGGCCAGATGTCTATAGTCGTACAGGGCAGGACCAAAGAAAAAGGGTAAATACAAATTAATGTTTTCGGATCAAGGTTTGTAATGAGGTTCCTCAAGAAGTGTCAACAACCTCAAAAATCAGTATTAAAGGTAAAATACAAATAGGTCAGCTTTTTGGCTCTAGATGTGTTCCAAACATTGCCTTAGGTCATCCCTTAATATCTTACTGTGCACAAATTTAACTAACCAAACAAACTCAAATTCAACCATTTATCATTCATACTAGCATGCTTGTTTCCTTGTATTTTCTATATCCTTTGGTACAGTTGATTGCTTAATGCCTATTTACAGTGTAATGTAAAGAGCTTAGTATTCTAATAATCTAAAATTTAAAATCACCTATCATAATGCCAACTCTATTTATAAACACAAGCAACCTAGGATTATGCTCCTAACCAATCACTTGTATTTCTACAAGCTGAAGTATACAAGAAAACAAGAAAAATAAAAGAAAAGCGTACAAATTTAAAACAACATTGATTGACACATTGTCCTTAATGTGTAGCCTTATAAAAAGAGGTAAGGAAAGAAGTTATTTGATTGATCGTGATCGTTTCAATTGCTAATGGTGGGTACCTCCTTTGTTTGTTAATAGCTCAAATTATTGTGTCTTCTTTGTGTTGGATTCCTACATAGAAAATTTTGGACAATCTACAAGACAACTAAAACTTTTATATTCGTTCCTAATCCTAAGACAAATTTAAATTATCCTTAAAGAAATTTAATACAATCTTTAAAAGAAATATTCAATTTAGGAATTAAAAAATACAAATCCCTAATAAGAAACACACTTTATATTCCTAAATTCATCTACTCCTAAAAATTAAAATCCTACAACTTAATTCTAAATATTATTCATCATCTTTTTGAAATCCTTTTTTTCTCCTTTCCTCTTTCTATTTTGTTATCAAAAAGTAGTTTCCTTGGGGGATTCATGGTTTTATCCATCCATTCAATAGGGACTCCTACTCTTTTGCACAATTTTGTAATTGAATGAGGGAAAAATATTTCCTTTCCTAAATTCCTTGCATAGTCAACCATATGCTTGTATATTCATGTACCAATACATATTTGTTTCTTTTGGAGAATCCCATATATTATGATAGCTTGAATTGGGCGAATATCAGACATCTCTATTGTGGGCCATATTCTCAGACAGACAAACTTTATCCACATCTTGGCTTTTGGTGTCATTAGCTCTTGATTGAATGTCTCGGGTATTGTTGTTCTTGTCTGATATGTCCACATCTTTTTCCATTCTATTAAAAATCTCGATATTTCTTCCGTATCTATAGTTTTGAATCCCTTTAGGTTTGTTTTATAGAGATAGCTACGATAATAGTATGATGCATCATAAATTGGGCAAATGCTAATCTCAGTTACCGGAACATTAACCCTTTTGACCTTCACAAAAAAACGTATCTCGTCGGATGGTCTGGCTGCTTCTCTTTGTTTCAATGCTAAATAAAATTCTTGCACCATAAGGATTATTGTAGGCTCTTTAAATGACAAACAAAATTTTGTCCACTATCTTTCTGTTGCATTCTCCTATAACCCTTTGCAATCCCTCATTAGGGGATCAAATCCCTACTCTTGGATGAAGGTATACGACTGAAGTTGTTGCAAGTATTTATCCATGTCACCTTCTTGGAACTTTACAACTGAGCTTGAAGCGCTTTTGTTGAAACTCGCCATCAATAATCTATTTTTTTTAAATTCCCTAAACAATCTAGTACGACTGCAAATTGCTTTCTTTTTCTTTCTTTGTGGGTGATAACTAAGAGGATCAATGTGACCTATTTATAAATTAGAATAAGTGAATAAAGTATAAAAGAGTTATAGTTTATTTATACTAAACAAGAGGTTAAAGAATAAGAATCATAATACAATTAAACTATAAAAACAACAACAGTTAGTATTAGTTCAAAAAATAGAGTTTAGCACTGGTGTCGCGAGGAATAATTTAAGCTTGCAAGGAATAATTTAAGTCTTGAGTTGAATAGTAGAACTTTCTGTCCAAGTAGAAATTCATGCTTTCTAATCTTCGCACCATGTCGGAGTCTACTACTCTCCTTGTACATTTTAGTATTTTCGTAGGCCATAAAACAGAATTCTTCCAATTATTGGATTTGGAATAATCTTTCTATTTTAGCTAATTCTGGATCCATATTTAACTCTTTAATCTCCTCATGTGCCTTCTTTTCCAATTCAATTGGTAAGTGACAGTTCTTACCGTAAACTAACTTATATGAAGACATACCTAGAGGAGTCTTATATGCTATTCTGTAGGCCCACAATGCATCTTCTAGCTTCGTTTCCCAATCCTTTCAACTTGGGTTTACTGTTTTCTCTAGAATATGTTTTTTTTCACTATTAGACACTTCTGCTTGCCTATTAGCTTGTGGGTGATAGGTCATCATCATTCGGTGTCTTATACTATACCTAGCCAGAGCTGCTTTGAACTGCTTGCTACAGAAATGAGATCCTTCGTCACTGACCAACACACGTGGTGTACCAAACCTAGCAAATATGTTTTTTTTCTCAGGAATCTCACTACTAATTTTGTATCATTGGTAGGTAAAGTGACCATTTCAACCCATTTTGAGACATAATCAACAACCAAGAGAATATGTTGATTCCCAAAAGAACTAGGAAAAGGTCTCATGAAATCAATTCCCCAAACATCAAATACTTCAACCTAAGTTATCCCTGTTTACGACATTTCGTCCCTTTCTAATATATTCTTAGTTCGCTGACATCTATCACACCCTTGTACGAATTTATGGGCGTCTCTACTCATAGTTGGCAAATAAAATCTTGATTATAACACTTTTTAGGCTGTCCTTTTTCCACCGAAATTCCTTCTGCATGGAGATGTATGACATCCTTGTAAAATATCATACATCTCTTCCTCCCCTACACACCTCCAAACCAATTGTTCTGCACATTGTCGAAACACATATGATTCCTTCCAAATGTAAATTTTTGAGTCATGGGATATCCTCTTTTTCTGTTACCAGGATGCCTGTGCGGGAAAGACTCCTCTTGCAATATAATTGACATAATATGCATACCATGGTGTTGTACACTTGCTTGGCCTAATATGATGGATGTCTACTCTAAACAATTGTTCATTTGCGAAAGCCTCTTTAATTTCTCCAATATTCTCTACTTTTAAATTATTCTCGGTTCTGGATAAATGATCTGCAATTTAGTTCTCGATCCCCTTCCTATCCATTATCCATAAATCGATTTCCTGAAGCAGTAAAACCCATCTCATTAGTCTAGCTTTTGTTTCTTTTTTCTTTATAACTTATTTTAATTTAGAATGGTCAGTATATGCATATACGCTATTTTCCATTAAGTAGGGTCAAAAATTTTCACAAGCGAACACTATTGCTAGCATCTCTTTTTTAGTTGTAGTGTAGTTGCATCGTGATGGATTTAGCGTTTTGCTAGCATAGTGAATAGAACAAAGATGTTATTCCACTTTTGTCCCAAGAATATTGCATAATCACTGGCATCACACATAATAATAAAAGGTTCTGACCAGTTAGGGGTGATGATTATTGGAGCATATATGAGTTTTTCTTTTATTACCTTAAAAGTTTTAACCCAGCTTTGGTAAAATATAAAAGGTGTCTCTTTCTGAAGGAGTTGATTCAAAGGCTTAGAGATGTGAGCAAAGTCTTTTATAAACCTCTGATAGAATTCTACATGGCCTAAAAAGTTTCAAACACCTTTAACATTTGTTGAATTGGGAAGATTTTTTATAACCTCAGTTTTGGATTTATACACTTCCATACCTTTTCCTGATATCTGATGACCCAACACCAATCCTTCTTTTACCATGAAATGACATTTCTCCTAGTTAGGCATTATATTAGTCTCTTCGCATCTTTTTAGAACTTTCTCAAGGTTACCTAAACATTCTTGAAAAGTCTCTATAAATTTAAAAGTCATCCATGAAGACATCAACCCCTCTTCAACATATCAACAAAGATAGCGGTCATGCATCTCATAAAGGTTGGTGGAGCATTGCATGGGCCAAAAGGCATTCTTTTAAAAGCAGAAGTACCAAAGGGACATGTGAAAATAGTTTTCTTTTGATCATCGGGGTAAATTGAGATTTGATGGTACCCTGAGTAGCCATCAAGGAAACAATAGTAATCTTTACCTGCTAAACGATCAAGCATTTGATCAATAAAGTGCAAAGGGAAATGGTCTTTTTTTGTTGCATCATTCAATTTCAGATAGTCAATACATACTCTCCAACTAGTAATCATTCTCATTGGAATTAACTCATTTTTATCATTCTCGACTATAGTTAGACCTTTATTCCTCGGAATACACTAAGTAGGGCTAAGTCAGTTTCTATAAAAAATGATGTAAACAATACCTGCATCCAGACATTTAATCAATTTTTTTACGACTTCCTTCATAGCTGGATTAAGTCTACATTGAGCATAAACTACAAGTCTTTTTCCCTATTCTAATCTGATCTTATGTTGACAAAATGTAGGATTAATTCCTTTAATATCTATAATCATCCATCCTATCACTTTTTTTATACATTTTTAAAACACTTACTAGAGCTTCTTTTTGGGTTGCTTCTAAACCTCTAGCAATAATCCCAGACAGTATTTTGTTCTCCCAAATAGCCATACTTTAAATGTGTGGGTAATGGCTTCAAGTCTAATTCAAGAGGATTAATAACAGATGACATCAATTTTGTTGAATTTGGGATGATTTGTTCTGGCTGCTCCTTACTTTGCCTCCACTAATCAAGTTGGAATATCATGTGGTCATTTTATTGCTTCACACTATCCCCTTTTTCTTCTGTTTCGTAACTGTTTGACTCTTTAATAATTAACTCCAATTGGTTACATTCTTGCTCTTTTTCAATTTTTTTACATTCCAAGCCCTCGATTTCCACTTCATAATATTCCTCCTAGGTAGATTCGTTAATGCTTGATTTCTCCAGTATTTCCTTAACTTACTCTAGATTTTTCGTCCAAATACTTCCACCAGTCATGATATCAAATTTCTGTCTATTTTGATTGTCCAACCCATAATAGAAATTTTGTATTTGAACTACGAAGTGTATAACCCCCGCCTAATATGGATCTGAGAATTGTTTTAAACCTTTCCCATGCCTGCCCTAATGTTTCAGTAATAAATTGCTTAAAATAAAATAATTGTGTATAAGTATTGTGTACCTTTTTCATAGGTATTTCTTGGTAAAGAAAAAATTGCACAAACTCAGTCCAAGTAGTAATGGTGTCTGGGCAAGCACTTCTAGCCACATTTTTACCTCTCCATCTAATGCAAATGAAATTAATAACAATTTGATAGCATCTAGTGGAAAGCTTGCGTAAGAAACAATGCTACATATATGATCAAATATTCGCAAAAACGCTATAAGGTCCTCAGTTTTACGATCGGTAAATCTGAGATTTTAAAAAATCCATGTTAGTAAAGAAGGATTTAGTTCAAATATGTGAGTTATGAATAACAGGACGAGAAATGCTAGATCGTAAACAGTCTATATCAAACAAGGTTCCTAAAACCTACATAATGTTAGTTATTTTATTTATTGCTAAATAAATTGTATCTATGACATAAAAAATTTCTAATTATTCCTACTAAGTGTAAAAATTAAAACCAAACTAGTGACATTGCCTGTCGGCAACAGCGCAAACAACTTGACCGTCTTCGGATGTACTAATGTCAAGAGTGTGAATACTTCAGTAAGAGATATATTGATGATGCAGTATTTGCAAGTATATGGGTCCAATTGTAATATAGTTACAACAAATTAGGTGAGTACTCTGATGATCATACCCAAGGGAGGCTAGTGCTAGATCGATTTTAACCTGAACACTAAAAGATCTAATTAGTACTCTAAATCAGTTATAGTATGAAAACATAATAAAAGGAATTTTTAAGAAATAATAAAATATAATAAGGAAAGAAATAAAAAAATCAAGAGATTGAAAAATAGAATAAATCAATTCTGATTATAGGGGATTAGCTCATTTCGGTAATCCCCGTCAATTTCCCCTTCGGGTTCCTCATCAAGCTATCTTAGTCGGATCTTCCGATTGTCCACTCGAATAACGAGTTAGAAAGTACTACTTATCGTCCGACCTCATAGTCCAGACTAGTTTGAGTAAAAGGTGTTTAAGGAAAGGACATACCAATTTTGGATTAATTCCAACCTTGATGACTTCCTAAGGTTGTCAGACCTAAGGTTTTAGGTTCTTCATTTCCCAAATAGCTAATCCATTAAGTAACCCTAAAAAATAGTTAATGGATCATACCTCCACTCGCTAATCTCCCATAGAAGGATTAGTTCCTCATGGCTTTCATAAATAATATGAAATTGATGCAAAGAGAAAACATGATAAGCAAATTGAAGTGTAGAGTTTAAAAAAATGCCTGTGAAAATGAATTCAAAGAGTTGATTGTCTCCAAAAATCAAATCTCTCAAAATAAAACAAGAACAAATTGAAAACCAACCTAAAACCTAAGAAGGAAGAAAAGTAAACTCAAATTTAAAAGAGAAATTCTAAACTAAGTAATATGTCCCTTTTAAATCTGCCAAAGGAGCCTATTTATAGGTCTTAAGTGGTCGTCGTCCTTAGCCCTAGGTTAGCTGACAGTCTCAAGCTTTAAGTTTGATTGTACAGACCAAAATGCCCCCTGACTCGTGTTAGTTGCCGTCCAGAGTCGATGTCGCGACACACTAGGACCTTTGTCACAACATAGGAGATAATATACTCCTTTTTGGATGTCTTCAGGGGTATGTTGTGATTTCTTCATTTTGCTCTCTATGTTGCGATATTGAGCATTTTGTGTTGTGACATAGGGACCAATATTCGTTTAATATGCCTTCTAATGGTCTCCTACACACTTATAAAGTTCGTTAGCTCACCCTTAGGCCTCATTCGGCCCTTAATGTCAATAAAAGACTCAATTTGCACATTTTATTATATTTAAAAAAACTTACTAAAGCATACTTAAATCCTAACGATAAGGCTTAATTTCAAGCTCCTAAAGTGTGAAAATTAGTTTAGTATACTACACGAGATTACGACAGATCATTAACAAACACTATTAGCTTATATATATCACATGTATAGAAATTAGTATATTTTATAGGTTTAAACAACAAAATGGTACCTAAAATATACTAGTTTTCCAAAATTGGTACTTAAACTTTTTTTTGTCAAAATTGGTACATAAACTATTAAATCGTTACCCATTTTACCCCAACTGTTAGTCCTGTTAGAAAAAGATTCAGCCAATCATAACTTGTCATGTAAGTCTTTATTTATTTTACCCAATTTCTTATATTTTCTTTTCATCAAACAATTTTACCAGATTTTCTTACATTTTCTCATCAACCAAAAACTCAAAAAAATTGTTCTCTTCCATGTACAAAGCTTCCACCATTTTATCATTTTCAAGCATCAATTGCTGCTACCATATTCAAACTCTTATTATTCTTTTTTCTTCACCATCTCCATTTTCATTAACATTTACATTTGTTTTATCGATTTTAATGTGTTTGAAGGCAAGCTTTGAAGATTCAATTACGAAGCAAGGTCGTGGCGGGTTCACTCAACATCGACCTTACTATAGCTTCTTTCCACTGGCAATGGCACAAATTGAAGGAGCAAATACAGTAACAATGGCTAATTATAAAAATGGAGAAGTTGCGGGACATGTTAATCTCAATTTAGAGCTATAATATAGATTATACATTTAAAAGAAATAATCCCAATTTTTTTGTCTATTTATTTTTTATTTTAAAGGACAAGGTTTTTTTTAATGAAGAACACATTAATAATCTCATTTTTCCTTCTAGTTGAGCTGAGCATTACCCTTTGTATTACTAAGCCCTTGATGGGGTTTAATTATCAGTTTAGGGTTTAAATTTTGATGCATGTGGTTTTTAAAACCACGAAGAAGATACGATGAGATTTAGGGATTTGATAGGAATTTAAATTTATTTTATTTGGAATTTGGAATTAGGTTTGAAAGTAGGGTGGGTGAATGAAAGTATTAACTAAAGGTAGGATGAAATTAAGTTTTGTATAAAGAAGCAAACAATTTTTTTGGGTGTTCGGTTCATGAGAAAATGTAAGAAAATCTGGTAAAATTGTTTGATGAGAAGAAAATATAAGAAAATGGGTAAAATAAATAGAGATGTACTTGACAAGTTATGATTGGCTAAATTTTTTTTTCTAACGAGACTAACAGTTGGGGTAAAATGGGTAACAGTTTAATAATTTAAATACCAGTTCTGACAAAAAAAAGTTTAGATACCAATTTCGGAAAACTAGTACAGTTTAGGTACTATTTTTTGTTTATACCAAAACCGATATGAACAACTTATATAATTAGCACGTAGATAATTATGATTTTCTAAGCAATTTTAAATAAATGAATTTTAAAATCTTAAGAAAATTTTGAAAGGGTTAGATGAATTTTGGAAAATTTATGTATTTTTTATAGGTAAGAAAATAAAAATATGTAAAGTTATCATAAAGATAAATAATATTATCATACATATAAATATCATTTAATTATAATTAAGATAAATATTATTTATCTAATATTGAAAGATTAAATTCCACTCTGGTTAGGCGAATTCAACAAATTTTATCAAATGATGAGAAGTGATATCTGAAATATGCCCCTAGAGATTTTAATAAGGCAGCAAATGCAATAGCCAAAATGGCTCGTCCAAATGATGACAAATTGCATATGTTTGAAGGATTTCCAAAGATAATTAAAGAAGTTCTATGAGAAGACAAAACTAGAGGCATTCAGATTATGAATAAGTCTATGTAATCTTTTGTTTTTTATATTTCACCAAAAAAATATATCATTATAATTTAATTTCAATTTCAATTTCAATTTTGTTTAAAATACTCTACTTTTAATTATTTCACTAAATTTAAAATTATCATAAAATATTTATTATTTAATTTAAATTTAATATAACTATATGTATCATATTTTTATTTTTAAAAATCAAAAATATATATAAATGTCTGCAACTATTGTATAAATTTATTTTAAAGAAAAATATTTTAATTTCTTCATTTTCAACATATCTTTTCTATCTTCTTACTTTTAACTTTTCTATGTGTCATCATTTCTTTTAAATTTTTAGTATTAAATTAAAATAAATAATATTTTAATTAATACCTATAATCAATCCGTACATCGCTTTTGAAAGAAATTGGTATTATATATTACAATGCTCTTAACTCTCTAGTGTGTTCACATAATAAAAGATTAACACCGACAAGGAAAGAAATAAAATATTTGCCGAGAGAAAAATTGCAACATAAATCCCTCCACCTTTTTATTTTCTTTTACATATTTTTATTGAATTTCGCTATAATAAGTATGCAATATATTTCCTAAAATTGTTTATATATTTTTCAATTAAATATTTGTTATAAAATCTGTTTATATTGTTTACTTAATTTAATTAATGAAAATATCTCTTTGTTTTTAAATAGATTTTTATCAATTGTTACATTAAAAGAAATTAAAAATTTTTAGTTAATTCAACTTGGTGCTTTTTGAATGTAAATCATGTTGCTAAGATGAAAGTCATTGCTAAGTACCAAGCTATGTCCGGAAAAAAGTGACTGAGGAAGTTCACACTTTTCCAAACACTGCGAAATAAAAAACAAAAAAGGGGACACAAAGATTGTTTATGCAGTTCAGTTTCCCTATGTCACACCTGGTTTTCAACAAGATCCGACATTAAGAGTAAGTGGGTTCTTAATTGAAGAAAACGTTGGTTCAACGGACTCTATCGTAAAATCCAAATAATTTAGTGACGGAATGAAAAATAGTTGAGTTTCAATTTTGGTTCAGTTAGGTTGGAACTGGCGGGTTCTTTAGTGGGGAACTGAATGATTAGCGGCTCATGGTTTAGAATTGGGTCCTTAATGACCGTGCGTGGGGGTTACATATATGTGAGAATTGTTATTCTGTAGAGGAATTCTTCTCATTTCTTTTTCATCTTCTTCATCTTCTTCTTAAGTCTGCTCTAAAGAGGACTGTGTTTAAGGGAAAGGTTTGCATGGAAAGCTGAAATAGGAGTTTGATGTATATTAGAAAAGAATCGCGTAAACTGATAAGATTCTTAACCTTTCTGCCTTCATAGATTTGAGGAAAAGAGAAGGAAGTTAATGATTTCTGGGAAAACTTTGAAAGGTTTTTTGCATGTCACTTGATATTGGTTTCTAAAGTATGAATGTCTTCAGTTTAATTTGTATTATGGTTTTGTCACATCCCAAAAATCAGGTTAGTAGAAATTGGGTTAATGAATCAAGGGTGGTCACGCTTAAATTTTTTTTAGTGACTGAGTAGTGGTGGAGCTGTCCTTGATGACTTGTTGTCGAATCCCATCCCTCTCATTAATTTCTATTTAGTGCAAAATTGTCTCAAACCCTTAGCAAAGATCATCCCATGTTTTAATTATTTTCTTGTTAAAATGATTTCAAGGAAAAAAGTGGTTAAGTGATAAAATGCTTAATAAGTATACTATAGGTCCTAGGTTCAAGTCTCCTCATGATCACCTTTTTAATTAATTTTTGTTGTGAATTTTCCATGTGCCAAATGCCTTTGCCATCCAACCTGAGTTGCCATGCTTGGAAAGATTCTTCCCTTGTATACATGGTCAACATTCCCTCAATTGCCCTGTAACGCCCCAAAAATTTAATTTTGGGTATTGTGAATGTGTAACACAAAATATCTATTTGCTTTAGTGGTTATGTGTTCTGGGTGTGTTTGGAAGGTTCTAAGTTTAAGCCAAGACTTGGGCAAATTTTGGTATTTTGAATGAATTAGGTCTTACTCTTATTTAGTAGGCTTTTATTTGATTGTTGGGCAAATTATATCAGAATGGGCCTACTAGTTTGGTGGTTAAATGGTGTGTTATTATGGTGGAGGTCTTGTGTTCGAATCCCTACGCAGGAAAGGGTATTATTTTTTGCTCAGATTTTGGGATAGTGTTGTGTAATATGGGGATTATGAGTAGTGGATGTGTAGTGGGAATTATGGGAGAAGATTAAGGGATTTTGGGGGTTATCGGGTTTTTATTTTTTTCCCATAACCTAATTTTCACTCTTTTTTCGAAAAAAATTATGTCGTCTATTCTTCTCCCTCTCCTCTTGCCGTTTTTCTCTTCATTGCTGCTGAATTTCTGCTCTCTTTCACCCTTTATCTTTTTGATATTTCCTTTCCCACTTTGCCTCGTATTGCTCCATGTTTGTCTGCGATCGTTCGGTAAGTTTTAGATAAGTGATTTGTCTCCGTTTGTTAACTTTCTTCTGAATTGTTTTGTTTATTCCAATTAGGGGAGCCTTCAAGGGCTTGTAGTCACCAATCGGAGTCTTAGTTTGTGTGGTAATTACTGTTCATTAGTTGAAGGTAAGGTTTAGCCGTTTATGGGTTAAAACCTCGATACGAGTTCAATTTGGGATCACGTTATGTGAGATTAAATTAGTGTTTTTTTTCAATTATAGGCTTTGGACTGCTTAGGGACTATTTTAGCATCAAACAAAACAAGGCGTGTACTCGAAATGCAGGAAACGGTATTTGGTGAAAAGCTGAAATTGCTTGCTGTTTGGACAGCAGCAGTAGGCTAACTTTGAAAAATCACCATAAATTCTGGAAATAAAATTAGAGAATGAACAAAATATGGAATTAAATCTTATTGAGTCTAGTGAAAACATATATGAATATTTAGCTAGTACGGGTTACCTTAAAAATGAACCACGTGGCCAAGGCCAATTTGGGCCGAGTGGGCCACACGGGCGTGTGGGCCCACACAGGTAGACTACATAGGCGTGTGAGCCCATTATCACTGAATTTATTGCTAAGGTTGCACGGATCGCCCAAGTCGAATGTGAACCTACTATAGGGTCGGTAAGCATCACTTATACCCCTAATTGTACGAATTGACTGTTTGATTTATATATGTGTTGAGCATGATGATAGTATGCTTGTATACTAAACTGGTTTATGTGCTGATGTCCTGAGATAGCATGTCATGACTTGTATGTTGCATTGCATAGGGTTGGGTTAATTATATTTGGAGGAAGTGTACTGAAAGGCTCTTAAGCCTAACATACTGGCAGCTCAGCTACAAATTACTGTTTTGTACCACATTCGGTACTACCTGGAGTGTAGGGATGGGTGGGTTGATTTGATCCCCACATGGAGTGTAGGGTTGGACGAAGATGGTCTGTAGAGGCTGGTTGGGTAGGACTTTGTTACTGAATACTGCATGACTGCAACTGATACTGTGATGGGCTAAGGCCCTACTGCATATTTGATACTGTACTGAGATGGGCTAAGGCCCAAACCGTTACTGATACTTAAAAAGGGCTTAGGCCCAAGACTACTTTAACTGTGCACTGTGATTTGCTATTGTTTGTTTTTTGTGGGATTACACACTGAGTTTTCGTAAACTCACCCCTTTTGTTTAAATGTGCACATGTAATCCCCAGATCTAGACGGATCAGTGCGGCAGAGGACTCGGCGATGACCACAGTTTTGGACTTTCATGGTTTTTAACCTATATTTACGATAATTGGTTTTACTTCTATTCTATTTTTACTAGCTTAGTTTTTGGGTTGTAATTGGACTTTCAGACTTTGGTTTGGGTTTTAATTATCTTTACCTTATGGATTACAATTTCTAGTAGTAGAAAACCTCGGTTTTCAAAAGAAACAAATGTTTTTCCTAAATGCATGATTGTTTAATCTATTTTAAAAGCTTTCATAAATGAATAACATTTTGAAACTATCGATTAAATGAGCAATAAAATTTTGGATCTAGTAAGATATTAAGATAAGGAATTCAATGGAAATGGTTTTAATGTAACGACACGATTTTCAAACACCCTATCATGTAGCATCCCTAAATCCAGCCATAACGTCTGGGCCGGGTTTGGGGTGTTACAAGGACTTTTTCACTCCCATGACATGCTTATATTTTTCACCCTTACCTTGTGTGACATGCATTGAACCTAGACAAGGTGAATGATACCTTTTGTTGTCCATCTTATATTTTCTTATTCATTTTTGCCACCCCCTCTTTTGCTCCTCCATATTTTCTCTTTTTTTTGTTTTAGCCATCAACCACCATTTGTATTAATTTTCCTCATATCCTCCTCCACTCATTTGCCTTGAACCGTAATTGTCACCATCGGACCTCCACCTTGCCGTCACTTCTCTCTTCTATTTTCTCCACCGCCGCCCTTAGCGTCGCCCTCCTCTACCGTGATAACCATCGCTCACAACCGTACAACTTCACTCTCTTTTCTTATTTTCTTTTCTCCTTTCTCCTCATTTAGGCAAGTGACCGAAACCCATATTCTTTTAATTCTCCTTCGTCAAATCACTGCCTCTGTCGACGGGCTGTTGCCGTCGTTGCTGTAGCACCACCGTAGACGAATGAGATTTCTTCTTCCTTTCTTCTTCATTTTTCCACCTTTGTTATTCTTTTAGTAATAAAAAATTCTACACTATTTATTGTGTTTAATTCTTAATCCTAAACTTTATTTTCATGAACTTACTTTCTTTAGGTTCGTGATCAAGAAGATCAATCAATCCTCCTGTTTTAACCAAGTTAGTGGCTGATCGACACGAACTCGAGAGATCATTAGCGTGGGAATCAAAATCATTAATCTAAGTGATTATTTTTCTAAGGGTAAGTGTTAAAGGGAAAATGGATACCAACTATTGTATCAACCTTAATTATGATCGTTATTAACGTAAGATCGCTATTTGTTGTGAATAGGTAATCTAATTGTTAGATCTAGGTGTGGGCATTCTTATAGAGTTATTACACATAGGATCTATGATCAGGTGTGGGTTTTAACACTAAACCAGATTAGGTGTGGGTTTTAACACTAAACCAAATTAAGTCTATGTTTTATATTGATAAAAATTTTATCATTTAAATTATATTTTTATGAGGATATTTTACGTATCCATTAAGAGAAATAAAATCCATCTTTATGGATTATGGCAATTAAGTGATTCCAAACCGTATATGTTGTGAAAAACATGTTTTCTGATATTGATGATTATTATTGATTTGTAAAGCATGTTAATCTCATTCTTATGTTATGTGATCTTATGGCATATGTGATTTCCACATTATCTATAAAATTTGAAATTTTGGTAGCATATGTACATATGTGATTTGCATGTTAAACATTCCTATGTGATTCTAAGTGGTTTTGGTCATATTACATGCATGGGGTGGGATATGTGAAAGGTGGAAGTTATTGTCAGTTTATATACGATTTTGGTGGCTTGTCCATTATTTTGATTATTGACAGTATATCTACAATTTTGGTGGCTTGTCCACAATATTGATTATGTGGCAGTTTATCTACATTATTGTGACACTGTTCACAAATTGGTGTGTTATTGGGTAGGCGAGTTCTAGGGAACTCGATTTTGGTGTGTAGCGGAAATGGGTAGGACCGTTTTCATGAATTCTACATCATTTTATGAAATGTGCATTGACATAAACAATCATAATAGAAATTTGAAATATTGAGTTATATGAAATTGATATGATTATTATGATTGTATAATGTACATGTTTATATGTATGTGATTGTGTTTATGTTTATGTTAATCTCATTTTGAGTTTTATAGCTCACCCATTTTTAGTTTTTTTATTTTACTGATAACCACGAGGCTAGAATTCGATGACGGCATTTGGAGGAGTTTCTCAGAAGTCTTTTTAAATTAAAGTAATTAAATTTTATTTTGATATTTTTGGATTATAATAAGTTTGAGTATGTACTGCGGCATGGGACTTTAATTTTGAGATTTTATTCTGTTTTGCATGACTTAATTAGATGACATTAAGTGTTAGAAAAACTACGAAGTTAGTATTTTTGATAAGATTTCATACGAAACTCGATTTTAAAATAAAATCTATCAATAATACATTTTCTATTGCATTTATGAAAAATTAGTTTTAATAAAATTAGACATTAGTTTTCAAAATTATAAATGTTTACAAATGATAATTCTAAAGGCATTTGATTTTTGAAGTTAATATACAAATGATTTAGAAGTATGATTGAAATTCCAAAATAGTTTTGAATAAATGATTGAATGTCTACAATTGAGATATTAATTATTTTGATTCTTGAAATTTGCATGGTTTTTACGAAATTAAAATAAACACTTCATTTATTTTAAATTGATAAGCCAATAGTTTTGAAATATTTTTCAAAATTCTGAAAGATTATTTCGGCCATTTTCGTGAACAAATGGGTTCGAAATGTGATTGAAAATAAAGTTGAACATTCAATTTTACTAGTTTTGAATGAACTGCGCAAATGGTTTAAAAAGTACTTTTGAAATTACGAAAGTTTTTCTAGACTATTCCAGTGGCCAATATAGCTTTTCAAATTCGGCCATAACAATTGGGTCGGGTTTGGGGTGTTATAGGTTGTCATGCTTAGCTACCAAGATAAAGGAAGCTCTGGTGTTTGGAAAAGCTAAGCTGGTAACGAGGAAGGATAGCAGGTGAATTTTTGTACTTCACTTTGGGTGTTGTTTGTAGTTGTGTTGCTAAAATGTTCTGCTTGAGTGTTTGTTCTGAGTTTAGTATAAAATCTATGGTTGTATATGATTATAATGATTGGGCACACTATGCATGCATAAGGCTATGGACATATATGTCTAATTGCTAGTATACTCTCTAAAAGCACAATGTGTTTGTGTATTGACAAATTAAAATATGACGTACTATATGATATAGTAATAAGTGAATTCTTGAGTGTGAAAATCATGTTTTTAAAATGCAGAGTACGGAGGGAGTTACTTTGGCGGGTTCATTGAAGATAGGAAAGCTGGTGTAATGGAGGAATGGGCGTTTTGAAATGGTATTCGAGTTTGGCGGTATCATAGAACGATTATCAACTGGTCCTTCGAGCTAACAAAAAGTAAGTGTGAAACATTTGAATTTATGTGTGTAGTCGCTAAATTCTAAATTTTTACAATAAAGTAGATTGATGGTGTTCTTCTTAGTATGGAATCTCCAAACTGTACATCTCTGAAAAGAAGTTGTTCTAAGTAAGATGGGAAATTTGCCAAATTAGTATATGCCTGGATAGAATAGTTTGTTTTCAGTTATATATATTGGAATTCTTTAAAGTTAGAAATTTTCGAGGGTGAAATTTTGTTAAGGGGAGGAGAGTTGTCACACCCCAAGTCTGGTGGATCTAATATTTGAAGAATAAACTGTATTAATTGGCTTAGCTAAAAATTCTAAAATTTTTATGGTAAAAATTTTATTGAGTGTAGTTTCAAAAATAAAAAGCAGATATTAAATCTTAGCTCTCTAGGTCAAGATATAAATAATCTAGTGATTGATTCTCAAGTGGACAGCTTTGGTAAAAATGTGTTATTAATGAAATCATAAAAAGTGTTACTTGTAAGCATACTACACTCAAAATCAAAGGTTCATATATATATATACACATGTACACAATCGATGTGGGATAGAGAGGAGGAGGAAAATAATTAAAAATTATAATACAAAGAAATTGTTACAAAGGATGGTTTTTCTAATACAGAAATGAAATACAAGTGTTTTATTGAAACATTAAATGACTGATATAAAAGGAATTAAGGAGGCCCTATTTGATAAATTGATTGGTAAAAGTTAACAATAATGACATGTAGAGAGGGTGATGCATCATGAAACCAACTAAAAATACGAAAAAGGCAAGTGTACCTATCGATAGATAGTATAGCTACGGTGAGTAGAGATATGGTAGCCACAAGGACTAAAAGTACTAGTAATTATTGTTTTCCAATTATTTAACCAACAAATTGGAGTGATTGTTTTAAACTAAAATCTACTCAATTAATTAACTAAAGAACTCAGAAGAGAATAAATCAGGAAAATAATTGAATAATAACCAAGAAGCTAAACAATACCTAGGAAAGAATCAACCTAGATTTCATCTATTATTATGAATTTGAATTAAACGATTTATTCACTTGGTATCTTGACCTATAGAAATCCCTAAATTATGCTAATATCTCTTTCGAGAGTAAGAGCAACTGACTCTAGGTTGATTAATTGAAATTTATTTCTAATTAAAACCCCTTTTATCATATTAACTCGATCTATGGATTCCCCTATTATATTTGACTCTAATCCGGTAGATTTATGTCGTCCTATTTTTAGGATTGCATGCAACTCCACTTAATTATACTAGATCTACTCTTAAATAGGGACTTTTCCTCCTCTGATTTAAGCACCTTAACCATGCATTAATATTTAGGAAATATTAAAACAAGAGATAAACACACATAATTGAGAATAAGAATAAAGTATTTATCATGTAAAACATAAATCAAATAATAGAATTCATCATAAGGTTCATCTTCCCTAGGTATCTGGAGAATTAGTTCATAATTGTAAACAAAAACATCTCAAAGTTAGTATAACTACAAGAGATAAAGAAACTCATAAAAACTTCAAAGAAATTAAAAAAAGGTCTTCAATCTTGATGGAAATCTACTTCAGAGTTGGCTACAATGGTGTTCTTTGAGTTGTTTTCTTCAATACTCTCTAATGGCTCCCTATTCTCTTTTTTTATTTGGTATTTATCTAAAGCCTAAAAATATGTTATTCCGTGTGATTGGGATGCAAATCACAAAATCGACACGGTCTGGCACACGCCCGTGTGCCACCTCGTGTGGCTCCTAAAATCTGCTATATTTGTTCGATTTTCTCTCCTTTGGCTCCCAAATGCAGTCCTAAGTATAGAAACATGAGTTTAAAGGATTAGGAGCATAAAATTCACCAATTTGCATAAATAATCATCGAAAAACGCATTAAGAACGAGACAAAGATATGTTACTTTTATCACTTATCAAATATCCCCACACTTAAGTGTTTGCTTATCCTCAAGCAAAATCCTCAACCTACATTGAAGTTAACTTTTTTGAATTTGTTATTTCCATCAATAATGTCTCAAAATAATTCCCAAACAATCATGCATTGGCAATTACACTAAATAGGCACTAAAGAATCAAACAATCTAAGCCAAAATTTTTAAAGTATTAAAACATAGGTGTCTCCCCTTATTTAAGTAATTACCTTTAATTCAAAATCGAAAAGAATTGACATCCTCACTAAAGATTCACTCAAAGCACTCAAAGTGTTTAAGGTTCAAGAAATATGCACTCAATAGTCGAACAAGAAATGTCATTACCATAGGCTTGCTTGAAAATCAAATCTCCACCACTATAAAATAATATAACACACCAATCAAGAGGTCTTGAAGAGGTTCTAATGGGCCTTAGGTTAAGGGTGTGGAAAAAGACTAGAAAAGTTGGTTATAATCTAGATCGAGTTGATAAATTACCAAACTAGAAAAATGATCAAATGCTGAATTAAAAGAAAGTGCATCAATCAAGATTATTCAAGAATAGAAACGAGCTTCTCAACCAAAATATGCAACTAATTATTCAAGCTCAATCAACTAAAAACTGGTTAATAAAAATATTATTTTTAAGTTGATTTTTTTTAGAACAAGAATAGAAAATTTTAACAATTCAAAGAAATGAGCATAGTTAGGCAACTATCCAAGTCAAATCTCGACAAAAAATGAGTCCATAAAAGGGGAACTAGCCACAACAAAAAAAATGGGTTACAGGTTAACATTAATGGGTTAATAAAGAAAGAAAATGTGTTAGGCTCAATGGGGTTCACTAAAGGTCAATTCAATATGTGGAATTTTTACAGGTTAAGTAGGTTAAAACCTAAGTGCTTCTATCATCTCAGTATATCAAATCAAAGGTGTGGTCTCGACATGCATAATCGAAACAAGTTCTAAAATAACAAATCAAGTTGACACACTCATAAGTAATAATAAAATGAGCATGAAAAATGTATGCTCTATAGGCTCAGAGTCTCACAAGAAATCATGATTTTGATGTCAAACTTCCAAATTTAAAACTTCAAGATAATACCTCAATTCAAGGAAACAACCTGAAATATTTATTTCTGAAAAACAACTTATCATGCTTGACTCTCTCATGTATTAAATTGTAAATCAACCAATACAATAATATCCACAAATTAATCCAAAACAACATCAATAAAAATCCCAAATCGAAAACAATCCACTTTAATAGAGGTATGAAAAATTACTTAAACACAACAAATAATTTAGGGAGTTTTTAGTAATTATATAAACAACCTCCCCAAACTTAAGATGTACATTGTCCTTAATGTACAAAAAAATATAAAAATAGAATAAGCACAATATCATAAGAAAGGGAGAAAACAGAAACTGCCTTGAATATGGATGAAATCGCTAGAATAGTGAAAACCAGAATTGTAGGCAAAAACTAATTGTGGATCTGATTTGTCTAGCAGTACTTTATCCCCAACCTTGAATTGGTTTGTTCTCATCTCATGCACATCATGTCTTTGCTTTGTGTCTTCATTGTGTTTTCTCGATTTCCCCTCAGCATGCATTTGCCATTCACCTAGTTCATCGAGTTGTACTATTCGCTTGTCATATGTTGCTCGATTTTGTCACCTTGACTGAAACATGGCTCCAACATGTGTTCATAAGGGATTTCCTGCAAAGAACATTGAGCTACATGATTACTAACATTAAAGGGACATTTAATATCATCTCGCTCACTAGACTCTCTCATAGAATCATGTGCTTGAAGAGTAATCTTTTCATCACCTATTAGAATCACAAGTTCACCAGTACCAACATCAATAATAGTTCTAGTAGTGGCTAAAAATGGTCGACCTAAGATCATAGGTACCTCACTATCCTTAACCATGTCTAATACAACAAAGTCAACAGGGAATATGAATTTTTCAATTTTCGCCAGTACATCTTCAATAATACACCTAGGATATCTAATAGTTATTTCCGCTAGTTGAATACTCATCCAAGTGCATTTGGGTTTCCTAAAACCAAGTTGTTTAAACATTTTATAAGGCATGACATTAATACTATCCCCTAAATCAACGCCAAAACATTTTCAATATTTAAACTACCAATGAGACAAGGAATAGTAAAACTTCATGGATATTTAATTTTGTTGGGTAGTTTGTTTTGTATAATAGCCGAACAAACTACATTGAACTCCGCAGTCGGCGAGTTGTTTATCTTCCTCTTGTTTGTTAATAGCTCCTTTAAAAAATTTACATAATTTGGCATTTGCAAAAGAGCTTCAACAAACGGTAAGTTAATGTGTAATTTTTTTAGGAGCTTAAAAAATTTACCATATTGTTTGTTAGTGTGATCTCTCTTCAACACGTGTGGATATGGAACTCGAGGTTTTTATTTTGACAATCGGTTTTTGTTGTTTCTTATCTTCCTCAACCTCATCAATGTTCACCACATCTTCTTGCCTCAGTTTCTATTCAGGTTTAATTAACCCTTCCACGTCTCGAACAATAATGGCGTGAAGCTGCTCTCTTGGGGCTATCCTATTTGATTTTCAAGTCCTTGAATTGATGCTTCCTGATTTTTTAGTGCTGCCTCACTGTTTTGAAAATGATTTCTGACACCGAAATGAATTTTTCCAACAACTCTTCAAGGTTCAACTTCTTCTCTTCCTGATAAGGTTGTTGAAAGCTCGTAAGGGGTTTTGTTCTTTGATTTCCTTGGCCACCTCAAGAAAAGTTGAGATGGTTCCTCGAACCTGCATTATAGTTATTACTATAAGAGTTATTTTGAGGTCTAGAATTGTTACCCATGTAGTTGATTTGCTCATTCTCTGTGCTAGGGCTGAAGGGTAAACATTCTGAATTATTCATTCCACCTCCATTTTGCATCGTATTGCATCATGGGATTCATCTGCGTAGAAAAATATAAACCATTAGTTTTCTTATTCAGCTTTTCCACTTGGTTTGATAACATGGTGACTGCATCCAGATTAAAAACATCGGTTACTTTCATCGGTTTTGTCCTTATGACTTGCCACTGATAATTATTGAGTGCCATCTCCTCAATAAACTCATAAGCTACCTCGGGTGTTTTATTATTCAGTGTTCTACTAGCTACTGCATCAATTAACTGCCTAGTTGAATGATTCAAACCATTGTAGAATGTTTGAAATTGTAACCACAGAGGTAACCCATGATGAGGGCATCTTCTCAATAAGTCCTTAAATCTCTCCCATGCATCATATAATGTCTCTAGATCAATCTGAGCAAAGAAAGAAATGTCATTCCTCAACTTAGCTATATTAGCTGGTGGGAAGTACTTCAAGAGAAACTTCTCGGTCATTTGATCCCATGTAGTGATAAAACCTCGTGGTAAAGAATTAACCACTATTTTGCCTTGTTCCTCAATGAGAATGGGAACAATCGTAAGCAAATGGTGTCATCAGTGGCACCATTAATCTGGAAAGTGTCGTAAATCTCTAGGAAATTGGCTAGATGAGTATTTGAATCTTCATCTTGCAAACCATCGAACTTGTTGTACCATCTGAATAGTGTCCAGCTTCAGCTCAAAATTGTTTGCAGCAATAGTAGGTCTCACAATACTTGATTCAGCCCAATCAGAGTGGGATTAGCATAATTGTACATAGTACGAGGAACATGATCTATAAGACGTAGCTGACTATTCTGATTATCACCCATCTCCTCAGTAATATTTTTCCCTCTTGTTCATCTACTATATTCTGTTGACTTTCCCTTGCTTCTCTAGCCTCTTTTCGATTTCTGCAAGCCGTACATTCGATCTCACTGTAAAAAAGTAGTGGTCTCGACGGGTTTCCTCTAGTCATATACCAAAATAACCTGCTAGAAGCAAAGAAAAGAAAAATTAAAATGTAAAAATTAAACTAACTAAAATAAAATAAAATGGCTAAATTAATAGAAATAAAATTTTCCTCATATTTTAGTCCCCAGCAACGACACAAAAAACTTGATATATCACAAAACTAACTAAAAATACGACAAAGACAAGTGCACCTATCGATAGATAGTATAACTATAGTGAGTAGATATATCGTATCCATAAGGACAAAAAATACTAGTAATTACTATTTTCCTATTATTTAACCAACGAATTGGAGTGATTATTTTAAACTAAAATCTACTAAATTAATTAACTAAAGAACTAAGAAGATAATAACTCGTGAAAGTAATTGAATAATAATCAAGAAGCTAAATAATACTTATGAAAGAATCCACCTAGATTTCATCTATTATTATGAATCTAAATTAAACGATTTATTCACTTGGTATCTTGATCCGTAGAAGTCCCTAAATTATGCTAATATATCTTTCGAGAGTAAGAGCAACTGACTCTAGGTTGATGAATTGAAATTTATTTCTAATTAAAACCCCTATTATCGCATGAACTTGATATATGGATTCCCCTATTAGATTTGACTCTAATCTGGAAGATTTATATCGTCTTATTTCTAAGATTGCATGGAACTCCACTCAATTATGCTATATCTACTCTTAAACAGGGACTTTTCCTCCTCTAATTTAAGCACATTAAACATGCATTAATATTTAGGAAATATTAAAACAAGAGATAAGCACACATAACTGAGAACAAGAATCAAGTATTTATCGCGGAAAATAAAAATCAAATAATAGAATTTGTTATAGAGTTCATCTTCCCTAGGTATCTTTAGAATTAGTTCATAATTGTAAATAAACCATCTCAAAATTAGTATAACCACAAGAGATAAAGAAACTCACAAAAACTTCAAAGAAATTAAAATGCGGTCTTCAATCTTGATGGGAATCTGCTTCAGAGTTGGCTTCAATGGTGTTCTTCGAGTTGTTTTTTTCAATACTCTCTGATGGCTCCCTATTATCTTCTTTTATTTGGTATTTATAGACTTTAGAATGTCCAGAAAGCCTAAAAATTATGTTTTTTCGCGTAATTGGGATACCAGTTATGAAATCGACACGGTCTGGCACACGCCTTTGTGCCAGCCTGTATGGGAAGGCTCAACCCATGTGGCTCCTAAAATCTGATCTGTTTGTGCAATTTTTGCTCTTTTTCACTCATTTGGCTCCCAAATGCTCGTTTATATAAATAATCATCCAAAAATTCATTAAGGACGAGATTAAAATATGTTACTTTTATCACTTATCAGAGGGTAAACTATTTTTGGAGTAGGTTCTCTAAAAGACTGATTTGTGAAAGGTTAATAATTGTGTTATTTTATAAATTTGGAATTAATGGAATTACCATAAGGTTCATTAGAAAATATCATATGTTAAAGAAATAAGTGGTTAGGTAATGACTTTTGATAATATTCAAAATGAGGTTTTACTAAAAAGCTTCACTTGATTTTAAGTTGTACACGGAAAATATTTTAAAAACATGTCCATAGGGTTTAAATATGATTGAAAAATGGTTAAGATAATTGAATTTAGCCAGAATTACTTCGACGCTGAAATGTGAAATTCTTATATTCGACTTGATAGTCGATTTGGTATAAGGGTGCTACACTTAGTGGTATTAGAGCCTAGGTTTACTAATCTAAGGACCGCGAGTGAGTTTTAAAACATATGATACATAAGAAAATTTAATATAAAAATAATTAAATATATAAGAAGACAGTAGAATAAGACCTAAATCATTCCGATTTGATAATAATCTTGGCATTATTTGTGATAATAGACATGAAATGCGACATGTGAAAAATAATAGAGTTTGGACTTGAGAAAATGATATAAAAATAAAAGTAAGTTGGAATCAAAAGTATAAAATATTGTGGGATGTGATATATTTGTGTTATGTGAGTTTATGATATGAAACTAAGTTGGAATCAAAAGTGTAAAGTATTGTGGGTATGTGAATTACACTTTTCTTTCATATATGTATTTCAATTCCACTTTTCTTTCATATATCAATTTTTCATATATCATATATGTTGTGATTGTAAAGTATGCTAATGTAAATTGATATATGAATGAAAAGTGGAATTGAAATAAAGTTGCAAGTGTATTAAATTATTTATTGATAAGGATTGAATTGTAAGAAGTGGAGAATTTGAATTACTTCATTCATATTGAGTAAGAGAAGTGAAATGAATAAAAGCCCATGTAGACAAATGAGAACTATTAGGATGAGGAGCGTAAATTATTAAGGAAACACCTAGAGTGTTGTACTATTTTGATTAAGCACTTTGATGTTGTTCTATTTAAGAACTCTGGTGTTGTTATGTTTTGTTAATGCACTTCGGTGCAACTGATAGTGACACTATGGTGAAATCAAAATTGATGGCTCCATGTATCTTATGAGTTTTTTTAAGTCTACTATGGGCTATATAAGTGGAAAGTGGAAAGCGAATGATCGATAAGATTTGGTATATGATAGTAATGATAAAGTTTAATAATTTTAAAGATTTTGGTAACTATTAAAATCTTGATAATATTCTTGAAAATTTCAAGGGTAAAATGTGATGAATAAAAATATGGTCGAGTAATATTAGAGATTTTGAATTAGGTGTATAATGATTTAAGTGATAATACGTTAATATTATAAGTAATTATAAGTGTATAAGAAATTTAAATTTAGTGATTAAGTGAATTAAAAAATTAAAATAAAATGATACGTGTTCAATGAAGCTAGAATAATGTTATGGGATAATATATTAGAGGACTTAAATAAAGTACTATAGGGAAATGGGTAAATTTTAAAGCAATACTAAAAGGACTTATAGAGAATAATGAAATATATATGAAATAAGTGTTAAGTTTGGTATTTCCTTAATTGATAAATGATAATAATGAATATGATACAATGAGTGCCCTACTAAACAAAACAAGAACATATTGGATATAAATGGAAATTAACAGTTCGATGCTTATTGCTACGTGATTGCACTTTGGTTCTTATTGTTACGTGATTGAACTTCAGTGTTTACTGCTACACTGTTGCACTTCGGTGCTTACTACTACGCGAATGCACTTTGGTGCTTACTATCTAGCACTTCAGTGCTCTCTGTTTTGGTTAGCACTTTGGTGCCCTTTGATATGCATTTTGGTGCATTACTGTATTGTTTCCATATATGTTATATGTTATATTAAGTCTATTGTGGATGGAAGTGTAAAGTGTTAAGAGAACGATCGATAGTAAATAGAAAAATGAAATATAATATGAAATAAAATGAAAAATATAATCAAAGATAAAATTTGTTTATGCTAAATGTACAACTAAACATGGAGTGCAAACATGGTGTGAATTTAAAAGAAAATTTCACAAGTAAAATGTGCGAAGCCTCTATCGTTCATTAAGAAATATCTGAAATAAAATTGTTATGTGAAGTGAAATAAATATGTGCAATTCTTGGTAGGCAAATATTTAAATTCGTGACTTGTTTCATTGATTAAGCATAATAGTGAAAAAATTATAATAAGACTTAATGAGAATAAAATTGTTAGAAATGAACTAATGTGATATAAAGAAAATTATATTGAGTATTTAGTTAAGTGAAGGGTTCATGATAAAAATTTGAAGAATGACATGAAGCTTATAGATAACTAATGAATTGAAAACATATAAAGTATATGATATCATGAAGAAATGAAATAAAGAAGATTATGTGAATTAGAAGGATCAAGTATCATATAGGTTCAAAAGATTAAAGAAATTAGAAAAGTTAATATTATAGTAAAGAAACTTTAGAGAGGATGTAAGGATGTTATTGATCAAGGATTAAGTTGAGAGAGGATGTAAAGAAACTTTATGTAAAAAGGGACTAAATTGAAAAGTTATGAAATATTGACACATTGTACTCATACTAGTTTCTTGAAACAAAATAAATTGAAGAGGTATAAGAAGTGAAAAGAATAACATTATTATTTGATCGGAGAATGAATTGGAAAAAGAAGTATAAAAAGAAATTAAGATATTAGTAAAATTAATATTTCACATCAAAAAAATAATAGAAAAGAAAAAGTTTTTGAATAAAAAGTCAAGAATGTAATAATTCTAAGAAATTAATTGTAATTAAGAGATTGTGATGTACCAATGATGATAAGTTAAGATAAGTAGTGGCCTTGTTAAAGAGATAATGAAGTTCATAGTCGAAAAAAAATTCGAGGATGAATTTTATTTTAGGGCAAAATGTAACACCCTTAAAATAAATATAATATAAAACTAGTATTAAATTGAATGGTGTGTAATTGATTTTTACGATAAAGTTAGAAAATGATACAAATATGATAAAAGAAAGGTTGAGAGATACCAAGAAAAAATCGAATCAAGAAGTATGTTGTGATACATTTATTTAAAGCAATGGCTAAATTATAAATATGTGAAAAGTTTATGGCTTAAGTGTAATATTCAAAATTTGAGGGGTCAAAGTGTAGAAAAGAATAAGTTAAAGGACCAAGAATGAAAATAACCTAATTTTTATAACATGAATTTGTCATGCAAGGATTAAATTGAATAAGTATAAAAATAAGAGAGATTAAAATTGAATTTTACCAAAAGTGAGTAGTGACTTAAGGATGGGGTTTTGAAGAAACATAAAGGGTAACATGGTCAATACCTAAATTAGATAATTATATGGTATAATAATTAATGATGAAAAGTGTTGAAATATGGTTGGTTGAATATTTTATTATTTTATAAGATATTTTAACATTTAATTAATCAATTAAAATAATATATTTTAAAGAAAAATGTAGCAATTTCTCCATACATTCATTGCTTCTCACGTTGGCTATAAATAGATAGAGGGTTTTCATTTTTAACAATTTGGATCTCTACCATTAAACCCCACTTTTTCTTTCAAATTCTTTTAAAATTTTATAGTCACCCAAAAGAGAAGTAAATATTATGTATGAAATTGAATTAGTGCATTGAAGTACTAGAAAATGACTAAATTGTAAAGTAAACAAAATAAGTTATGTGGAAATGAATGTTTAAAAGAGAACATAAATAAAGTGTGATGAAATTACCAAATTAACTTGTATTTATGATAATGGTGACTAAATTATAAAGTGTACAAAATTTTATAACTTAAATAAAGTATTATGACGAGGAGTTTAAATGATGTGTTAGGTGTTAGAGGATAAATTACAGGTGATATTAAAGTGAAATTACATTAAATAATAAATTCTCATGATGCTAGGGACTAAATTGTAAAGTTATGAAATGCATATAATTGAAATAAGATAAGTTATGATAAAATTATAGGTTAAAGGTATGTGAGTTTTAAGGATTAAATTGAATATTAATCAAAAGCATAATGATTGTGTATGTTAAATGAAAGTTAAAAGAACCATGAAAAGTAAATGTTACCACCAAAACATTTTCGGATAGCATTAGTGGTTTGAACTTTGAAAATTCATTAAAATAGTGGAAATTGAATTAGGGTTGAACCAGATACAAAATTAAAGCTTATTGACTCTAGTTTAACATAGAATAAATAGTGTAAGCAATGAAATTTTAGATTATGAGATATAACAATTTATGGGAAACAAGGTCGAATGATTTCGAGGTCTCCTATTCTAAATTTCAAAAATTATTATAAAATGTAAAAAAATATTTAGGAGATGAAGTTCATATAGATAAACTATTAATGAATTTTTTAAGTGAAACAAACAATAACTTAATATGAGACTTTTACTGAAAGATAATAGATTTTTAGTGAATAGGGAATTCGAGGCGCCTAGCAATGAGCAGGGAAGATTTTAAGAATAAGTCAGTATTAATTGACTTAATAAAAATTTTGAAAATTCTAAATTTTATTGAGTATAGTTTTGTAGGTCAAGATATATATAATTTAGTGACTTCTACCCAAGTGGACAACAATGCTAAAATGTGTAATTAATGAAATCATAATAAGTGTTACTTATAAGCATAGTATACTCAAAATAAAAGGTTCATATATACATATATACACATATACAGAAAGAATGTGGGATGGAGATGGTGAGGAGGAAAATAATTGAAGAATTATAATACTAGGAAATTGTTACATAGGATGGTTTTGCTAATACATAAAGGAAATATGAATGTTTTATTGAAACAATAAGTGACTGATATAAAATGAATTAAGGAGGCCCTATTTGATAAATTGATTGGTAAAAGTTAATAATAATGACATGTAGAGAGAGTAAACTATTTTTAGAGTAGGTCCTCTAAAGGACTTATTTGTAAAAGATTCATAATTGTGTTATTTTATAAGTTTGGAATTAATGGCATGATCATAAGGTTCATTACAAAATATCATATGTTTAAGAAATAAGTGGTTGGGTAATGATTTTTGATAATATTCAAAATGTAGTTCAACTGAAAAGCTTCACTCGGTTTTAAGTTGTACACTAAAAATATGTTAAAAACAGGTTCATATAGTTAAAATATGATCAAAAAAGGGTTCAGATAATCGAATTTAGCATGAATTACTTTGGAACTCAAATGTGACATTCCTATATTCGACTTGGTAGTCGAGTCAGGTATAGGGGTGTTACATATGATACATAAGAAAATTTAATATAAAAATAAATAAATATGAATATGAAATCAAGAAGACAATAGGATGAGACTTTAATCATTCCTAATTTGATAATAACCTTGAAGTATGATAATTGTTCAAAAAATACCTTCAAAATTAAAAGATTAAGGTAGTTTTACAATTCTTGTTGAGATAGGGGACAAACATTTTAGTAATAACCTTTTAGATTTAGGGGCCAATATTAAGTTGATACCCTTGTCTACTTTTTTAAAAATCGGATTGGGTGAATTAAAAAATAGGTCAATCACACTTCAATTAGCCAATATATCTCTAGTACACCCCAAAGGTGTACTAGAAGATGTATTAGTTAACGTGAGGGGTTTTGTTATACAGATTGATTTTGTTATCCTTGACTTCAAAGAGGACCAAGACTTTGCCATTCTGTTGGGTAGACCAGTTTTGGCCGCATCTAGATCGATCATCAATCTCGAGAAAAATTAATTAATTATGAAAACTGATGGCAAGATAAAAGTATTCAAATGTCACCATAATTCCCAAGTTGAGGAATTAGGAAATAAATTAGTGGAGAACTTTTACACCATTTTTATATCACCTCTAATTACATTGATCGAAGGTATGTTTGTAGTTCGATGTGTCTAAGAAGGAACGGGTCGAGGGAACGTAACAATGGAAAGAAACCAAATAGACTAGCATATGTTGGACGGATCGCGATGGGTGACATTAGAATAATAATTCAATGAAGGGAATTCTTATATGATAGCCACACATAAATTCATTGCCAAAATTTTGATTCGTGTTATAAATTAGTGTAAATTATTTTTTTTTTGGAACTTTATTTAGGTTAGTAAATTTAATTAGGATAGGATTACAACCTTAAGAAGCCAAAGGGGTGGCTATTTTGGGACGTATTTTAAAATAAAGAGTAAATGGAGGGGACTAATAAGCCCAGAAACACGATATTCGGGAAAATGAAGGCTGTGTCATGACATCGAACCTCGGTGTTGCAATACTGAACTTTGAAAACTCTAGTGGAATAAAAAATAAGGTTGTGCCACAACATTGCATCTCAGTGTCGCAACATGGCATTTCAAAGCATCAAATTTCAAAATTCCAGACCCATGTCGCGACATCAATCCTCAGTGTTTGACGCCACATTTCGAACTAAAATTATTTTGAGAATTAGGGTCAATGTCACAACACCATATCCATGTGTTGTGACATAGAATTACAAATAAAAATCCTAGAGCATTCGAAGTTTGGTGATGCGACACCCATACCCCATGTCACGAAACCAGCGTTGGTTCTATAATTTATTACCTAAATTTAGCATGACCCAACTGCCATATATATAAACACTAACATGTTTTGACCCTAGATAACCCAATTAAAACACTTTAAGAAGCCAGCCCAATTTTCTAATGCCCCTTTCTCCATCGTTGTCGTCGTTTTCACAACAAATCAACCACTTCTCATCTTCCTCTCCTCACTTTCACTACACCATTGTTTCATTTCTTTGTTCCTCATTTATTTGGAAGGTTTTGTTGGTCAAAAAGACATTGTCAACATACTCGACAAGCTCTTCACAAGTTAAAAATGAGTTCAATGTCACCTAGTTAATTAAACCAAGATCATCAAGCACCAGAACCACTAGAGGAACCACAATCGGTGCAACCTAAGGTACACCAACAAAACAAAACCCCGGATGACCCAATGGGCAAGGAATTACTCATGCACATATTGGCACATGTTGAGTATCAAATAAGATACAACCTAGAACTCGAGAAAATAATGACCTGTTTCATCAAACATTTTGGCATTGAATCATTTTGGTGGCCACAACCACCACCATTTTTGATGGGCTTAAGAAATAACGAGGAAGAGATTCCGGAAGAAAACGAAGATGAGGAAAACACCACCAAAGGGGACATCGAAGAGTCAGAACCTGATTCTGACAAATTTGGAGCTTTAATTTCTATTTTATTATTTTTTGCATTTTATTTTATTTCATTTTAAGACTATAGTTAATTTTCGATTTGGAAAATTTTATTTATCTCTTAGTTAATTTCTTTATTAAAAAAATTGTGTGTTATTTCAGTGTAGGAACCCCATACCTTAAGAGACACTAGAAATTTGAGCTAATCCAACACAAGGAGGACTGCCTGACTACTCTGAGGCACTTCAACGCTTAAACCGAGTAGTCTATTCTCTTATCTTTTGGGTGCACATTAGGTACAATGTGCCAAATAAAGTGAGGGGGTAACATAGAATTTTTCAAAAATATTCAAAGTTTTTAAATTTTTGTTGCTTGTTTTATTCTTTTACAAGTTAAATTTTTAATTTTTGTGTGCTTATTTGTGCTCGAGCTTGTAGAAATACAAGTGAATGGTTAGGAGCATGTAAATAGGATTTTGTGTATAAACTCTAAATTTAGCTCGATTGTAATTGATTTTAGGTTATGTAATGTTAAACTAATTAGTTCACTTTATTATACTATAAATAGGTGAAAGTGTGTTAAGTATACCAAATGAAAAATAAGTATGTAAAAAAAACATATATGCTTGCTCGAATTATAAGTTGTTAGAATGTTAAATTTAGTTAATTGAATCCATGAATTGAGACACTTAGGTATGACCTAAGACATTGTTTGGTCACCACTAGAGCCAACAAGCCGACCTTATGTATAAATTCCCTAGTACCCTATTTTTTAGCCGAATTCCATTTTCTTGATGAACTTCGAATGAAACCATGATCCTAATACATAATCTCTTGATCCTTTTCTTTTTGGTCCCAACATGAAATTAGACGTAGGGAAATTAATATTAAGGTTTACGTAGATACATAATAGAGATTTTAAAATAAAGATAATTGAGAGTTAAAACTAAGGGATAATAGTATAGTGAGTATAAGATTCATGCAAAGTTGTGCATTAATGGAGAAAAATCAAGTGAAAAAAAAACAAACTTTGTGAAGGCTAAAAGCCAAATGAGAAAATCTCAAGGGAACAAAAACAAAGTGAGTAGAAAAGAAATAGAAACAAAATACTCATTTTTGAACAAAAGACTCGCTATGATGATTGTACTTATGAATACTATATTGTACCTTAGGAAATGGAGTGAAAAGGAAGGTGTTTACTTTGTAACCTAGTGAACTAATGTGTCTGACATTGAAAATCAGAAGTCAATTATATATCGTGCTAGAATTATGTGTTTAGCCACATTGTCTTGTTTATAATGTTCCGAACAAATCTTGTGCATGAAACATGCTCAAGCACCATCTAGTATTTTATTTTCTTATTTTTGTGTGTCTTTTTCTTATTGCTCTAGGACAAGAAACGAGTTAAGTGTGAGGGAGTTTGATCTACCACAATTCATTGTGGCAAATTAGAGTCTTTTCGGCACTTAACGAGTTTGTTTTCCAGCTCTTTTATATGATTTTATTACATTTTCAATTTCTAGTTTAGGTTTAATTTTAGCAAAATAAGCGTTGTGTAACATCCCTCACCTGGCCCGGTCGTCAAACCCGAGTTATAGGACGTTTCATCATCTTAACTTTAACACATGCACACATAGCTTCAAGCAAGAACAATTGTTATTACACTTAAATGTTTAAATAAAGATGTTTGAGACTAATCAAACATTATTCAGCACTAGAAACGGTTCAATATGTGCTTAGGGACCATTTAATAAATCTCTAAAGAAAACAACGTAGGTATTGATACAAAATAGCAGGTATCGATATTTAGCAATGCATGTATCGATACTAATAAGAATATCGGTACCATTCTAGCATTCTATTTTTTTTAACTCAACTTCGAACCACAACCTTTTACCGATACTTAAACAAAGGTAACAATATTTTTACCCCAACTATCAATACTCGTGAAAGGGTATTGATACCAAATTGAGCTACTATTTTCCTGCACATACATTTCAACATCGAGGTATCAATATTTATGCCCTGAGTATCGATATCTCTGTACAAATCAACAAAAAACATAGTAACATAGATAAATATTCATGCTTAAACAATATATCTTTCTCACATGCATTCCAACTCACAGTCTCATACATCCAAATACGCATAAACAAAGTCCAAAACCATAATAGCATGAAAATAACAATGATAGTAATAAACCAAAACTATAAAAGTCCAAAATCATAATAAACTAACAAAAACATAATAATAACGAGTCGAAGTTCTAACCCACATTGCCCTTATTTCAAATGTCCAAAATAATTATAAAGCCAACTAGTCAAACTTATTGCCTAGCTTAGATCATTTCCTTGGTCACACTGCTCACACCAAGAATGCTGCTAGTCTGCAAAGATTTAGTGAGGTGTGTGAGCTTAAACAAGCTCAGTGAATGTATCCGAATTTACCAAAAGGATATACATCAACATAGGTTAAATCATGGGCATATACAAGTACATTCATAATAAGATATTTACCATAATCATGTTTCATTAACCCTATTAAACTAGCTTTCATTTCTCATGCACTTACATACAACATTTATATATACAAAAGCATTCACAATAGCCACTAGAGACTATGAAACTTAAGAGTGAGCTTTATGACAACACATCAGATACACGGATCTCCAACACACCAATGACTCATAGTGTCTAACATATCCCAGAAGCGTAGCATCAAGTTATCACTATCCAACTTACCAACTTATCCTAGTGAATGGAAATTAGCTCACATTCCCTTATTTTTCCAAATTGTCCTGGGCCTCAATGCTCCAAGTCACAACACAAGGGTGAGTACCTACAAATCCTATGGCATGCGATCTATATCCAATGTTTTCAATGTTATAGTATGCCCAAAGACCAATTATGAGATGATTGTAATTACATATTTGTTTTGCCTTGTTTTTTTATTATAACGCATTGCAATTATTATTTCAGTTTCTTTTTCTATATATATAAATTAACTAAATTGTAAAGGGTCCTAATAAAATATGATTATTCTTAAAAGGTCCTTAGTCAAGTATTATTGTGGGCTTGGACAACAATAATGCATTGAGACTAGTGTATAGTTGATTGATGCGGAAAAGTTGTCATTGACATAGGGATGTCAAAATCAATACATGAGTATGTGTTAGAGAACAACATATTGGACTAACCCCCTATGAGTATGTTTCTTGGATTATTATGTAATAGTCACAATATTACTCATACTGGTAACTATGTATATGATCCTCAGACTTGAGATCATCATTGTCCTAACATCGTGAGTCATATATTTTAATATAGTCAAACGTCTACTGTAACAGGTTATACAATAAAGCTTGATTTTGGATATACCAGAAGTCATGTAGTGGGATATGGTTGATCAATATTGGATTTATCCTTCTTACATAATAGGAGCAATATCTTAGGCCTCTTGATGGAGTGAGTCTAAAAATGCATGACCATGCTCGAATAAGTTGATATGAGATATCACACTTATTTGTTTATTACAGTCTACTCAGAAAACAAAGAAATATGAGATTGGACTATACAAGTGTGACTATTCCAATACTTGTGTCCAATCTAGATATTAAGGATAAAATGATAGAATACATGAAAATATTTTCACAGAAATGTTATGTCGAATCATGACTTCTTGTAACTGGGGTAGCAATGATGCATTGCTAGATGCCACTCATTGCTTGTAATGTTAGAAACACTCTAGTATTACTACCAACTTTATAAGAGCCTACAGGGTCACACCCTATAGTTAAAGAGAACATAAGCCAAATACATTTGGTATTGTATTTAGTTGTCAAATGAATTAAATTAATTGTTAAATTAATTTAATTTGATAGTTAAATATTAAACACGTTATATGTAAAAATTTTGTACACAAATAGAGAACATAGATAAAATTAATATATGAATTTGATTCATGCAAAATATTAATTATATATATTTCAAATTATTAATATAAATAGTTATAATAATTTTTGTTAAAATTTATCGGGACATGGAAAATGATATTCTTTTGGAAACAATATTATTGTTTATCCCGACTTTCCATTTGTTTCTCTAATAATAAGGGAATAATCCCATTTTTATTTTCGAAGATATGATATCAAAGAGAATAAAAAATGGGAAATGAATCCCTTAGTGTGTTAGAGTTACCAAGAAAAAGAATAAGGTCCAGTAGTCGTCTTTGAATTCTCTCTGAAATTTTTCAAAGAGTTTTTCTGTTCGTGGTTGACTAGGTGGACTACGTAGAGGCCGACACGTTTTTCGTTGTGACTCGGAATCAACATCGAATCAGCAGCATGCTTTCATTTTTTTTTCATATGACAAGGTATACCTTCAACCCTATTCCAACCCTTTTCGTTCATCATACACGGATCCATGGCTGTGGAATAATTTTTCTGCTACGCCACAGGACGTATCAACGGTCCCAACATTCAAAAGATCACAAGGCCAAAATATCCATTGTTACACACGTTTTTACTTACCATTTTAATGCACAGAACCTCTGTCATTGATCATCAAATACACAACACTATCTAGATCATGTAACATGCTTATCACACTCACAATTTATATACTTACAGGTACAACCACAATGCTCATTGAGCCACAATCTCATTAGATCACATAACACGTGCTAAAACAATTCACATAATACATATTGTTTTGTTATATCAATTACCACAATGTAATGCCCCAACATTCGGCCTAGAAATTTGGACTGGATCTCGGAGGTTATATTGATCACTGAAGTGATCTGGAAGTAATTTTACTAAACACGTTACTCAAGTCTCATTTCAACATGGAATAGCTTGATTCTAGCTAAACTGTTCAATTATTTCCGGGTTAAACACAAAACTTCAAATTACGACAAAAACATTTAGAGTTATAATTCTATAGTTTTCAGAATTTAGTCAAAAATGGTACTTTACAAAATTAGTCCAAGGTTAAAATTTATAAAGTTCGAAATTCAATTTAAACTACAGATCTTACAGTTCAAAACAGTTTATCAAAATAGGAACTGAAAGAAGACTTATTAACTTGCTTTTAAACGCGACTATCCAAGACCTCCGGTATGTCGAGTCCAGCTTCAGATTATGTGAGTACCTGAAAAAGGGAAAGTGAAGGGGGTGAACTACACGAGCTCAGTGTGAGTCCGAAACCAAACTATCAACAAAATCATATAATAGGTTGCCAGATAGCAGTTCAATAGCGGAGCGTACTTACTGATATATAGAGAATCAGAAGGTAAACATGGAACAAACGTCCCCACCATACGTAACACTTCAAGAAAACCATATCAGACATGAAAACTCAACTGAAAACCCATCAATGGGTCGACACCAAAACACTTATCATCACAGACACAACGTTCCAAAGTGTCACTATGCTAACACATCAATACACGCAAGATCAGTCACAAATGTTAAGGCATACAGATAGATACGTGTGAATGCACAAGTATTAAAAACCCACCAATCTAGCCAAACACCTCTCTGTCCCCCAATCACACCACAAAGAAGCTTTAAGAATCGAACCAGCCACGCACAAGTATTAAAAACACACCACGTATGTGGAATTGAGCCACATAAATATTACTATGCAGTTGAACTGCTAGAGGTATTGTAGTTAAAACTGCCAAACTAGATCAGGCTTCCTTCTCTTCGTATCCCAAACCCAAAATCATACTGCAAAAGCAAAAATACACACCATACATTATCAGTCACACAGACATAGAAGCTCATAAACAGTCAGTCAGTTATAGAATCGATGTATATAGTTTCCAGACAATCACACAACAGATGAACAGAATCAGAAGTTCTCACGTTCAGTCGACCAAATTCAGAATCTTATATCACAATATTCAAATATTAAACAACATCACATTAACGAGTCACTTAACTAATGCAACGATTGCTTAAAATAGATATGTCCGAGCCAAAACAGAGTCCTAACCACCCTTACTAACGCCTAACCAAGGGTTGGAACACACAGGTTCATAAACAAGTCTAAAACAAACACAGTACAAAAGTTGGGGACATAAGGCCACACAACCATGTGGAAAATGCCCAGGCCGTGTGGGGGTCTACACGCCCATGTGGAGGCCACACACGCCTGTGTGAAGGCCACAAACGCCAGTGTGACCAGCCCGTGTAACTCACTATCCAAAAGTTCTAAACATTAATAGTAGAGGAGACATGGTCGTATGGTGATCTCACACGCCCGTGTGGGGACACATGCCCGTGTGGCTAGGCCGTGTCGCACCAAAAATCTGCGAAATCTCTAATTCCCAACTTCATTCGGCCTTTTGACCATTCCGTGTGGTGTACACGCCTGTGTGGCCACTCATGTGTTCACAAAACCACATCGAAACAGCCTAAAAAACATGTAGTTCACCAACAAACCAACCCCACAATTACCTAAACCCAATAGTATACCAAAAATTGTAGATTTTCCTATGATACACCATAAACTCAAAACGAAACAACACCTATATAAAAAAATTGCAGAGGCACAACAAAATTTTCGAATATTGCAGAACACAAGAAGCAATTCGTTAAAGGAACAGAAAGGTTTTCGCACACACACCTGAATTTGAGATTAAAACACCCAAAATAATTGACGCCTCAAATCCACGAATTTCGGAACTCCTATTGACTGAATTGCACAACAACGCAAAATTAATGGAGTAGAATGAAAAGAATAGAGTTCCAATTGACAGAGAGAAGAGAAAAAAAGTAAGAACGTGCTAAAGAAAATGTGTGAGAAGAAGAAAAGAAGAAAACATATGGAATAAGAAGAAAAGAATGTGAAAAAGAACTTGACTTCTTTCCAAATAAAATAAAATTAAAACTAATAAATATTTTTACATTTAAATCAAAACAAAACAAAATAAAGAAAATAGTCCCTAAAAACACTCTTGATGACTTGAACTAGAGACCCAAAGGCACACTAACACACTACCAACCACCAGGCCAGTAGGCCCATTCTGACATTAAAACACAACAACAAACCCAATTGTCTGATCTAACCACTAACCCTAACTATAAATTTCAAAACTTCTAACCCTAGAAACTGGGGTGTTACAACTCACCCCTCCTTAAAGAAATTTCGTCCCTGAAATTTCCCATTAACAGAACAGTTGTCTAACACAAACTCTACGACTATGCTCCCATTGTGCACTCTAAACTTGAGGCTCTACCGTACCAAATATTTAAACCTCACACCCATAACTCGAACATCTAACCTCTAATCCAAATCAACGTACTTACATACATGGCCACTCGAACCTAAAACCTCAAACACACAATCAAAACACTTAGCCACTGAAGCAGATACATATTTTTTTATCACACACACAAACATTATCCAACGAATAAGTAATCAATGTCATTCTTACAAATAGCACACAAAATCATGACAACCTACAACCATACCTGTCTTAATGTCGTCGCGGACACTCCCTAATTCGATGCTCCGTGGACCCCCATCTAAGACATGCGCCCAACTTCTTCCAACAGTAGCTCGAATGGCGCTTCTTCTAGTGCCCACAAACCGATACGCTCACCCCATTACCAAAACAATCCACATAACCTTTACTAACACCCAACTGCATTCTTATACTCTTCGCAGACCAAGGCTCTAACCTCAAGGGACTACGATCCCTTTTCTTCCCACAATCCATACACCTCCCTTGAGCTAACTCTCTATTCCTCTCTAAACTAGCCTTAAAGACTTTCTTTAACACCTCTCTCACCACCTGAGTCAACACCTCGTACCAACCTCTGGGTTATTGTTACCCAAAGCTGGTAGAATCGCATTGACTTCTGACTCCTGAATAAGCTTAGGTATCGGAGAAGCCAACGACACTTTGAGAGTCTCACCAGATTGACCCTCACGATCATTCTTACCATCAGAATCCATATTGGTCTTGTGACTAACTTAGAGTATCTACATTTTCAATAAATAAACACAAAATAAATACGAAAATCTACATTTCTAATCTTAAAGTTTCGAATTTTCACCCTGGACCAGCATCGGAGTCTTAGACATTTTATCTTTTCAAGATCAGTAAAACACATATCATTCCAAAATATTGTGGTACGGTTTATCAAAACCTTTTTTAAAATGAACACGTGCGCACACAGATACGTAAAAATACAGGTCGAGTTTTTGCAAACCTAGCTCTCATACCACTAAACCACTAAATCTAAAGTCCCAACACTCGACCTAGAAGTTTGGATCGAATCTCGGAGGTTACATTATTCATTGAAGTGACCTGGAAGTAATTTTACTAAACGCATTGCTGAAGTTTTATTTCAACATGGAATAGCTTGATCTAGCTAAACCGTTCTATTATTTCTGAGTTAAACAGAAAAATTTAGATTACGACAAAAACATTTAGACTTATAATTCTATAGTTTCCAAAGTTTAGTCAAAATGGTACTTTACAAAATTACTCCAAGGTTAAAATTTATAAAGTTCAAAATTAAATTTAAACCACAGTACTTACAGTTCAAAACAATTTATCAAAAAAGGAACTAAAAGAAGACTTATTAACTAACTTTTAAACGCGACTGTTCAAGACCTCCGGTATGCTGAGCCCAGCTTCAGATTATGCTAGCACTTGAGAAAGGGAAACTGAGGGGGGTGGGCTACACGAGCTCAATGTGAGACCGAAACCAAACTAACAACATAATCATATAATATGATGTCAAATAGTAGTTCAATAGCGTAGCGTACTTACAGAGATATACAGAACCAGAAGGTAAACATGGAACCAGCGTCCCCATCGTACGTAACAATTCAAGCATACCATATCAGACACGAAAACTCAATTGAAAAACCCATCAACGGGTTAACACCAAAACACTTATCAACACAGACACAACGTTCCAAAGTGTCATTATGCTAACACCTCAATACACGCAAGATTAGTCACAAATGTTAGGGCATACAGACAGATATGTGTGAATGCACAAGTATTAAAAACCCACCCACCCAGCCAAACACCTCTACGTCCCTTAATCACACCTCAAATGAGTTTTAAGAAGCCGAACCAGCCACGCACACCCTATAGGAACTTGAAAGGCCCATCCATCCCTACACACCACGTATGTGGAACTGAGCCGCGTAAATATCAGTATGCAACTGAGCTGCCAGAGATATCCTACTGTGCGGTAAATCGCTATACAGACGTTTTGCAATTAAAACTTCCAAGTCAGACCAGACTTCCTTCACTTCATATCCCAAACCCGAAACCATAATGCAAATGCAAAAATGCACAGCATACATAATCAGTCACACAGACACAGAAGCTCGTAAACAGTCAGTCAATTACAGAATCTATGTACACAGTTTCTAGACAATCACACACCAGATAAACAAAATCAGAAGTTTGCACGTTCAATCAACCAGATTCAACATCTTATATCACAATATTTAAATATTAAGCAACATCACATTAATGAGTCACTTAACTAATGCAACAGTTGCTTATAACAGATATGTTCGAGCCAAAACAGAGTCCTAACCACCATTACTAAGGCCTAACCGAGGGTAGGAACACACAAGATCACAAAAAAGTAAAAAATAAACACAGTACAAAAGTTGGTGACATAAAGCCACACGGCCGTGTGGAAATTGCCCAGACCGTTTGGGGGTCTACACACCTATGTGGAGGCCTCACACACCTGTGTGTACAGCTCGTGTAACTCACTGTCCAAAACTGCTAAAAAGTAAGAGCAGAGGAGACACAGCCGTGTGGTAATCTCATATACCCATGTGGGGACCCATGCCCGTGTGGCACCAAAAATTATCGGAAACCCTAATTCCCAACTTTACACAGCTATGTGATTCGCCCGTGTGGCCACCTGTGTGGTCACAAAATAACACCGAAATAGCCTAAAAAACACGTAATTCACCACCAAACCGACCCCCAATTACCTAAACCCAAAAATATACCAGAAATTTTAGATTTTTCTATGATACACAATCAACTCAAAACAAAACAACACCTATATCAAACAATTGCGGAAACACACCGAAATTATCGAATATCGCAGAACCCAAGCAGCAATTCGTTAAAAGAACAGAAAGGCTTTCGCACACACACTTGAATTCGCGATTAAAATGCCTAAAATAATCGATGCCGCAAATCCATCGTTTCTGGAACCCTTGTCAACGAAATTGTACAACAACGCAAAAGAAATGGAGTGGAATCAAAGTAACAGAGTTCCAATTGACATACAGAAGAGAAAAAAAACAAAAATGTACTAAAGAGAATGTGAAAGAAGAATAAAAGAAGAAAACGTATGGAATAGGAAGAAAAGAACATGAAAAAGAACTTGACCCTCTTTCCAAATAAAATAAAATTAAAACTAATAAATATTTCTACTTTTAAATCAAAACAAAACAAAATAAAAAAATGTCCCTCAACCCACTCTTGAGGACTCAAACCAAAGACCCAAAGGCACACTAACACACTACCAACCACCAAACCAATAGGCCCATTCAGACATTAAAACCCAACAACAAACCCAATTGTCTGACCTAACCACTGACCCTACCTATAAATCTCAAAACTTCTAACCCTAGAAACTAGGGTGTTACAACAACTCACTACACATATTCATCACAATTCAAAAAGAAGCAAATTGAATTGAAAGACTTACTTTCGAAACTTAGGATAGGGTTTTAGGCTACTCCTAAGCTCTCATTTAACCTTATGAATCGTGCCTACAAGCAGCAACTCCAAAACACTCATTGTTAGGGCTTTCACTTGACAGCCGAAAGCTAAAACTAACTTTTTCTTTCCTTTCACCTTGCTCGAAGAGGGTTCCAATGGTTCCAAAAATTCATACATATAAGCACACAACGTATGCAAGCAATTAATAACCAAAACACATCTTAATTCAAAAATGCAGGTCTAAAATTAGCTCTTCTTAAAACTAAAACTTTTGACTAGATTCGCTGAAACTCAAATTTCTTAATCCAAACTTATTTCTATCATTTAAAATCAATTCTAAAAATCTAATTACTCATTAGAGAACGATTCTTAACTCTAAAACTGTCCAAAACTCCTTAGACTTATGGTTTCGAAAATTTTGACATCCATGGCTATTTTTAATGACAACTCAACTAGCCTTCAAATCCTTTAGTGAAAGTTTTAAATGAGTTTAAAAACCTTATAATCTCATCAAAACAAGTTGAAAAATACTTAGAAACAATAGTTTAATTGGAAAGCTTGGATTCCGCCATTAAAGATCCCAATTTTGGCTAGAACATGAAATTCTTTTTATAACGAATCAAAACTTCATTTTAGAATCTAGAATATATCAAAACTTAATAAGAAAACAAAAATTTACCTTTATTGAGAAGAAGAACAAATGAAAGGTTGATTTTTTGAAAATTTACTTGGAAATCGTATGAGGAAATTGATAATGTTTTGGGGCTTTTCTTAAAAATTGAGAGAGATTTCAGAGTTTAGGAGGTGAGAAAACCACAAAGGTTAAGTCAATTAGGGGATTTGGGTTTAATAGAATTTTTTTTGAATGACAGCAATGTAAAGGAGAAAATGTGAGTGGCTGCAATGTGAAATCCAATTTACATAAATTGGGCAACTTTCCCTTTTGGTCACTCCTAATTTTCCCATTTTTCCAACTAGGTCTTAAATCAATTAAAAACCATCTTTTTTCCAAATTAAACCTTAAAATTGAATTTTTTTTGATCTAAAAATAAAATAAAAACCTGATTACGTTACTCACATACTTAAAATACTCATCTACGACCCTATTCTCCGAAATTTGACTTAACCCTCACTTGAATGACCAGTTCTACTAACCCAAAACTACTAGGCCGGGTTTTGGGATGTTACAACTCTTCCCTCTAAAATAATTTTGTCCACAAAATTTTCTTGATGACACGTTATTTGCTTAACCATACAATACGTTTTTCTACTTTTACACGAACCACCACGCTTTCGCTGTGCAACTCTGATTCCTATTCTCTTTAACTTCCTACGACTTTTCTTGAAGACTGTTTGACTGTTAAGATTGCACAAGTCGCTCAAGACGACTGTGGACCTACTGATGGGTCGGTAAGTAGACCTAAACTCCCAAACTGATATGAAATGATTGTTATGCCCCCATGTGGTAAAATGACTGTTATGCCCTATGTTATAAAATGGTTGTATGTTTTATGTTATGTATGACTGTATATAAGCATGCCACGATATATATATGTTGCATACATGTATGATATGTTGCATGGGAATGGGATTATTATTGGAGGAAGTGTACTGTACTGGCAGCTCTGCTGAATATACTGTTTAGTGCCGCAACCAGTGCTAATTTTGGAGTCTAGGGATGGGTGGGTGATATTATCCCCACATGGAGTGTTGGGCTAGATGGAGTGAAGTGCAGAGGCTGGTTGGGTAGGATTTTTGATTGCATGTTTGAACTGTTACTGTCATCGTAATGGGCTAAGGCCACACTAATACTGTAATAGGCTAAGGCCCAACTAAACTGAACTGTTATTGAATTAGGCTTAGGCCCAGACTGTACTTGCCTAGGGCCTGTTTGGCCATTTTTCTAATATGAGGTTACACACTGAGTTTTCGTAAACTCACCCCTCTATTTATTTTACAGGTAATCCCCAGTCTTAGGGACCGGTGCTGCGAGAGACTCGGAGGTGGCCACACAACCGCTCTTGCTTCTATACTGGAGTTTTAGTGAAAATAATTTAATTTGGGTATTTGATTGTAATTAGGCATTTTTAAATTGTTAATTTTTAATTTGAGATTTTAATTATTTAAAATATTACTGATAGCAGTAGGACGCAGATTTTCAAAAGATGTATGCTTTTCAAAACACCACGTTTTCGTAAAATACTATAAAAGCTTCTGCATCAAACAATTTTTTAAATATAGAACAAACTAATATGATCAACAAACTGCTAAAGACAACTTGAGTTTTCAATAAATGAGAATTAATATGGAACGGGTTTTTTTTCATTGAAACTATGTTTTCGAAAAACACTTCAATGTGATATCGCCAGATTCGGCCATAACGTCTACGCCGGGTTTGGGGTGTTACACACGTGCAAGACGTTAGAATAGAGATTTGGTATCGATACCATACCTCGAGTATTGATACTCGGGGCTAAAGTATCGATAAATTTTGGCAAGTATCGATAATTCTCGATGAATGAGATTTTGGTCGAGAAATAGAATGCTCAATTGGTATCAATTTTCCTAGTGGTATCGATACCACTAAAAGAAAATATCGATACCTTAATGTTAGTATCGATACCTATATATAGTTTCATAAAATTTTGCTAATTAGCCCTTATGCATGATTCTGGTTGTACGAATGACTGATTAACGAATGATTTGCATGTAACAATGTTAATTAACTAATTGGATGACTTAAAACTTATACGTGACGACTAAAAATGATCGGTTTACTTGAATCTAGCTTCCTATTTGATGTACATGGAACGAGACAGTGGTGTGGCATCTCGTACCTAAGCTTAGCGACCAATTTGGGTATAGGGTGTTACAACCCGTCATCCGAATACCAATACATTAGGAGCCAAACCTTAGTGTGGTTGAACCACAAATATCAACTTGCAGATAAGCTGCAAATTTGGTTTGTGAGTAATTCACCAATAACAATTTGGCAGACAAGATGCCAATACTCCGGGGTGCAGTATACTGACTCATAAATGTTGTAGATAAACCATCGGTACTCTACGGAACTCTTCCGTCATCCAACAAACCAAGCCCCATGCAATGCAATATGGCATACTTACATGACTTAAATTTTTAGGTAATAGTGACAGATTTTTATGTTGTCAATATTAACAATTTTAATAAATGGCATGCTTTTTCAAGCAAACAATTAACAATGTCAATCAATATTATCCTTTAATATAACACAACATACAACTCAGATATCACATAACCACGCTCAATTTTAGGCCTGAACATTCGACCACTACCTCTTACTACTTACCAATCTCGATATAGCTCAAAACTATCACTGGTCGTTCGACCATGCCCAAATTCGGCATACAATATTTATCACATGTTTGTAATATATCATTTTTAATTACCAATACACACAAAGGGTAGATCCACACCTGATATATGTGAATCCAATGCGCTAACGTAAAGATGTAACTTCTACAACTTAGATCTAGACATGACTCACTTAGATCTGTACACAACATGAATAAATGCGAGTTAGGACAAGCCTAAAACAACCCTATAAGGTTCAGCCAAATTAGGAAAACACAGTGAGCACTTAAATCTGATATTCAGGATCCCTTATTACATTGTTTTGGCTCACAATAGAGATACAAACAACTTCTATTGTCACTATTGATCCGGGATGTTCAGATATGTTCCTTCAACAAAAAATACAAAATCAACACAAAAAATTGGCTATGGAATTAATCACAATCCGTCAAAGTATAAAATTAAAAGGAAGGGGAAACAACGTTAAATCTCGCTAGAATCGGCACTTATGCTTCACTCATTTTGTAGATCTGTGATGTATGGTGATCACAGAGTCAAATAAACCCTGACAGAGATCAATAAGGTTCTAGCCAAAGAGTGTAAAAATCAGTCATAAAACAAAAGAAGAACGATGAGAAGGAGACTTAGAGAGGTGACAATGCAATAAATTTTATGGTAGCAATCAAGGCTCCAACGTGCGCCAATGGGTGGAGGGAAAAATAGGAAAAGAGTATCAAAAACATCAACTAAAAGGTAAATTAAAGAGGAGGGAAATGAGCTAAATAGTGTCACAAATGGAAGAAGTAAGGGGTAACACAACAATGGTGAGGAAATTATGTTGATGGGGCTACATAAGAAGGAAGAAAAGAGAGTAAAAGTTGAGAGAGGAGAGAGAAAATGAGGGTGTGGGTGACAAGAAGGGGAACAGAGAAAAAAATGAAAAAAACACTACATATAAATTAGTTTAATCTTTTAAAAAAAATTGATAGCCTTTTCATAATTAAGATAAAGTCTTTGAATATATAAGTTTATCAGATTTTTTAGTGTTTGAGTCAAACTGAAATCTAAGGGGAATCGAACTCGGGTCTCAAGGACAACTTCACTAACTCTTAACCATTAAGCCAATTAATCATTCTTTCTATAATTTTACAATTTTATCAATTAGAAATTCGGGATGTGACAACTCTCCCCCTAAAAAGAAATTTCAGCCTCAAAATATTCCTGATTTGAATAGATAAGGATACTGTTGACGAGTCGAGTCCTCCGACTCCCAAGTGATTCCTTGATGCCATGGTGTTTCGATAAAGAAATTTAACTAATGAGATATGTTTCCTTCAAAAACCCTGTACCTCTTTGTTTTAAATCTACACAAGCTCCTCCTCAAAAGGGCAGGTCCGGTCTAATCTCAATCTCCTCAATCAAGATAATGTCAGAAGGATCTGATCGATACCACCTCAACATCGATACATGGAATACATCATGAATGTAGTCCAACTCAGGAGGAAAATCAAGCTAATAAGCCACTGGTCTAATTCTCGTAAGAATCTGGTAGGGTCCAATAAACCTAGTGCTCAACTTGCCCTTCCTCCTAACCTCAATACCTTTTTCCAGAGAGATACTTTCAAGAAAACCAGATCCCTGACACTAAACTAAATTTCCATTTGCTTCAGATTTTCATACGCCTTCTACCTATCTGAACCCAATTTTTCTAACCTTGAGAAGATTCAGCGAAGTTAAGTTCATTTCGTGTAAGCTAAGTTCTCACTCGTTTCTCGTAAATTTTATTTTTAAGTAATAAATTGTTAAAATAGTAAAATTACATGAAATTCTTATGAAATTGGGATAAATATGGGTTATATAAGGACTATCGGAAATTTGGCCAGCATGGTTGGAGTTTAATTGTGTTTAAATTTCAAAATTTCGAGATTATGGACTAAATTCAATAAAAGGTAAAAGTTTAGGGTAAATATATAAAATATTGATAAAGGGTTATATATGTGAACTTGAGTGTTTAAAATATTTGAATTAGTTAATTGGATGAAAATGATATATTTAGATCAAGAAACAGAGCAGTTGGTTGTTAATCGCGAGAAAGGAAAAGTCATTGAGTAGTCGTCGTTGAAGTGTTCAAAGCTATTGTGATTAGGTAACTCTGTAAATTAGTTAAACTAAATATTTGTTGTTTTTGTGATATAATATTTATCTATATATGTTGTGATTGAGTTCAATTACTTGTTAAATAGTTAGGGTGGAATGGATTAAGTTGTAATGTTAATTAAGTTAAAGGTTATGTTTGTAAATGTGAAACTATGTGGATGAATTCTTGTGATGAAATAATGTGTACATGACTAACTGATATAAATATTGATAAGTGATAAAAGTAACATATTTTATCCCATTGTTAATGTGTTTTTGGATGATTATTTATGCAAATTCTTGAATTTTATCTCCTAAGCCTTTAAATTAATGTTTCTAAACTTAGGAGAGTATTTTGGAGCAAACTGAGTGAAAAATGAGCGAAAATCAAACAAATAGACCAAATTTTAGAAGCCACAAGGGCTGAGCCTTCCAACACAAGCTGGACACACAACCATGTGTCAAACCATGTCGATTTTGTAATTCACATCCCAAAAACACAGAAAATTTTTTTAAGCTTTTCAGGCATTCTAAAGCCTATAAATACCAAATTTAAGCTTCACGCAATTACTGTTCGAGACAGGGAGGGGTTAGTTGAACCTAAACAGAAAACGAGGCAAGAAGTTATGGTAAACAATGATGAGTTTGAGGAAGATAAGAAAGAGCAAAAGCCAGTCTCTAGAGAATACAAACCTCGAGTTTCATATCGAAGCGCATTGAAGAGAGACCACACGAACGAATAATTTGGTCAATTTCTTAAGCTCTTAAAAAAATTGCACATCAACTTACCGTTTGTTGAGGCTCTTTCACAGATGCCAAATTACATCAAATTCTTAAATGAGCTGTTAACAAATAAAAGGAAGTTAGATGACTCGTCGACTGTGGAGCTCAATGGAGTTTTCTCAGCCATTTTACAAAACAAACTACCGAAAAAACTCAAAGATCCAGGGAGTTTTACTATTCCTTGTCTTATAGGTAGTCTAAATGTTGAAAATGCTTTAGCTAATTTAGGGGCTAGTATTAATGTCATGCCTTACAAAATTTTTAAACAACTTGGTCTTGGGAAATCGAAAAACACTAGGATGAGTATTCAATTAGCAGATAGAACTATTAGATATTCTAAGGGTATTATTAAGGATGTACTTGTGAAAATCGATAAATTTATATTCCTATGGATTTTTTTATATTAGACATGGATGAGGATAGTGAGGTGCCTATGATTTAGGTCGAACATTTTTAGCCACTGCTAGAACTACTATCGATGTTGGTATGGGTGAACTTGTGCTTCGTATAGGTAACGAAAAGATTACTCTTCAAGCATGTGATTCTGTGAGATTCTTTAGTGAGCGAGATGATATTAAATGTTCTATTCATGTTAGTAACCATATGGCTCAATATTCTTTGCAGGAAATCTCTTATGAAAACATATTAGAGCCATGTTTCAATCAAGGTGATAGAAACCGAGCAATATATGAAGAGCGAATGGTACAACTCGATGAATTAAATGAATGGTGAAAGCATGTTGAGGAGAAACTGAGAAAACACGATGAAGACAGAAAGCAATGCCATGATATGCATGTGATGAGATCGAACCAATTCAAGGTTTGTGGCAGAGTACTAGTAGACAAATCAGATCCACAAATTTTCCCTTTGGAGCTTGAGTTAAGCGGATCGAACCCATTTATGGTACTAAACGTTTTTCCATACGATACAGTTGATGTAACACATTCTGAGTTTAGCACATTTAAGGTAAACAATACTCGACTCAAACCTTATTTTGGTGTTAAAATTGATAACAAGAAAGAGGAGCTTGGGCTCTGAAAACCACCGTAACCATGCGCATACAAGGTAAAATCAAGCTTAGACTTTTCTTGGGAGGCAACCCAAATGTTTAAATTTTGTTAATTCTTTTAATTTTATTGCATGTTAATTTAAAAATAATAATAATAAAATTTTGAACCACACAGGCGTGTCTCAGGCCGTGTGCATGTTGGAATAAATGAAAGAGAGTTACACTGTTTGAAGACATGGTCATGTACATCACACAGCCTAGACACATGAGCGTGTCTTGGGCCGTGTGAGTTCTAGGACTTAATTTTTCTGATATCGATTGTTACAAGACCTAAGGCGATCCACACAGCCTGGAAACATGACTGTGTGGGACACATGGTCTGGACACACGGGCGTGTCCAAGGCCATGTGTGTATTGGAGTGAATTTTTCAATTTAATTACAAAACAGTGAGTAATGCAAGATAGAGACATGGTCGCGTGTGAGACACAGCCTGTCACACGAGCGTGTGCAAGACTGTGTGCTCTGCCCAGCCTCGAACATGGGCATGGGAGAAGTGAAGGACGATCATACAAGCCCTGGCACACAACCGTGTGAACACTGGGATTAAATTTTAAATCACACATGGGCTGAAGAAGCATCACACGGGCGTGCGGCCCAATACGGGCCTAAACCTGATCGTGTCCCATTTCTATCCGAAAACCCTAAGTTAGTTTTCTTTTACTTTGTCTTTTTTCTCTCCCATAGCCCCCACAGTGCCATTCTGCTTTATCTCCTATCGATTCTCTTTTCCGTCCACCGTCAATCTCTTCCCCCTCTTCTCGTTTTTTCTCGCCCCCACTCCAATGCTATTCCAAACCCTCCCTTCCCCTTTCACCTCACCGTCGGTCAAATCGGGCCCGCCCTCTCACCTTTAAACTAGTCACACGAAGCCAACCAATCCTCAACCACCACACTTCTGAACGGTCCCCTCTCCCATCGCTGCCACAGCTCCTACCTTGCACACCTTCCTCTCATCTTTTGTAACATCCCAATTTTGGGCCTAGTCAGAACAGTGGTTTCGGGACCACAAATTCGATGAGGAAAATTTTAATTTTCTTATATTTTTATGGTCTACGATTTCACGGAATGATTTTGTGAAAATTTCGTTAAAAAATTTCGATGTTTGGGCACTCAATTTAGTCAAAAGGACTAAATTTTAAAAAGTGCAAAAGTTGAGTTCTACATGTTAGAGGTGTCCAATTGTTATGAAACTTTAAATTGGAGGTCCTTATATGGTAATTAGACCATTGGCTAAGTTGGTAGGCAAAAATGGACATGAGATAAGTGAAATAGGAAATTTTTAAGTTAGGGACAATTTAGTAATTTAGTAATAAAAAGAATTAAAAAGGGAAAAAGATGGCAAAATGTGTTCATCTTCACCATGGTGAACGAAAATAGCAAGGGGGAAGCCATAGTTAGGGTTTTCAAGCTTCCAAGCTCCATAGTAAGTGATTCCAAGCCCCGTTTTTAATGTTCTTTACGTTTTTAGAGTTCCGGTAACTTGATTTAGCTTATTATAGCAATAATTTAACCTAGGGTTCATATTTGGAAAAATACCCATAGGTAAAATGTGTTTATTTTTATGTTTTATTGTAGAATATAAAGCTTGAAATTATGTTAAACAACTTTTGCTAGTCGGTTTTAAGTGAAAATGAGTATATTGACATAATCGATAAAAATACCTAATGTTCATAATAATAAGAGATGAAGTTTAATTTTCGAGCTTTGGGGAAAAAGTGTAATTATGGAAAAGTTTAGGGGCAAAATCGTGGTTTTCCCAAAGTTCGAGTCAAGGATTGTTTTGATGAATTTGAGGATTAAATAAGCTAAATTTGCTATTATATATCAAGAAGAACGAAATTCAGAGTTAGACCGGGGAAAGAAAAAGATAGAGGACTAAATTGCTAGATTTGGTCAAATTTTGTACCGAGGTAAGTTTACAGTAAATAAATACAATATTTTAATAATTATTATTAATGTTTTTATTTTCCAGAAATTATATATTTATTTCATGAATTTATTTAATGTTGACTCAAGTATGAGATGACAGAGAATCAGTGTTAAAAAGTCCCGTTGAAACATAAGGAATGTATCGGATACTAATGTCATGACATTTGGGTAAAGAGGTCCCATGTAAGACCATGTCTGGGACATGGCGTTGGAACCGAAATAAGAGGTCCCATGTAAGACCATGTCTGGGACATGGCATGGGCATCGAGATGAGAGGTCCCCCATAAGACCATGTCTGAGACATGGCATGGGCACCAATATGAGAACTCCCATGTAAGACCATATCCGGGATATGACAATGGCAGTACAGGAAACATCCCATGTAAGACCATGTCTGGGACATGGCTTTGTCATGTTATTATCATATATGAGACCCAAGTATCCTTATTATTCCAATGCGGCTCAACGGGCTAGAAAACAGATTATGTTCTGTGGAAGTTCAAGTAAAAGTATAATTAGCAACTTCAGGTGAGTTATAAGAGTTAAGAATATGTTATGATATCAGTGAGAACCAATATTTCAGCAAGAGAAGAGTAAGTTTTAATCTTAAGCTATCTAAATAGGTAAGTAAATAAACAAGTAAATGAGAGTAAGTAAAGAGGAAACTTAAGAACATGATACTTGCATATCATTATTTGTGCTAAATGTTGTTATTTATTTACTTGTAAACTTACTAAACTTTATGCTTACTTCTTGTTTTTTCTTTTATAGTATTGCAAAGCTACTTCAGGGGTCTTAAAGACGTCAGAGAGCGTCCACACTATCAACCACAACAACTCGGTATTTTATGATGATCAATGTTGAACTATGGCATGTATAGGGACTTAGTCATTTTGAATGTATGTCCTTATGATAATGCTAAAGGATGATGTGCAAATATGTGATAATGTTTAGCTATTAAAATGGCCAAGTAAGAATATGTTTGGTATTATGAATGCCTAGGTGATAGTTTATACCTAGAAATTGTTAAAGAGTAAAAATTTCCAATGAAATGATTTTAGGCAATGACGAAGTGGCGTGACTTTGAAAAATCACCAAGGATAGTATAAAATGAATTATAGGGTTAATGATATATATAATTAAAGCTTATTGAGTCTATTTTCATAGAAAAATAACAGCGTAGAAAAAGCAATTTTATATTCTGAGATATGTGGATTTAGATATGGTCGAACTATTTTTGGAGTTCTCTATTCGAATTTAGAAAATCATTAAAATTGTAAAAAATAGTTATGAGTTGTAATTTATATGTATATATTTCTTATTGATTTTATTTTCTGTAGAAATAAGAGAGAACACCATATGAACTATGTACAATGAGATAATTAAATTTTAGTGATGAGAGGTCGGATACTGTTCGGTGAAACAAGGGATATTTTAACTAATAAAATGTACTAATTTGCTGAACCAAAAATTCTGAAAAATTTATGGTAAATATATATATGAGTCTAGTTTTAGGGAAAATTTACAGATCTAAATTTTGAGTTTTGTAGCTCGAGTTATAATTAATTTACTAACTACTGCGCAGGTGGATAGCTTTATTGTGAATAGTGAAATTAATTTTTAAAGTAAAATTTTATGCCCCGAACTTTTAAGTTAAGTCAAGTAATGCCTCATGCTCGACTCCGAAAACAGTCTTGGGTAAGGGGTGTTATATCTTTCTCCCTTTCCTATGCTTTTCCAACCCCGTTCCCTTAGATCTCCATCCTCTTCTTACACCGCCTCCGTCGTTGGACCCTTCCTCCCGGTCATCGCCACCAATACAACCGTCGATTACCCACTATTTGCCCTTAGTCTTTTTCTTTTTATTATTTTATTTTATTTATTTTATTTAGTAATTTTTTATTATTCTTATTATCTTTCTTATTATTTTTCTTTTATTTTTTTCTAGTCTTATTATTTTGATGTACTTATTTTAGTAGTTTTGTTTCTAATATTTTTACTATTCTATTTATTTATTTCGGATTAGTTGTTTTATTTTATGTTTTTGATTCATGTTTTTAATATTAGATTTAGTCTACATTTTTATTGTTCCTTTCCTTGTTTTTATTATAATTCGCATTATTCTTCTATTATTCTTATACTATACTAGTATTTATTATGTTTTTAGTTTTTTATTTAAATTTGTTGTTAGTTTGGGTTCGGGCATTGTGCTTTTGATTGAACAACGTTACTGCATTTCTTATGATTGTTGCGTGTCTCGTACATCTCATTTTCTACTTATTTTGGGTATTATATTTTATTGCAAGCACACAATGATAAACACACCTTTGAAAAAGCGAAAAAGTGAAAGACTTTGGGCGCGACCTCTTTCTCAGCCCCTACCTCCGATGCATGCCATTCATGTCTACGATTTTCAAAGTGTCCTCAAGAGGACCTATATCAGCATCTCAAACAGCGGTTGTTGGGATTGGATCATTGTATTAACTGGATGACCTTAGAGAATATCTATTTAGCTGATAGAATGTAGGCCCTGCTCGATATAGCTCTAGGGGACCACTCTTCTCCATCGTCGAGCCACCTACTTAGAGCTGAAACTAGAGTTTTGTTTGACATTTGTTCTGCAACACATTATGTCAAACCACGACGAGTCGTGCACTATCACTTCCTGACTCAATGGTACGACATGTTATCTGAGCGTCCCAGACCTTGGAGTTGCCCTTGGACTCTATACTGAGGAGTTCATGAGTGCCAAGAAGTTCCTTACCTTATACCGGCACATGCATTATTCACCGTCTTCATGCTATGTAGAACTTACTACTAGTATGACGCCATATGACCCGAGTTGGTCAAAGGCGACTTCACTACCTCCGAGTTTGCACTATATCCATGCCGTCTTGGCCCACATGCTAACTAGTCGGAGGGAGAGCACCGGGGTTGTTGGTACATTTGATGCTTACTTCCTTTAGAGCATGGTGATAGGGCGCACCTTCGATCTTGCTTACTTCATCGCCCTTACTTGCCACCACTAAACCGAGCGTAGTAGGAAAGGTCCTATCAATTTGGGCCCTTATGTGACTCGTCTTGCACAATATTTTTGCCTTCTTGATTCTCCAAAAAAGTCATCCTCATTTACACTACTTGGACAGATGAACCCGCAGTGACTATTGAGTATAAGTCATATGAGGATGATCGAGCGACAGCGCGGGGTGGGTCCTCCTCGATTTTGATTATCTCATTCTGATCCTCAAGATAAGCATGAGGACTTCAATAATAATGTCATTTTCCACCATGTGGATCAACCTCATCATCCACCTCCAAGTCACCCTAGTACTGCCCCTGCTGCTACCCCAGCAGACCTCTCCGAGCGGTTGACCTGTTTCGAGCAGCACTATTTTGCGTGGTTTGACAGTATTGATGCTACTTTGTAGTAGACCTATCAACATCTCCACATTTCTTCTAGTGAGCCTCTGCCTCACAATCCCATTGCCTCTCGCAACGAAGATCACTGATCTGCTTTCTTTATTTTCTTTTCAGTTTTGTTTTTATTTTTATTTTTGTTTTGGTTGTTTTATTTTTACTTCTTAGACTTCTTTCGTTTATTTTCTTTTGAACTATGCTTTTTATTTTTTATGGTTGTTTTCATTTGAGTTTATAACCCTTTAAACTTCTTCATTATTTGTGTTTATTTTCTTATTAGTTTGCTCAAAACCTTGAACTACATTTAGATTTTCCTACAATTTTGGTTTTCACTATTCTCGATTTTATCCATATTTAGGGCAATTTCAGTTATCTCCTCTCTTATGATATTATACTTATTCTATGTTTATATTTGTTTTTACATTGAGGAAAATGTACATCTTAAGTGTGGGAGGTTGTTTATATACTTATTAGAAAATCTCTAGATTATTTGATGTGTTTAAGTAATGTTCTCATACCTCTATTAGAGTGAATTATTTTCGATTTGGGATTTTTATTGATGTTTTTTTGGATTAATTTATAGATATTTGTGCATTGGTTGTTTTAAACTTTAAGACATGAGAGAGTCAAGCATGATAAGTTGTTTTTCAGAAATAAATATCTTAGGTTGTTTCCCTGAATTGAGGTATTATCTTGAAGTTTTAAATTTGTAATTTTGACATCAAAACCATTATTTTTTCTGAGACTTTGAGGCTATAGAGCATACATTTTTCATGCTCATTTTATTATTGGTCATGAGTGTGTCAACTTGATTTGTTATTCTAGAACTTGCTTTAATTATACATGTCGAGACCACACATTGATTTGATATAATGAGATGATAGAGACACTTAGGTTTTAACACACTTAACCTGTAAAAAGCATTTTCTTGATTAACCCGTTAATATTAACCCATAACCCATATTTTCATTGTTACTCTTTCTCGTTTTATTGACTCTGTTTTTTTTGAGATTTGATATGGATAGTTGCCTAACTATGTTCCTTTATTTGAATTCCTGAATCTATTCGTGTTCTCGGTTTAAAAAAAAGAGTAAGCTTATTTTTACTCTTATTATTTAGTCGAAAAAAAGAAAAAAGAAAAAATTATTAATTTGTAGTTGATTGAGCTTGAATAATTAGTTTCATATATTGAGAAGAAGCTCGTTTTTTGTTCTTGTTTATTCTTGATTGATGTACTTTCTTTTAATTCAACATTTGATTATTTTTCTAGTTTAGTAATTTATCAACTTGATCTCGATTATAACATTTGATTATAACCTCTTGATTGGTGTGTCATATCATTTTACAGTGGTGGATATTTGATTTTCAAGCAAACTTATGGTAATGACATTTCTTGTTCGACTGTTGAGTGCATATTTCTTGAACCTTAAACACTTTGACTGCTTTGAGTGAGGATGTCAATTATTTTTTTATTTTGAATTAAAGATAATTACTTAAATGAGAGGAGACACCTATGTTTTCTTACTTTAAAAATTTCAGCTTGGATTGTTTGAATCTTAGTGCCCTTTTAACTGAATTGCCAGCATGGTTGTTTGCAAATTATTTTTGAGACATTATTGATGAGAGTTAAAAGTTGAGAAAGATTAATTTTAACGTCGATTGAGGATTTTTCTTGAGGACAAGCAAACGCTTAAGTTTGGGAATATTTGGTAAGTGACAAAAGTAGCATGTTTTAATCTCGTTCTTATTGCGTTTTTGGATGATTATTGATGCAAATTGGTGAATTTCATGCTTCTAATCCTTTAAATTCATGTTCCTATACTTAAGAGAGCATTTGGGCAAAAAATAAGCAAAAATTAAACAAATAGAGTACATTTCATGAGCCACACGGGCTGGGCATATGGCCATGTGCCAGACCATGTCAGTTTCACTATTGGCATCCTAAGCACACGAAAAAACACAATTTTTAGGCTTTTCGAGCATTCTAAAGCCTATAAATACCAAATAAAAGAAGGGAATAGAGGGCGATCAGAGAGTATTGAAGAAAACAACACAAAGAACACCATTGAAACCAACTTTGAAGCAGAGTTCCATCAACATTCAAGACGTCTTTTTCATTTCTTTGAAGTTCTTTATGAGTTTCTTTATCTCTTATGGTTATGCTGACTTTGAGATATTTTTATTTACAATTATGAACTAATTCTCTAGATATCTAGGCAAGATGAACACTGTGATGAATTCTATTATTTGATTTTTATTTTACGTAATAAATACTTGATTCTTGTTCTCAGTTATGTGTGCTTATCTCTTGTTTTAATATTTCCTGAATATTAGTTCATGTTTAATGTGCTTAAATCAAAGGAGGAAAAGTCTCTGTTTAAGAGTAGATCTAGCATAATTGAATGGACTTGCATGCAATCCTAGAAATAGGACGACATAAATCTATCGAATTAGAGTCAAATCTAATAGGGGAATCCATAGATCGATTTAATCCGATAGTAGGGGTTTTAATTAGAAATAAATTTCAATTAATCAACCTAGAGTCAATTTCTCTTACTCTCAAAAGAGATATTAGTATAATTTTGAGATTTCTACGGATCAAGATACCAAGTGAATAAATCATTTAATTCAGATTCATAATGATAGATGAAGCCTAGGTGGATTCTTTCCTGGGTATTATTTAGTTTCTTGGTTATTATTCAATTATTTTCCTGATTTATTCTCTTCTGAGTTCTTTCGTTAATTAATTTAGAAGATTTTAGCTTAAACCAATTACTTCAATTTGTCAGTTAAATAATAGGAAAACAGTAATTACTAGTACTTTTAGTCCTCGTGGATACGGTATCTTTACTCACCGTAGCTATACTATTTATCGATAGGTGCCCTTGCCTTTGTCGTATTTTTAGTTAGTTTCGTGACTATCAAATACGAAACATGACCTATATGATCCACGTGAATGCTTAGGATAGAAATGACATGTCATTAGGGTCATTTATTGTTTCAGGTGCTGATCTTGGATGTCTTACTGATCGCTGTGGTCTAACATTAGTTGCGGATTATCCGCAACTCATGTGAGCAGCATTGAGTAGTATAACATCTCGATCCATAAATCTTTTGAGCAAGTGTTGCGTGTAAATAACTAATGCAATTGTGCAAGTGTACACGTCAGTCAAGTCATAAAGTGATAGGTAAGTATCATCTCCACAGGGATCGGAGATTGGTAAGAAATTGATTAAGTTATTATAATCCTATTAACTATACTAAATAGCAGGAAATACTCTTAAATTGAATAAGATATTGGTATAATGAATTAATATAATTAAATGCTAAAAATAGAGAATTGATATGGAATAAAATGTAGTGGAAAATTACAGAGAAAAGCAAGAGTAATTATGTTGTTGAATGAATAGGGTTGGAATTATTCAGGTTAAATGCTCATATCAAAATAATGTCATGCCAAAATATTGTGTAATCAACTCCTCAGAGAGTCACTACTGTAACCTGCCTCTTTCGATAGCTAGATCTTAAGCTAAAAATCTAAGTTATTGTATGTCTATAGAATTCAGGATTAATAACTGCAATGAACGTCCTTCTTTGCACAACTCACAACATCTATGTCTAGAGTGCTACGTATATTTTGTCGAATATTTCTTTGCATCAAATGATTCAAGATGCAGTATATTTAACCTTTTCATAATTAAAAATACATCTATAAACACAGCACACAATCAACTATGTCTAGAGCTTGCATGCATGTATTTAAAATAGGCATAAATCGAATGAAATAGTGATATAGGCAATCACAAATCATGAGCATTAAAGATGATAAACATTCACCTAAATAACTCCAACCCATAAAAGAATTAGTTCATAGGTGGAAAAGTAAACACCAAATTTAAATCATTCATCAACACTTAAAGAAGTTTGAATCACAGAAATCAGGAAAACTAAAGGCAGAACCGCAGGATTTCTTACCACACTCCAGCTTCTTATTTATCTTCCAGTTTTACATGAATCCAAGATAGATGTCTCTTCCCATTTTTCATGTCTGTATTCTACTCTCTCTAGTTACTACCCTTTCTTTCTTTGAAATTCTCCGATGGAGTTCTTCTCTGCGCAGAGAGAGGACTATCACCAGTCTCTTTCTTACACAAATTCTCCTCTCTTTTTTTTCTTTTTCTCTCTCCTTCTTTTATTGGGTAGATCCATCCTACCTTAGCACACTTTTTTCATTCCTCTTTTTAGGTTGGATTTTCTGGTACACGCACAGCTGGCTGAGAATGATGTGGATAAAGTGCTGAGTCATCTTTCCAGAATTACCATGGCAAATCTGTTGGCAATCAATTTCAAGATTTTCCACAACAATATTCACTTCCTTTATTTTCCTTCCTCATCTTCTTGCTCTTCCTACACCTCTGTTCACACAAAACCATACATTTCCTCCCCAAGTGATAAACGTAACAAATAATGATCATTATATCACAATCTAAGCTTTGTTATGCAATGTTCTAAAAATATCCTTAAAATGTAAATGTATTCATTTAATTACAACAAATTAATTCTATTTAGAGGCCTTAAATATAACTCTTTTCAAGAGTTATCACACCCTCAAACTTGAATTATTGCTTGTCTTCAAGCAAATGATGTTTGAATATGCATGGAATTGCCAAAACAATCATTCACCAAATGTACTGGCAAATCGTAATAAGCATAATGTGTACCTCTATTCTCAGCAATCTTCTACTGAAACAAAGAAATATTTCTTACAATTATTGTAATCTTGTTTAACAAATGAAGTGTAGAAAATGTTTCCTAAATGTAAAAATTTCTAAATATACTTAGGTTATCTCTCTCCTAAACTCAATGTTTTTTAGGCACTTATTCAATTTCCTACACAAAATTTTCCTAGGGAATTCATATTGTCATATGATTATATACTTAACAACCTCAATGGAGCATACACTAGACTGTCACGTATTATATCATGTCACAAGTTGAATATAAATCACTCATGAAAGAAAAGCTTTTGACTAAAAAGATGGATGGAGCAAACAGCTACCTTCTTAGCAATTTAGGCTTAAGATTCAGTGGAGTGTCCCTAAAACATGTACATTTTTGTTGGACAAACACTCATATTTGAAATCATTTTTCTGGTCAACAATATAATGGAGCAAACAAAATATTACTGACCTACTCAACAGATTCAAACATTAGAGTATTCATATTATGTTACCATGACAAAAGTATATCCTATTACTATATTGAAACTAAGTCAAGAAGTCCTAAATTTATTCAAATAATGTTATTTCAATTATTTTACTTTTAGAAAGTCATTTTCAACAACTGCCCTATGCTAAATATGCCTACACAACTGTCAACCTATTTTCTAAGTTTACAAAGAAAAGTTATTATCCTCGTTTAACATCATTGATAATCATATATTCACATAATCTGGTAGTTGAATGGCAATTGAACATTATGGCAAAAAAACTGTATGAACAATTATCAATGTAGTATATATGCACAACACAACACACCCCCAAACCTAAGGGATGCATTTCCTTCAATGCATTAGCATGACAAAGTAAAATTAATAAAAGCAACATGAATGCATGAAACAAATAAAAACTAAAATGAAGGATCATGAAAATATAAAAATCAAAGCTTGGAGGGGAAAGAAATTACTTCACTTAGGTTTGGTGGATTTCCTTTTAGTTCTCTTGTAACGTTGTGGCCTTGCTGTGAAATCAACATCTTCTTGGACTACTTTTTCGATAGCCTTCTTGAATCTTTTTCACTGAAGCTAATTAATTGGCACTTCATCTGCATTGCCAGTATCTAACGTTATGATTTCATGTTCTTGTTCAGTCATTGGTGCCTTGGATTGTGGTGCTATGGCTGTGATGGTTGGTGTAAAAGTGTGTTGTCAGTCATCATCCTCCTTGTCAGAGTCAAGGTGTACAAATTCTATTGGTTTTTCATCTCTCACGAGCTCTTTGGTATGCTTGTTTGTAGTGGCAGGTTCTTCATTATCTTCTTTATCATCAGATAAAGCTTATTTAGGAAACATAGGAAAAGCAGATACGAAATCTATCGTGACTCGATCCTACTTCCACTCAGGAATCATACATGTTGTAATAATCTTGACGGTACCTAATGTTCTGCTTTTACCTGTTGACACATCAAACATTTAACTACAAACTCACAAATGTCATGTTTCGTACCTGGCGACCAATACATCTGTTTCAAATCACAATACATCTTCGTGCTACCAGGATGAATAAAATACGTACTAATGTGAGCCTCTGATAAGATATCATGTTTCAAGTCTGAATTATTCAAAACACAAATTCTATCATGGTAAAGCAACATACCATCATCACCAATACTGTATTCAGTAGTCAAATTATCCTAAACCAAGTTTCGTTTCATTATCAACTTCTGATCATCATTTTGTAACTCTCAAATTCGTTGTAGAAACAAGGTTTTAATCCTCAACTCTGCCAGTACAGAACCACCGTCATTCAAAGCTAAATGAGCGCTCAATGATCAAAGTGAAAACAATGATGATTTTCAACTAAGTGCATAACCTTTCCCGGATGGTAATCAATAACTCGATCATAATCTTTTAGTAACTCTAACCAATGCCACTATCTCAGATTCAGTTCCTTCTGTGTCCTTAATACTTTAAACTTTTGTGATCAGTATACATATGACATTTCTCACCATAAAAATAATGTTTCCATATCCTCAAAGAGAAAACAATTGCGACTAACTCCAAATCATGTGTCAGGTAATTTCACTCATGAGGCTTCAATTGCTTAGAAGCGTAGGCAATTACTTTTCCACTTTGCATCAAAACACATCCTAATCCACCAAGAGATGAATCACTATAAACAATAAACTCTTTCTTGGATTCAGGCTGGATCAAAATAGGAGCTTCAGTCAACATGTTCTTCAATTGCTCAAAACTTTTCTGACATTTTTCAGTCCAAACATAACTAGCATCTTTTTGTAGTAGCTTAGTCATCGGAGATGCTATAACGGAAAAGTTCTTAACAAAATGGTGATAGTATCCGGCTAATCCCAAGAAGCTTCGTACTTCAAAAACATTCTTCAAAATTTTCCAATCAATAATCGCAAATACTTTATTCGGATCAACCTTGATTCCATCAACAATTAATATGTGTCCTAGAAAACCAACTTCCTGTAGCCAAAATTCTCATTTACTGAATTTCACAAAAATTTGTTCATCACGCAAAATTTGCAAAACAACTCTTAGATGTTCGGCATGCTCTGACTTGTTCAGCGAATAAATCAAAATATCATCAATGAATACCACAAAAAACTGATCTAAATATCGTTGAAATACCCGATTCATCTAGTTCATGAATGTCATAGGAGCATTAGTTAAACCAAATGGCATCACCAAAAATTCATAGCGACCATATCTAGTTTTGAATGTAGTTTTTGGTATGTCTTGCTCTTTAAATCGTAGTTGATAATATCCAGATCTCAAGTCAATCATCGAAAGTAATGTAGCTTTTTTTAACTGATCGAACAAATCATCAATACGAGGTAATGTGCATTTATTCTTAATAGTAGCTTTATTCAGCTGTCGATAATCTATACATAGTCTTATTGACCCATATTTCTTCTTCACCAACAGAACTAGAGCACCGCAAGGTGACAAACTTAGTCGAATGAATCCGCAATCTAACAACTCTTGCAACTGTACTTTTAACTCTTTCAATTCTGTAGAGGCCATCTTGTATGGTGTTACCAAAATTGGAGTTGTTCCAGGCACAAGTTCGATTACAAATTCTACCTCTCGAGTTGGTGGCAATCCAGACAGTTCTTCAAGAAAAACATCAGCATATTCTTTGACTATCGGCACCTGCCTAATTTTTTATTCTGCCACTTTGGAATCAAGAATGTAGGTTAAGTAAGCTTCACATCCCTTTTTACTCAAGTTTTTAGCTGACATTGCTAAAACTACATTTGTAGTACAATCGACCCCATCTACCCTAACACAAATAAATTCACCATTTGAACGCTTCAAACTAACTTGTTTCTTTCGGTAACTCACTAATGCATCATGTTTGGACAAAAAGTCTATTCCCAAAATGAGATCAAAATCTCCAAAAGGTAACAACATAAAACTAGCGGGAAAATCATAACCCTTGACTTTCAACGGACAAGATTTACAAATCTGATTACCTAAAACACACTAACCTAATGGATTCATTCCTTTGACAACATATTCAGTGGACTCAACAAGAAAATTCTTTTTATCTACTAATGCAATACATATAAACGAGTGAGTCAATCTAGGATCAATCATTGCATACACATTAATATCAAAGAAAGAAACAACACCAGTAATAATGTAATGCTCAGTAATGAATGAAAACTGAACACCAGGTAAGGTTGTAAAGAAGGAGACGTGAGTCATTAAGACTGCTTAAATACCAAGTCTTTCCTAATAACCCAATCCCAGATATGTTCATTCTCATTGCCACATCACTTAGTCTTTTTCTTTCTAAAGAAGTATTTATTCATGCTTGGTATGTTTTATTTTACAAAGATTAAATCCTAATTACTAAAGAAATAAATTCCTAAAGACCTAAAAAATAATTAAATAAATAACAAGACAAGAATCCCCCCTTTTATTTTTCTAACTCATTCCCCCTATCTTCTTTAGTTCCATCTCCGCTTACATTGTCAATATATTACGTCCATGTCTCAAAGATAGCATCTGGGAACTCAAGAAAAAAGTGTTAGAGATATTCTTAAAAATATTTCGAATTGAATCATCCTTAATTTTTGCATATTTCCAGTAAGTTTCTTGTTGATTGTACATGAACTTGCACATATCCATCAAAATTGACAGCTCTAATTTCTTTGAAGTACTTGCAGGAGTCGGCATTGGAGTCGTAAATTCTGGTTCAACACTTAGCTTGACTGGTTCTTCTTCTAGCTCACCCTTGGTTCAGAGTTTTCAACTCCTTCAGCTGGTTAAGGGCTATTTGGTTCCTTATCAGATTCTTCTTCTTCAGTGTTTGTAACTAAATTAGCTTCAGTTTCTGTTTTATTTTTCGACTCTTCGGTTTCTGGCTCAATTGGTTCCTCTTGCTCGCCTTGGTTCAGCTCATGCACTCTTTTTACTAACCTTTCAAGATCATGACTTGTGATGTACCCTCGGACATACTGCCCCTTCAGATTTGCTTGTGTTTTAACATGGGCCCTTAAGCAAAGTGAAGTGATTAATGATGGAAAATAAGCACTTCCTGCCTTTTTTTAGCACAATCGTGAATTTCCTTGAGGATAATTTTCCCAACATTAATGGACTTTTCTGTCAAAATTGCATATAACAAGAGCATTCGTTCCATCGAGATGGTGGAACTATATGAGATAGGCATAAAACTGTAGCGAACAAAATAAAACCATACCTTTGCTACACGTTTTAAATATTCTCTTCGACAAGAATGGCTCCCATACTTTCTTATAATCCATTGGGATCCCAGATTTGTCACAACATCAAGCACTTGTTGAAGAAAATTCCAATTTTATATTGTTCACCATAGGGTAGTACTCATCTTCCTCAACATCAGGTAAATTAATCAAATCATTGATGGACTTAGAAGTAAGAGATACATTTTTCTTTCGATCGATGACTTCAGTAGCATCTTGTGTAGTCAAACTAGCATAGAATTCTCAAACTAGTTCATCATCAGGAAATGAACGAGCATCACAGAATCGTTCCCACTTGAGAGCATTGATTTTCTTTCTAATTGGTACAGAGACAACCATCACATCATTTGTAACACCCCAAACCTGGCCTAGGAGTTATGGCTGAATCTAGCGGTGTCACATTGAGGTGTTTAGCAAAAATTGAACTCGTTGGTAAAAATTCGTTTCTAGGTTTAAAAACCCCTTTATTATTATTTAACAAATCATCTAGTCAAAAACGTTTACCTTGTTATCTGCTATTGTTTTAAAAGGTTGATCTAAAATCGTGAAAGTTTTTGAAAACTCTAATGTTTAAATTTCGTGTCTTTGAAAACAGTATTTATTTTGAAAATTCGTCTTCTACTAAACTTGCAATTTAAAATAAGTAAGCAAAAGCCCAACTAAAAATTTAAACAAACATAAATGACCTTATTACTTAAACAAAACCCAACACAAACTTTAATTTTAAATAAAAGAAATTGTAGCACAGCTGCAGTTGTGTGGCCACCTCCGAGTCTCTCGCAGCACCGACCCACCTACAACTGGGGATTACCTGTACAGTTAAACAAATTGGTGAGTTTACAAAAACTCAGTGTGTAATCCCTTAACAAGCAAACAGTCAATTAAACAGTAGATAAATGCAGTTTGGCCTGAGCAGATTCTGATATGATCCGATTCAGGTGTGGGCCTAAGCCCTTTTCCCGTAAAAGTAAACGATTGGGCTTGAGCCCATCACAATGCCAGTAATCAGTAGGGCCTTTGCCCAATTTCACTAATATTATTAGTGGGGCCTTGGCCCAAAACAGTAATAAATATCAGTCATGCAGTGAATAGTATGTAATATCATTAATCGATGCAGTAACAGTACAAAATCATTAATCAGTACAGATATGCAGTTAGAAATCCTACCCAATCCAGCCTCTACACACCACTCCGTCCCTCTAAAAACACCATGTGGGGATAAAATCGACCCACCCAGCCAGGCACACCAAGATTAGCACAGGTTACGGCACTAAACAGTATTACAGCAAAGCTGCTAGTAAAATAAATGGCATATAGCCATCAGTAGGTCCACAATCGTCTTGGGTGACCCGTGCAATCTTATCAGTACAGTACACTTCCTCCAAATATAACAACCCATCCCCATGCATTATATCGTGCCATAATATCATACGTGTATGCAAAATATCATGTTCAATCATAGTCATACATATCATAAAGCAAAGCAGTCATACACAACATAAAGCCATAATAGTCATTTCATCTCCTAGCGGTATAACAGTCATTTTACCCTATGGAGGTATTTCGGTCATTTTACCCTATAGGGGTATTTAGGTCATTCTACCCTATAGGGGTATTTCGGTCATTTTACCCTATGGGGGTATTTCGATCATTCTATCCTATAGGGGTATTTCGATCATTTTACCCTATGAGGGTATTTCGGTTATTCTACCCCATAAGGGTATTTCGATCATTTTACCCTATGTGGGTATTTCGGTCATTTTACCCTATGGGGGTATTTCGGTCATTTTACCCTATAGAGGTATTTTGGTCATAACAGTGTAAATAGGCCCAAGGCCCATTACTCGGCCCAAGTGAGCCCACATGCTCATGCGGCCCGCTCGCCAAGGCTTGAACGCCTAACTTTTCTGACACTTCCAAACACTCCTAAATCACTTAACCACTGAAGGTAACATTCATTTATGTCACTTCCTTGCACAACTAAATATTTATGTGCAGTCTCCTAACTATTCCATTGTTCAAAACCTATTTCTTCTAGGCCCAAAATTTGGGGTGTTACATCATTGCTCTTCAGGTTAAAACCCTTTTTCAGTATCATAGGTTGATGCTTGAAAATTGAATCAAATCACTCTTTCACTTCTTCATCGATTTAAATCGGGCTTTCAGAAGTAGTTTTTGACGATCTAGTTCTTTTGCGAGACATGGTATTTTCCCAAAAATTTGGCAAAGTTTCTGCTTGCAAAGGCAAAAGAGAAATCAACAAAAGAGGGTGGATCTTGTATCGATAAACCTTGTGACGACGAAGGAGTTGCGGCAAAAGCAGCAATGTGTGGCAGTAATGGTGGCATGTGGCGGCGATAACAGCTACGTGCGGTAGCGACGTTGATGCTTCGGTAATTCTCTTGTGGTGACACTAGGTAGTTTCAGCCAAAGAAAAGGAAATGGCTAGAGGTTCCTTTCGGGATTTGAAGCTAGCAGCACAAAAAGAAAGATTTTAAGGAATTTTAGGGTGTAAGTAACTTACTTTGAGGGATATGAAAATTTAGTAGAATGGAGAGGGGTTTATATAGGGAAAAATTAGAGCAACATGTAGCAAAAATTTAGCTAAATTAAAGTTACTTGGGCAGCAAGTAAGGGTTAAATTTTTCCCTCCTTTTCGCTAACTTGGGCCTCAGACCTAGACTGTATCTTAAAAAACACTGATTAGTAATTGGGCCAAACTTAACCCCCTTTATTAACAATAAAATTTAAAATTAAACAAAATAAATTAAACTAGGAAAAACATTTTAAAACCTAATTAGCAGATTTCTTCTTAACAAATTGCATTAAATTAACTCTTATGAAAGGTTGGAGGGGTCACAGCGGTCCCACTTAAGTTTCAATCTCCTTAGACAAAATTAATTAAATGTACTTAATTTAAGAAAATAAATTCTAATTATTTATTTATTTACAAGACGAGTTTATGAAAAATCAAGGGTCTGTTAATTTGAACGAAAATTTAACTCACTCAACTTCACCATCCCAGTAGTGTTTGAGACGTTGACCATTAACTTTAAACGTACCTCCGTAATTGTCATACAATTCAATAACTCCATAAAGACAAACTCGGTGGATGGTATAAGGTCCTTTCCATCGGGATTTTAGCTTCCCAGGAAATAACTTCAGCCTTGAATTAAACAACAACACCTTCTGACCTTTTACAAACTTGCGAGGTTGTATATGACTATCACGCCATTTCTTTGATCTTTCTTTACACATTTTGGTATTCTCATAGGAAAACAACCTCAACTCTTCCAACTCATCAAGTTGTAACATCCTTCTCTCATTGGCTCGCTTAAGATCAAAATTTAACTTCTTCAAAGCCCAGTGAGCTTTATTCTCCAATTCTAATGGCAAATGACATGCCTTTCCAAATACAAACCGATAAGGAGTCATTCCTAATGGAGTCTTGAATGTTGTTCGATAGGCCCATAATGCATCATCGAGCCTTTGAGACCAATCTTTTCTATTAGGGCGTACTACCTTTTTAAGGATACCTTTGATTTCACGGTTCGCTCTTTCAACTTGTCCATTAGACTAAGGGTGATAGGCAGTAGCAATCTTGTGCTCACATCATATTTGTCAAGCAACCACTTAAGCCATTTGTTCACAAATTGAGAACCTGCATCACTAATAATAGCTCTTGGTGTCCTAAATCGTGTAAACACATGCTTATGTAGGAATCGCATGACTACCTTAGCATCATTTGTAGGGTATGCTTCAGCTTCAACCCACTTGGATACATAGTCCACAGCAACTAAGATGTATTTGTTCCCATATGAAGAAGGAAATGGGCCTAAGAAGTCAATGCCCCATACGTTGAACAATTCAATCTCCAAAATGTTTGTCAAGGGAATCTCATTCCTCCTTGATTATTTCTAGTTCTTTGGCACTTATCACAGTTCTTCACATAAGCGTAAGCATCTTTAAATAGTGTAGGCCATAAGAAACCTTCTTGCAAAATCTTTGTTGCAGTACGTGAACCACCAAAGTGTCCCCCACTTGGAGATAAATGGCAATGATATAAGATCTCAGCAATCTCATTTTCAGCTGCACACTTTCGAATTATATTATTTGCACAGTGTTTAAACAAAAATGGATCCTCCCAAAAATAATACCGACTATCATGAAGGAGTTTCTTCCTTTGTTGGTATGTCATTTCTCGATGAATTATTCCACATGTAAGATAATTGGCAAAATCAGCAAACCAGGGTATTTCATGAATTTGACTTACCCCAAATAAGTGATCATCTGGGAAATTCTCGTTGATAGGCACACCAGACTTGGTTGCCTTATCTTGCTCCAACCTCGATAGATGATCAGCTAATTGATTTTCGACACCTTTTCTATCTTGGATCTCAAGGTCAAATTCTTGGAGTAAAAGTATCCAACGAATTAGCCTTGGTTTTGCATCTTTCTTCGTGAGCAAGTATTTAATGGCCGCATGGTTAGTAAATACTGTAACTTTTGTACCTATAAGATATGAACATGATTTTTCAAAAGCAAAAACTATAGCAAATAGTTCCTTTTCAGTTACCGTATAATTAAGTTGGGCTCCCATTAAGGTTCTACTTGCATAGTAAATGGGGTGGAATACTTTTTTTCTTCTTTGACCCATCACAACTCCAACAGCATAATCACTTGCATAGCACATCAACTCAAAAGGTGAGTTCCAATCAGGTGTAACAATTATTGGGGTTGTAATTAACCGATTCTTTAGATCTTCAAAAGTTTCCAAACATGCTTTGTTGAAATTGAACACTGTATCTTTCTCTAACAACAAACACAGCGACTTAGAAATTTTTGAGAAATCCTTGATAAACCTTTGATAAAAACCAGCATAGCCTAAGAGACTTCTGACTCCTTTCACATTAATTGGGGCCGGTAATCTTTCAATTACATCCACCTTTGCTTTGTCAACTTCAATTCCTTTCTTTCAGATCTTGTGACCAAAGACAATTCCTTCATTGACCATAAAATAACATTTTTCCCAATTAAGGACAAGATTCGTCTCTTCGCATCTCTTCAGTACCTTAGCCAAATTACTCAAACAAATATCATAAGTGTTACCAAAAATAGAAAAATCACCCATGAAAACCTCGACGAAATTTTTGACCATATTAGTAAATATTGCCATCATGCATCGTTGAAAAGTTGCAGGTGCACAACATAAACCAAAAGGCATTCGCCTAAAAGAAAACGTACCATACGGACAAGTAAAGGTTGTTTTATTTGGTTATATCCCGAATAGCCATCTAAAAAATAATAGAATTCATTACCTGCCAGTCGATCTAACATCTGATCCATAAAAGGAAACAAAAAATGGTCCTTCCGAGTGGCTTTGTTCAGCTTTTTGTAATCAATCCAGATTTCCAACCGGTAATAGTTCTCGTTGGAATTAACTCGTTGTGCTCATTTTTAACAATCGTGATTCCACCATTCTTCGACACACACTGTACCAGACTTACCCACGAACTATATGAAATAGGATAGATGATTCCTGCATCTAACCATTTAATCACTTTCTTTCTCACAACTTTTTTCATAATAGGATTGAGCCTCCTTTGCCCATCAATTTGAGCTCTTTCACCTTTTTCTAAAATGATTTTATGCATGCAAAATGAAGGGCTTATACCTCGAATATCAGCTATGCTCCAACCAATTGCTTTCTTAAATTTCTTTAGAACAGCAATTAATTGCTCCTCTTGATCTTTTTTCAGTTCCGCTGAAATAATCACAGGCAAAGTAGAACAATCACCTAAATACACGTATTTCAAATGGGAAGGAAGTACCTTTAGTTCGAGTTTAGGTGGTTGCTTGATTGACAATTTGGGTTGCACAAATTCTCTGACTTCCAATACCAACGATTCAGACTATGTGGATTAAATATAATTTCTCGGATTGGCTTTCATCAAAGCCATGTTTTCTTCACCTTATTCATCCTCCAAAGGGTCAAGGTCTAAAGCTTTCTCTAATGGATCTTCTTCAAAATTGCTTTCCAAAGAAACCAGGGTTTCTATCTCTTCCATAACTGAACACTCCTCTGTTGGATCGGGAAATTTCATTGCTTTAAGAATGTTAAAGGTTACCTAATCGTCTTGAACTCGCATGGTGAGTTCACCTTTCTGCACATCAATTAACGTTATTCCCGTGGCTAGGAAAGGTCTTCCTAGGATAATTGGTACTTTTTTATCTGCTTCAAAATCCAAAATAATGAAATCAGTAGGAAAAATAAATTTATCAACTCTTACCAAAACATCCTCGATCTTTCCTTCGGGATATGCTAAACATCGATATGCTAGCTGAAGCGTCACAGTTGTAGGTCTTACTTCACCTATTCCTAACATCTTTAAAGTAGACTTAGGCATTAAGTTGATACTCACTCCTAAGTCACACAAAGCTTTACCACAGTAAGATTCACCAATGTTACAAGGTATAGTAAAGCTTCCTGGGTCTTTCAATTTTGGTGGCAGTTTATTCTGCAGGAACGCACTGCACTCCTTTGTCAAAGCAACAGTCTCATACTCACTCACTCGTTTCTTCTTGGACAGTATGTCCTTCATAAACTTCACATAATTCGGCATTTGTTCTAAAGCATCCACCAACTGAATATTGATATGTAACTGGTTTAGAACATCCAAAAACTTCTTGAATTGCACCTCCTGTTTCTGCTTGTGTTGCTGCAATCTTTGCAGATATTGAGGTGATGGAACTTACGGTTGAACCGGAAAACTTTTCTGAGTAGGTAAATTTGCATCCAAAGAAGATGTTAAAATATCTGAATTCACTATGTCAGGGATTACCTTGTTAGACTTTGCAGATTCTAATTCCTTTGGTGTAGGAACTTCAACAGCTAGTTGACTTTCCTCCTTTTCAACATGGTCATCATCGACATCAATCAACTGGGGTTCCAGTGTCTTTCCACTTTACAATGCCATTGCCTTGATATGTTCTTTACCCAAATTTCTTGGATTCTCAGTATAGCTAGGCAAGGTTTCTTGCGGTCTATTTTGAAGCAACGTAGCTAACTGACCCATTTGGTTTTCCAAATTTTTCAGTGTTGCTGCTTGGGTTTGGATCAAAGTGTCATTATTGTCATGTACGCTTTCAACAAGTTCTCCAAATTGTTTGATACCTCAGCTTGAGGTGGTTTTGGAGCTTGCTGATTAAACCCTTGAGATTGGTTGGGTCTCTACTGCAATAAGTTGTTGTTCAATCCATTTCCTTGGTTGCTCCAAGAAAAGTTATGATGATTACGCCATGAAGGATTGCAGAAGTTTGACTGGGGTCCTTGTCCACTCTTATTTTGATATTGGTTCCCCACATAGTACACTGACTCGGGATTTGATGGACAATTCTCAAAAGAATAACCTTCCCCACAATACACACAGGAAACTACTTCAAACGGACTTGGTGGCTGAGCCGCAAAAATATTAGTACTATTAGCAGTTAACTATTTTAACATAGAGGAAATACATGATACCTGAGCTGATAACGAATTGAGGGAGTCAACTTCATGAACTCTGGCTACACGTCTTCCTGAAGTTATTCAATTTGTTGGCCATTGATAGTTATTACTCGCGATCCTCTCAATGATCTCATAAGCCTCATTATAAGACTTAGACAAAATTGCACCATTCGCGGAAGCATCTACCATCAATCTTGTATGTGCATTGAGGCCATTATAGAATGTCTCCAACTGGATACAATGAGGAATTCCATGATGAGGACACTTACGAAGTAACTCCTTGAATCGCTCTCAAGCCTCATATAAAGACTCATCATCTAATTGTTGGAAATTTGTGATCTCGTTCCTCAACTTAGCATTTTTGCTAGGTGGGAAATACTTAATCAAAAATCTCTCTGCTAATTCTTGCCATGTAGATATGGAACTTGGTGGCAATGAATTGAGCCATGCTCGTGCTCGATCTCACAACGAGTACGGAAACAACTTCAACCTCAGTGCATCTTCAGTCACATCGACTATCTTGAAGGTGGAGATGTGGATCTTCCGTGGGCATACCACTAAATTGGCCCACCATTTGTAGCATTTGAAACATCATTGGTTTCAAATCAAACTGGGTTGCCTAAATATTTGGCCTTCTAATTCCTGGGTTTAACTCGCTAAAAAGTGGCACAGCATATTGTCTGATGCATTGATCCCTTTCATCGGCAATAAAGATGGGATTTCGTACGTAATCGGCTTCATTACCTTGGTCTTGATTCTAATTTCCAAGGTCCATCTCAACTTGTCTTTGAGCTGTTCGTTCATGTCTTCTTTGTCTGAAAGTTCGCTCAATTTCAGGGTCTACAGGGAGTAAATCGATAATTCGATCTATGCTCATAAACACCTGAACAGAAAATCACAAAAATTAAAAATAAGAAGTTAGTAATGTTAGAAATAAATCAAATTGAAAAATATAATTTCATGAAAAAAATGACCATGGCAGTAGTTAACAATCCCCGGCAACGATGCCAAAAACTTGTAACACTCGGGTTTGTGCAAGTGTACACAGTCGTTATCAAGTAATAAGTAAGTATCGAGTTATCGTCTCCACAGGGATTGTATTTGTGCTAAGTCAATTTATAAAATTATATTAACAATTTGAAAAATAAAAACAAAATATAGTTAAGAAGTGATATAAACTAGATGCAATGATCCCTAATGTAAATTATCCTAATATATAGACTATATGAATGAAATAGATTTTAGCAAAATTTAACACAATTTGCAACAATTATAACATAAATAAACTACGACAATTACTTTAATTAAACTTAATTTATTATCATCATGTTTAATAATATTCGGAAAAACATTCCATGGCAACTCGATCTTTCATGAGTTTGGAAACCACATTAGGTTCTTACAGAATCTTTTACTTAGTAAATACGCATTTTAGTGATCCTTATTTACTAAAGTTTTCTTAGCATTCGTGTGACGTAACAGGGACGTGTTAGGTTTGAAACAATTTAATCATACAAATCTAAAAACTAGGCAGATAACAGAGCCTGGTTAGGGTTGTTATGAAACCTACAATTTAATCGGGTTAGGATCTAAATTGAGCATGCAGATTTCAATTATGCGTCCATTAGCCGTCGTCTGGTTAGGATCCCTCAGCTAATTCAGGTGCACTTCAATCACGTACAAACAAAATACAGACTTGATTTTAATTGAAAACATGATCGATAGAGGCAGAAACATTATAAGTATGAATCAAATAAATATTATTTAATCAAAATAATCATCCTAGCTTAAATAAAATTAAGCTATCATTGTTGTAAACAAGAACAAAGAACACATAGCAAACATCCTTATATTAAATTAAAGAAAAGAAAGATTAAACCCAATTTAGAGTGGTTGTCACCCAAGACTCTGACTGACGAGGCTCCTTCACTTCTTTGCGTTGCTCCTTTGCTGATGGTTCTCCAAGGTGGCCAACCAAGAGCTATTTAAGAGGCTAATTTGCTAAACCCTTATGCAAGGATGATGATAGGCGTGAGAGCTAAGAGATTTGAGAGAGAGGATGAGAGATGAGAGGGATGAGGGATGAAGGATGATGTGAGAAAGGAACTCTTATTTATAGGTGAGGCAAGGGAGCTAGTTTGCTAAAATTAGGAGTGTCCATCCTTTGAAACCTCCTCCAAGAGCTGCCGGCCATGAATTGAGGAAATGTGGCTGATTTTTCCTTGATTTTTGGTCAATTTGAATGCCACAACAACTCAAGACTAAGACTCAGTCTCCAACAAATCTTCAGTTAAATCTCTAATTTCTTCAACTCTTCAAGGGCCTTGTATAATTAAACCAAAAATTGGTTTATAATTAGCCATATGTAGCCGAAAATTGGGTTGACTTGGTCCCCACTTTGGACGGTTTTACAATTAGAAGAAACTCTCAAACCTGTCAAAAATAGCAGATAGTTTAGAGGACCAAATAAATTAATTTAACCACTTTAATTAATTAATTTACTTAATTAATTAAACCCAATTTTATTAATGAAATATTTAAAATGAATTATTAAAATACAAAATTATGTTTTATTATTTAATTTAATCATGCATGGCCCATTTCATAGCTTAAAAATATAATATGCTTAAATTAATATAAAATAAGCCATTTTATGCATGAAAACTATATAATAAAACATAAAATCACATTTTAATAATTTCTATGTCCTAATTTCATATTTTCACATATTTCATTAATTTATTAAACAATTACTTGGTTTTAACAACAATTTTAAGTAAAAAGGTGATGAATTATATAGGAAAAATCCTATATACTTTTCCATTTACAAATAACATCGGGGGTAGTAGCTTTCTCACGAGCTCTGATTGCATAAGCTCTAGATGGTGTTCTCGCTTCAGATTGTTCATTCGCATAACTATTCTTCCCCCAACCAGAAGTAGTATTTCTACCGTTTCCAGATTGTCTACCTCTCTCTGAGGTTGCTTCAAGCTTGTTTATTTGGTTGCCAAAATCATTTTTCCTTTTTGGACAATCACGAATGAAATGATTAGTAGATCCACAATGGAAACTAGCTCCCGAATTTGCTCGACACTCACCAAAATGCCTTTTGTTACAATCCTCACCGATAGGAACAGTTCTTTCAACATTTCTTATACTTCCAACACTAGCCGCAGGAGAATTAACAGACTTAAAATTGCTTTGCCTCAGTTTATCTCTGCCAGTGAACTCTGAAGGGCAGCTGATCGACTTGTGTCATTTCTAAATATCTTCAATGGAGATGTTTGGGCAGACTTAATCGACCCTCTTTTGTTAAAATCGCAAAATTTCAAATCTGATTGTCGTTTACTCTTGCAAATTTCTTCAAGTTTTGGGCTCTTTCAGAAAGTTCTACAAATTCCCGTAACTATAATGCTGCCACAGACATATAAATATCATCATTTAACCTGTCTTCAAATCTAATACACATTTCCTCTTTATTTGACACTATATTACGAGTATATTTGCTTAGCTATACAAATTCTCGTTCATACTCAACTATAGACTGATTCCCTTTATTAATTCAAGAAATTCTTTCTTTGTCTTTTTGATAAAAAATTGACTAACATATTTTTTCTTGAATTCAATCTGAAAGAACTCCCAATTAATGTGATCATTTGATGTCATCGTGCTCAAAGTGTCCCACCATAAGTACGATTTATATTTTAACAATGACAAAACACAGCTCAAACAATCTTCAGGAGTGCACATCACTTCCATGAAGAATCTCTTCGTATTCATTAACTAGTACACAGCTTTTGCAGGATCATTATCAACCTTGCCTCTAAATTCTTCCGATCCACATTTCTAGATTTTATCCACAGACACTCGATTAACCATAACTGGTACAAGATTTTGAGGACCCAAGGGTGTCGAAGGAGGCACAGTAGGGGATGGAGGTTGTGCAGTTGGAGAATTCATTTTCTTAAATTCATTGAACCATATTTTCATCATCCCAACAAACACATTTCTCAATTCATCACCAAAGGTGTAATACCACTAACCCATATTCGTCACCAGAATAGGGTTACAGAGCATTACAGTAAAAGCGTAACTTTAAAACATTCATTTCAGATCTAAACATAAACATAATATAAACCATTGATATACATGCACAACATCCCTTAATCGTGCCTTCGAGGCCTTAAAAACACATTAGAAATGGTTCAGGACTAAATCGGAAACATTTGGAACATTTCAGAAAAATTTGGAAAACTTGAACTATAGGGGTCACACGGCCGTGTGGCCGGGCCGTGTGACTCACACGGCTAAGACATACGCCCATGTCTTAGGCCGTGTAACAATCAAAATAGGTACATACAGTCGTGTCCCAACCCGTGTCCGTGCTTGTGTAACTCTCTGAGTTGGGTCAAACGGGGCTCGATAATCACCGTAACATCGTTGGATTTCCACATTTATTTACATGATAAATAGAACAATGACATATGAATCACAATAACATTATATTGTTATTTAAACATACGAACTTACCTCAATTACAAAGATGTCAAAATAATATCAACTAATCCAAGGATTTAGCTTTTCCTTGGTCTAGATCTGTACGAGGTTTATCTTGATCTAAATAAGCAAATTCAATTCATTTAATACTTATACTATTCAATTTAGTCCAAAATTCTTTTTTTCAAAATTACACTTTTGCCCCTAATAGTTTAACTCTTTACGATTTAGTCCTTAAGTTCGTAAATTGAAATTTATGCAATTTCATCCACATTTCATGCTAGCCGAATTCACTAGGGACCTATACAACCTCATACAAATAAGCATTTCACAACTTTACCATTGTATTTTATGACTTTTACATATAAGTCCCTAAATGATAATTTTATCAAAAATTCCTTTATAAAACTTATTTATTTAACAACAAGGACTCATAATATTTCATTAAATTTAAAAAATCATGCAAACATGATTATGTCAAAACCCTAAACCTTTAACAATTTTGCAAATTAGCTAGCTACATTAAGCTACAACGATCCCGAAAACATTAAAATCATTAAAAACAGAATCAAAAACCACTTACACGCAATAGGAAAGCTTGGTCGAATATCTAACCCTTCTCTAATGGTGATATTTGATTAACTTTTGACGAAATAAAGAAGATGATTCTTTTGTTTTAATTAATTTAACCTTTAATTACTTATTTACCATATTGTCCTTTAAAAATATTCATATTTTCAATAAAACCAATCCATAAATATCCACTAACCATTCAAATGGTCTATTTACCATCTACATCCTTTCACTTTAAAGTTCCATAGCTATTTCACACCTTTCCATTTAATTAATCATGCAAATGTCAAAAATTCTCAACGATATTTTTATACGACCTTTCTAACATACTGTAAAAATAAAAATAATAAAATAATAATTTACTCATCAAATTTGTGGTCCCGAAATCACTGTTCTGATTTCACTAAAAACGGGCTCTTACAACTCTCCCACAAGGAATTTCCATCCCCGAAAATCTTACCGGAAAAAAGGTTCGGGTATTTCACTTTCATAGCTTCTTCAAGTTCCCAGGTAGCTTCTTCTATATCATGACATTGCCAGAGCACTTTCACTAAAGCTATGCTTTTATTTATTAACTTTTTAACCTCTCGAACTAGTTCTGATCGGTTTTTCACTATACGTCATATCTGATTGAACCTCAACATCAATAGGTGAAATCACTTGTGAACGATTTGATCAACACCGCCATAACATGGATACATGAAATACATTATGAATCTTTTCCAACTCTGACGGAAATGTTAGTCGGTAAGCTACTGGCCCGATACTCTCAATAATTTCATATGGCCAGATCAACCTAGGACTAAGCTTTCCTTTCCAACCAAAACAAAGAACTTTCTTCGAGGGTGATACTTTCAAAAACACTTTATCGCCAACTTGAAATTTGATGTCTTTTCTTTCCAAATCCGCATAAGATTTCTGTCGATCTGAAGCTGCTTTCAAACTGTCTCGTATCACTTTAACCTTTTCTTCAGTTTCTCATATCAAATCAACGCCGAGAAGCTTTTTCTCACTAAGCTCAGTCCAATATAACAGATTTTGACACTTTTAACCATACAAAGCTTCATACGGTTCTATTCTAATGCTCGATTGATAACTTTTGTTATACGCAAATTCAACCAACGGTCGGAATATATCCTTGAGTATCTGAATCACTTGCTCAAATTGACCTTCGATCTGAGGATGAAATGCAGTACTAAAATGTAAACGAGTACCTAGAACCTCATGTAACTTGCTCTTGAATCGAGACATAAACCACGAACCTTTATCGAAAATAATAGAAACTAGCACACAGTACAATCTAACAATCTCAGCCACATGCACTACTAATCTCTCAAGTGAAAATTCCAAACACATTGGAATGAAATGTGCGGATTTCATCAAATGATCAACAATGACCCACAGAACATCTTCCTTTCTTGATGACAGAGGCAATCCCAATCCAAAATCCATTGTGAAGCGTTCCCATTTCCACTTTTGGAACCATTACTGGTTGTAACAAACCAAAAGGTACCTGATGCTTGGCTTTAACTAGCTGACAAACTAAACATCTTGATACGAACTTTGAGATCTCTCATTTCCTACCTAGCCACTAGTACATCTGTTTCAAATCACCGTACATTTTATTACTACAAGGGTGAATAGACAAGCTAATACTGTGAGCTACTTGTAAAATCTTCTGAATGAAATCAAAATTTCTTAGGATACAAATTTTTCCTTTGAAGTACAAGCTACCATCAGAACCAATATAAAAATTTGAATCAGGTTTCATCTCAATCTGTGTCTGTTTAGCTATCAACACATCATCACATATCTGAGCTTCACAAATTTGTTGTAACAACATTGGTCTAGCTTTTAACTCAGCTAAAATTAAATCATCATTAATCAACGTCAGTCCCGTATTCAAAACTCACAAAGCAAACAAAGACTTTCTACTCAAAGCATCAGCAACAACAATAACCTTTCTCGGATGATAATCAATAATCAAATCATAGTCTTTCAATAACTCGAGCCATCTGCGCTGTCTTAAATTCAAATCTTTTTGTGACATCAAGTACTTCAGACATTTATGATCCGTGAAGATATGACATTTTTCTCCGTACAAATGGTGTTGCCAAATCTTTAAGGCAAATACAATAGTTGTAAGCTCTAAAGCATGCATCAGATAATTCTTTTCGTACGGTTTCAACTTTCTAGAAGCATACGCTATCACTTTGCCCTCTTGCATCAGAACACAGCCCAAACTATTCCACGATGCAACACTATAAATTACAAATTCTTTACCAGACTCTAGCTGGACTAACACAGGTGCCATTGAAGCTTTCAACTATAAATCACGATGCATCGCTATCACTTTTCGTGTGGTTAACAATGCTTTCAACTAACTAAAGCTTTGCTGACGTTTCTTGGACCATTCAAACTTAACATCTTTTTGCCACAATCTCATCAACGGTGTAACAATTATCGAGAATCCCTTGACGAATCTTCTATAATATCAGGCTAAACCCAAAAAACTTCTGTCCTCAGATACGTTTCTTAGAGGCTTCCAATCTACCACAGCTGAAATTTTGGTCGGATCAACTCTAAAGCTATCAGCCGATACAACATGTCCCAGAAATCTGACTTCCCAAAGCCAGAATTCACATTTTCTAAACATAAAAAATAATTTTTTTTAAGTTTGCAAAAAAATTCTCAAATGCTCGGCATGCTCTACCTCATCTCATGAATAGATTAGAATATCATCAATGAATACCACAACGAATCTTTCTAAATATGGTTTGAAGATTTTGTTCATCAAGTCCATAAATACTTTGGGTGCATTAGTCAAACCAAATGGCACCACAAGAAATTCATAATGTCCATACCTAGTCCTAAACGCTGTTTTTAAAACATCTGTGTCTTTGAAAATACTATCACACCTTTCCACTGATCAAACAGATCGTCAATACATAGCAAAGGATACTTATTCTTGATTGTGACTTTGTTGAGCTGTCGATAGTCAATACATAATCGTATGGACCTGTCCTTTCTCTTAACAAATAACACTGGAGCACCACAAGGAGAAAAATTGAGTCGAGCAAAACCCCTATCTGTCAACTCTTGCAACTATACTTTCAACTCTTTTAACTCTATAAGTGTCATTTTGTAAGGAGATATTGATATTGGAGATGTTCTCGGCATTAACTCAATAGCAAATTTAACCTCTCTGAGCGATGCTAACCCGGGTAACTTCTTTGGAAACATATCTAAATACTCACATACCACTAGAACCGATTCTAACTTCGATTTTGAAACTCTGGAATCAATTATATGTAAGTGATATACGCTTCACAGCCTTTTCTAGCATATTTTTGTGTTGACATAACTGATATAGCATTAGATATACTATCCAATCTATTTGACTCAATTCAAAGCTTTTCACCATTCTGACATTTCAACACAATATGCTTTCGTCTATAGTTCACCACAGCATCATGCAGAGTTAATCAATCTATACCCAAAATCATGTGAAACTCATCAAAAGGTAATAACATCATCAATTTAGCCAGAAAGTTGCAATCCTGAATCATCAAAGGATAATTTTTACAAACTTTATCAATTAACACATACAGACCTAGGGGTTCGTTACTTTAACCACAAAATCAGTATACTCAAAAGGAAATTTCTTTTCTGACACTAAAGTCGTGAATACATATGAATGTGTTGACCCTGGGTCAATCAAAGTAGGAACATCAGTATCAAAGATAGAAAATGTACCAGTGATAACATTTGGCGCTGAAGCTTCCTATCGAGCACAGATCGCATAAGCTCTAGCCAGCACTCGTGCCTCAGATCTCACAGCAAAATCCTTTGTCCCACTACGGCTATTTCCCATATTTCTAGTGTTTTGTAGTGGTCTACCTCTCGCAGCAATGTTACTCGGTCCATTAGTCTAAGCCTTTTATTTATCGGACATTTCTAGGTAATCTCTGATAAAATGTTCATACAAACCACATTTAAAACATGCTCCTTCTTTCATTTTTCAATCACTAAAGTGTCGTTGTCAACACTGCTTACATTTGGGCTTATTATTTTTAACACTGCCCATGCTAGCTACGGACGTAGCCTGAGGTTTTGGAACTCGCATGTTGTTTTCCTCAATCCCTACCAGAGTAACCCACTGAAGCTGACGAACAACCATGTTATTCTTTTAACTTCTTTGACTTCAATTGATATGATCTTTTCGCTGATCTCTTTCTTGAATCAAAGCCTCATAATCAGATTTTCTCTTTGCTTTACTCAGTTCTTTAGCTTTGTGCGCTCTGTCAACCAGAACAACAAATTCTTTCAATTCGAGGATCCCAACTAACAACTTGATATCTTCATTCAACCCATCTTCAAACCGTTTACACATAGCAACCATGATTGGTATACATTCTCGAGCATACTCACACAATCAAACGAATTCCTTCTCGTACTTAGACATTGTCATCCGGCCCTGTTTCAGCTCAAGAAACTCTTTACTTTTCTTATCAAGAAATCTCTGGCTCACATACTTCTTTCAAAATTCTATTTGAAAGAACTCCCGATCTACTCGATCTCTCGGCACAGCTGAAACTAGGGTATTCCACCACTGATAAGCTGAGTCTTTCAATAACAATACAACACATTTAACGCATTCTGCAGGTGAACATGATAATTAATCAAAAGCTCTGATTGTATTTTCTAACCAGAATTTAGCTCTTTCTAGATCATCTTCAGACATACCTCTAAACTCTTCAGCCCCATATTTACGGATTTTATCAATTGGAGGCTTGCTAACTCGTATTGGTTCCAAACCTTGAGGAACTACGGGGACCAATTAGGGAATATGTGGGGGTGGAGGTCATTGAGCTATAGGATTTGTTTCCAAGAACTCTTTAAACCACTCATTCATCATCTGGAAGAAGGCTTCCTTAGCCTCTCCTCCTTGCCCCTCAGATACGGGCCTACTACCACTCGACGTTACTCTGTGAGCGGAGGCTTGCGCATAACTGTCAACCTTATCGGACTCAGCTCAGTTGGATGACATTTTCTATATAAAACATAGTTCAAATCGTGTCAGGAGTTATCACACTGTCACAGGTTATATAATGGCATGTATTTCTAAATTAGTACATGCTACGTTCAGTCTGAGAATCGACAAAACTGTAGCTCTGATACCACTAAATGTAATACCCTTAACATGTATTCGTCACAAAAATAGGGTTACAAAGCGTTACCATAAAAATGTAACTTTAAAACATACATTTTAAATCTAAACATAAACATAATATAAACCATTGATATACATGTATAATGTCCCCTAATCGAGCCTTCGAGGCCCCAAAAACACTTTAAAAATAGTTCAGGACTAAATCGAAAACATTTGGAATACTTAAGAAAAAGTTAGAAAAATTAAACTACAGGGGTCACACGGCCCATGTCTCAAGCCGTGTAACAATGGAAATAAGGACACACGGTCGTGTCCCAACCCGTGCCCGTGCCCGTGTAACTCTCTGAGTTGGGTCACGTGGCCAAGCCACATGACTATGTGCCAGGCCGTGTAACACTCGAAATGGCCTCACACGCCTGTGTGCCAAGCCATGTGCTAGGCCGTGTAACTGTCTGACTAGTAACCTTTGAAACCTACAGGGGATACACGGCCGTGTCATATGGCTATCTGTCACACATGACTGAGACACACGCCCGTGTCTTCGACCGTGTGGACATGAAATTGGCAAAAATCAAGCCATTTCCGTCACCCTTTTCAAACATGTACCTACAAGCAATTTGTACCCAAATTCATGGCAGTAATAACATACCAATTCATGCATTAAACAACCAATCGTATAGACCATATTTCAACCATTCACATATAGCTCATTTCCATTATAAAACATACCATACTTGACCACATTGCGACTACTCCATCACATACCAAATTGGCTATTGAAACATGAATCAACTTAACCATAATAACACATAACAACAAGATGCCAAAAGCACCAAAATTGTACCAACCAAAATAACAAATACAAGTCAAACTTAACTACTAACATCAAAGACAAGTCCACCTATACATGCCATTATAACCTTGGTCAAAATATCAAAACTACAAATATATTCGCTAGATAGTGTGATAGATCTCCGATGAGCTTCTAAACTGATCGAGCTTTTGATATCTATGAAACATGGGAAAGAAAGCTACGTAAGCATATAATGCTTAGTAAGTTAGTAAAACATGAACATAACTTACCATTTCAATGCATAACATTAAATTTTAAGCATGATATAATTCAATCACAAGCTTGGCACAATCCTAAGCACCATCAGCAACATATGTTAGTGCATCAACTCGTAAATCACTTGAACTATCATAAGATAAGTATTTATACATGAAAAATTTCATTTGAAATCATCAACTTCATGAACATCAGTATACTTTCATTGAAAATTTCATTTTCAATCCTCTTCACAGATTCATGACATAAGTCATTTGGATACTTACCATTCCTTTACTTTTCATGCCTGTTGAACCATTTAGAATAACATTGGGCATGCAGGAAAGCTCACACAAAGTGTGCTAAACATATAACCTTTCCTTTCATTTACATTGTTTCTCACTCAAGTCTTTAAATGGGTTTTCTCACACAAGATGACGGTCGAAATGTAAGCTACACGATGCTGCTCACAAAAGCTATTGAGTATCCACAACACATGCTGAAACTCAGCCATCGGTAGGACATTTAGGACCAGCACCCAAAACATGGTAACCTTAATGACATGTCATTTGTATCTTACAAATTCCTAAAGTTCAAACGGGTCTAGATAATCTTCGTAATATCATTGGATTTCAACATTTATTTACATGATAAATAGCACAATTACATATGAATCAAAATAACTTAAGTCGTTATTTAAACATACAAACTTACCTCAATTACAAAGATGTCGAAACAAGATCAACTAATATGAGGATTTAGTTTTTCCTCGATCTAGATCCGTACGAGGTTTATCTTGATCTAAATAAGCATATTCAATCCATTTAATACTTATAGTATTCAATTCAGTGCAAAATTCATATTTTTACAAAATTACACTTTTGCCCCTAATATTTTAACTTCTTTACAACTTAGTCCTTAAGCTCGTAAATTGAAATTTATGCAATTTCATTCACATTTCATGCTACCTAAATTCACTAGGGACCTATACAATCTCATACAGATCAGCATTTCATAATTTTACCATGGTATTTTACTACTTTTACAAATAAGTCCCTAAATGATAATTTCATCAAAAACTTATTTATTTAACAACAAGGACTCATAATATTTCATTAAATTTCAAAAATCATGCAAACATGCTCATGGGAAAACCCTAAACCTTTAACAATTTTGCAAATTAGTCTCTAAGCTAACTAGATTAAGCTACAACGATCCTAGAAACATAAAAAATCATTAAAAACGGAATCAAAAACCACTTACATACAATAGGAAAGCTTGTCTGAATATCTAACCCTTCTCTAATGGTGATTTTGGGTTGGCTTTTTATGAAATGAAAAAGATGATTCTTTTATTTTAATTAATTTAACCTTTAATTACTTATTTACCATATTGTCCTTTAAAACTATTCATATTTTCAATAAAACCAATCCATAAATATCCACTAACAATTCAAATAGTTTATTTACCATCTAATTCCTTTCACTTTAAAGTTCCATAGCTATTTGACACCATTAACTAATAGAACTCTACTTTTGTACTTTTTTACGATTTACTGCTTTCTACTTAACTAATCATGCAAACGTCAAAATTTCTCAACAATATTTTTATACGACCTTTTTAACATACCATAAACATCAAAATAATAAAATAATAATTTACTCATCAGATTTGTGCTCCCGAAACCACTGTTTCGATTTCACTAAAAATAGGTTGTTATAAAAGGACCATGGAATCGATGCACTATTACTTACTTCAGGATTCGAAGCTTGAACATTACTTTTAGCTTCATTAACTATAGCCTGGTTCAACTTAGCTGACATCTTGAATCAAAAAGAAAATACAATATTAGAGCAGATCAAAAGAATCACACAATCACAGGGTATATGTGGCATGTATATACTAAACTCTACTCCGCTATGTTAGTCCTAGAATCGACTAAATCATAGCTCTGATACCACTAAATGGAAACCCCTAACCCATCTCTGTTTTTGAATACAGAGTATTAGCAAGCAGTTCCAAAAAATTTATAACAAAACATATATCATTAATGTCATTCATTAGTAAATAATCAAACTCATTAAAAACCTATCAAAAATATACAATTGGGCTTTAAATCGGACCTTTGAGGCCCAAGAAATTAGTTTAGAAACAATTCGAGACTAATTTGAAATAAAATAGGGGTTTTAAGAATAAGTAACAAAAATGTGAAAATAGGGGTCACATGGCATTGTGGTCAGGCCATGTGACATAGTCCAGGCTGTGTAATAATCAAACAGGGGATACACGGCTGTGTCATAGGCCGTGTGTCAGGTCGTGTAACTCTCTGACTTGCCACACACAGCTATGTGCCAGACTGTGTAACTCATTGACAAAAAACACTAGGAATTGACTAATGACACACGGCTATGTAGTCAAGCCGTGAGTGTCACATGGTCGTGCGACAGCCTATGTCCCAGGTCGTGTACCCCAAATTTTACCCCAAAAAAATATTCCATTTTAAGACTAAACCATACATATTAAATCATCCCAATTATACACACATTCAATAGACCTAGGCACCATTCCAACATATCTAAACATACCAAAATAATCAACCTATTACATCTAGCCAATATGCCATTCAAAGGCACCACATATATATACTAAACATTAAATCTTAGAATAATCAAAAGACCTCCTTATAAAACATTAAGCAAATAAGCTTTACACTATGATCAAAATCACTTCATTTAACAACTAAAACATCAATATGTTCATTTATGCATTATATATGTATCCTTGTTTCATCAATACAAAACACATCCTAAGCAAGACACACATACCATTAATGAACTACATCTATCCACATTTAAGAACTACATATTTATCTATATATACATGCCACTACCCAAAAGATACAAAAACTACCAACTTAGATGGATAGTGTGAGATGGTTGGTTGATCCGTCCAGTAAGTCAACAATAATTATCTACAAAACAATCCAAGAAAACCCTTAAGCCTACATAACTTAGTAAGGACATAGTATAACATTTAATCAAAATACAATTAGACATGGTTCACATAGATACCAGAATAAAATCAGGAGCATGTATATGCCTTTAGAAGTACCAAAGTACAATTAGAGGCGCGTATGTACCGCAGTACAACAGGGGCACGTATGTGCATACAGAGGTACTCAAGTACAATAGGGGAACGTATGTGCATTTAGGGGTACCGAAGTACAACAGGGGCATGTATGTGCATTCAGGGGTACCAAAGTACAAATAAGGGCATGTATGTGCATTCAGGGGTACCGAAGTACAAGCAATGGCACGTATGTGCATTCGGGGGTAACGAAGTACAACAGGGGCACGTATGTGTATTCATACAATAATTAACTATAAACATAATAACTAGGAACAAGAATACAAGTATAATTTCATTTACGTATTGAAATACTATGAACTTACTTAAGATTTGATTTCAGTTAACACATAGGGACTATTCCACTATTTTCCCCTTTCATCGGTTATTGTGTTTTTATTCAAATATTGATCTATATAATAAATAAATACAATATATTAATCTCATACACATCTTACATTCTATTCAATGCACATGATCCTTAACTTTTCATTAATTACACATTTTCTCTAAACTTTTACAACCTTTGCAACCTAGTCCTTTAACCCAAAAATTATTAAATTAACCATTTTAAAGACTCACATACCAGCTAAATGTTCAAGGCCTCTAAACAATCCATAAAACATCTCTTATTTACCAATAAACTTTGAAATTTTGACATTTTAACAATTTAATTCTTAAATCAAAATTTAAAAAAATCATTTCACAAAACAACCAAATACCACAATAAAAGCTTCAAACACATGATTATCATCGAAAACATTTGAGATTCATCAATGGAAACTTCTAAATTTTTTAACATATTTAAAAACGAAGGTATGGGCTTGCTGGACTTAATTGCAATGATCTCAAAAACATAAAATTCATTAAAAACGGGGTTCAAAATCATACAATGCATGAAAATATGCATTGGTCGAAGCTTTCCCCTACTATTCAATGGTGTTTCGATTTTCCTTCTCTAAAATGAAGAAGATGGTGATTTTGGCATTTTAATTTTATGTTTCAATTACTAATTTACCAGTTTACCCTTGTTAAAAATTAAAATTTTCAGCTAAACCTTGGCCATAGCTATCCACTAATATATTATATGGTATAATCACCATCTAAGTCCATTAGATTAAGATTCCACATCCATTTGATCTTTTTAACTAATAGAAATCAACCTTTGCACCATTTTCAATTTAGTTATTTTTCTTTAATTAACTATCTAAATGATAAAATTTCTTAACCAAACATTAATATGACTCTAATGACTCCGTAAATATTCTATAAATAATATTTATGAGTCGACACGATGAAAATTTATGGTCCCAAAACCACTGTTTCGTCACCACTAAAAAATAGGTTGTTACAACTTTTGTCTACTTGAATCTTTTGTAGTTTATTCCACTTTTGGTTCGAAAGTTGGGCTTCCAGGAACTTCTGAACTTTCCTCCTTAGACAAGGCATCATTTACAACTCCTAGCAGCTGAGTGCCACTCTAGACTGTTATGGCTTTACATTGTTCTTTACATTGAGATCTAGAACTTTCTATATCACTAGGCAATGCTTCTTGTTGTCTGGAACTTAATGCAGTGGCAATTTGCCCCGTTTGATTCTCCAAAGCTCTTAAAGAAGTTGTTTAGATCTAAATAATTACATCATTCTTAGCCATATGCTCTCTTAACAAAGTTTCCATAGTTGATGTTGAAGATGATGAACTTTATTGCACATTTTGTCGCAGCATTGGTTGACTGTGTCCAGGTGGTACACCAGCCACATTCTATCTATTAATAGTGTTGACATTTCTCATTCCCTGATTACTCTACCTGAAATTTGGATGTTGCTTCCACCTTAGATTGTAGGTGTTGGAGTAGGGATTGTTGTTGCTATGATTAAAATTTCCCATGTAATACACAGAGGCTGGATTGGATGGGCATTCATCAAAAACATGATCTTCTACACAGTATACGCATGCTAGTTCTACAACCTTCATCTCTTGCACTACAAAAGGTCTTTTCAGAGTTTTAATCATATCTGTTAAGGATGATACTTGAGCTGCTAACGATGTAAACGCATCAAGTTCCATTACTCCAGCAACTCTTCTACCAGTACCAACTCTGGTTGTGGGGTACTAATAATCATTATTTGTTATTCTTTCTACAATTTTGAATGCTTTATTGTAGGATTTTTCAAGAAACATCTCATTATCAAATGCATCCACCACCATTCGCGTATGAGCATTTAATCCATTGTAGAACATTTCCATTTGTGTTCAATGTTTAAAACCATGCATCGGACATTTTTTAATTAATTCCTTGAAACACTCACATGCTTCGTATAATGTCTCATCTTCAGATTGCCTGAATGATGTAATGTCATTCCTCAGCTAGCTATTGATGTTGGGAGGATTGTACCTAAGTAGAAATCTCTAACATAAATCATTCCAAGATGCAACCATACCTAATGGTAATGCATTCAACTATGATCTGGCACAACCTCGCAATAGGGAATAATTTTAATCAAAGGGCATCTTCAGGAACACCCTACTGCATGAATGAGTAACAGACTTCAATAAAAAGTCTCAAATGCAATCTGAGATCTTCAGTCGATAAACCACTAAACTACCTTACCGTCTACAACATTTCAAACATTATCGATTTTCAATCAAAGTGTTGAGCTTGAATATATGGCCTAACAATTCTTAGACTTAGATCACCCAAAGTAGGCACTACATGTTCTCTGATGGGTCTATCTCTATCATCTATGATTTGAGGAATATCAACATTGCTCTCATTCTAGAGTATCTGATCTTCTCTCATTGGATCATTTATAATACTCTCAATTTTTCTTAAAGCTTTCCTTATTCGGCTTAAAGTCCTTTCAATCTCAAGATCAAAACAGTATTGTGTATCCTCTTAACTACTTCTTCTTATGCACTAATACAAATTTGAAAAATCAAATAAAAATACTAATTAATTGTTCTAACAAAAATAACAAGAATAATAACAAATCAACTTTTCACCAATGTTGTCGATCCTCGGCAATGGTGCCAAAAACTTGTTTCACATAAATAACTAATGCAATTGTGCATGTGTACACATCATTCAAATAATAAAGTGATAAGTAAGTATTGTCTCCACAAGGATTGGAGATTGGTAAGAAATTGATTCAGTTATTATAATGCTATTAACTATACTACATAGCAGGAAATACTCTTAAATTGAATAAGATGTTGGTATAATGAATTAATGTAATTAAATGCTAAAAATAGAGAATTGATATGGCACATAAAATGTAGTGGCAAATTATAGAGAAAAGTAAGAGTAATTTTGTTGTTGAATGAATAGGGCTAGAATTATTCAGGGGAAATGCTCATATCAAAATAATGTCATGGCAAAATATTGTCTAATCAACTACTCAGAGAGTCACTAGTGTAACCTGCCTTTTTTGATAGCTAGATCTTAAGCTAAAAATCTAAGTTACTATATGTCTACAGAACTCCAGATTAATAAATACAATTAACATCTTTCTCTACACAACTTGGAGCATATATGTCTAGAATGCTACGAATATTCTATCGAATATTTGCTTGTATCAAATGATTCAATATCTAGTATATTTAACCTTTTCAGAATTAAAAATAAATCTATGAACAGAGCACACAATCAACTATGTCTAGAGCTTGCATGCATGTATTTAAAATAGGTATAAATCGAATGAAACAGTGATATAGGCAATCTCAAATCATGAGCATTAAGGATTATAAACATTCACCCAAATAACTCCAACCCATAAAAGAATTAGTTCATGGGTAGAAAAGTAAATGCCAAATTTAAATCATTCATCAACATTTAAAGAAGTTTGAATAACAAAAATCAGGAAAACTAAAGGCAGAACTGTAGAATTTCTTGCCACACTCTTGCTTCTCTTTTATCTTTCGATTGTATGTGAATCCAAGATATATTTCTCTTCCCTTTCTTCACGTTTGTATTCTGCTCTCTGTAGTTACTACCCTTTCTTTCTTTGAAATTTTCTAATGGAGTTCTTCTCTGCGCAGAGAGAGGATTGATGTCACCAGTTTCTTTCTCACACAATTTCTCCTCTCCTTTTTTTTCTTCTTCTCTCTTTCTTTTATTGGGTAGATCCGTCGCACCTCAGCACACTTTTTTCATTCCTCTTTTCAGTTGGATTCTCTGGTACACACACAGCTAGTTGAGAATGACATGGATAAAGTGCTTAGTTATCTTCCCGGAATTACCAAGGCAAATTTGTTGGCAATCAATTTCACCATTTGCCATAGCAATATTTCACTTCCTTTATTTTCCCTCTTCATCTTCTTGCTCTTCTTACACTTGTGTTCACACAAAACCACACATTTCCTCCCCAAGTGATAAAAGTAACAAATAATGACCATTATATCACAATCTAAGCTTTGTTATCCAATGTTCTAAAAATATCCTAAAAATACAAATGTATTCACTTTATTACAACTAATTAATTCTATTAAGAGGCCTCAAATATAACTCTTTTCAAGAGTTATTAGCAGACCCATTTCACAGCTTGTGTGAGCATTTATAATTACAGCTCATGTGAGCAATTATAGTTACAGCATGAGTGAGCTTTATTCTCGTGTATCCAATGTTATTTCATTATGGTTCATCATGAGGAAAATGAATATATAAAATGATTATATGAATCGGTGATATGAAAAATGAATATATAAATGATTATATGAATCGATTCTATGAAAATGAATATATAAAATTATTACATGAATAGATTATATAGAAATAGATATCTGAAACGATTATACTGAAATAGTTATATGGAAATAGTTATATGAATTGTGTATATGAAATGTTTATATGGATAGATATGTAAAAAAGGACATTTGAAATTAATACTTGAAATGAAAATGTGAAATGTTAAGTGAACATGATATGGTTGAATTGAACTTTTAATGTGTTTTCTTGTATATGTTTTATGACATGAAGAAGTTACACGTTTTTGTACATGTGAATTTACCAACCTTGTGAGACTTGTGATGTGTATAGGCAATTAAATGAACTCATGACCTTGATTATAATTTTTGTTGTGAAAGGTTTAGGTTAAGTCCTATACGGTAAGTTAAATTTTATGTTCAATACAAACTTAATAAGCTTTACGTAAGCTTACCTTGTTTATGTTTTTCTTCCCTGTAGATCGTCGATTTCAAGCTGTCGATTGGATTGCTTTTGGATATCACACTATATGACATCTTTTTTTGTAACTAATTGTTCACTTTGGATCAATTATAAGTGGCATGTAAATAAAGTTTTGATATATATACTATAACTATTTGGTTATGTTTGGAGCCTTTTTGTATATGAATAAAAAAATAGTAAGTTTTAATGGTTGTGTTGATGAATGTAATGGTGCAAATCTATTTGGTGTTCTCCATGCTATTTAGGTAAAGAAATGTGCATAAGTTTTATTCATTTGGTGAACTTAGTTTATGAATGTGAACATGATATTATGACAATAAATTTGATAGTTGAATAAGTAGGAAATATTTGATTTGTATACTTGTCTTATGCTTTGGTGATAAAATAGTCATTTTGCTTTAGGTAACTTGGTGAACTTTGGTTGATATTATGTTAGCAATGTGGGAAACGGTGTTATGTGTTTAATTGGGTATTGAATTCATGGAATGGAAGGTATGGTTAACTAACTGTTGATGTTTGAACGATCTATGTTTTAACATTTGAATTGTGGTGTCAATAAGGGCATATTGGTTAGCCACTTAGGTTGAATGTTTTTGGTATGTTTAAATGTGTTTTTAATAGGTAAAAATGGTTGGAAATGGATTAGCTTGGGACCTAAGAAATGGTTGTTGAAGTGGCTTGTTTTTTAAGTTATTTTAGGTGCACATGGCCTAGGACACAGTCTGCCACACGGTTGTGTGCCATACATTGTCACTTCACACGACCATATGTCTTATTGATTTTTGCTAAAGGTTTGTCCATACAATCTCAAAGAGTTACACGGGCTGGTGACACGGGCTTGTGACCTTAAGCTACACAGATTCACGTTATTACACAGTTTGGCCACACGGTCATGTCTTTAAGCCACGCGGTCTAGGCTCTGTCACACGGCTGTATTTTTTATTATTTTAGATTAGTCTATTTTTGTTTCTAAATTGATTTTAGGGTTTTGAATGCTCAATTTAACTCTCATTTTTGAATGTATGCTATAAATGATGATTGTTTATTAATTTATGGTGTTTAAATTAATTTTTGAATTGTGTTACTATATATCAATCTTGTTAACTATCGTAATATCTCGTAACCTTAATCCAAAAATAGAGATGGGTTAGGGTGTTACATTTAATGGTATCAGAGCTACGGTTTAGTCGATTTTAGGAATGAATGTTGCATGTATTAAGTCTAGAAATACATGCCACTTAATAACATGTGATAGTGTGATGACTTCCAATCAATTTGACATAATTCTTTATAGATCAAAGATGTCAACTGAATCCAATCGAGTAGGTTCCGATGAACTACAGAGTAATCTTCTAGCCACCGATCTAAGGGCTATTCATAATGTGCCCAAATTGAGTAGGTTCCAATGAACTACAGAGTAATGTTCTAGCCACCGATCTAAGGGCTATTCATCATGTGCCCAAATTTTAAGAGCATAGAGAAGAGGCTAACAATACTTTTCTTAATATGACGAGGGATATGATTAATGTGTATATGAGAGTCAATTTTGTGTCTCAACGACCTCTACCCCCTCGTCCTCAAACCCTTATACGAAAGAATATTTATAGACTTTCTATTAATAGAGTCTGAAAATATAGAGCCGAAAAATTTCACGGTAAAGTGAGTGATGATCCGACCAGAGCTGAATTTTGGTTAGAACACACACAAAGAGTTCCAGATGAAATGTTGTGTCCTCCTAAAAATTGTTTTAGATGTTTAGTGTTACAGTTAAAAGATGAGGCTTTTCATTGGTGGTCAACTCTAGTTACGGTTGTACCAAAAGAACGGGTTACTTACAAAATTTTCAAAATTAAATTTCGAAAGAAATACATCAACAAGTGATACCTTGACAAGAAGAAAAAGGAATTCCTCGAGTTAAAATAAGGAAATAGATCAGTTGTAGAGTATGAGCGTGAGTTTGTTCAGTTTACTAAACATGCCTTTGAAAATGTATCTATAGAGAAAGAAATGTGTATTCATTTTGAAGATGGATTAAACGACAAGATCGAGCTGCAGGTTGGTGCAATAGAAATTCGAGAGTTCATAGTTTTTTCTAATCGAGTTCAGAAAATGGAAAAAGTTTACAACCACAAGAAACAGGATGAAACAAAAATTTGCAACTTCAATAAGCGAAATACATTTAGAGTATTTTATGCTTCTCCACCGAAGAAAATGAAAGAATTGAGTAGATGTTTTCAGTGCCATTAGGGTTTTCTGACAGAGGTAGAATGGAATAGAGTAACCTGAGACCACTTATGACTTCAGTAGCTAGTATGGGTAGCTTCAGAAATGTAAATAGACTTGAAGGTAGCCATTGTGGATGGAATCATTCTGGGATATGTAGATTGAAAGATGGGTCATATTTCATTTATGGATCTCTAGATTATTATAAGAAAAACTACTTCAACTGAACTGATTTGAACAGAAATCAGACTGTAAGACCTGTTGTTACTTCTACAAGAGGTTGACGGTCGGGAATTTAAGGCACTGTAACATCCCAAAATAGGGCCTAAACGAAACAGTGGTTTCAGGACCACAAACTCGACGAGGAAAATTTTATTTTTATTATATTTTTATGGTCTACAATTTCACAAAATGATTTCATGAAAATTTCATTAAAAAATTTTGACGTTTGGGCACTCAATTTAGTCAAAAGGACTAAATTGTAAAAAGTGCAAAACTTGAGTTCTAGAAGCTAGAGGTGTCCAATTGTTATGAAATTTTAAATTGGGGAAAAAGTGTAAATATGCAAAAGTTTAGGGGAAAAATCATAATTTTGCCAAAGTTTGAGTCAAGGACTGTTTTGATTTATGTGATTATTAAATAAGCTAAATTTTCTATTATATATCAAGAAGAATGAAATTCGGAGTTAGACCGGGGAAAGAAAAAGGTTGAAGACTAAGTTGCTAGATTTGATCGTATTTTACGCCGATGTAAGTTTACAATAAATAAATGCAATATTTCAATAATTATTATTAATGTTGTTATTTTCCAGCAATTATGTACTTATTTTATGAAATTATTTAATGTTGACTCAAGTATGAGATGATAGAGAATCAGTGTTAAAAAGTCCCGTCGAAATATTAGGAATGTATCGGATACAAATGTCATGACATTAAGGGAATGAGATCCCATGTAAGACCATGTTTGGGACATGGCATTGGCATTATTGAGGTTATGAGAGGTCCCATGTAAGACCATGTCTGGGACATGGCGTTGGCACTAAGATGAGAGGTCCCCCGTAAGACCATGTCTAGGACATGGCATGGGCACCAATATGAGAACTCCAATGTAAGACCATATCTGGGATATGACATTGGCAGTACAGGAAACATCCCATGTAAGACCATGTCTGGGACATGGCTTTGGCACGTTATTATCAGACAGGAGACCCGAGTATCTTTAGTATTCCAAGTGGTTCAACGGGCTAGTAAATGGACTATGTTACATGAAAGTTTAGGTAAAAGCATAATAAATATATTCAGGTGATTTATAAGGGTTAAGAATATCTCAGTTATCAGTTTAGAAAGAAATTTCAGTAAGGGAGGAGTAATGAGTTATTTAAGTAAGCAGGTAAGTAAACAAGTAAAAGAGTAAGTAAAGAAGAAGCAAAGACCATGATACTTGATGATAATTTATGAGTATAATTATTTATGATAAATGTTGTTATTTATTTGATTGTAAACTTACTAAGCTTTAACGCTTACCCCCTTTATTTTCCTTCTTTTTTATAGTATCACCAAACTAATTCGGGGATCATAAGGATGTCAGAAATCATTTCACACTATCAACAGACCATCTCGGTATTTTGTGATCGAAACATTTTAAGTTATGGCATGTATAGGGACTTAGTCATTTTGTGTGTGTCCTTATGATATGGCTAATGAATAGCTATTGAAATGGCAATTTAAGAACATGTTTTGATGTTATGTATGCCTAAATGATAGTTAATACAAAGAAATTATAAAAGAGTAAAAATTTGCAATAGAACAGTTTTTGGACAGTAGCATTGACGTGATTTTGAAAAATCACCAAAAATAGTAGAAATGGAATTAGAGAGTGACTGAGATATAGAATTAAATCTTATCGAGTCTATTTTCACATGAAAGAAACGCAAAGGAATTTTATATTATGAGATATTTGAATTTTAGTGAGACAGTGTCAGAATGGTTTTTGAAGTCCCCTATTCTGAATTTAGAAAATCATTAAAAATTGTATAGAAAGAATTATGAGTCATAATTTATATGTCTAGATTCCATAGTGAGTCTATTTTCAAAAGAAACAAATAAGAACATTATCTAAACTCTGTACAATGAGATAACTAATTTTTAGTGAAGAGGGGTCAGAACCATCAGATAGTGAAACAGGGGAGACTTTAACGAATAAACTGTACTAATTGGCTAAACCAAAAATTCTGGAAATTTTATGGTAAGAAGATATATGAGTCTAGTTTTAGGGAAAATTTATGGATATAAATTTTGAGTTTCGTAGCTCGAGTTATAATTAAACTAGTGACTATTACGCAGGTGGAGAGTTTTATTGTATGGTCTCGGGTAAGGGGTGTTACAGGCACAACTAGAGTCAGTAGATGCGTTACAAAATATACAGCGGTTCAATCTGAAGCTTGAGCTCTCGTCAGAGTTTATGCGATCCTAGAGCACGAAGAGGCTTCAACTTCGGATGTTATAGTTGGTATTTTTTCTATCTTTCATGTTACTAGTTCATCGGGTGGAAAATGAATTTATAAAATGATTATATGAATCAGTTATATAGAAAATGAATATATAAAATGAGTATATGAATCGATTATATGAAAAATGAATATATAAATTGTTTATATGATTTGATTATATGGAAATAGATATACAAAATGATTTTAAGAATCGGGCATATGGAAATAGTTATATTAATTGTGTATACGAAATGTTTATATGGATAGATATGTAAAAAAAAGAAGGGATATTTGAAATGTATACTTGAAATGAAAATGTAAAATGTTAAGTGAATATGAGATGGTTGAATTAAGCTTTGAATGTGTTTACTTGTATATGTTTTATGACATGAAGAAGTTAGACGTTTTTGTATATGTCAATTTACTAACATTATGAGACTTGTGATGTGTATATGCAATTAAATGAACTCATAACCTTGATTATAATTTTTATTGTGAAAGGTTTAGGTTAAGTCCTTTACAGTAAGTTAAAGTTTACATTCAATACAAACTTACTAAGCTTTATGCAAGCTTACCTCATTTTGGTTTTTCTTCCTTGTAGATCCTTGATTTTAAGCTGTCGATTGGATTACTTTTGGAGATCACACTATCTGACATCTTGTTCGGTAACTAATTGTTCATTTTGGTTCGGTTATAAGTGGCATGTAAATGGGGTTTTGGTATGTATATATATACTATAAGTATTTGGTCATGTTTTGAGCCTTTTGGTATATGAACCAAAAAAAAAACGATAAGTTTTAATGGTTGTGTTGATGAATGTAATGGTGTAAATCTATTTGGTGTTCCCCATGCTATTTAGGTAAACAAATGTGTACAAGTTTTAGTCATTTGGTGAACTTAGTTTATGAATTGAACATGATATTATGACGATAAATTTGATAGTTGAATAAGTAAGCAATGTTTGATTTGTATGCTTGTCTTGTGCTTTGGTGATGAAATATTCATTTTGCTTTAGGCAACTTGGTGAACTTTGGTTGATGTTATGTTAGCAATGTGTGCAATGGTGTTATGTGTTTAATTGGGTATTGAATTCATGGAATGGAAGGTATGGTTAACTATGGTTAACTAACGGTTGATTTTTGAACAATCTATGTTTTAACTTTTGAATTGTGGTGCCAATGAGGGAATATTGGTTAGACACTTAGGTTGAATGTTTTTAGTATGCTTAAATGTGTTTTGAATAGGTAAAAATAGTTGGAAATGATTTGGCTTGGGACCTAAGAAATGGTTGTTGAAATGGCTTGTTTTTGAAGTTATTTTAGGCGCACACGGTCTACCACACGGTCGTGTGCCACACACGGTCACTTTACACGACCATGTGTCTTATTGGTTTTTTCTATAGGTTTGTCCACACGGTCTCAGAGAATTACACGATCGTGTGACCCTAACTTACATGGACTAAATTTATTACAGGTTTTGGCCACACGATAATGTGTTTGAGCCATACGGCCATGTGTTTGAACCACACGGTCTGAGCTCTATCACATCGCATGACCACACGACCACGTGACCCTTGCTTTTAGTTTTTGCTATATTTTTTTGTTTGGTTTTTGATTATTCCATTTGCGTTTCTAAATTGATTTTAAGGTTTCGAATTCTTAATTTAAGTCTCATTTTTTAATGTATACTATGAATGATGATTGTTTATTAATTTATGATGTTCAAATTAATTTTTCAATTGTGTTACTATATTATCGATCTTCTTAACTTTCATAATATCTTGTAACCATAATTTGGCAACGAAAATGAGTCAGGGGTGTTGCACCCACACCTGATTTACGTGAATACAATGCACTAACGTAAAACTGCAACTTTTACAACTTAGATCTAGATAGATCTCACTTAGATATGTACACAACATGAATAAATGCGAGCTAGAACCAGCCTCAAACAACCCTATATGGTTTCCCATATTAGGAAAACACATTGAGCACTTAGATCCAGTATTTGGGATTCCTACTTCATTGTTACGACTAACAATGGAGATACGAACAACTTCTATTGTCACTACTAATCCGGGATGTTCAAATACATTCCTTCAACAAAAATAATATACAAAATCAGCATAAAAATCGGCTATGGCATTAATCAAAATTGGTCAAAGCAAAAAAATAAAAGAAAAAGAAACACACGTTAGATCTCACTAGAATCGACACTTACGCTTCACCCATTTACTAGACTTGTGATGTCTACTGATTACAAAGTCGAAAAACCCCTAATAGAGATCAAAGAGAGTCTGGGAAAAGAGTGTAAAATCAGTAGCAAAACAAAAGAAGAATGATGAGAAGGAGACTTAGAGAGGCGGCAATGCAATAAAGGATATTGTAGCAATCAAGGTTCCAATGGACGACAATGGGTGGAGGGAAAAACAACAAAGGGGGTAGCAAAAAGTGCAACAAAAATGTCAACTAAAAGGTAAAGTAAATAGGAGGCAAAAGAGAAAAATAGTATTACTAATGAAAGAGGTAAGGGGAAGCACAATAATGGTGAGGAAATTATGTTGATAGGGCATCACTAGAAGGAAGAAAAGAGAGTAAAAGTTGAGGAAGAAGAGACAAAATGAGGGTGTGGGCGGCAATAAGGGAAAAAAGAGAAAAAAAAAGATGAAAAAAAAACCTCTACATAAAAATTAGTTGTCTTATTTTTAAAAACTAATAGCCTTTTTATAATTCAGATAAAGTCTTTGAATATTCAAGTTTATCAGATTTTTCAATGTTCGAGTCAGACTGAAATCTGACAATTTGCTAAGGGTGGACGGCATAAGCTTAAAAATAATAATTTGCGAGTGAGGGGAATCAAACTCGAGTCTCAATGATAATTTCACTTACAATTAACCATTAAGCTAATTACTCATTCGTACTATAATTTTACAATTTTATCAATTAGAAATTCGAGATGTGACATGGGTAGTCATGATGCATTGCTAGATGCCACTCTCTATTTGTAACATTAAAATTGTTCTAATGTCAATGCCAATGTTATAGGATCCTATAAAGTCACACCCTTTAATTGCGATGATCAAAATGCAAATTTAAAATTAGGATTATGTTTAACATGTCACGAAATTAAATTGATTATAGAAAATTCTAATAATTAATTTAATTTGACAATGTTAAAATCAATCATGATATGTGTACATATTTCTTCCACATATGTAGAGAGTTCGATTAAAATAATATGAAGATATATTTCACATATTTTAATGTGATAAATTTGCTTTATCGAATTTATAAATATAGTATTTAACAAAATTTGATAAATAAAAATTAGTTTTATTTTGAAATACAATTGTTATCTTATAGAAAGGAGTATATTATGTTTTAGTAGTAAATTGTAATATTCCTCAAATATTTAAATTTTCATTCATTACAATTTTGAATAAATGGAAGGATTAATCTAAATTTTAAGGTTACTTAAATTAAAACTTTGACTAGCAGAAAATTTTTTTCTCTCTAGAATAGTTCTGTGAGATTTTTCTGATTGTAAACTTCCAAGTGGATCACGTAGAAGTCAAGATTTCATGTTGTGTCTATGATTTCGACATAGACAAAGGAATCACTTTTGTACAAGTGTTGTAGATTTTAAAGGCATATTTTTGACCCTTTTCAACCTAATTCATTCCTCGCATATGGATTCGCAATTTGTGATCGCCAGAATTTATTTTTCTGTAGTGCCACGAGGCATACTTGCGATTGAACAAACTGTTGAGGCAAAATGAGCTAAGAGTTGTTGAGTGGCACTAGACAATGACAATTGTAGACTACCACTGACGTCGTTAAAAACTTATCTTATTTGGTTTGACAATTTAATGAAGAAAATTTTTGGACGTGGTAATGTGCTATTTTATTAAAGATATTTTTTTTCCATCTATGGAAACCAATCCTTAGCATTAGAAGATCGGATAGGATTCATGTAAATCAATTAAACCTTTGGAATGTGGAGATTTGATCGAAATAGTGTTGCTAATTTTGGAAAGCATATCTTCAATCGGTTGTTCATTGATTGTTATTGTGTAATAGCTATTTTCAAGGAGTTACTTTGTATTCACGTCGATTCTATGTTAGCAAGCTAAAAATTGATATAAACTTTAAGGCTTGTATAAGTTTTGTATGACAGTTTATTGAGTGCATTCTAATCTATTCATTTGAGGAACTATTTCGTGAGAGAGTGCAAACTGAGTTATAAACATTGTTGAGTGTTTATAGTCCAAGTTCTTAATAGGAGGATTTGGAGGTGAGTGTTCTAATCTATAGGTACAAATGTGAGATATCTATACTTGAGGAATGATAGAGAGTGATTTACTTGTTGTGTTCATTATTAAAGATAGTGAAATAACTCACTAAGTTAGGCTTTACAAATGTAGGGAAACTAAAGTACATAAATAGACATATATGTTATTTTTGTTTTGTTTGCATAGTTTTTTGTAGTGCCAAGTCGTAGTGGCTACTACAATCTTACACTTCCATTGCAATTTTCATTTTAAGTAAATATGCAACTTAAGGTTGCAACATTAACCATTTGCATAATTTATCATTTATAGATTATATTTATTTTCTATTTTTCCTTTCATGTTTGCTCCTTTAGCCTTCTAATAGTACTCGTCATTACCACAACGTTAATAGTGTCAAAGTATAAATGGAAAACAGTTGATAAAACAAAAGTTTTGTAGATGCATGATTTTATATATGCATGGTTATATTTAGAAAGATAGACAATTTGAAACATTTTTTTCAATTAAAATTATAAATTAAAATAATTAATTTTGTTTAGTAGAAGCAAACAACAGCATTAAGCAAAAATAATAAAATCAAACAATTTTGTAAGTTACCATTACACTCAATAAAAAGTATTTAGTGAACCAAATGTTGTAATATAACTTTTTGAAAATAATCAATATTTTCCATATGTGCTAAACATTATAAAATAACTATCCCAACAATCACATTCTAAAATTTTATATTCCATTAAAATTATAACATACAAAAAACATAAAACACTACTTTCTTGTCAATCCAGCCTTCCATTCCCTCCCATAATAATAATAATAGCCACAAATCAACTAATAGAGCCAGAACAACATAAACACATGTATCTTTTTTTTCTCTTTTTAATTTTGTTGTAAATATATTTGTCAAAGTCCTAAGCAATAGCCAAGCTCTCCATGTGATCAGCTTGTGCAGATGATTGGACATGTAAATCCAAGCAAAAATTTAAAGCTTGTAATTGTATCCACATATGTTTTGAAAACCCATTCCAAAATAAAAATCAAGTTTCCGTACAGCGTGGCCTAAGTAAACATATATGAGATATACTAATCAATAGGTATTATATATATATATATATATATATATATATATATACATTCATTTGCTAAAGATAACTTGAAGAGACTTAAATCAGAGTTCTAGTTGTGAAGAAATATAATCCAGGTTTGCTTTAGTCCACAAGTAGATGGGCCTACTCCCTTTAACATCTTGCAGATGGGAGATGTCATAACTATACTTAGCATAGAACAACTTTCTTACTAAATCTCTCTTCTATTTTATTTCATTTCTTCTCTCTGCTACTTTTCATCCTTTGGTTTCTTGTAATAAATAGCGTTTCCCCTTTCTTTTTTCATATTTGCTTGATATAGCTTTCTAAGGCAATCTTTGGGATTTCCCAAACCAGGATTTTAGTTGTCTTCAGACTGAACTTTGCTATTAAGTCTTTTTCATTTTCTTTCTGTAGTTTTGTGGATCTTGTTGGGTTGTACTGGAAAGTGGAAACGGTTTTCTTGGGGGTCATTTTCTCACTCGTATTTTTGTTTTATTGCAGCAAATATTTTATTTGAATCTCGAGAACTCCATGGCTATGGTAACATTAACATCAAATTACAACACAAACCTGTCGCAAACATTGTCCTTTGAGGGAAAAAATAGCAGCCTTCGTGATGTTTCTTTCTCTACTTTCTTCGATGATGCTGAGGAAAACTATATAAGAAAACTTTCGGCTTCAAACCGAGAGCTCAGCTCCAAGACAACCAACACCAAACAAGATGAACATCATTATTTAGGACTGAAGAAAGAAGACGATGGGGAAATTGGAGTATTTGGAGCTGAAAAATACTTCAATGGAGGAATTGATTTAGAAAGTCCAAGAATAACCAAAATACATGCAAAAACATTGGAATGCGTTAAAGATGGTAGAGTCAGCATAGAGCCTGTCAAGCCTGTAATATATCAGGGAACTCCAAGTGTTCGATCAGAATCAAGCTGGAACAGCCGAAGTGCATTGCTCCGAAGTACTATGAGAAATCCTCCTGCGAAAAAACCTCCTAAAGTGAATGGAAAGAGTTTTCTTTCGGGTCTTGCTGGCTGCAAATGTTACTGTTCTGGTAGAAATTCAGTTGATATTGAAGAAGCACAGGTTGGTGAAATAAGTTTCAAGAGACCAGCTGCTAATGGAGAGGGCTTGCAAGGCAAGCCAAATAAAACTGCATCCAGTAAGGCCAGCCTAGAGGTTAATAAACCAGTGGCGGAACCCTGGACGAAGGAAGACATTTTTAGTTTCCCAACTATGAATTCTACTATGGGAATTCGACCTGTTGAAGTGTCACTGCAAGGAGATGTGGATGAAATCGGACGGAAATCATTGGAGGTTTTCGGCTCGCCGGCACTTGGAAAGAGAAACAAGTCTTTGAACATCGAGAGGAGGCTGCAAATGTTCTCTCTGGATTCTAATCCCAAAGCAGAAAAAATTGAAAATACTAAAGGCAACTACAACGATACAGAGAGCGATGCAAGTTCAGACTTATTTGAGATAGAGAGCCTCACAGGAAAAGTCAATCCGTTTCTTGTCAAACAAACTTCTGATGCAGCGTCTGGGTGTGCCACCCCAACAACTTGTTATGCACCAAGCGAGGCCAGCATAGAGTGGAGTGTGGTCACAGCAAGTGCAGCAGATTTCTCAGTCATGTCTGACTATGAAGAGCTAAGGCCACCGGTAACTTTTCCAAGCCCAATGAGAACTTATCCGACAACCACCAAAACCAAAGGTTCTAAAAACAAGGGCCGTTCCAGTGGTCTATTGGGGTGTAACAGCCAAAAAGCTGTTGAAGTTGCTGGAGATACACAAAAAACAAATGACAAGGCAGGTTTTGACCCAAGAATGCGCAGTGTGTCAGATTCCTACATACCTGCAACAAGATTTGGAGCTGGCACTAAACTTGCCGCGGCATTTCAACCTACTCATACAGCAGGAGCTTCACGTCTCTTGTTTATTCAGTAGCTTTTAATCTTTCCCTGGACCTTATTTTGTACAACTTGTGATGGGAAATTTCACTACTATACCTTATGTGTCTTTTGTAGCCGTAGTAGTGTTGAATTCCATAAGTGATGCTAATTATTTAGAAAGTAAATCCAAAAAGTTCATGGGGGGTCATTTGTTTGGCATGAAATGCATGAATTCTGGATGATGAAGATGAATGTAGATGTGTTTGCAACCAGATATTGGGGTTAATGGAGCCCTACTCATATGCCCTGGCAGTTCCCAAGTTATTTTTGGCTTGGCCTCCTTTTTCCATTGTAAAATTAGAGACTTAGAAACCTATTCTGCTCAGCTAATCCTGTTAAATTTTAGAGCAGATCAACGGTCAAGACCATAACTAATTATCTTTCCAGCATTACTATTAAGTGCCATGACCTGGAGTTCCAATAATTGGATCTCCTGTGCTTTTATCGATATTTTCTGTTTGGACCACCAGTAGAATATAATAGAGAGCTCTAAGCTTGAATTATACTTGTAGTACCATTACATATGTGAGAGATAAGTCAAAGAAGTTAACAATTCTATTTATGTTTAATATATCTTTCACGACCCAAAGAATAGAAAGGTAAAATGTTGCTGTCAAAGTAGTTGCTATTGTATTCAAACATCCGGTTTATAGTCATGTTATCCATATTAGAGTATGTTTTCACGATCAGTTTGTTCAATTTATGTTTAATTTTTCTTTTATATATTCGAAGATTCTAATATAAGTAATACAATACCTTTTTTTTTTTATTCCGAAAAAGTAAACTTTCAACGCTAAGAATGTCAGGTTATAATCAGAATTGGTCACAGCTATCTGTGCAGGAGAAATGTAATTAATTCGGCAACCACCTCATAAATAAATTGGTCCATAATATTGTGTCAACCACTCCAACATTTCACCTCCACTTTCTTAGAAATTCAGATAAGATTACTTCAACACAGCTATAATCAAAACTAACAATCATAAAGAATATTTAAAGCTGATGAACTCTTGGTTTAACACCAGTCCGATTAAAGTTAAAACCAGCTGCAAGTTTTTTTGTACACAGAGATGGTAGATAATAAAGCCACGAAAACACGATTTCATACAAAAAGTGTCTGAGACAATTATGAGAGGAAGGTATTAGAAAACCTAATATGACAGGTGAGCCATTAATGGGAACATTATTTGAGGGACACCACCCACCCTTGTTTTCCACTATGAGTTTGATGAATTAAAAATCATGCCAAGCAACCAAATTTTCTGTCATTTCCCCTGTGGATAATCAAGGAATAACAGCAGAAGGACCATCCATGTGCATAAGGAGATCAATGAAAGGCAGAGGTAGATATCTATACTATAAATGTAACACATCAAGAAATATATGGGTATGGAGAACATAACGCAGAAACAGGCTTATTTTGTGGTTACAATTATTCACAGATAGCACAGAGAGCATAAGTATGATGTTTGGTTAGGTACTTAGGTATCTATCTGCATTCAAAACCTTGGGATAAGAGCCGTGCCTTTCTGCTGGACCACTTAGAAGGTAATGGCTTTAAAATTAAAACACCAATTAGACTTTTGCTCAAATGAATAATCTTGTTACGTGGGAAGCAGATGAGGATGGTGGACCAAAAGAACATTTCTTTTGTTGAAAGAAATGGATTGCCTGTCATCCCAATCTATTAATTTAGTGAACCCGAAAATTACGTATGGAGAATGTTGGTTCTCAAAGATAAAGATGGAAAGAACAAAATGGTCCCTCATCTCTACTTCACATTTTGGCCGAGCCATAAATCTCTTTAACATTACTCTAATCATACAAGCAAAGGAGTTCTAGGATGCTTTATTCATCCACTCGGGGAAGACAGACATTCTTTTCGGCTTTTCTTAACGAAATAAGACAACATCATTATTTGGTAGTAACTACCATTAATGTCTTGCCAATTGTGCAGGTTTAGCTCAAGTGGCACCCAATGATGAGGAACATCCTCGCTCTGCCAGGTAAATTATCTCGTTAGGACGACAGGAAGGCAAGGGTAAAATATTAAGAAGAAAAAAAAAAGAAATGTTAGGGATCGACCCGATTAAGTAAAGAATAAGTAAACAATAGCGGAAGAAATTAAGAAATTGAACACACAAATTTAACGTGGAAAAACCCTATAAAGAGGGTAAAAAATCACGGGTAAAGATAATTTTACAATAATGGCAAATGAAAGAAGAGTATAAAAGATGGAGATAAAAACTAAACCCCGAAACACGAACAAAAAGAACCCTCAAAACGTAAACACAAAATTCTTCAAAAGTATTATGAGTTCTGATCTTTTAACGGGTGTTTTTTCTAAGGTTCTAAAAGAGCATATTTATAGGCTAAATTCGTAGGTCAAATAATAATAAAATAATCTAGACTAAACAGAGTTCGACTGAAACAAATAAACAGAGTTTAACTGGGAGATTATCTCTCAAATTTGACTAAAATATGAATCATATTCAACAAATCTCCACCTTGACTCGTATTTCCATAATATCATCTTTGCCAAACCCTGTCATGGGCTTATCTTGAATTATGCAAGGAATTAACTGAGTTGAATCTATGCTTAGAAGCTGGAGACTTCTAGCGTTCGACTTGTGCACTGTCAAATCAAAACTAACTCGGGTTTGATTTTCATGAACACAGTGCCCTAACTTTTCAAAACCTGCACTCAAAAGAGAACCTCTCTTCAATTAAACGGTCATATCTTTTTCCCTCCTATGACAAAGTTGCCTCCGCTCCAAACACTAAACGGTTGGTTAGAGGCTTAGTCGCATAAAGAGTTTCTAGCCTTTTTCACAAGGCGGATGAGGTTTTCTCCATCAATACCTCATGCAATACCTCACTCGCGAGGCACAACTAGATCGTAGATAGGGCCTTTTCATCAAGCTCTTCCATTTTGCCTAATCTAGATTTTTAGACTTTTTCGTGGTAACGACCTTTTTCAGGCCAATCTGGATTAGAATTGCCATTGAACTTGCCACAGATTGAAATTTTGTGACACCATCAAACTTCTCAATGTCAAACCTTGTTGATGCCATCTCTAAATAGGCTGATCTATGAAAATTGGACTAGCTCTTGACACAACTTGTTGGAGATTGACCTGATTAAGCAACAAACAAGTAAAAATAGTGGAAGAAATTGAGCATATAAATTTAACGTGGAAAATCTCCTCTAAAGAGGATAAAAAATCACAAGCAAAGATAATTTTACTATAATGGCAAAAGAACGAAGAGTAAAAAAGATGGAGATAAAAACTAAACCTTGAAACCTGAAAACAAAGAACCCTCAAAAGGTAAACACAATTTTCAAAAAGTGTTATGAGTTCTAATATTTTAATGGGTGTTTTTTCTAAGGTTGTAAAAGAGCCTATTTATAGGCTAGATTCGTAAGTCAAATAATAAGATAATCTAGACTAATTAGAGTTTAACTAATATATTATCTCTCAAATTTGATTACAATATGTTTCATACTCAAAAGGAAAAGGAAAAGAAAAGAAAATGCCATTGTCATTGGTTATTTAGAAGGTAACTATATGGTTAACTTTATAACTAAAGAATCATCCATAAACTACTTAATTCACTTTAGAAAGACATTGTAGATGTTCTTTTTTTGATTGGTGAAGAGAATAAATGTTGCAAAAAATTAAAATAGAATGTACCAAGATATAATAAAGAGGAAAACTAAAGCAAACCCTGTAACTAAGTGAAGTGATAGGTGGTGGCACGTAAAATGGAGGAAGACTAAATGTGACCAAGAATATGACAAAGAAAAAGACTAGAAAAAATAGAACTCTAGAAAAAAGTTTAGAAGTAAGAAAATAACAAAATGCCAAAAGTCTCTTCACGAGATGTAAAGGGCGCTTATTTAACATAGCAACACCAATAACCATCTAGCAGCCTTTACAAGTTATATCTTGTTAGTAGTTTTTTGTTGGACAAAGTTAATTTTGCATTTAATCTTTAGGAACTAAGTTTAACCTTAGTCTTATGTTAGTAGGGTAATGAATCCCACATTTCTTAGGAACAAAAGGTAAAGGGATTAGGAGTGTATATAAAAATCATCTCATATTGATTAAAGAAACAAGGATAGTAGGACTTTGAATTTTTATAAAGACTTACGTCATAATTCTTATTTGCCACAAACCAAATATTGAATTTTCTATTTGGCTTTACAGTGTACTAGGTCAAAAAGGCCCAAGATGTACTCGTAATTGGACCCGATGTGAAAGAGGCCTAATAACCCCTCATGGACATAAGGGGGCAGCAAACCTAGTAGGAATGTTAGGGTGTGTCGTTCACCCAAGTCCTATTCTATGTAGTACGTTTTTCTATTTAAAATAAACCACTACAACTCAAAAAGGGTTATACCTTCTTTTCATATAAATAGATTGCATTGATAGAGCAATTAACACAATTTTAAGCAATTGTTATTCCGCAAAAAAAATAGAGAGAATTTATTCTCAACTATTACATATATTTTTCTAAAATAACAATTTTAACGGTTTTTATTAAGAAGAGAGAATTTTTGTTTTCACCCCAAAAGGGTAGAAAACTTTTTCTAGTTTTATGTTTCAATTCAATTGGTTCGAGTACACACTCGAAGCAGTTCATGGTACAATAATAGCGAAGAAGATCATTTAGTTGAAAGCCGAGAATAACGAACGCCCGTTAAGCCAAAAACACAGGTACGAATTCGGTTAAGGTGCTTAATTGGCAAACATCCTAATTTTGTAAGGATTGTTTCTTTGTTTGCTTATTTGTTTCTCTTTGAGAGAGGGTCTATTCTTAAGGTTTGGGTAGAAACCTTAAGGAAGTTGTATTTTAAGATTTTGGGGAATCAATCTTACGAGAGTTTATAAGGTTAAACCTTGTCCTTAAACGTTGCCAAATTAGTGAATTTGGAAATATCCTTAGTTATGGTAAGCTAAGGTAATGGAGTGGACAATTGAGGTTAAACCACTATAAATCATTGTGTTCTTTGTTGCATATTTTTCATTACCTCTACCATAATTTCTCAAAGGCCAATTCAACCTCCCTATCGACGATCTCGAGTTGATCCTTTCAAGCTAACAATTGGTATCAAAGCTAATCTCTAAAGATGGTTTAACAACCAAGAGAAGAACCTCGAAGAAGCTCAAACAACCATCAACTCGTTCTACAAAATTACGTCTACTTTTGAGCCAAATTCCACCATATTAGGAGAAAGGCATTCCACCATGAGGCCTCATCTACTCAATGGCTCCAACTACTCTTATTGGAGAACAAGAATGAAGCTATTCATCCAAGCCAACGACTATGAAGTTTGGAGGATAATTACAAATGGGTCATTCATTCCAATGAAAAGGGTCGAAGGTGTTATTATCCCAAAAGAAGAGAGTGAATAGGATAACAATGATATCATGAAAATAAAATTAAATGAAAAATTTATGCATATTCTATTTTGTGCTCTTGATGCAAATGAAAACAACAAAGTCTCCTTCTGCAACAATGCCAAAGAAATATGGGACAAGCTTGAAGTCACCCATGAAGGGACAAGTAGAGTTAAGGAGTCCAAGATAAGGAATCAATGAGATGTCCAATCACTTTACCCACATCATCAATGGTCTCAAAACCCTTGGAAAGATCTATCCCAACAAGGAGATGGTGAATAAGATGTTGAATAGTCCCTCAGCGTCTTGGGAAGCTAAGGTGACGGTAATAGAAGAATCAAAGCATCTCAACTCACTCTCTCTTAATGAGCTCATTAGTTCTTTGCTTACATATAAGATGAGGCTTAAAAAAAGGAGTGGAGAAGAATGAATTATGAAGAAGAATGTTGGTAAAGCTCTAAAATCCACCACTAATGACGATAGTGAATCAAATGAAGAGGTGGATAAAGACAAAGAGATAGAGATGCTTGCTAGAATATTCAAGAGATTCATGAGGTCCAACAAAGAAAGAGAATTTCAAAAGAAGGAAGGAATCAAGCTTCAATCTACCAAGGAGAAAGATCCTATTATTTTTTACAAGTGCAAGAAATCGGGACACATCAAGTATGATTGTCCTCAACTTAAAAAGAAGGGGTCTAGCAAACAAAAGGCCTACGTTGCTACTTAGAGTGATGAAGATTCATCCAATGATGATGTAGCCAACTTGTGCTTTATGGTCATCAATGATCCTAAGGTAACTTCTAACTCGTCTACTTTAAATTATTATTCTTTTGATGAGTTGCAAGATGCCCATGATGAATTAGGTTTGGAATTTGAAGTCATGATGTCATAACACAAGAAAAATGTTTCAAAATTGAGAAATGAAAATAACTTACTTTTTGAAACCAATCATGAACATGAAGAGAAAGTAAACAAAATGCAAGAAATTATTAATTACTTTGAAAATAAAAATTTAGACTTGCATAATTTACTTTTAAAAGTTCATGAGGATCATCAAAAATAACTTGAGTTGTTTAAGAGTGAAAAAGCTCATTCTAACGAAGTTTTTCAAATAGGAGAAAACTCAAGACAAAAATTTGTTAAAAATAGCTTTAATTTCTATAAACATAGAGGTCCCTCAAGATTTTATAAGGGAAAACTTGTTAAGAGTGTATGGGTCCCTAAAGGACTTAGTGATACTCAAGACAATAAAGCTCTTTCAAAATGGATTCCTAAAGGGACTAGGATTTTGAAGACTAATGATCATGAACCCAAAAGATACCAAAAACTTAATTCTATGTTTGTAGGTAAGGTGCATTACTTCAAATAGATCAAAGGCAAATTCTATATGATTGCACCTTAATGTTTATTGGTATGGTAGTTCATTAGTTCTTTAAGTTTAATTTCTATCTTTGAACTAACCACTTTATTTTCCTCTTAAGTTTTACTTGATTATATATATATATATATTTTTGGTTATAACAAAAGGGGAGAAGAGAAAGGTAAATTTTATGGTTGATTGCTTATATGCAATAGTAGTTACCAAATTTCAAATCAAAGTGAATGTCAAATTTATGCTTATTTCAAAATTTATGCCTTAAATTGAAAATGATTTTTATATAGGGAGAGCTTAAATTGAAAATGACTATTATTAAGGGGAGCAATCTATTCAAAATAAATTTACAAAATGTTTTGTTATATCAAAAGGGGAGATTGTTAAACTAAGCCTTATTTGATAATATGTTTTGATATAACAAATTAAAGTGTTTTTAAATAAAAGTAAAGTTGAGAAATTTAATAAAATCAAGTTGAAATGGTTTCAATTGAGTCAAACATTTTCAAATATGTTTTAACCATTTTCAAACAAGTTAGAATTGCTCCAGGACAAAAAGTATCGATATTTTTTGTCTAAGTATCGATATTTTACAAGATATTGATACCCCTCTTATATTCAATACCAAATTGACATTATGTTTCTTTTAAACCCTGGTAGGTATTGATCCGGTATTGATACTTTTCTTAAGGTATCGATATATTTCCTAAGGTATCGATATTCCTACTCCAACGGTCACTGAAATCTAAATTAATTACAAAAAATATTGATACCCTTTTAGTAGGTATCGATACTCGCTACTGCAGGTGCAGTTAAGGACCTAGTATTTCATACCTAATGGCTATATTTACTTCCACAACAACCACAATGATTGGAAATCAATTAGAGGGTATAAATACCATCTTCCAAATGTCTAGCAAGAAAAAGAGCAATGCGCAAAGCTTAAAGATCAATCAAAACAACCTTGAGCTTAATTATTTCATATCTTTTCTTGTAAACACTTGTGAGCTTTCATTGTATTCATTTAGCTCAAGTGTTCTTCTTTATATTCATTGCAAACATCCTGATCTTGTAAGCATTGTTTATTTGTTTGCTTATTTGTTTCTCTTTGAGAGTGGGTTTATTCTTAACATTTGGGTAGAAACCTTAAGGATGTTGTATCTTAAGATTTTGGGGCATAAATCTTAAGAGAGTTTTTAAGGTTAAACCTTGTCCTCAAAGGTTGTCAAATTAGTGAATTTAGGGAAATCCTTAGTTGTGGTAAGCTAAGGTAGTAGAGTAGGCAATTGGGGCCAAACCACTATAAATCCTTGTGTTCTTTGTTGCATATTTTTCATTGCTTCCACCTCAATTTCTCAAAGGCCAATTCAACCTTTCTATTGACGATCTCGAGTTGATTCTTCCAAGCTAACACTACATGTTTCATATATCAACTCAATAACTTTACGAGATTTGTGTTGTGTATAGGTAATTAAGGAACTCATGATCATGATATTGAATTATATTGTAAAATTTTTAAATTACATCATTTACGGTAAGTTAGAGTTAAAGTTTATTTCGAATTTACTAAGCTTTACGCAAGGTTACCTCGTGTTGGTTTTTCTTCCTCGTAAATCATCGAATACAAGTTGTCGATTGGATTGGCTTTGGAGATCATACTATCTGACAACTTGATCGGTAACTATCTGTTCACTTTGGTTTGATTATAAGTGGTATGTAAATAGGATTTCAGTATATATATGTCATAAACATTATGTATATGTTTTGTGTCAATTAAAGTATAAGATGTGTTTATTCATGTAAAACTTAATTAGTATTTTGGTTGATTGTGGTGTGTGATGGCAATGTCTATATAAGTGCTTTTGACCAATTGCTATATGCATTATGAAAGTGATTTGATGTTTGGTTCATTGGATGTAAAAGAAATATATGAATAGATTTGTTTGTTGGTTTATAAAAGAAGAACATGTGAATATTGAATATGAATTTGGAATAGTAATTAAATTGTAGTGTCAATGTGGGCATATTGGTTAGGCACATAGGTTGCATATTTTTGGCATGTTAAGATGTGTTTTGAATAGGTGAAAAGAGTTGGAAATGGTTTGATATGGTTCTTAAGAAATGGTGCACAAAATTGCTTGTTTTGGAAGTTATTTTGGGTGCATATGACATGGGACACGGGCTGTCACACGGTCATGTGCCATACACAGTTGTGTGTCTTATTAATTTTAGGTGCAAGTTTGACACGGTCTGCGACACGGCCGCGTAACCTTATTTCGAATACACACACGATCTGGTTCTTAGCTTGTGACACGGCCGTGTGACCATACCTCAAACACTCATACGGGCGAGCAAATGGGCTGAGACACGGTCGTGTGACCCATATTTCAATTTGTACACAGTTTGGCTACACGGCCATGTCCTTGAGCTGCACGGCCTAGCCTCTATCGCACGGCCTGGTCATACGGTCGTGTGACCCCTGTTTTTAAAATTTTTCATGTTTATGTTTATGTTTTAATTCAAATTGGTCCCTAGATGATTTCAAAGTCATTTTTAAGTCCTAAATGCTCGTTTTAAAGCTCATAATTGTGATTATGCTATGAATGAAATGTAGATTCAAATGTTGTTATTTAATTTAATAAGTGAAATGTTTAATGATGTAAATTGTTTTATTGTGTTGTAATACTCCGTAACCGAAATTCGGCGACGAAGATGGGTTAGGGGTGTTACACCCCGTGACAGTATAGCAAGCTTGAAAAAAAATGCCAAAAGCCTCCTTACAAGTCGTGAAAGGGTCCTATTTATAGAGTTCAATAATAGCATTAAATACGAGTAATAAGGAATATTGTAAGTTGGATGACGTAAAAATGATTTATTTTAGTAAGAGTATATGTTATTGGTAATGGTGAATAGTGGATATGACTTACCATGTTTCTACAAGGGAGAAGCACTCAATATTACAATAAGAGGTTAAAATGAAACCTCTTAACTACTTCCATTCTTGATCCATTGAGACAAGCTCTTTGGAACATCCTAAAAGTGAAGATAATCCAAGAATCTTTCCATATTCTAGAGGTTATTTCCACTGTTTCTACTCTGGTGAAATAGTGTCGTGTGAAAGGTCTTCTAAGGAACATCTATCGTAATGTGAGTTGTTCTTAAATTGAAGTTGTTCCTAAAAAAGGTTAGTTTTACCTATTCTAAGTATGAATTGTTCTCGACATAATTGTTCTTCGTAGAAGTTGTTCCAAAAAAGAGTTGCTTTCAACATAGTTGTTCTTGGTAGAGATTATTCTAAATAGGAGTTATTCTATGGTGGTACTTCTCTTGAAATATCTTGTTTTGAACAAGGACTATTCTTGATAAACAATTGCCTCAAATAGAAGTTATCCTAAATGACGCTTGTTTTGAACATAATTGTTCTTGAAGTATTGTTACAAGAGTTGTTATGAACACTAATAGTTCTCAACATAAGTTGTTCTAAAATGGTAGCTACTCTGGATAGCAAGTGTTCTAAATTAAAGCTCTGTTTTAACCATAACTATTTCAAATTCTAGTTATTTCAACCAAAAGTTGTTCTAAACAATATCATATTTTTGTTTTATCGATGAAGAAAACACTTCATTTGATGAGTCGTCGTCTATGTTAAAAATTATAAAAACATAAAAAACGTAAAAAGATGATAAACAAAATGAATATGATTTCATCTATAAAACCCTTATAGAACATTGGAAAGAAAATTTTCTAATAGTAATGATCAACTTGAAAGAGTTGAATATTTAAAATTAATAGAACTTTATGAAAAACATAAAGATATTTTTAGTATGTTTAATTATCATTATATGTTAAAATATGATGATAGTAGCAGTACAAGTAATTATGAAAAAACAGAATTATTTAAGAAACAATCTGATGAAGAAAAAACTTCAGCAGATCAGGATATAAAAATTAGTAATCAATTTGATGAAGAAAAAGCTTCAACAGATCAGGATGAAGACATAAAAGTCTCAACTTATAATTCTGATGAAGAAACCACTTCATCTGAAAATGAAAAAATAGAACTGGTGGATACTGGACCAACAAATCCATATAGAAAAAAGAAAATAGAGTATGATAATCAAGCAAATGATTATCTGATTAAAGATATTAGTAAAGTTCAATATACAACCAAGTATGTTGACTAGTAATATAAAAAATTTAACTATTGATGAAAAAGATCCTAAAAATATAAGAAAATTAATTAATAGATTTTTATTAGGACGATTTGCTTTAAAACCAAATACTCATCATAGGTATAAAAGAAAAAAATATAATAGTCTAGTCAAAGGAAAACTAGGAAAATAAAAAATTTTACGGTCATATTAAGAGTCAGTTTTCTAGAAGAAAAACTTCTAAAGAACTAAAAGATATTTTAAATATTAAAATAGGTCATATAGTCAAAACTTTTCTAACAAAAGAAAAGAAGTTGAAAAAGAATTAAAAGTCATGAAAAACAAGATTTAGAAATTTCTATAAATCCTAAAGAAATATTATATGAGTTAATATCGAAACAAATTCGATAATAACGATGAATATATATTTATGTTTAATATAGGAAGAAGTTCTAATAATCAATTAGAAGAAATTCAATTAAAAACAGGATATTAAATTAGGTAATTTAATCGGAGAAGAAAAAGACTTTTCGATGAAATTATAGAAAAATTAATAAAATCATATTTCTAAAGAGGAAATATATAAGATCTCTAAGTTTAAAATATGGACTCGAGACATATAGAAAAATTAGCGGTAACATTGTCACTAAGGATACAAGAGGAGGATTAATGAAATCTCTCTCTTTACTAAAGAAAAATTAAGAGGATTAGAAAGAAATATCCTCGTGATGATATATACATTTAGGTATAATCATTATTACTATTAGAGCCTTATTTAGAAGAGATCATGATATTCCTATAATAGCTGTCCTTTTAGATAAAAGATTTGAAAATCCAATAAAAACACTTATTGAAGGTATTCAATCTAATTTACATACAGGCGTAATAGGATTTAAAGTTAAATCAAATTACTTTATTTCCATTACAGATCCTCTAATAGAAGAGTGTCTTTGCCTTAGGATTCAGACAAAAAATTCTGATATCAATGATTTAGCAGAAGATCTAGCAATCAGTTGGGCTTCTATTAATGAATATACAAATACGGCAGAAGTAGAAATAAAAGAGATCAATAACAAAATTATTGAACTCTTTGAACCAAACCGGTTCACTACTGAAATTCAGCCAAAATTATTAGATTTAAGAGATCTGTCAATTCCAAGAGATTGGATGATGGAAAGAATCAATAGTTCTAGTACTTCTAAACCAGTAAGTATTATAGAATATATGTCATCTGGAAACAAATTATATTTTAAGAACAATTGTATAACCAATACAAATGAAAATTTAGTTTTACCCTCTAGTTCTCAACCGTAAGAAGAAGAGGATAATATTAGTATAAATAATACACCAATAGGAATTAAAACAGTTCAAATTCCTATATTTCCTTCTAAACCTAGTAATAATTCTAATTAATTATGGTTTTATTACCATCAATACTCTTTATTATTATAGGTTTTCTCATTAATTCCCATTTTCTCAGAATTGCATTCTTTCTCGCAACTACAACTTGTAGCTCCAAGTATCTATCATCGCATTTAGAGAATATTTTTATATTTTCTAAACTGAAATGTAACTTTAATTTTATTCCAACCTTTGACTTTTTATCAATTTTTGAAGTTTGAATTTCTTCCATTCTAGTTTTTCTAGAATTATTACTAGGTTCGTAGGAAATATAGAAATTTGAACTGTTTTAATTCCTATTGGTGTATTATTTATACTAATATTATCCTCCTCTTCTAGTTGAGAACTAGAGGTAAAAATAAATTTTCATTTGTATTGGTTATACAATTATTCTTAAAATATAATCTATTTCAGATGACAAATATTCTATAGTACTTATCGGTTTAGAAGTACTAGAACTATTGATTCTTTCCATCATCCAATCAACGAGATATGGAAAACCCATATTTCTAATCAAAGAGCTAATTTCGAAGAGCTCTTACTAGATATTCATTATTTTAGTTGAAAAATAACTAAAGAAAATGAAGTGAAGATTTATTATTAAAATCTATTTTATATAGAGAATGGGATGAATTCCAAATAGAATTCATGAATATTAAGGAGATAAACAATCTTCTTGACATTATTCAATATTTTATTCATAAAGGAAAAACAATTCCATTATGAATAAGGTATTTAAAATATGTATGTTTAATAAAGCTAGAAATTATTACCAGTAGAAATATTCATAAAATAAATGAAATAATTTGCAGACAAGAAATTCAATTTCAAAAAGCTTTTTCGAATATTTTCTACAAGCATATGTTTTAATGATTATTTAGATAATGAATTTCCTACTTTAAAATACAGACTTGATCATGAACCATTTGATATAACCAATATTGAATGGGGTTTTACTAAATAAATAGTTGTGCAAAATCTCTCTTTTCATCTTTTAAAAGAATTTCCAGCTATTGTAAAGTCTAGAAAAGTTTTTGACTATATGACCTATTTTAATATTTAAAATATCTTTTAGTTCTTTAGAAGTTTTTCTTCTAGAAAACTGACTCTTAATATGACCGAAAATTTTTATTTTCTATTTTTCCTTTGACTAGATTATTATATGTTTTCTTTTTATGCCTATGATGAGTATTTGGTTTTAAAGCAAATCGTCCTAATAAAAATCTATTAATTAATTTTCTTATATTTTAGGATCTTTCTCATCAATAGTTAAATTTTTATATTACTAGTCAACATCTTGGTTGTATATTGAACTTTACTAAAATCCTTAATCAGATAATCATTTGTTTGATTATCAGACTCTATTTTCCTTTTTCTCTATGGATCTGTTTGTTCAGTATCCATCGATTCTATTTTTTCATTTTCAGATGAAGTGGTTTCTTCATCAGAATTATAAGTTGAGACTTTTATGTCTTCATCCTGATCTGTTGAAGTTTTTTCTTCATCAGATTGATTACTAATTTTTATATCCTGATCTGCTGAACCAATGGATTCTGAACCAACAGATCCTCGTAGAAAAAGAAAAATAGAGTCAGATAGTCAAACAAATGATTATCTTAGGTCTTTAAACAAAAATTTTAAAATTGATAATGATACTATAAGAATTTTTGGTAATAACACCGAAAATATAGCAACCACTGAAGTAAAACCTGAATATCAAGGAGAAACTTCTAATCAACCTATTCAACTAAGAATAGATGATTTAAATAAAAGAAATGTGGCCCAAGGAGGAATTTATTTAGATTTGACTAATACTCCTATTTCAAACTATGAAAAAATTATAGATGATTGGGCACAGTCAATGACTATTGTTGTAAACAACAACACATGGTCAAAAGAAAAATTTTTAAATTACTTTGTTGGAACATTTCAAGGAGATGTTCTACAATTTCTCAGACGATGGGAAGAATCTGAGAAAGGTAAAGAACAAAAGGGGCAATTAATCAACCAGATAGGAACCCCTAAGGATCTTTTAAAAGGATTAACCTTAATTCTAAAAACATAATTTTGTGGATATTATGATAAAAGGATCAAGATAACCAATCTAGTTATATCCTTTCTAAGATTAAATTATGTGATATTAGATATTTAGAAGATTTTTTAAAATTTCTTCATGAATATCAAAGTTAAAAATGAAAATATAGACTTTTGGAAAACCAATATTTTCATAAACTACCCCACTACAGGATGAGATATGTATAAACAAATATGTATCTTATTTAGAGAAGCACGATAAAACATCCGGACTTCTAGCGTAAAATTTAGAACTCTTTTATTAACAAAAATGAAAGGCTTTACAAGAGAGAAAACTAAAAAGTAAAACTATTAGGTAATTCTAAGATGTATTCTAAAAGAAAAGATAAATCGGAATTTACAAGATCTCTATACAATTGATCTTTCCTCTCTATTTATAGAGGAGATTAAAAATTCTATACAATTGTATTTTGAATCCCGAACAGTGTTTCTGATAAGGATTCGGCTTCAAATGGATGTGGCTGCTTCCACGTCTCATTTGTCTTCTTGTAACTTTAACTACATGGTCATGGTTGTTTCCACGTTGCATGCTTGAATTGAATGACCGCTTCCATCACTTGATTGTGTCATGGTAGCTTCTGTCATTGCTTGCATCATCATTGGTTTGATGAAATCTTCCACGTTGCAAGACTTTTTTGTCTGCACTTGGATTTCTTCTTTTGTCTTCATCATGGATTTGATGATGACTTCCACGTTGCCAATCTTTGTTGTTGGTATGTGGATTTTCTTCTTTTCAGGTTGCTATCTTTGTTAACTTCAACCTTCTAGCATATTATTGAGATTCATTTCTTCAATCTCATCCAAATGTAAAGAATCTGATGAGAGTCTTGGTGGTGAGTTCCACGTCTCCCATATATTTTTGATATTTTCTGTGATGTGAGATGGAAATTCTTCTATCTCCATTTCAGCAATCTTTTTTAACAGCTTCACAGATTCTTCATTTCTTTCCTCCTGGATGTTTCCATTCGGAAATGCCAATATCCTTCTTCCATCCGTCCATAGTTTGTAAATTTCATCATGGAGAAGATAATAGGCTTGTGATAATAATTCTAGTCCTGTTTGGACTTGATAATTATCAAATTTATTATAACATTCGTCAATGGTTTTTGACAAATGTTCTTTGTCTTCTTTGACTGCAGATAATTAGGGGGTTCCAATCATCTTTTTAATAATCCAAATTTGATACGGCTGATAAAATCTTTCTTGTTCAGCTATACCAATTAGACTACTAATTTCAATATGAAAATAGTAATAAAAATCATCATTGTTTATGATGTTTTGTAAGACAGACTTTACAATAGCTGGAGAATCTTTTAAAAGATGAAAAGAGAGATTTTGCACAACTATTTCTTTAGTAAAACCCCATTCAATATTGGTTATATCAAATGGTTCGTGATCCAATCTATATTTTATAGTTGGAAAACTATTTCAATAAAATTTGTAAAACATATGCTTGTAGAAAATATTCGAAAAAGCTTTTTGGAATTGATTCTGCTGGTTACGATAATTCCATTGATTTTATTGAATATTTCTACCGGTAAAATATGTCTAGATTTGTTATATAAATAAATTCTAAATACTTTATTCATAATAGAATTGTTTTTCCTTTATGAATAAAATATTGAAAAATATTAAGAAGATTGTTTATCTCCTCAATCTCCATTATAAAGATTTGGAAATCATCTCAATCTCTATATAAAATAGATTTTAATAATAAATCTTGACTTCATTTTCTTTAGTTGTTTTTCAACTAAAATAATGAATATCTGGTAAGAGCTCTTCTGAAATTAGCTCTTTGATTAGAAATATGGGTTTTCCATATCTCGTTTATAAAATCATAATTTTCTGGTGATAAACCAGGATTATAAAAAAATTTTATTTTTGAAAGATCTTTTTCTTCTTCAATTTGTTGTTTTTTCAACAAATTTTTCGAACTTTTGATGATTTCAGCATAACTTGTTTGTGATGCCAAATTCATATATTGAGACATTGGTGATTGATACACCATGTTTGAAAAAGAGGTTCCAACTGGTTGGTTTACCATTGGATATTTTAAAACATTTGATCCAAGTGGTTGGTTTACCATTGGATAAGACACATAATATCCCTGGTTAGGATAAAATGGTATTTGTGTAGGTACAAATCCTTTTTTGGAGTTTGATTCTGCTTTTCCTTTGTTGGGTTTTTTGTGAACGGTTGTCCATTCACCAACTATTTTCTGATGTAGAGGCTTTTTACCTCTATCCATAACCTGCTAAAATAATCAGCAATTGTTAGCAGTAATTATCTAATTTAACTGGTGTAAATTTTTTATTACACACGACCTTATTATTATTTTCAATAGGTATTTTTATATAATCTTTTTCTACTGATAACCAAATACAATGTTTATCAATAGTATAAGGTAAATGTCTAATTATAAAATTATTTCCTAATAATATATCTTCCCGCATTTCAGGAAAACACAAAATCTTAGGAATTATAAATCTAACATTGTTTATGTAGATTGGTATATTTTTGCTTTATAATTAATTATGGTTTTATTACCATCAATACTCTTTATTATTATAGGTTTTCTCATTAATTCCCATTTTCCACAGAATTGCATTCTTTCGCAACTACAAATTGTAGCTCCAGATCTATCATTGCATTTAGAGAATACTTTTATATTTTCCAAACTGAAATGTAACTTTAATTTTATTCCAACTTTTGACTTTTTATCAATTGTTGAAGTTTGAATTTCTTCCATTCTAGTTTTTCTAGAATTATTACTAGGTTCGAAGGAAATATAGGAATTTGAACTGTTTTAATTCCTATTGGTGTACTATTTGTACTAATATTATCCTCTTCTTCTTCTGGTTGAGAACTAGAGGATAAAACTAAATTTTCATTTGTATTGGTTATACAATTATTCTTAAAATATAATCTGTTTCCAGATGACATATATTCTATAGTACTTACTGGTTTAGAAGTACTAGAACTATTGATTCTTTCCATCACCCAATCTCTTGGTATTGACAAATCCCTTAAATCTAATAATTTTGGCTGAATTTCAGTAGTGAATCGGTTTGGTTCAAAGAGTTCAATAATTTTGTTATTGATCTCTTTTATTTCTACTTCTGTCGTATTTGTATATTCATTAATAGAAGTCCAATTGATTGCTAGATCTTCTGCTAAATCATTGATATTAGAATTTTTTGTCTGAATCCTAAGGCAAAGACACTCTTCTATTAGAGGATCTGTAATGGAAATAAAGTAATTTGGTTTAACTTTGAATCCTATTACGCCTGTATGTAAATTAGACTGAATACCTCCAATACGTGCTTTTATTGGATTTTCAAATCTTTTATCTAAAAGGACAGCTATTATAGGAATATCATGACCTCTTCTAAATAAGGCTCTAATAGTAATCATGGTTATACCTAAATGTATATATCTGACCTGAGGATATTTCTTTCTAATCCTCTTAATTGTTTCTTTAGTAAAGAGAGGGATTTCTGTTAATCCTCCTCTTGTATCCTTAGCGACAGTGTTACCGCTAATTTTTTCTATATGTCTCTGAGTCCATATTTTAAACTTAGAGATCTTATATATTTCCTCTTTAGAAATATGATTTTTATTAATTTTTTCTATAATTTCATCAAAAAAGTCTTTTTCTTCTCCGATTAAATTACCTAATTTAATATCCTGTTTTTCGTAATTGAATTTCTTCTAATTGATTATTAGAACTTCTTCCTATATTAAACATAAATATATATTCATCGTTATTATCGAATTTGTTTCGATATTAACTCATATAATATTTCTTTAGGATTTATAGAAATTTCTAAATCTTGTTTTTCAAGACTTTTAATTCTTTTTCAACTTCTTTTCTTTTGTTAGAAAAGTTTTTGACTATATGACCTATTTTAATATTTAAAATATCTTTTAGTTGTTTAGAAGTTTTCTTCTAGAAAATCGACTCTTAACCGAAAATTTTTATTTTCTAGTTTTCCTTTGACTAAATTATTATATTTTTCTTTTTATGCCTATGATGAGTATTTGGTTTTAAAGCAAATCGTCCTAATAAAAATCTATTAATTAATTTTCTTATATTTTAGGATCTTTTTCATGAATAGTTAAATTTTTATATTACTAGTCAACACTAAAAAGAGATTAAATAACAGCAAAAAATGATATTAAAAGTTGTTCTCTCCAAAACTTAATATCTACAAACATTATCCACTTAAGTCTTTTCAGACTCACTCGTATACAACAATTAGTAGTATGCATATCATTTGAAGTACTACTGAATTGGCTTCTAATATTGAATGTTAAATGACAAATAAAGCCGACTACCAACAAGAAATGGCAAGATCTTTGAACTCATCGTGCAGATTGTTGAGAACCATTCATAGAAAAGAATCAACTGTTGACGAAGGAAGCTGGTTTCCTTATTTACTTACGGGGAATCCAAGAAAATTTTGGCAATAATCATACGTTCTTGACCTAATCGAACAAAAAAAAGATTGTAACCGTTATTAATGCATCATTCATTAATAAGGTGGATTTCCATTCCATATTAATGCATCATTTTCGCAATAGATGATTCTCGAAATTGGAAAAATAGGGTTTGCCTTAACATGGAAATCCATGTTACCGCATCATTCATTTCATTTCGAAAGTAGGCACAAACCCTTTAATTAGGGAAAATAAGATAGACCGCCCGAGATATGACCGATGGAAGCATAATCGACGATCTTGAACACAATATACATAATACAACAGGTTTGAAATGGTAAAGATGAGAGTATTACATTCGTACTGGAACTTTTAGTACAATAATCTATATAATATGTATATTACACGACAGATGAAAAAAAAGTACAATACACGACATAAATGAACAAATTATCTGATCTAACTAATTAATGGTTCTCATTATTACTTCTATAAACAAAAATATATTAGAAGTGCAGAGCACAAGAACAAAATGGTGACTGTAGTTTCATTGATGATGAATAAAAGAAAGAAAAATACTGTTATGCTCACAATCTAGTTATTAGTCCTCTTTGAACTCTTTAGTTGGGCGTGCTTCGAAGCCCCCTTCTGCTCTCTTCTCAAGTGAATATGGCATACATGTCCCCAGAATTCTATCCCACATCACGAAGAATGGTTGGGAGAAGTTGTATTTGCTACCATAAAGCTGATGGTGGACATCATGATATGCAGAATTGTTTCTAAAGAAAATATGAAGTGGGTTTCCAGGAAGCATTAGCCCACAATGGTCGTCCACTGTTTTGATGGTGGCAAAAGAGAAGAAATAGATGGAGGTCCGAGGACACATGCCAGAGAGCATAAACGATAAGGCTCCACCTACTGTGTCAAGGAGAAGCCCCTCTAATGGATGATTGTACAAAGCTCCAAATGCGTAGGGAACAACAAGACGGTGATGCCGAGAGTGGAGGTGCCGATATAAGAACTTGTTCTCGTGGAAGTATCTATGCAAAAAGTATTGCCAAGTGTCCATAACCAACATTGCTGTAACGAACTGGCTAGCCAGAACAATAAACGAAGATGGCTGCTGAGAAGAAGCCCCAGCATGACCCCCTGTGACCTGCACAAATCAATGTTTGATAAAAAAGAACTGTATACACATAATGTCTCAACTGAAATTGCTTATATGGCTCATTATACATGCCACAGAACTTATGAAAAGAACAAACCAGAAGTGGAGTAAAGATGAAGGAGAAAATAAAATAAAATAAAAAACTGATAACCATCCCCAGCTATGCCAAATGTTAAATTATAACAGTTCTGAAACACATAAACAAGAATAGCACCCAGCTTGTGAGTCTTTCATTAGGTGACAAGATAATGAAGAAACTGTGAAACCAGTCTAAGATTAAGTAAATTTAATGTGGTTGTGATCACGGTTAAAAGTAGATTTCTGCCATTAAACTAAAGATCACAAACACAATCCATAACAAGGTATATTTCCATATTTACTCTGCCTAGCTCATATCTAATAAAGCATAAATTCAAAAGACAGATTATTTAGTATATATGCAGAAGAAGAGCTCATAAAATTACAGTATGATTACTCCTGAAATTTCATACTCACAAAAGACAATTGAATCAAATTTGGGGGTGAGTGTTGCATACGGCATATATTTAACACCAATATACTCAAACTTTCTAAGTTTTCCATATATTTGGAGAGAATAGTAGCTATGTATCTATGTCCGAATTTATGTTGAACACAAATGCTTTAGGAAAAATGAAGTGTGAAAGCAACATAGGATCCAATGTAAGAAAGATAGGATGTGGAAGCAGGTCCGATCAATTATCTATAAGCAAATTAACTAATACCCCAGAACAACATTGTGTGCAGACTAACCAAGAACATCCTATGCTACATATAATCTTTCATGGGTGAAAAGAAGTAAAATTGAAACTCAAGGATGATTATACCTTAGATTTTCTTTTTTATTGCCATCGATTACACCTTAGATTATTCATTCAAATTTCGTATGTAGAGTGTACAAATATATCAGATACAATAGAATGACGCAAACAATTAGCTCCACACTTTTGCTATCATGTTTGCAGAGTAACCATGGGTAACAATTTGGAACGCTGCAATTGGTCAAATCTTGTGGGCTAACATACTTTCTAAGACAAACCCAAATTTTTATCAAAGAAAAACAAGAATTTTTAATGAAACCCAACACCAGTAACCATTCGATATCTCCTATAGTCAAATTAAAATACGATCCCTATCATCAAAATTTCAGCTACAATTACAAAAGGTAGCGTAAGAGAAATTCATAAGTAATTGTGTAGGTAACGAAGAAGGCATTTGATTCTAAGCAACTGAAATCCAAAATTTCAGATCCATGGTTCAAGAGAAAATAAATTAATCATAAAAAGTAAGTAACATAAGAGTTGATGTAGGGAGGATTTACCGTGAACAAAAGGATGGCGACAGCAGCCTGAAGAAGTTGCTGGAAAAGAACGCCTTTAACGACAGTTAGTTTGGAGACCAAATTCTTCTCTTCCTCGTCTGACTTAGAATGCAATCTATAATTCTCAAACGACCCCAAACACATATACATTCCTGAATAAATCCAATACACAACAATCGGAACCACAGTTCCCAACAATTCATCGGATACAGCGAAACCCATTTCCTTTTACTTAACTAATATCAAACAAAACCACATGAATTTGTTTCCTTCTTTGAAGAAAAAAACGACGACGTTCAAAGTTTCAGTCTACCGTCTCCGGTGTCGCAGTCGAAATTTAAAGAATTAAAATTAAATGAACATAAATAATAATATCTAAATAATAAAATAAAAAGGGGAAATAATGAAAACAGATGTTACTTAGGGTTGGAAAGATAGCAGAAGATTCGAAAAAGAAAAATAGAAAAGAAGAAAGAAGTGAGGTAAAAGATGGAAACTTTGGGCCAGAATAACAAGGAACTTAATCCGGTGGGTGCGTTCTATTACAAGAAATAAATAAATAAATACTGGCGTATTTCTTGCATCAATCAATATTTGAACAGTGATTAGTTTTGGATTTTGTTCAAGCCCGTAGTTTTTGGGTTTACTATGGTCGACCAAACGTCAATGGGAAGAAGAAGTCGTATTTTATGACGTGATGGCCGAGGCTTAGGAGAAACCAAAGAGTCCATAACTTTAACATCCTGGGTTGAGGGAATACGAACATGACAAAATAAAGCCATATATCCATTGGACACTTTCAATGGCTCTACAAAGCTTAAGGTTGAATTGAATCAAGTACAAAAATTTTGAATTAATCGAGTTTATAAATTATATTTTATTATTTTATCAATTTGAATTTTTTGAATCGAGTCGATTAAAATGAAATTTAAGTCTAGTCTAATCGAGTGAAGTTATTCGTGTTAAATTAAAAAATTAAATATGTCAAATAAAAATATTATTACAAGATAACTAATTTCATGTTAGAGCATATAAATTTGAAACCATATATATTTGAAAAAAATTCAAAACAAAATAATAAAAATAAAATACTTTAGTATGATAAATTTGAATCATTAATTTAGTTCCAAAATTATCATTTTAGAAAATTTTAAAATTTTAACTTTTTATATATCTTTTAGAATTTATTATAATTTTATAATTTTTTAAAAATATAAATTTTAAATTTTATAAATATTTTGAATTTTAAAATTATTTTGAGTTTTTAAAATTATTTTGAATTTTTTATAATTTTTATTTAGAGAAAGATCAATTTACTTATTTTCAAAGTTGACAAGGATCAAAAGAGTAATTACACCAATATGTTATTCGAATTATTTGAGATATTTGAATTATGAAATTCAACTCGACTTGAACTCAAAACTCGACTCGAGTTATTTGAGTTGACTTGAATAGTTTGAATAACTCGACTCGATCAACTTAAAATTAGAAATTTTTTTCGATTTTTTAAATTAAATCGAAGTTTGCTCAGCCCTGACTCATTTCACATTTAAGTGATAAGATTCAAATTTTGTCATCTGCTTCTCCTTTTCTCAATATTAAATGATAAAAAAATATTATTCAGAAGTTAAAAATTAGGTTAAATAATATTTTGGAGCCTAAACTTGATAATTATTTTTACATTGGGATTTGATTTTTTTTTTTTTTACTTAAGTTAGTTCCTAAACTTGACAATTATTTTAACATTGGAACTTAAACTTTTTTTTTGTCAAAGTTAACTCTTAAACTTGACAATTTTTCACACATTGGGCCTAAGCTGTTTTTTTAAACTTAAATCTCTAATATTTTTTTGAAAACTTAAAGTTTAGGCTCCAATGTAAGAATGATTACCAAGTTCAGAGATAAATTGGACAAAAAAAAAAATCCAAGTCCCAATGTGAGAACAATGGCCTAGTTCAGACCCAAAAATAAGAACAATTACCAAATTTAAGAACTAATTTAAAAAAAAATTCAAACCCCATTATAAAAATTGTTGCCAAATTTGAGCCTCAAATAATGATTTAACTATTAAAAATTTAATCATTATGTTCATATATGTATTATTTGTCAATACATATGATTTAATGTAGACATACATAACCCACTAATATATAAGAGTGAAAAAAACTCATGTGAATAAATTAAAATTTATGTATTCTAAAATAATAGTAAATATAAGATATTATTTAGTATAATTAATAACTTAAAATAAAATTTAATCATTATAATATTCACAAAATTTTAAAATAGGAAATACAAAATTATAATTTAATTAAATAAATTATAAAAACATTCATTTTTAAAAGTATTTAACTAGTATTTTATTTTATTTATTTATTTTATTTTCAACTTAGTAAAATTTGAAGTTTGGTAGTCAAGTGTATTAAGAAAATTGTTACACTGTTTATTACACACATAAATAAAACTCGAAAGAATAAAAGATTGAACATAGGAAGTTGTTTATAAAGTCTGGACATAAACTACATTTGTGAGGCTTTTCCTAGAGACTAATTTTTTTTATATAAGTCACATGGTACAAACAATTATTTAATATCACTCTATCTTAGACCTTGGATAATTACAACCTTCCCCAATTGAATATAGTGAGAACTCTTGTAACACCCTATACTCAACTCGAATTATCGGATCAGTATATTTGATGTTATAAGCTTAAACACTTAGCAAAATTTTTCGACAGACGTGAAACCATCCTAAACTAAACTTCTTATTTCTTTAATTACTGTTAAAAAATCAAAGATTAATTAAAGAGAACGTTTAATCATTACAATAGATTTTTAAAGCAGTATACAACATTCCAACTTAGAACTTTGTTAAAGACAGAAATCTTCATGGCGTAGAGTACTTAGTGTCATATTCCTATTGGAAACACTAAGATATATGCACATTTTCAACACCTTTTGAGCACTAATTCATGCAGTTTCTAAGTAATTTTTGTCGAATTTTATACTTTTATTATAAAATAATTAATTTAAGCTTAGTTTAGAAAACATTTTGATTTTAATTATTTTTTTAATAATTTAGCATAAATTAGGTTATTTTTGGTAATTTTGCACAAATGGTGAAAAATCAGGTCGAAAGTCACCTTGAAAGAATTAATCAACGAGGAACCATGGGAGTTCAAGATGATGAACTAACAGATATGGAGGACTTAAGTTTAAGTTTTTGGATTTCCTCGAATCAATTAGTTTGATTTAATTTTTATCGAGAAAAACGGGCAGTTTCAAGTAAAGAAAAGGGTCTGAATTGAGCAAGTAAAAAAGAGAGGATGGACAAGCCCAAAGAGCACCCAAATCGTTCCATGTTGCTGACCCAATAAGCTTATTTTGGCTGGTTTTAACACTTACAAATGAGCCCTTGAAATTTTTCTAAATGCCATTTAAACCCCTCTCCTTTTCCTGCATTTTATTTTTTTGCCACAAGCTAAAAATAGTAAATTCAAACTCAACCACTCCTTTGACTTGCACGGCCGGCCATAGGATGAGGGATTGGCTACTATTTTTAGCCAACTTAAGCTACCAATCTCAAGTATAAATAGCCCCTTCACTTCCTCATTTTTCATCCCCCACTTCACACATCATTCTCCCTTTTCTCTCTTTCATTCCTTTTCTTGTTTTCCCATTTTCTTTGTCTTCCTTCCCTTGCTGATTTCCCCTCTTAAAAAAGAGATAGTTACGCCCCTTGGAGTAGCAACATTCAAGTGTTCGTGAAGGTCTTGGATCGACAAAATGAGCAGAGAAGAGGAGCGTACTAGTTTGACTTCAGAGAAGCACCGGGATTTGTTTCCTAGTTCACTTCTCTTTATTTTTTTCGTTTATGTTGTGATCATGAACATGAATATTTTTTGTATTATTGCTCTTGAATTAATTAAAATGACTTAAATTTCTTTTGTGTTACATTAATTGCATTTTGTCCACTTAGATTGTCAAAAATGTGTTTGTGTTGTTTTTAGGTCTTGGTAAATTGTTCAATAAAATAAAATCATGCTTATATTATGCTAGCATTTTAATTGTAAGGTAAAATTGAATTAATTGACACAATATTTAATTGGTGCATGTTTAATCTTCTAAGGTAGTTGAAGGTTAAATTAGCGACGATATTAAACAATATATTAGTCTTGCATAACTTGTAAGATTATTGTGATTAAATTGTTTCAATGTAGAGATATATTGTTACGTCACTTAATCTTATACTTGCCTATAAAATTTGATGAATTGTTTGAATTGACATAGAGATATGTTCAAGAGATTAATGGGTTTAGTAAGTAAGTATGTGCATTAGTTAACAAGGTACCGAGTTGTCATGAATTTATTCGTAACAACACGAACGTAGTTTTAATAATTCTAAGTTAAAGAATAAAAATTGATCTAACACATTTATGTCATATTGATTAAACTCGTTTTTAGAAATCGTGCATTGGAATTTTTAATTTTACTTTCTTAGTTAATCATTTAGTTAAATTATTCATCACCAAATTGTTTAATTTTACATTTCATAAATATTTGCTTGTACAGTCTCTGTGGGTACGATAACTCGACATTACTTGTCATTTTATTACTTGTTAACGAGTGTGTACACTTGCACATTTCTGTTGTTCCATCTATGGTGCCCTCTGTATGCATAGTATCGCAACACGAACTACCACCTTGGCGCATTCCTAACTGGGTCTTTTCTGACATATCAACTGTTACCTCAAAATCTACATCACAACCAAACACTTATAAGTTCAAATGAATATAGTGAATTTTAACCAATGTTACCTTTGAACATTTATTGTTGATTTCTTCAACTTGGAGATTTTGAATTACTTCTCAGCCTTTGTAGATAATTTCCTAAACTCTAGGCGCATACCTATATGCCAATCTCTACAGTTGACCTTATATACACCTTTCACCCATTAGGCAGATTGCAGAATTTACCCCTCAATGCAGGTCTTATTTCTCACTTTCCAGAAAGACAGAAGATGGATACATTTCTCAGAGTATATTCATGCTGAAGTTACTTTCAGCGAATTCTCACACAACCAAACGTTGAATGCTTTACTTCTAATGCTATACACAAAGGTATTCTTCTTGGTGGATTCTTATACAAACAAACGTTGAGTATTTATCTCAGAATGGTTTACAAACATATCCTATCTCTGGCGAACTCTTACCTTAATTCCACGGTTGTCAGAACACTGATCATATCATATCTTTAAATTAGCCCAGAGAATAACCAATTCTAATGGATGCAATGTTTTATTACTTTCAATAGAATCCGAGAACGCTAAATTACATTGTAAGGGATACCCCCATTTGGTGGATACTGCAAAAACCGGGTAGCCTCTATACTTAAAATGGATATACACTAGTTTGGCGAACACTTACACTACCTATAACTTCGAGCACACCAAATTCTCTATTCTGGCAAAACCATAATGGACCCATATATTGGTTATATATAAAGACACGCTTTCAGAAATTTCTTCAAACATATATTCAGACCTTGATACGAATACGGGCTAATAGATACTCACTACTTAAGAGATACAGAACTTACCACAAGGACATTACAAAATATGTCGTAAAGTCATTACAGAATATGCCACATAGGCACTACTAAATATGCCACAAAGGCATTACAGAATATGTCACAAAGGTATTACAGAATATGTCACAAAGACATTACAGAATATGCCACAAGGGCATTACAGAATATGCCACAAAGGCATTATAAAATACGCCATAAAGACATTATAGAATACTCCACAAAGACATTAAAGAATATGTCACAAAGGCATTACAGAATATGCCATAAAGGCATTATGAAATATGCCACAAAAGCTCTGTTTGGTTGCCACTAATGCACCACATGAACTATCGTGTTTGCTATATGGATTTTCCTAAACTCATCATTGAGTGAGGTTTGCCCATCATCGCCCTGGGACACAGAGAAACCCTAGTAAATAAATACAGCTTATCCGCCCTTTCCAAAATGTGCCATGACCATAGTCTTTCCTCAGAATTTTCGTACCGAAATTCGTGTTTAATTTCTCAACAAACTTCATCGAATACCATCGCAATGTCAAAACTCACATCACATAATTTCTCGACACTCCATTAAACCCCTATTTTTTAACAGTTTCAATCATGCAACATTTATATAACATAAGTACACATTCATGTAGGCTTTACTCATACTCATAATCGAATCATAATACTCATAATCGAATCATACTTCTGTACATACTTAACTTACATCTACATGATCATGTATCACAGTATATGTAACACCCTAAACCCGGCCTAGGTGTCTAGACCGAGCCCGAATAGTTACATTAACATATTAAGAAAACCAAATTTTATAAATATAGCTAAAACCAATTGACAAGTCATGACAACCATTAAATCTAACAGACAGTTCAACAATCTTAGAAAAGTTGTAGTACTAAGAAATACCAGAATTACATGATAAATATATAATGAGGTGATAAAGTAGATTGATCAAGCTTCCCTACGTCGACCCGATCATGCCTGTGAGTTACCTGAAATTCAGTCAACAACATAGTGAGTAAAGAATTCTCAGTGTATAACCAATGTAAATTCAATTAAAAGCACAATTTTAATAAGAAGTTCCCAAATCTCAAGTTCCAATCAGAATCAGAAAAGATTTCGTATAGGATTAACGTATCAGTTATATGATAGAATAATTCAAGTTCAGATACAGAACAGATCAGAAACATTTGCAGGTATTCCTACCCCCATCCACTACACACCATCTTCGACCATCCCAACACACCGTTAAGGGCATTTAATACCCATCCAACCCTACACACCATATAGTGTTAGTCTAACATATTTACTGAGATGCAAACTAACTGCCAGATCGAATTGCGACAAATCGCTAGATTTACATATAAATCGTGGCTTAGCCACTGAATCAGAACAAATTAGTTACTCTTTTACATAATTCCAAACCAATGCAAATGCATATTAAAGATGTCAACAACATAGGTACAGTTATTCAGATTCAATTCATAGGTAGGTGATGAAGATCAATATTATCAATGGTCATCACTGTACGTATAAATTTATATAATTCCTATGTCAGTCTCAGAGCATCAGATAATACTAATACAATCTAATTTGAATCATAAATACATTATGGAGGCCAATGTTTGTGTTAGACAACGCTTACAGCCTCAGAGACAAGGTCCTGATTTTATCTACACACCACACGACCTGGCACACGCCTGTGTGCCTATCCGTGTGTCTCGCACGGCCAAATACACGCTTGTGTTATCTGCCCGCATGGTCCTAAATCATAAATAGTGAGTCACACGGCCTAGCCACACACCTGTGTCTCTACCCGTGCGGTATCTAAAAACGACAGTGAGTCACACGGCCTGGGCACATGCCCGTGTGATCCTTATCTTATACTCAGTGAGTTACACGGCCTAGACCCACACCTGTTTCCTTGCCCGTGTGAACTCTGCACTAACATGACCACACATGGCCAGGACACACGCCCGTGTCCCTTGCCTATGTGGCTCGAATTTGATGAACATTATGTTACACAGCCTGGTACACAGTCGTGTGGCTCACACGGCCTACCACACAGCCTGGCACACGACCGTGTGGCATCGACAACCATGTTTTTTGGCATATAAAATTCACAAAATAGGGGTTTTCGGTACACACCTGAAGAGATTTCAAAGCAATAACAACATAGAGGATCTCCGAAGCCTAAAATGACCATCCAATAACTCAATCAACCAACTTTGTTGACAGTAATGCACATTTATACATAAAATACTTTATGTCGAAAGTTTTGACACGAAACCTTCAACGAAATCAAACTTACCAGAAGGTCAACAACGATTACTCAAATTGTCGAGTTGAGGTCCGCTACCCCCGATATCCCCTCCTAAAAGGAAACCAAGTGACTAATTGTCAGAAATTACACAATATGATCGAAACGCACAATTTAGAGCATTCTATGAAAAATAAAAAGGAAACCGCAAAATTTAATGAATGACGGTGAAACTTACTTAATAACCTTTCGATCAATGCAATTAACAACGTATAACTTCGACTAGTCCCGTACGTACTTCCAACAGTAATCAAAATGAAGAAAAATAAAAGAATCGAAAAAAAAGAAAAGGAAAGAAAAAGAACAATAATAGAAAGAAAAGAAATAGAAGAAGACGACTAAATTTCAATCCTAATAACTTCCAATCAGACTTCTAGCACTTAGCAAAAAATTTCCCTATCGCATACCCTGGGATTCGAACACAGGACCAAACAGAATACAAAAGTTTAACTAGTGAACCAACAGGCTCATTCTTGACACAAGTTTACATTAAATTGAACTTAATTATGTCATTTATGGTAGAGGTTATCTTAACATAAAATAACAAAACTTCTAAAGATGCAACTCAAACTCCCGACCTCAATCACATAAGTAGAGCACAGAACAACAGATACAAAGATTTAATTACGACAGAAATCTAACAGTCAACCTTTAAAACTTTTGGGGTGTGACAACCCTCCACCTAAAAGAAATTTTGACCTCGAAATTTACTTGACTCAAACAAATACGGGTACTGTCGTCGAATTGACTCTTTGGGTTTCCACGTGGCTTCCTCAGTGCCATGATTCTGCCATAGAACCTTTACGAAAGGAACAAATTTCTTCTTGAATACCTTGACATCACAATCCAAAATCTGAATAGCTTCCTCCTCAAAAGTTAGGTCTAATTGCACCTCAATTTCCTCAATTGGAATAATGTGCGACGGATCGGATCGATACCGTCTCAGCATTGAGACATAGAACACTTCATGAATCCGCTCCAACTCCAATGGTAGTTCTAATTGATAAGTAACAGGTCCAATACGTTTTAGGAGGCGATATGGTCTAATGAACCTCGGGCTCAACTAGACCTTATGTGCAAATCGAAAGACATTTTTCCACGGTGACACATTCAAGAACACCTGATTACCGGTAGAAAATTCAATATCTTTTCTCTGTAAATCAGCATAAGATTTCTATCGATCAGAAGTGACTTTAAGATAGTCTCGGATCAACTTAAAAGTATTCTTAATTTCAGAAACTAGCTCTGTAACACCCCCTACCCGTATCCGTTGCCGGAATAGGGCACGAGGCATTACCGGAGTTTACTGAACATTTTCAATAATTATGAATCATTTATTATTCATATTCTGAAAATAATCATAACGTCCCTCTATTGGGCTCTCGAAGCCCAAAACATTTATTAGGAACCTACTGGGATTAAATCAGAATCATAGGGAATTTTTCGCAGAATCCTAAATATATATATAGATTTAATTTTTTTTTTAAATTTCTGAATTAGGTGCAGGGTTCATACGGGTGTATCACATAACAAATCTTTTCATAAGAAATTGCATAACTGAAACCTTTCCACTCTTTCATAAGCTCAATTATATTTTCATCTAAGCACTTACCATTCCAATGGACCTTATAATTAAACATATTACCATTCAACAGTAATTTGGCACTTGCCTAAACTTCAAGCAACAATATTGGTTAGCGTACTTTAATATTGACAAACTTATTTTCTCGCCATGTCTCACTTAAATTTATTACTCGTCTTAATACACATAATTTTCCTTGTATCAACGTATCAAAGATAATCTTATATTTATATGTCATTATACATATCATTTTCTTGTTGTTTCTTCTTAAATATAAATTATTCAATTCATTATGACAATATTTCATGTACCATAATTTTTTATAATTTCCAATGTATATTTATTCCAGTAGTAGTTCATAATCTTGAATATGCATAATTATCAGGCAAGTTTCACATACATGTATTTTCCATGTCATATTTTAGTATATCAAATAATTATCATTTCTATATTTCAAGTTTAATTTCATGATTTTATGTACTTATCATTTTCTATTTTTATCACGTTGAATTTCTTAGAATTTCGATGGATTTTCAAGGGTACACTTTAGTGTACAAATCCGGGTCCATCAATTCATATTCATGTGCGCACATTTTTCAATTTAGAGAGCACACCCCCGCGAACCTCATTTCTTATAGTGGGATTACCAGTCCAGGCTAAATCCCCTACAAGAGAGCACACTCCCGCGAACCTCATTTCTTACAACGGGATTACCAGTCCAGGCTAAATCCCTGTAATATAAACTCATAGAGTATTGTCGGGATTACCAGTCCAGGCTAAATCCCCTGCAACGACAATTACTCTAATGAGCTTGGATCAAAATTACCAGTCCAGGCTAAATTCAGACCCTAATTCGGATTACCCATCCAGGCTAAATCCATTTTCCACATATTCTTCGGGAGGGCTATATCAAGATCACCCATCCGGGCTAGGTATTTTTCACACATATTCTTCAGGAGGGCTACATCGGGATACGATCACCCGTCCGGGCTAGATCCTTTTTACCGTCAATTCCTTTTCAGAGATCCATTGAATTTTCCTTCCATTCAACCGGGATTTTTTTTTCTTTTTATCAAATATATCAATGTTTCATCAATAACACACATTTCAAGCATCTAAGAATATAATTCAAGTTACACGAACTTATTGGGCTAAATTGCAGAAATATCAAAATTTAGGGACATTTTGGTAATTTTCCATTTTTCTCGAATTTCCACCCAAATCTTGATCTAAATTAATATTTCATTCAATTTATTAATTTAAATGATAAAAAATTCATTTCATGCAATTTGATCATTTTGACATTTTACAAAATTACCCTTAAAATTTTACTTTAATTCAATTTAGTCCCTGAACCTAAAACATGTAAATTAGCTATTTTAAAATAAACTCAATTTTAGCTGAATATTCACATATATTATTTTCCTCCTTCTCCACTGCATTCCACATCCTTGATATATATATTACCACTAATTACTTGTTTACTCATAACAAGCTGTTCACTTGAGTCATAGTCACTAAATTAATTATATCTTAAGCTACAGAACTCCGAATTGAGATACCTAAATTTTATATGAAACTAGACTCACATGTCTTCTTACCAGAAAATTTTCATAATTTTTGGTTTAGCAAATAAGTACAGATTATTCTTTAAATTCATCCCTGTTCTGTTGTCTCACAGTTTTGACCCTTCTTCACTAAAAAATAATTATCTCCTTGTACAGGATTCAAATGATGTTCTCGTTTGTTCCTTTTTAAAATAGACTTATTAATGATTCTAATAATATAAATTATATCTCATAATTTAAAATTCCATTGGTTACACGTTTCTTTTATGAAAAACTAGACTCAATAAGATTTAATTTCATATTTTTTCATCCTCTAATTCAATTTCCATGATTTATGGTTATTTTTCAAAATTAACCTCTTGTTTTAGTCCAAAACTGTTTTAGTGAAAATGTTGATTACTAAATTTATAACACCCTTATTCCCTTTCTCTATAGTATTTCCCATCACTTTCTCTTATTTTTCTTCACTAACATATCAAGAACATAGAACCTTATATAATAAAACCCTACATTAACATCAATTTCATACTTTTCAATAATATCAAACTCAAAAATATATTGAAATCTTGATGTTCTTACCTTGCTCTATTGATTTCAATCTTTAACTTGATTTGCTCTCTCCTCTAGCCTCTATTTCTTGAATCTAACTTGATATTCTAGCTCCCCATAGTCTCCTTATCAATTTTCTCTTTTGGTGGCTATGGAAATTTCTTTGAATTCTAAGTGAAAATAGTGAATTTTTGGTGAGAGAACCAAATTGTAAAGAAAGCAAAACTTTCTTTCTCTCTCTCTTCTTCTCACGTTGATGCATAGAAAAATGGTGGGATGATGGCTTCCATCTTTCTTTCCATATATATATATACACAAAATAAAATAATAAAATATCATTAAGAAAAAAAAATAAAAAATCAAAATATAATAAACTAATATTTATTTATTTATTTAATCTAAAATATCTCTAACATCATCATTATTTTCTAGATTTCTCTCTTCTAATTGACAATTTTGCCCTTTAGATCTTCTAAAATTCCATCCTTGAGTCATCACTTAATTTGGTAAAATTCATCCATTTTCCTTAGTTTCTAGATTATTCCACCCTTAAAATATTTACACTATTTATCCTTCAACTTTTCATATTTACATTTTAACCCTTAAATTTTGAGTATTTACTATTGGGTAACAAAACTTTTCTCACTTTTGCAATTTAATCCTTTCTTGAATTAATATGTCATAATATACTTCCCAATGTTGTCATAACTCAAAATTCTCCTTTTTGTCACTTTATTTCCTTACTATATCAAAAATAATATCGTCTTGTAAAAATTTTCTGGGTATTACAAGCGCGGGGCCCAAAACTTGACATTCATTTAACTCAGTCCAATACAATAGAGTACGACACCTACGACCATATAGAGCCTCATAAGGTACCATCTGAATACTAGACTCGAAGCTGTTATTGTACGCAAACTCAGCAAATGGTAAGTAATCTTCTCAACTACCTCAGAAATCAATTACACAACACCGAAGCATATCCTTTAGGATCTGAATAACTCGTCCAGACTGTCCACCAATCTGACGGTGATATACAGTACTACAATCAAGTCAGGTGCCTAAAGCCTTGGAATAAATCAGTGCAGGTTAAAGTCAACTCACTAACAAAATCCATCGTTACACGTTTCCACTTTCATAAAGGAATCTTAACTAGCTGAAGTAACCCTGAGGGCAATTGATGTTCGGCTTTAACCTTTTGACACATTAGATAGTATGATACAAAGGTAACCAATTCCCGTTTCAGACCGTGCCATTAATAAAGTTCTTAGAGGTCCTGATACATTTTATTTTCACTAGGACGCATAGCGTAAAGGCTACTATGCTCCACTTGTAGAATCGTTAGCCTCAACTCATTATCATTAGGCACACAAATTCGACCCCTGAAACACAAAAATTTGTCGCTATTCAAACTAAAATCTAAAGTTTCACTTCAACCAATTTGTTACAATCGCTAAACTAGAGACTTATCTCTCAACTGTTTAACCCGAATCTGTTTGACTCAAGTCAGTTTAACCTACAATTCAGCTAACATTCCTTCGTCCTCAACAAAACTCAAACGAGCAAACATCGCTCTCAAGTCAGTCATCATTCTATAGCTAAGAGTTTCGGCTACCTCATTAGCTTTACCAGACTGATACTCTATTACACAGTCATAATTTTTAAGCAATTCAACCCACCTACACTACCTAAGATTTAACTCCTTTTGAGTTAACAAGTTCTTGAGACTCTTGTGATCAATGTAAATGATACACCTTTCACCATACAGGTAATGCCTCAAAATCTTTAGAGCAAACAATACTGCAGCTAGCTCAAGATCATGTGTAGGGTAGTTACCTTCGTGCATGTTAATCTATCGCAATGGGTAAACTACCACTTTAACATATTGCATCAAAACACATCCTAAACCAATGTGCGATGTATCACTAAAAACCACAAGCTCTCAGCCTGACTCAAGTTGAACTAGAACAAGAGCCCGCGTCAGAACAGAATTAAGCTTTTCAAAACTAGACTACTGTTCCTTAAACCACACAAACAGGGTGTTCTTACGCAGTAGCCTCGTCAGAGGTGACGCAATCAAAGAGAATAGCTCGACAAATCTTTAGTAGTAACCTTCTAAACCCAGGGAACTCCGAAGCTCAGGTACATTTCTCGATTGTTTCCACTCTACTATAACTTTTCTTTTCTTGGGATAGACCCGTATCCATTTAACAGTCACTACATGTCCAAGAAAAGAAATCTCCTACAACCAAAAATCGCACTTGGTAAACTTAGCAAGTGAAGGTGATTATTATGCTCCAATTTATTCTTGGAATAAATCAATATGTCATCAATAAACACTACCAGAAACTGATCCAAATACGATTGGAACACCAGATTCATTAAGTCCATGAATGTTGCCGGGGCATTCGTCAATCCAAAAGGCATCACCAAGAACTCATAGTGTCCATAACGACTCCTAAAGGCGATTTTGTACACATTACTCTCTTTATCTAGTCGAATAAGTCGTCGATCCTCGGTAGCAGATACTTATTCTTTACCGTCAACTTATTCAGCTATCAGTAATCTATACACATTCTTATTAATCCGTCTTTCTTCTTAACAAACAGTACTAGTGCCCCCTAGGAGACACACTTGGTGGGATGAACCCTCTATCAAGAAGTTCCTAAAGCTAAGCTTTTAGCTCCGTAAGTTCCTTCAGTGCTATGCGATAGGGTGCAATAGACATAAGAGCGGTACCCGGTAACAAATTGATGTTGAATTCAACCTCTCCATCTAGAGGTATTCTAGGTAGTTCCTCGTGAAATACATCTAGAAAGTTCCTCACAGTACGAATATCTCCTATATACAACTTTTTAGGAAAAAAATCGGTTACGTAGGCAAGGTATGCCTCGCACACTTTTCGGACTAGCTTATCAGCTACAAAGGCGAAGATTACATTAGAGAGATAATCTCGATGCTCACCTACCATAAAAACCTCGCTATTCTCATTCGTTCTTAGAGTAACTCTCTTAGTTGCCCAATCTAGACTGACCCGATACTCTACGAGCCAATTCATTCCAAAAATCAAATCAAATTCATCAAAAGGCAACTCTATTAGGTCCATCGGAAATACCATACCCTGAATCTCTAAGGGTACTCGTTTATATACCCTATCAACATGAAGCAACTGACCCAAATGACTAATCACAGAAAATTCTATAGCAGTATTCTCAGCAGTTATACCAGGTTTGTAGAAACAGTACTGGCTATATACGAGTGAGTAGACACAATGTCAACGAGATCAAAGTACGGAACAAAATAAATAGAGAATCTACCTACTATGACATCATCATCATCACTATCCTCTCAGCGTTCCGCTGTATAAACCAGTGCCATCTGTTGTGCTTCCATCTGACTCGTACCTCTACCCGGTGTTGTCTAACCTCTACCAAAATCATTACCTCTTCTAACACCACCACGACCTCTAGGTGGTTGCTGACCTACTCTCGGAGGCTAAACAGAACCCAAAGCTGGAGTCTGTGTCATAGCTAGCACCTGGTCTGGTCGATGGGGACAGTCCCTAACCTGATGCTCTATCAACCCACAACGGAGGCATGCTCTCAACTTTGTCTAGAACTCACTCGGATGGCACTTCACACAGTCGCTATAGAGCTGAACCTAGTCACTAGAACTGGTGCCTCGGATCTCAGAGGCATATCAAACCTCGCTCATTCCTTAGGGCACTGTCCAAAACTAGCGGGACCGAATTCTTTTTAATCTTACTCTGATCTCTCTTGCAGTCACGCTGCTCACACTCATTGCGTTTGACCTCTTCCACTATCTTAGCCTTATCAACTAAGACCGTAAAAACTCACTCTCTCTGAGGGGCTATCAAAACTCGCATATCTTATCGTAATCTTTCCTCAAATCTCACGTATTTTTTATAATCAGATGCTATCGGTTCTTGCACATACCTACTTAGTCTCAGAAACTCATCCTCATGTTCAGCCACAAATCGGTCACCCTGAACCATGCTCATAAACTTGCGTTGACGAGCCTCTACATAACTCACCCTATAGACTTGCTCTAGAAGGCGTTCTTGAAATAGTTCTAACTAACATGTTCAGGCTGAGCACCTTCCTCAATCGTTAGCCACCACTGATAGGCTTCATCCTAGAGTAGGGATACAACACCCTTCAATTTCTAAGTCGAAGTACAATCAATGTCAGTCATGATATGTTCAGTGGCTTTGAGTCAAAACTCAACATCAGTAGGGGTGACTCCAATAATGCCCCTGAACAACTCAGCACCATTCGACCGGAGTCATTCTATAATCGAATCTCAGCTTCCAGATCTAAAATAGGTCCCGATGACCCTTTCTAGTGCTCGAATAATGGCCTGAAATAGTGCGTCGTCCCCAGCCATCGGAGTTTAGGACCCCGTCTCAGTAGTAGGAGTACCAACTGTCTCGCTGGTCTCTAGATTGGGCATACTGCACATAGAGGATGACTCTGCCGGAGCTCCTCCTCAGCGTCCACAACATCCGCGAGTCCTACATCCACGACTATCGTGTGAACTCATAATGTCAGTTTATCTACAGTTTTAGAGTGCACAGATTAGTTTAGGGTTTCAACATAATGCCTTTACCAATTCCTATTAGAGTATTTAACCACATAGCAGTTTAATCACTACAATTTTTCCACTAGTCACTATAGCAAAATAGAAATACTTACAGGTTCGGTGTTAGAGGCTCAGTCATTTATAAAAACCAGTTTTCCAAATGATTCAGATATCCTATTTCCGTTTAGCTATCTTTTGACACACATTATGAGCCCAAAACACAGTCCAAGTGTTGACAAACCTGGCTCTTATACAACTAAATGTAACACCCTAAACCTGACCTACGCGTCTAGACAAGGTCTAACCAGTGGCTAGATCAGATCGGCCAGGCCATCACTGGCCTGAACTGAATTGACAGAAATTAAACTAGTTCGGGGTGTCGGTGTCACACCCAAAATTGGGCCTAGAAGTTTTGAGGGTAAATTAGGAATTTTGGCTCGAAATGGGTTAGAAAATTTGAATTGTGGTAACTAGAAATTATTTTTATCTATGGCTTTTTGAAAATTAAATCAAGTTTTCAAAATAATGCTATAAAGGCTTTCAATGTTAAAATAAAGACTGTTTGGTAAAAGGGTTCAATTTAAGAGTAATTAAAAAGCAATTTTACCAAAGTTTTAAAAATACCATATTTTCCCCTCCATCTTTATAAAACCCATGTTAGTTTCTTCACCATATTTTTATTGTCGTCCCTTGTTCTCCCCAAGCTTCTCCCTCTCAATTTTATTTTACAAACTTTATTCTTTTAATTTGTATCGTCACCCAAGCCTTAAATCTTCTTAGAATTTCATGAAAAATACTAAATACACCATCATTTTGTCATCTCTCAAGCTTGTTGATTTTTTGAGTTTTCAATCAAAAGATTGTTTCTCTTCCATAGAAGATAACGATTCAATTTCTTATTAGTTTTTAATGTTATCTGGTCTTTTAAACTGAGTTTTTAGCCATTAAATTGCATGTTTTGAATAAAAGCCAAAAATTGGGTCGTTAATGGTGGATTTTGGGATTTTAAGTAAAAACATGGTTTCAAAGTGTTTTTCAATTAGTTTTGACATGATTAGAAGGTTTCTAAACATTCTTTAAAGTTTTGTTAAAGAAATCCAATGTTTTATTGAGTTTTTATAAAAAATTGTCATTGTATGTCAAAATTTTGGATCCATGAATCTGCATAGTTTTGAGTAGTTTGAAGGTTGAGACTTGTTATTAGATGTATAATTAAATGATTGGAATCTATTATAGGCAATGAGAATGAGTAAAGATTAAGATATTTGAGTTTCAAGTTTGTTAGTCAAAATTTCACTTTCATGAGGAATATAGCTTAGGCCTGCATTTTTGGTTAGTTTAGGTGAGTGTTTGGCTGTTAATTGAGTGTGTATATTGTGTGGTTATTATGTGTAAAGCATCGAAACTGCGTAAGCCTTCTACAAGCAAGGCGAAAGGCAAGAAAAAGCTAGTTTAAGCTTTCGGCAATTAGGCGAAAGCGTGATCGTTGAGTGTTTTGAATCGCTACTCGTAGACATGATTCATAGTGTTAATTAGGAGCTAAGGAATAGCCTAAACCCCTATCCTAATTTTTGAGTGTAAGCTTTATATTTTCCTTCCTTTATTTTGGTAAATTATATGATTAAGTGAATAATTGTGGATTGATTATTACGATACAATATTGTGATATGAGTCATGTGTGATGACTACTGTGAATTTTATTGTGTTGTGGGCATGATATACATGGCAAATGACAGTGATAATGATAATGCAAATATGTTGCGAAAGAGAGAGGAATTTTGATAAGTATATAAGTGTTGAATTGTGGAATGTGATATTATTATGACAGGTAATATGTGAGAATACTTGTATGTGATATATGATGTACTAAATTTAATGCACACATATGTGGTCAGTTATGTGATGGCTTAATGAGCATTATTGTGGTGCAATTAAATATGAATCCGATAAGCATGCATTGTGTAAAAGTTTGTGATGTAAATTGATGAATATGAACATAGATGATGTGCGTTAAATCAATAATTAAAAATGTGTAATTGTGGATATTTTGGCCTTGTGATCTCTTGAAACCGTTGGATATAGTTGGCATGTCATAAGATTGTGAGTACTCACTATTGTGTTTTGTGATTTGGGCATTGAGGCCTCGTGATAGTTTGGAGAGATAAGGGAATGTGAGCTAAGCTCCATTCACGAGATATATTGGTGTGTTGGAAAGTGTTAGCTATGTGCTACACTTGTGGGATATGTTCAACTCTACGAGTCATTTGGTGTGTTGGAGATCTGTGTACCCAATGTGTGGTAATATAGCCCACTTTTATATTTCATAGCCTCAAGTGCCAAATTATCGTTTAAATGTGATCTTATATATTGTGATAGTACGATGTGAGACAGATGCATAAACAAGTGAATAATATGCTAAATTTGTTAATTTAAGTTTCATGAAAATGTTAGTATGTTCTCATGGTAAATTGTGTATGTAATTGTAGCTTGGGTCGTTGTCATTTAACTTGTGAGTACATGTGAATATATAAGCTAGACTTGTGAGTTATTAAAGCATGTATACATTGTTTAGTCTTGATGAATTATTGTAAAATGAGTTATTTGAATATGAGTTATTTGAATATGACTTGAGTATAGCCGTATGTGAGAGTATATGCTATTTTTATGGTTTAATGAAGTGTGAATATGTTATTATGGCATGGTTAGAATAGGGTTGTGTACACTTTTTAGTATGCTCTTGTTTAACCTTTGATGTTGTCTATACTTTGTGGTTACTTTGACATTCACTGAGCTTGTTTAAGCTCACCCATTCTCTCTAACCATTGTAGATTTTTAGCGTTTGCAGTGTGAGCGGTGTGGGGATACCAAGGAAGTGATCCAAGTTAGACTTTAGTATTTGAGTAGATGGTATTAATATTATTCTTTGAATTGTGGGGATAGGGCAATATGGTTAGACTTTGATAAATTATTATTGTGGTCCTCATGATTTTCATGGGTTTAGTTCTCTAGCACTTTTGATGGATGTTATAATTATTTCATTGATATTGTTTTGGGTTGAATATTTTCTATGTTAAAGTGTCATGAACGGTATGTATGGTCAATGGACGCTGGATAATGTGGTAGAATTGTTCCATGAAGTTTGCCATAATGTTTTTATTACTTTCATAGCTTATTTGTTCTTAGGATTTATGGATATTTTTCTTGTTATATCATTTGCTTACTCAGACATGTTTCGATGATTGAATTATTATTGTGGTCATTTTGGTGATTACTTGATAAGGGAAAAGTTGCACGTTGAGTAGTTATAATTTTGAATGAATTATATGTCTTAAACTACTAATTTTTTGTGGTCTAGAGCAGAAGTATCGATATTCATGTTTTAAAAATGATACCTCTATGATATTTGAAAGTGCAGGAAGTTAGTAACGTAATTTGGTATCGATACCATATCATGAGTATCGATACTCAAGGTAGAATAATTGATACTTTATGAAAGGTACTGATAAATTCTGAGATCTTGGTTTTAAGAAAGAAATAGAATGTTGTCTTGATATCTATTTTCCAAGCAGTATCGATGAATGTTTAATTCTCTTTTTAAGTTTGTCTGATGAATGTTGAGCATGTTTTAATGATGATTAGAATATGTGTGACTTGTAATATTCAAAAGCTAAATTGGAAGATGTTTGCTTAATAACAAGACCATTTGTAATGCTTATGATGTGTGACGATGGTGTGACATCCTGATATTCGGGCTCGGCGCCTGGGCCGGGTATAGGGTGTTACAGTCGGCGGCAGTGACAATGACATTCTGGTGGCCGAAAAATGGTTAGCGGCGGTGGGTCTTTGGTTGTTGAGTAGCGGAAGAATTACACTCCTACTGGGGCTCTACCAGAGAATTTGATTTCAGATTAACTATTTGAAAAATAATATTATTTTAATAGACTTAATATTAAATTAAATTTAATCTTTATCTTAATATTATTTTATTAATTTAATACTAAAGTAATTATCGTAATAGTAAATTTAATTTAATGTTTATTTTGTAGATAAATATTCTATTAATTTAATAAGATTTAATATTAAATTTAATATAATATTTATCTTGTTGAATATTATATTAATTTAATATTAAAGTGATTAAATTTAATTATAGTTGACCTCTCTAAACTCTCCTTATATAAAGAGAGCCTTGGGTCATTATTTTTTGACACACATGAATTCAAAACAAAGTTATAGAGAGAAAATTATCTGAAGAAATTATTTTAGAAAAGTTCTAGAGATATTTTCTTATTTACAGCTTGGCCCAAAAATTTAGAGAAATTGTGAAATTACTCCACTGGTAATTTTTTTGAATTTTTATTCGAAGCGAGCCCGCACTTGGCAGATGTGAGCTTGAGGATAGCGGAAAAGACTACTCGGTCGAAGCGTTTATCCTAGATGAATCGACAATGTAAAATTTTCATTATGTGTTTATTACTTTAGATATCACAAACAAGTTTTTGTTTTGGAAAAAAAATAAACTTTGTTTTTTTCCCTAAATTTATTTTCCGTTGCATTTTCCAAACCCGAATTTCCAACAAACATTATACTGGAAGATTCGAACGATCTCTACAAAATAAAATTCTTACACAGGTTGTTTCTATAAAATAAAGACACAAACACTCTTTCAAATACTTTTTCGAAATCAATAGGAATCCCTAACCTTTCATCTTCTTAATCTTTATATATTCTTCATCTTCAGGTTTAGATTTTCCTAAAAGGTATATCTGTTTCTTTCTTTCATTTCCTTTTATTGCAGTACCTTCACAAAAAATGGTTCAAACCACAACTAGAGGAAGGGATTGAGGCCATGCCAAAAAAAATCACACCCAAAAATCTCATTCCATTTGGACCCCAAGAACTCAAAAATACACCATTGCAAGTAGGGACAGAGATGCTCAACTGTAGCACTATCCAAGATGAAATGAATCGGTATTTAAGATTTTGGGGTATCCAAGACCCAATCTTTGCTTATAATTTTCAAGGACCCCAACATTGTCGTTTGAGTGACAACACCATGGGTTTCATCTTACCTCTGATTCTGCTATAAATTGGATTCCATTTTCCACTCAATCCATTCTTTTGTGCCATGCTAACTGAATACAACATTGCACCAAGGCAATTGGCAACTGTTTCTTGGTGGACATTGGTGGCTTTTTGTATTGATTACTACAATAACATATTTCACAAATTAAGCAAAGGTATAAGAAAATTGGAACTTAAAGTAGGGGTTTTGGCTACTACTAAATCCCCAATTAACACTATGAATCGTGTCTACAAGCAGTGATTCCAAACATTCACCGTTCGCTCTTTCACCTTATTACCGAAAGCTTAAACTGGCTTTTCCTTGCCTTTCGCTTTACTTGAAGAAGGTCCTAACGATTCTAAAGCTTCAACAAAGTAAATCATACAAGAAACTCAATTAGCATTAAACCAAAGACTCACATAAATTAACCAAAACCACAAGTCTAAACTAGTCTCTCAAAAACGTAAAAATCTCAACATCTACTCATTCCTATCACATTAAATTGATTCTAATTGACTCATTATACATCCAAGAATAATTCTCAACCTTCAAACTACACAAAACTACACATATTCATGGTTTTAAAATTTTGACATAGTATGACAAACTTTCAAGAAAATTTATTAAAACTTTGGAATTTTTAATGAAATTTTAAGGTAAGTTTATAAACATTCTAGTCACTTTAAAACATGTTTAAAAACTCTTTAAAACAACATTTTCATTCAAAATCCCGAAATCTACCATTAACGACCCAATTTTTGGCATTTATTCAAAACTGTCGATTCAATAACTAGATATCATCAAAAACTAATATAAAATGAATTTTTACCTTTGATGGGAGAAAAAATGAACATTTGATAGAAAATCTGAAAAATCCACAAGTTTGAGAGATGGCAAAATTGATGGTGTGTTTAGTGTTTTTCTTGAAATTATAAGGAGATTTAACACTTGGAAGGTGATGGAAATCAAGAAATTTGAAGTGTGGAAAATAAAATAAGTGAACGATGCTTGGGGATGCAAGGGACGTCAAAAGCAAAGAGAAGGGGAAAACATTTTGTGAGTTCATGTAGTGGGGGAAAGAAATATGTTAATTTTAAACTTTGGTAACTTTACCCTTTTGATACTCCTAAGTTTAACCCTATTTTCAAAACATTCCTCTATTCAAAATGAAGGGTCTTTAGAACATCATTTCCAAAAATTGATTTAATTTTCTAAAAGCCATGGACGAATACATTTTCGATTTATCACACTTCAAAATATCTGAACACATTTGAGATAAAATCCCTAAATTACCCTCAAAACTACTAGGCCTAAATTTGGGGTGTGACAGTCGAAGACTATCTACTTCAGCCTTATGATGTAGTTCTTGAATATTGAGTTGCTCCTTTAAAGAGGATTCACTCTCCTCTAATGATTTAACCCTTCTTTCCAATTGTATGCAGTGGGTCTCTATGTCTTTACACATAATATTTAACCCATTTTTAGACCTAGTCATTGCGGTGTAATATATCTATCTTTTGATTACCAACTTTAATGGTCTTCTTACACCCTGGATTTCAGGGTTAGAAGTTTTGAGATTCGTAGTTGGGCTAGGACGAACAATTGAGTTGGTTTTCGCGTTTTAGGGTCAAAATGGGCTTGCATTTTATGTCCCTCTAGGTTTTGGGTTCAAATCCTTATGTGTGCGTTTTGAGAAATTATTTTTATCTTAAGTTTACTTTTAGTTTTAAAATATTATTTATTATTTATTTTATTTTATCTCAAAAACTCAACTTTCCCACGTTCACGTTCCTTTCTCCCTTTTTTCTCTAATGTTCCTTTTTTTTTCTTATTTTGTCAGTTTCTTCCTTCTTCTCTTGTTTCTCCATTTCTTTTCCCTTTTTTCCTGCTATTCTATTCTGATTAATTTTTATAGTCATCATTAGTTATTGCTTCACACTTTCATCGACAGAAGTTCTACGTAAGGGTGATTTGATATTTGGGTTGTTGTTTTCGATTAAATTAGCATTGCAATTTAATGTTCTAATTTTTTTAATGTGTGAGTTGTTTTGAAGTTCAGATTAAGGCTATTGTGGTGTTTTAATCGTTAAGTCAGGTGTGTTTTCGGGAACCCAGTAATTTTGATAATTAATTGTTGGTTTGTTATTGTGAAATTTGGCAATTTATGTGTGTTTCTGAAATTTGTTAATCGAAGTGTTGTCTAGTTGTCAAATTACATGAAAATTGGTATATTATGGTGTTTTTTCTGGGTTATTGAGGGTTGGGGATCGTTTTGGCAACAATATCATGATCTACAGCTAGTTTCGGTGTTGTTTTGTGACCACACGGGTGGCCACATGGGTGTGTACCCCACATGGGTGGTTAACACGGTTGTGTGCAGTTGGGAATTAGGGTTTTTGGGATGAATTTGGTGCCACATGGCCGTGTGGCCAATATTTGGGAATTTAAGGATTTTAGTCAATTTTCACACTGGTGTGGTGTGTGTTTTGGACACACAGCAGTGTCCCGTAGGCACACGGGCGTGTGAGGCTTTCACACAACCGTGTCTGCCCTACACCGTTTAAGCACAAATGGACAGAGAGTTGCATGGGTTGTCCACACGGCCATGTTCCTGGGTCACACAAGCGTATGTCATAGTCACACGGTCGTGCGTCTCCTTTCAGATAGGCGTGTGCCTCCTTCATATGGGTGTGTTGACTCTACACGGCCATGTGGCCCTATTTTGTAAATTTTGGTTCTGAGTCAGATTCTGATTTAAATTGTGTTCCTGTGTGTTCGGACCCTTGGCTAGGCCTTAGTAAGGGTAGTTGAGACTCTGTTTTGGCAAAAACATATGTGTTTTATGTAATCTTTACACTAGTTAATGATTTGATAATGTGATGTTGCTTAATAATTATGTATCGTGATATCTGATTCTGAACTTGGTCGATTGGATGTGTGTACTTCTGATTCGATTTGATTGTCTGTATGTTTTTTCTATAAGTCTGTCTGCATACATGCATTTGCATAAAGTTTTTGAGATTTTTTGCAAAGAGAAGGAAGTCTGATCTAATTCGGTAGTTCAACTTCATTACATCTGTACAGTGGTTTACCGCACAGTATGATACATATGACAGCTCAGCTGCATATTGCCATTTACGTGGTTGAGTTCCACATATGTGTGTGAAGGGTTGGATGGGCCTTTCGAGGTCCTACGTGGTGTGCATGGTTGGTTGGGCTACCTTTAGCTCATTCATGGAGTGAATGGGGATCGGAGTGGTGTTCGGTTGGTGGGGTGGGTTTGTTTTTAATCTATTTTGCATCAGTACATACATCTCTTTGTTGGAAAGATATGTTAACAATGATATGATGTGTTTTGTTTGATATGTATGGTTCGGACGTTGGTTCCGTGTTTACATTTTGTATTTGTAATAGCCTTGTAAATATGTTTTGCTATTGAACTACTAATTGAAATTTTGTTTTGTAACTTTGTCGTTTGTTACGTTTCGAACTCACACTGAGCTCGTGTAGCTCAACCCCTTAGTTTTTCCCCTTTTCAGGTACTCTGGTTTTCTGAAGCTGGACTCGGTATGCCAAAGGTCTCGAAAGTGTCATGATTTTAAACATAATAATTTGTCTTCTCTTTTTAATTTTGAACTGATTTGGACTGTGCTTACTAAAAAGGGACTGTGGTATAAATTAAATTTTTGGAATTTCATAAGTTGAGTTTCTCTCAAAATGAATTTTTAATATTTTACGGATTTATATTTCCGAACGTTTTAACGTGTTTTAAAGTTTTCTGTCTTAAATCCTGAAATATTAAACGAAGCTGCGTTTGAATGAGATTTTGACAAATTATTTGTGAATGGCTTTCCAATCACTTTGATGATTAATGTGACCTCCGATATCAGGTCTAAACTTTTAGGCAAGGTTTTAGGGCATTACATTTAGTTGTATCAGAGCCAGGTTTGCAAAAACTTAGCCTATTTTTTAAGTATCCGTGTTCGCACGTGTCTGTTTTTTAAAAAGTTTTCCACCGTGTTTTGAAATGGTTGGTGTTTTGGAAATATTTTATGAGAATAAAATTTCTAAGACTCTGATGCTGGTCCAAGTGGAAATTCGAAACTGTAAGATTCTTAAGGTTGATTTTGAGGTTTGATATGGATTCTGAAGGTAAGCGAGATCAGGAGGATCAGTCTAGTGAGACTCTTGAGGAGTCGATAATTTCTTCGGGACGTGTGTCTATTCGGGAGTCGAAAGTCAATGCGATTCTGCCAACTTCGGGTAGCCATAACCCAGAGGTTGGTACTGAGGCATTGACTTGAGTAGTGAAATAAGTGTTAGAGAAAATATTTGAGGCTAGCATAGAAATATAGAGAGAGATGGTTCAAGGTAGGTGCATAGATTGTGGGAAGAAAAGAGATCGTAGTCCTTCGAGGTTAGAGCCTCGGCCTATGAAACGTGTGAGAACGCAGTGGAGTGTTAATAGAAAAGGTAATGTCAAGGGTTCAAGTGGTGGTGAGAGTGTTTTGTTTTTTGGGCACTATAAGAAGTGCTATCTGGGCGATTATTGGAAGAAGTCGGGAACATGTCTCAGATGTGAGTCTACGGAGCATCAGGTTAGGGAGTGTCCTCGGTGACATTGAGACATGTATGAGTGTAGGCCATTTTGACGTTGTGTGTTATTCTTTTGAATGATTCGTTGGACTATTGGGTGGATAACGTTTGTATGTGTGATGGAAAAATATGTATCTGCTTCTGTAGCTAAGTGTTTTGGGTGTGTGTTTGAGGTCTTGGGTTCAAGTGGCCGTGTATGTAGGTATGTTGATCCAGTTTAGGGGTTAGACATTTGGATTATGGGTGTGGGGTTTAAATTTTTGGTACGACAAAGCTTCAGGATTAGAGTGTACAGTGGGAGCGTAGTTGTAAGTTTTGTGTTTAGACAACTGTTCTGTTAGTGGGAAATTTCGGGGATGAAATTTCTTTAATTAGGGGTGAGTTGTAACACCTCAGATATTGTAGTGGTAAGAAACTTTGGCCTTATGATGATTATTTCTTTCTTGAAGAATTCCACTCCATAGTCCATATTCTACAGATAAAGCCTATGCTAACTCAGCCATTTGTAAAATATGAGATGAATTTGGTTTGGATGAAAGGTAAGATCGGACAGACTCTTTCAACGGAGGAGGTATCACATTGTACTGACTTTGGAAGATGGAATTTAAAGAAACAGAGGATAGCCTTGGAGTATATAAGTCACGCGAAGGGAAGAAATTAATTGTATCTATATTTGAGGGTTGTTGAGGTTGAGAACTGGAGGAAATCACTAGTCATTCGGATGGTAATGTTTCTGTAGGGACCTCAACCAGTGGAGGTTTAACATTCTGAATTGAGGATTCTGTGGGTTGGGTGGACTCTATGGGATCTGCAGGAATTGAAGGAAGTGTTGCGACTATAGGAGAAGAAATTCTTCGTGTCGGAAGTCCCTTTTTAAGCCTGTGCAATTTAGGTTATGGACATTCACCCTTATCAAGTTCTTAACTGTCCTCATTCACTCTCGGTCTCTTCTAATATTTCTTTATTGTTAACTTCTTTGAAGGAGCAGAAGTGGTTTTCTCCTTAACACGAGCTTAATTTAAAAGAGCAATGATGTACATACCCAATGCTTGTTTAGGTCTGGTCTGATATTTTGAAATTGTCCCTTCATAATGTATATGAGTCCTAGCCTCACTTGAAGAAGAAGAAGAAGAAGAAGAATGAATACTAGGAGTGATAATCCAATTGCAAGAAAGAATCCACAGACTTCATAGAAATACAAAGGACGTTCTCCTGCTCGTCCAGTCAAGATTTGTGCTAGATTACTAGTGCCATTAAATAGCCAGGCCACTGAGGCTGAAGGTACATTATAATTATCTAACCAACTAATGGAGTCAGTGTCCTAACGACCATTGGGGATTTGATTTTGCAAACTGTAACACCCCTAACCCATATCCATCATCGAAATAGGGTTACAGAGCATTACCGTAAAATCGTAACATCAAAACAATTTTTCCAAATCATTTCATGAATCACATCATATTCCATCCAAACACATGCATACCGTCCCTTAATCGAGCATTTGAGGCCTTAGAAACACTTTAGAAACGATTCGGGACTAAATCGAAAACATTTACAACTTCATGGAAAAAGATGGAAAAATTCACACTACAGGGGTCACACGGCTGAGACACACACTCGTGTCTTAGGCCGTATGGACATTCGAAATAGGGACACACGGTCGTGTTCCGGCCTGTGTAACTCTCTGACTTGGGTCACACGGCCAAGTCACATGCCTGTGTGCTAGGCCGTGTAACTCTCGAAATGTAACCTTTAAAAACCTACAGAGGACACTGGCTGTGTGTCACACACAGCTAAGACACACGCCTATGTCTTAGGCCGTGTGAACAAGAAATAGGTCAAATTCAAGCCATTTCTTTCATCCAATTGAAGCATACCTAAATAAGCCATTTGCACATATGACCTAGGTATCGAAACATGTTCAACTATGCATAAAATGACCAATTTCCATTCAACCAATATGCCGTAAAGGCACCTCAAACACACACATTAAACATACTTAAACATGTTCATATTTAACCATTTAGCAACTAACTTGATTCCATACCAAAACGTACCACTTTTGACACATACCAACCTTAACAATTTAGATTCATACCATAACAAAAAAACTTTACCATTTGAACCACTTCTCTTATGTATCAAAACCATATAAATGACACAAAACTAACCATTACTAAATGGTTCAAATGGTTATAATTCAACCAAACATATTTGATTAAATCCTATATGAAAACATGCCCTAAATGATCACTTTGCAAACATGCCAACACATACCACTTTGGCCATAAAATCATGCATCAATTTGATCATATAACACCAACCATCATTAAAGTGCCAAAAGCACACCGACTATCAAGGCATCAAAATAACATAAGTTTCACAAATTCAAAGCAACATTACATGCCAATATCACACACAAGCATACCAATTTGTCCATTCAAAACATATCTTCACTAAACCATATTTACAAGCCAGACATAGTGGTCATATCATCAAGCACAAAACACTTATACATGCCATTATAATCGCGACCAAAGCATAAAAATCTACCGATAAAATCGATGGACAATGTGATGGATCTTCGACTAGCTTCCAACCCAATTGAGCTTCTGATATTCTGTAAGGTAAAGGAAAAACTATGTAAGCAATGAATGCTTAGTAAGCTCGTATAAACTTTAAGCATAATATTCAATTTCAATATTAAACTTTATAGAATAAACATAAATCTATGCCAATGCTATAAGATTCATAAATCGATATGATCATCGACTCACAAATGAGTAAGTTTATTAATGTCGCATATTATTGACCATTCATAACATGATAGGATTTCATGAGACATAATTTATATCATCAATCCCTTTTATAAGATTATATATCTTTATATTTACTTACTTTCCATTCCATCCCCAATGCTTATCATAAGCCTAAACAACATTATTAACTCTCGGTTTAGTGTATTTATCCATAACATAAGCAATTTTCTCACATATAATACATCATAATACATCTCAATTACGTACTTACAGTTTCATTTCCTTTTCTTACCCGTTTCATATGCATAGTACAAGCATAATCATAAACATCAATCATATCCATAAGCTTGGCATAAGCCCTAGCACATCAACAACACATGTTAGTTAATTTAAACATGATTCATATGAATTTGACATGAATAACCATTATACTTGAGTATGATTCAATTGGATTTATCATCCATCACAACATATCATGTTTTTCCATGTATCACCATTCCATTGAGTTTCATATAAACATGTATTAGTTCTTATTGAACACTTACCGTTTCAACTGGATACACGTAAGACATAAACATAACATTAACCATAGCCACAAGCTAGTGATTAAACACACAAATTAGCAATATCATCACATGGTAAGATATGGGTCTATAACATAGCATCAGTTATATTATACCTTTCATAAACATGAATATTCATACTTTGACCATTGGTACATCATACCTTTCCATAATTATTGTAGTGAAGTCAATCAGAACCCTTATCGGAGCTCACACAAAGTGTGCTAAACAATAGTTATAATCGTCCCTTTTCATTAACCAATGGTCGTCACCACCCCTTTTCATAATCGATAGCCAAAGCTATCCCTTTTCATAATCAATAGCCGAAGCTATCCCTTTTCATATTTGATGGTCGTCACCATCCTTTTTCATAATCGATAGCCAAAGCTATCCCTTTTCATATTCGATAGCCGAAGCTATCCCTTTTCATATTCAATAGCCGAAGCTATCCTTTTTCATTGGTTGATGATCACTGATACGTCGTTAAATTTTTCAGTCGATACGTAATTTGATATTATAAAATGATAGCATTTAAAGGATAATTTAAAATGCTATTTAAATGTATAAACTTACCTGAATAAATTATAGAAATGTCAAAGTATAGGGGCATTTTGGTAAATTTCCATTCTCCTCGATTTTCCACCCGATCTTGATCTAAATTAATAATTTCATTCAATCTATTAATTTAGATAGTAAAAAATGTATTTTATGCAATTTAGTCTTTTTTACATTTTAAAAATTGCCCTAACATTTTACTTTTATTCAATTTAGTCCCTGAGCCTAACACATGCAAATTAATCATTTTTATTGAAATTTTACATTAGCCAAATATTCATCGCCTCCATTTCATCCCATTTTGCAATAATTTCACATCAAATCTTTGTACTTCTATTATTTTAGCAATTTAGTCCCTAATCGATAAATTCATCAAAAATCACTTAACATAATACTTTTAAATAACAACTAATATTTAAAATTCATCATTTAACATAAAAAATCACTAGATTCATCAATGGAAACATTCAAAATCTTTAACAGTTTTAAAAATCGAAGGTATGGGCTAGCTGGACCTAGTTGCAACGATCTCAAAAACATAAAAATTATTAGAATCTGATAAATAAATCACTTACATGCACCCATTTTTGTTTGGCGGAAGCTTGGAACTTCTCATTTTCTTTATCCATGGTGACATTTGGTGTTTAAAGAAGAACGAAGAAACAAATCATAATTTTCATCTTTATTTTAATAATAATAATTATTTTTAATTATTTAACTATTATACATAAATAAAACCAAAAATTTAAAGTTCCCTTGTTGTCCCACTATCTTTAGGATGGGTAATTTACTCAATAAGGCCATCCAATTATAATTCTTTAACCAATTAACCTCTTTAAACTAATAGCGATTAATGTTTTCAACTTTTACAATTTAGTTCTTTTAATTAATTAACTTTTGAAGCGTTAAAATCTTTCGACGAAACTTTAATACCACCTTAATGACACTCCGCAAATACTTATAAAAATATTTATGACTCAGTTTATAAATCGCTTATTTTCTAAAACCACTTGACCTTAGGGTCTTACTACTTGAACTTAATAAATCGCTTATATAACATAAATTATCAAATCAAAAACCTTTTTCAAATCATATTTGACTCGTTAATATTAAATAATAATATTTTTTAACTTACTCGTCAGATTTTATGGCCCCGAAACCACTGTTTCTAGTACCATTAAAAAAAGGGCTATTACACAAACAGTACTGGAAAACATTCCTAACTGTAACTAACTCCATTAGTTCAAGTGTCCGCCCCTTCATTAGATGCTTAATATTTTTCTTAGGAACTCTTGAATCAACAAGTTGATTATGGGCACAAATGGATTCTCGAGTAAGAGACCAACAAATGGGAAAACCAAAACCACTTTCAAGTTTACAAATTACTCTTATGCACTTTTCCTTCTTCCAATGTAGATTAGAAATACTATTCTGAATGATTGGATCATAACCTTGTCGAACACTGAAGTGGGCATTTTCGGCACCAACTCCTTGCCTTGTAACTTCTAATTGATAGATTTTCTGAAAGACTCCCAATAGTGGTGGTTCATTACACATGCAACAATCAATAAAATAGCCTATCAGAGTCCAATAGGACAAGGCTGATAATTATCCTGGTGCAATGCCATGCTCTGTTAAAATCGAGCAAAGAATGGATGTAGTGGTAAGTGGAAGCTAGCTTGTAGTAAAACTAGTGGAAGGATGAAACCTTGGGTATTGTCATTCAAATGACACCTTGGTGGTCGTCTCAAATCAGAGGCAAAATTCAAGTGTCGAATGCCCCGAGCTCTTAAATATTTATTTATTTCTTCTTAAGTGGTATTACATTCATATGAAGGAGTTGATATGCGTAGAGGAGTATCATCAGGACCTTGAAGTTCGAAAGAGAAGGGATTTTTGAGAGCTATATTTTGATTACCCTGGCTTCATCCTCTACCCCGAGTGGTTGTTCTAGACATCTCTAAGTGTAAATAGGAAAAACAAAAAAAGTGAAGAAAAGAAAAGAAAAGATTACCTTCAAGAAATCTGATATTAAAGACGATGAAGATAGAAAGACTAAGTAGAAAAGAAGTAAGGGATTTGAAAGATTTAACAAAAGTGTTGATGAAAATGTTTGAGTCTCTGTTTAGTAGAAGTAAGCGTGTGCAAGAAGTTTATTTTGTGAAAGTGGTTCAAGTCGTCTAATGCAAAGTGGACATCTATCAAAAAGGTAAATGTGCAATGTTCAAATTTAGGTGAGTAATTGCCAAATTTTTTATTTGGTCCAAAGAAACAGATTGATGGCATTTTCTTAATAAGATTTTCAAGTGTATGTCACTAACAGGAAAATTTTGATGAGTAAGTATGTAGATTTGCCTAATTGGTGTTACATGCTTGGCGGATTTGTAATTTTGAATTTGGAATTCTTTAACGTTATAATTTCAAGGACGAAATTTTCTTAAGGGGAGGAGAGTTGTAACATCCAAGTATTGGCAGGTTCGAGGGTTTGGCGGGTAGTCTTAAAAGCATATGTTTGGTGAAGTGTTATCCGCCCAATTGTCTTCTCTGGCGTATAGATTGGGCATATAGAAATCATCTAGTTTGGAAGTAAATATTTATTTTGGAATACATTACTAAATGAAGAGGAAGAATTTAGAAAATAAAAAGGGTAATTATGACTTGAGTTAACGCTAAAGGTATATTACGCCCTGTTTGTCTGAGTTACTGTGCTAATGGCGTAATAAGTATTTTGGTTAGGAATCAACTTGATAGACTAATCTAATATTTTTTATTTTTTATTCTCATTTATGTTACTCTTAGAATCTGTAGACCATTAAGTAAAACAAACACTGAATTCAAGTGACACTTGTAAAATTACAGTAAGTGAGTTAAGGCTATATATGTTTATGGAAAAGTCATTAAAAATATATTTTTTTCTTTTTCCTGAATATACTATTCTCTGGTTCCTCTACCATGATCCAACGGTATTTCTTCCTCTGTAAACTTAAAGCTCAGAATTTGGAGTTAAATAGTGGTTATTCCATCCCTGGGTAAGTATTACCATTATGTATATTAAATTCTAAAAGAGTAAGTTTGTAAAAGGTGCATGAATAGTAAGGTGTAGGTTTAAGGTTTTGCATGGAAATTGTCGGTGTTTGAAACAATGATAAGAGGTATTTGAATAAGTTTACTAGTGTTCTTATGTTCTAAAAGTAGTGTGGTGGTTGTTGCTGGTTCATTATGGAAGTTGGATTAGAGTTCAAGATTCAATAGGTAAGTGTCAGGTGAGTTTCTACTCTGACTCTTGCATGTATACTGTTCATACTGAAGTATATCTATATGAAAGTGATCCAACTGGAAACTGGAAATCATGCATAGTATAGTATGAATATGATGCTTATACGACTATAGGAATAAAGTTAAGATTAGATTAAGATATAAGTTAGTCTGCTTGATAATAAGCTCTATTATATGCATTAAGAGTGATATGAAATGTTGGGTCTAGGGTGTGCCTGTGTTCATAGAGTTTGTAAAGTGAGTCTAGTCATAGTAATGGTAACTAAGGAAGTTCGTCAGAACAGTAAACATGAACCCTGACATGAAAGTCTAAAGGAAAAAGTCCATGGTCATGGCACACTCTAAAAGGAAATGTTGAACGACATTTATCTAATGGGGTTATCTATGTTTCCCATGATGGTGTGACTGCCTCTGGACTTGATGTCTAGAGTGTGAATACTGCATTAAAATAGAGAATTACGAGCCAGTATCCGCAAGTATATGATTCTAGTTGTAATATAGTTTTTCAACGAAGTGGGTGACTACTCCGAGGATCGTACCCAATGGAGGCAAAGGCTAGTTCAATTTTATTACATACTAAAAGATCTAATTAATATTTTAATCAAGTTATAAAACAAAAACGTAAGATATTTTTTGAATTTTTATAGTACTAATAATAAAAAAATAACATAAAAGAACACTAGATTTCAAGAGATAGAAAAAGTAGGAGGAATCAAATCTGATGTTGGGTGATTAACTTGCTTCAGTAATCCCAATCATGATATGTACACCAAGGAAGTGATTCTAACCGAGTGATTCTATGAAACGCTTGATAATTGAAGTGATTATGATGTATATGTATATCTCATTCTCATGATAAGTGATGTACGGCTTATATGATATATGTGATGATTTAAACATGTGGGACTTATATATGTGTATGTTAAAAATATTGAGATCCATGATTTAACATGTTAAAAGTGATTATAATAATATATGTGATTATCATATCAGTGGCAGTATATCTGCAATTCAGTGGTGGCTTGTCTACAAAAGGGTTATCAGTGGCAGTTTATCTACAAAAAATGGTGGCTTGTCCACAAATGGTATTTCAGATGGATGAGTTCTGGGGAACTCGACACTGGTGTGTAGAGGAGATGGGTAGGAAATTTTATAAAATGTACATCATTTTAAAATATGCATCGACATGTTAATGCATAAGTATCAGTGTTAGAACTTGTGATTATTATGATGATTGATATGCTGAGCTTGATATTTTGATATGTATGCGATTATATTTGTGTTGATCTCACAATAGGCTTTTTAAAGCTCACTCACATTACTTATGTCTTTCAGATAATCCTCGTGGTTAGGACTTGGATGTAGTCATCAGTAAGGCTCTCGGGAATGGGTTTATATAAAAATGGATTTCTATTATGTTTCGGACTTTTGTGGACTTTATTAATATTTGGGAATTTATTTTATGTTAGACTATAGAATTGTAGCATGGGATTTTTAGATTTTGGACATCGAACAATTTGCATGGACTTTTATTATGGATTAAATAATTTGGTGTTTTCTTAATAAAACCATTTTCCGCAAACTCAATTTATTGAATTTTAATTTAAAGATCATCAAGTTTTGTTTTAAAAATATTAAAAAAGTTTCTTTCAAATTTTAGTAAAAATGTCATATTTAAAAGAATACTTGCGCGTGTTTTTCAAACATTAAACCAGTGTACTTCTACTCAAGTTTTGGCCAGAACTATGTCCCAAGTAATCGCTTAAATTGGTCCGTAATGTCTAGGATCGATTTGAAGGGTTACAGTCCTACTTGGTTGAAGCCTGCTAGGTTTAATGTTTTTCCAATTTTGTTCAACATCTGGAAAACTCCTAGGTCATTGAATTTCTAGGGTGTTGATTTAGGAATAAAGACATGCAAAGAATGGTCAATTCAAGCTTATCAGCTGAGATTACTAGTTTCTCTTTATTTTGCTTTGTGATTTCCCGAATTGATAGACATTCTTCCATTGAGTTGAGCATGAAGGCCATCGTCTCTATTGGTGGGTCTGCGTTATGTTGCTCTGGTGTTCCTGCTTGATCGGAAGATCTAATAATTGAAGGAACGATGGGTTCCATACTAATCTGACTATTAGGTTCACTAGCCATTTCCCCTACCAACTCCATACCTTTTTCTGTTATTGTTTCATTCACCTATTATGGATATTCTTCTCTATGCTGAAGTGGATAATGGTCTGGGATTTCTCCTCCTTTGCAAGCATTTATGATGATATTCTTTTTTCACCTCAATTTCGGACTTAGCACCTCTTCGTACCTTTCTAACAACATATCATTATAGTTATCATCATCTTTGGGAAGAATTGGGTTTCTCCTCGGAGTTGACTCAATTTAAGCATTAGTAATCGTTGATTCTCCTGGATCTCCCAATCTTCATAAACTCCTTCATAAATATCTTCATCGTAATTGAAGTCTTCATCGGACCACATATAATAAAAGTCATCCATGAGTTTGTGCTGACTGATTATTTGGTTAACGGTGTCTAGGATTCCTAAAAACTAATGTTAGAAGTGTTAATTTTGACAAAATAAATTGGAAGTTGTAATTATAACCTACACATTTCCTAATTATTCTTTTAAAGTGAAAAAATTAAAATCAATCTAGTGACGTTGCCTCCCCGGTAACGGCGCCAACAACTTGAACGCCTCCGAACGTACTAACGTCCAGAGTGTGAATATTGCATTAAAATATGGAATTACAGGATGGTATCCATAAGTATATAGGTCTAGTTGTAACATAATTTTACAACGAATTGGGTGAGTACTTCGAGGATCGTACTCAAGGGAGGTGAAGGCTAGATCAATTTTAACCTACACACTAAAAGATCTATTTAATACTTTAATCAAGTTACAGTGCGAAAACGTAAGTAAAAGATTTTTGGGATTTTTATAGTACTAATAATAAAAACAAATAACATAAAAGAAAACTAGATTTCAAGAGATAGAAAAAGTAGAAGGAATCAAATTTGCTGATGGGTGATTAGCTTGCTTCGGCAATCCCAATCAACTATCGTTTCGGGTTTCTCGTCAACCAACTAGTCGCTACCCTAATAGGACCCTCCAATCTTCCACGAACAAAATGAGTCAGCAATGACTACTTATCTTTCGACCTCATTTACAGGAAATAATTACTAATCTACTCGAGTCAAGAATTAGTAGTGTTAATTAAGAAGCAAGATGATAATAATAATAATAAGAAACTAAATAAATTTAACTAAACTTAAATCTACTCCTAGGTTCCTATATCAGCTTTTCCTATTCCTTTTTTAACTACGCGAGTTCCTTTTAGCCTAGATCCAATTGTTTTACCTAATTCATTATTGAAGTAGAGTTCTAATCAATCAACTAGTTGATACCCTAGCAGGATCTTCTGATCCTCCACTAGAATAACTAGTCAGTAAGAAGTACTTATCTTCCTACCTCACAGCTTAGACCAGTTCGGGGTTAAGGTGTTCACAGATAGGCCATCCAATTTTGGGTTAATTCCCACCTAAATAACTTCCTAGGTTTGTCAGGTCTAGGGTTTGCTTCATGTTGTTCCCTTCCCAAACAACTGATCAGTTAAGAAACCCTATCATTCTAGCAATTAATTAAGTTAAAGCAATTGAAACATGCAAAATATGTAGAAAACACAAATTGATTCTAATGTTTACACAAACATTCATCTAGCAATGTTAAATAAAGAAATATAAAGAAGAGAATAAGGGAAAGAGATGTTCATAGCTTTATCGATGAAAGCGTGGTTTCGGAATAATCTCTCTTCGTGGAAGTCTCACTTCAGAATAAGATCTTCTAATTACAAGAACATCAAATAACCTAAGTAAAAATTAAAAATGAAAGAGAAACCTAAGAATCAAAACCCTAAAAATGTATGTTTAAGCTAATTACAATCACCTTTATATAGGCTAAACTCAGAAGAATATTAAAGTGCCTAAATTATCCTTGAAGTCCTTAGAGTTCGGCTGGGACAAATACACCTAATTTCCCTAAAAAATGTAATTAAAATGTGCCTGAGTTTTTGGGCTATGCGGGGGGTTGGTTGCAACATCAGCCTACAGTGTTGCAACATCAGAGTCTAAACACGACATCAAAGGCATTTTTGCGCCAAAACTTGTTTTTAGCTTCTGTCTTCGACGTTGAGATATCAGTATCTTGGTATCGTGACATAGGCATCAGTTTTGGCCCAAATAAGCATCTTTAGCTCCCGGCATGACCTACAAGACCATGGAACCTTATTTAGATATATAAAATGTAATAAAAACTACTAGAAAGCATAAATTACTAATTTAAGTATGATAACCTAAATATATACTAAAATGATTTGATTTACTATTAAACAAGCTATAATTATGTGTAAAAAGGGATGTAAATAATAGTATGATTTACAATAGATCAAGCATGTCCATCAAAATTTGTATAACTCGCTCAGATTGCCAATTAAATTATGGGTGAAAAGTTGTACTAACATTCAATTGAATTCCCAAAGCCTCGTGCAATTTTTATTCAAAATCGAGATGTAAATCGAGGATCCCAATAGTAAATGATGGACAACGGTACAACATGCAATCTCACAATCTCAGAAATATACAACCTCACCAACTTATGTAATGAATAATCGGTACGGACAGGCAGAACTAATGCTCAGCCTTAACTTTCTAGCACGTCAGACACTTACTCACATATTCGATTAATCACGCTTAAGCCCTGGCCACCAGTATTGTTCTCTCAAGTCTCGGTACATCTTATTCCATCTAGGATGCATAGTGTGTGGGCTACTATGTTCTTCCTGAAGTATAGACTACCTCAACTCACGATCATCGAGCACACAGTATCTTCCATGGAAGTACAAAACTCCAATAGAATTAAGGCTAAAGTTGGTTGTTTTACCTTTCTCAACTTGATTGCAACGAGGTGTGAGAGACTCATCAGCAGATTACTTCGATCGAATCTCATCCTTTAAGGTAGGCATCACTTGTAATTCTGCAAGTAAACCTCCATCATCAGTCAAACTCAACTTCATGAACATTGCCCTTAGATAAGTCATCGGCTTCCTACTCAGTGCATCGACATCAACATTCGCCTTTCCCGGATGGTACTCGATGCTAAAATTGTAATCCTTGAGTAGCTCAATCAATCTCTTTTGCCTCAAGTTCAACTCCTTCTGGGTAAGGAGACACTTAAGGTTCTTTTGATCTGTGTAAATAATACACTTCTCACCATAAAGATAATGCCTCCAAATCTTGAGGGAAAAAACAACAACAGCAAGTTCGAGATCATGAGTTGGATAATTATGCTCATGATGCTTAATATTTTTCAATACGTAGGCCCCAACCTTACCATCTTGCATGAAAACACATCCAAGACCGGTATGAGATGCATCAGTGTACACCATATAATCCTTCCCAGACTCTGGTTGAATCAGAACAAGCACTTGAGTCAACACAGACTTAAGCTTTTCAAAACCTGTTGTTGCTCTTTAATCCACTTTAAAGGGGAACTTTTCCTCAATATCTTGGTCATCGAAGCTGCAATCAAAGAGAATCCTTCCACTAACCTCCTATAGTAACCAACCAATTTTTGGAAACTTCAAATCTCACTGACATTCTTAGGTTGTTTACAATCCAACATAGGCCACAAACCCTCAGTCGATACCACATGTCCTAGAAACATCACTTTCTGGAGCCAAAACTCATATTTACTCAATTTGGCATATAACTTTTTCTCTCAGAGAATCTGCAGAACCACTCTCAAATGTTCATCATACTCTTCTTCATGCTTGTAATACATCAAGATGTCATCGATGAAGACCGCAACAAAATGATCAAGGTAAGGCTGAAAAACCCAATCATTAGGTCCATAAAGGTTGCAGGAGCATTCGTGAGAGCAAAGGGCATCACAAGGAACTGGTAGTGGCCATAATGAGTCTTGAAAATGGTATTAGGAATGTCTGTCTCGTTCACTTTCAACTAATAGTATGGGGACCTTAAGTCGATCTTAGATAGCACCTTTGCATCCTTAAGCTAATTGAATAAATCATCGATCCTTGATAAAGAGTATCGGTTATTAATGGTCAACTTGTTCAGTTGTCGAAAATCAATAAATAATCTCATTGACCCATCATTCTTCTTAACAAACAGAACTGAAGCTCCCCATGACGACCCACTCGGCCTAATGAATCCACAATTTAAAAGTTCTTGAAGTTGTACCTTAAGTTCCACTAGCACTTTAGGTGCCATGCTATATGGAGCAATGGACAACAGAGTTGTTCCTAGCAACAAATCAATGCCAAATTCTACCTCACGCTCTGGATCTAGGTAACTCCTTTGGAAAGACATAGGGATAGACCCTTATAGTACAGATGTTCTCAACAGATAACTCACTGACATTCATGTCCAAAATATAAACTAGATAGGATTTGCATCATTTGCGCAACAACTTTTCAGCCACTAGAGCAGAGATCACATTAGATAATTAATCTTTACGTTCTCCAACCAGCACTATCTATTTCCCAACGAAAGTTTTCAAAGTAATCATCTTTGAAGTGCAATCCAAATTAACTTGGTGTTCCACCAACTAGTCTATTCCCAATATAAGCTCAAATTCCCTGAAGGGTAATTCCATCAAGTCTGGCGGGATATTTTTCCTTGAATTTCTAATAGGTATCTCTTATAATAATTTAATTTTTTTCAAAAACAGACTGCCCTAAGGGACTGAGTTTAGTTCAGTCATTAACAGATTCATTATTCTGTTGAGGTCTATCATCTCTGGCCCGCTTATTGGGTCACAGAGCCTGTGTAGTAAGACCAACATCTCTCTCTTAATAGGGATTTTAGCTTTATCATTTCTCTCGCATTCCACGCGCTTAACTTCTTTAACAATTTTTTATTTTCTCCACTAAAGTTTCAAAAACTCTTTCTTGGTGAAGGGCTATTAGAACCATTAGTTCATATATTAATTCATTTTCGAACCTGACGCATTTGTCCTACTCAGTTGCGATCATCCCCTGAACATAGTGACTCAGTCTTAAGAATTTGGCCTCGTATTCGGCCACAGATCTATAACCCTATTTGAGCTCGATGATCTCCAATCTACGATCCTTGACATATTGAGTACCCACATATTTATTCTAGAAAGCATCAAAAAAGTATTCCCATGCCAGCCTCTCAGTTTGAGTACCTCACATGATGGTTTGCCACCAATGGTAAGCCTCATCTATAAGCAGTGATACATTACCCTTTAATTTCTATTTGGCGTACACTCCAATTCATCTAGAATTCTCTCTGTGGACTCTAACCAGTATTTCAATATGGTAGGAGTCATCCTAGTAATACCCCTAAACAATTTGGCTCGGTTAGATCGGAACCTCTCCGCAATAGTCCCACAATTTCCTGATCCATTTTAGGCCCCAACAACACGCTATAATGCCCTAAGAATGGCCTGTAACATAGCATTTTCAGCATGCTCTTGATGATCCTCATCAATGGTATGAGTATTTTCAACCTAGTCTGTAACACCCCTAGCCGTATCCCTCGCTGGAATAGGCTACAGAGCATTACCGAAAGTTTACATCTCATAACGAACAATTATTCAACATATTGAAAACATAACATAAAACATAGCAATATTATTCAAACTCATACTTATTGTCCCTTATACGAGCCCTCAAGGCCCTAAAGACACATTAGAAATTAATCAGGACTAAATAAAAAACGTATAGAATTTTTGGGAAAATCACAAAATTTTCATACTGTAAGGGTCACACGCCCGTGTCTCAGGTCGTGTGGGCATTCAAAGTAGGGACACACGGCCGTGTCCCAGCCTTTGCCTGTGCCCATGTAACTCTCTGACTTCGGTCACACGGCCAAGCCACACGCCCATGTGCCAGGCCGTGTACCCCTCGAAATGACCTCGCATGCCGGTGTGCTAGGCCATGTAACAGCCTGACTTGCAACCTTTTGTAAGCTTACGGATGTGCTAGGCCATGTAACTCCCTTGTCTCTAGCCATGCGGATGAAAAATAGGTCATTTCCAAGCCATTTTTCTCACCCAAAGCCTAGTCACTACACAAACCAAATGCACCTAATTTCATGCATTCAGATTGTACTTGAACCATGCATAATCAAGCTAAAACAATGTGGTGTAAGTTTATACAACCAATATGCCCAAAAAGGCACCTCAATCTCAACATTCAAACATGATTATACATATGCTAATTTATCCACAAATCAACTAACCAATGTAACTAGTTTTATACTAACCATTTCCCTAATGTTCACACACCATTATCATACTCACAAACACCAACATGACCATTCAACACCTATCATTACTACCTTAGCAAGCTTGACCACATGGCAATTCATCCAAACATGCCAACTAGCCATTTATTAATTCAAAGTTTACTTTCAAAATTCCATACCTCAACAACCACAATCATGCATATCAAAACAACATTCCATAGCATGAATTTGATTTTACCAATCCATCATTCACCATTTAAGCATCAAAATGTCAAAATTTTAACAATTAAAACATCACATTAACATGCCAACACAACAACCTATTCATCAACCAAAAGTCCTAAATTACAAGTCATATATATACTAACCATTTCATCAAACCACAAAACACCTATACATGCCATTATAACCATGACTCAAAATCATCAAAATCTACCGATATAGCCGAATGGATAGTGTGATGGATCTCCGACAAGCTTTCAACCCAAATGAGCTTCCGATTATCTAAGAACATGAGAGAAATAACACAAAGTAAGCATATAATGCTTAGTAAGTTCGTAAATCACAAACAAAGCTTACCATTTCAATATATAGGCTTAAAAGTAAGTATGAAATAATCCAACATTGCTTGGCACAAGCCTAAGCATCAACAACAACTCAAGTTAGTGATAAACACATAACTTAGCCAATTCATCACATAATAATTTCATGTACTTAGCATATAAGCATTCATACTTTCATGAACATGGCTATGCATACTTTAATCATCAACAACTTATACCTTTTCATGCTTTCATGGCATAACTAATTGAAATATCTATTGTTCTTTCCCTTTATATACCTGTTGAACCACTTAGAATAATTTCAGATACGCGAGAATCTCACACAATGTGTGCTAACATATGGTCAGAACCATTTCCTCATCCTCATATAGGTGCTCTATCTTGAGCCACAAATGAGTCTACTCACACAAGCTGTCGTTCAAAACGTAGCTACACGGTGCTGCTCACACAAGCTATCAAGTATTCGCAACACATGCCGAAACTACCACCGGTAGGATGTTCAGGACTAGCACCCAAAACACGGTAACCCTAATGACATGTCATTTGTATCCTATATAATCTTAAGGTTAAAACGGGATTCGAAATTCATCGAAACTTTGTTGGACTTTTCCGTAGAAACATAATATAATAATATAACAAAATAGCATTTATATCAAACATATTAAAATGTTATTTAAATGTATGAACTTACCTTAATCACAAACGGAGAAATACGATCAACTAATCTGACACATTTTCCTTTCCCCGATCTAAATCCGTATGATGCTTATCTTGATCTAAATAATCAAATTCAGCCCATTCAATAATCATTCTATTCAATTCAATCCAAAAATCATACTTTAGAAAATTTACATTTTTGCCCTTATAATTTTGAATTCATTTCGATTCAGTTCCTAAGCTTATAAAACAAAATTCATGCAAATTTAATTCTAACCCAAGCTAGTTGAATTTCAATTAAATCCTTAGTAGCTCACATTTTCATTAATTTCAAAATTTACCATGAATATTACACATTTTTCAATTTAACCCTAATTAATAAATTCATGAAAATTCACTTTAAAAAAGTTGTTTAACTAACAAAAAAAACATTCATTTTCTTCATAAAAAATCACAAAAATCACATAAACATTCATGGTAAAACCCTAACCTTTTAAAAATTTTACAAATTAGTCCCCGGGCTAGCTAGATTAAGCTATAATGACTCAAAAAACATAGAAATCATTAAAAACGGGACAAAAATCACTTACATGCACAAGGACAAACTTGCTGAATGCTCAAAACCTAAAAATGTTATTGTTTCCCCTTTGAAAAATTCGCAAAAAGATGAAATGAACAAAAAAATGGTTTTGTTTTTACTTAATTTGATTTTACTTATTAAATTACACATATGACCTTTATTAATCACTTAAATGATGTCCATCTTTGCCCACTAATAATGTTAATGGTCTAATTACCATTTAAGGCCACTCATTCAAAATTCATGGCAATTTGACACCTTTTACTTATAGAACTCTAATTTTGCACCTTATGCAATTGAGTCATTTTTATCAAATTAAGCTTGCAAACGATAACATTTCCTAACGAAAGTTTTATACGACATACCTAACATGTTGTAGATATTAAAATATTAATAAAATAAATATTTCCATGTCGAGTTTGTGGTCCTGAAACTACTATTTTGATTCTGCTAAAAATGGGTTGTTATATAGTCAGCCACTCGCTCAGGTTTAATCAAAGGCTTAGGTATGTGCACTCGTGACACTGACAAATCTATTTGGGTTCCTAGACCCTACCCTCCACGAGCTCTCATACCACTATTACGAGTGCTTTGTGTACTCATCTTATCGAATTCTTAAGTTTTATGAAAGTTTTATCTAACAATCAGAAATGAGCTTTCATTATTAATTCAAAATTTTTTTCAGTTCTAAAAGTTTCATCACTATAGTATCAATATCTATAGTTTTCAAAATCTAGAGTTTCACAATATGGTTTTCAGAATTTAAAGTTACACAGTATATAGAAATCTACAGTTTCACAATAAAAATTTAGTAAGTAAGAAGTACTTATGTTGGCCAGCTTCAGAGTCTCGGATTTTCAAAACAAAATCAAAACTTTATTTAAAAATTAGTTTTGACTATGGCTTGGATTTTCAACATAAAATCAAGCTGTTGTTCGTGGGTGTAAGGTGAGTCTCTAAATGTAACCCCTACACCCGGCCTAGGCGTTATGGCCAAATCACAAAGATCACATTGGCCATATTGATGGCGCAGAAAATCATTTAGTTATTCTCTTAAAATTTTCGTTGCTAAAAATGTCCTTGTAACTTGTTTGAGAAAACCAAATTTAATTTGAAATTGTTTATCTTTAGAAAGCTCAAGTTCTGATATTTTTCAAAAAACGCCCTACTTCAATTTAAACATCTCAGCGGATAATTTACAAATCTAAAACTCGTTTGTCATTTTTAAAATGTAGATTTAATATATATTGTAAAATATCAATTTTGTGAGCAGATAGTGTTGAGTTTTGAAAACAAAGTATTGAATTTTGAAATCACCCTTGTTGGGCCTTGTTTGACTTAGTTATGAAAAATCCATCGTAAATTGTCAATTTCACAATGTTTTAAATGATATTTTTAAAACCTAAATCATGCAGAAAAATCTAAAACCAAAATAATCCAAAGCCCAAAAGAAAATCCCAAGGAAAAATCTATAGTAATAAAAAGACATCCCCAAAATAATATATTTTTTTGAAAATGACCGAGAGTGCATCCGTAAATCGAGCCTATCCTAACCTCGATTATTATCTGAAAAGTTAGAATTAAAAAGGGGTGGGCTTTAAAAGCCTAGTGTGGGTTACAAATCATAATAACAGAAATTAACACATAAAACATCAAATTAAACAGATCATATACATATAGATATTCAGTCACAATTTCTCATTTATCAGAATGCATAATGTCGATGTCAATGCAACACTTTTTAAGAAATCAGTGTAGATTTTTCAAAAAATAGATCCTACCTATCTCCGCTACACACCAATATTATGGTCAAGCCACCAAATAGTGTAGTCGAGCTGCCAGAAACAGAATATTGTGGTTGAGCTACCAGATAATGCAGATATACTACCAGGTACAAAATATTGCGAGTATACCGCCAGTTAATTCATCTCGAGATTCTAGCAACGATGAACTGCCGCCTCGATTTATTAGGCAATAATGGCTTACTCATATCAATATGTAGTTAAATTGCCAGATACTTCCTCCATACACATTATCCCAACCCCAAGCATGTGATATGGCATAAAGAACATATTTTACAATAGCCATGCTTTACATGCGAATTAGATTTATTTTCGGTTTAATAGAATGGCATGCCTAACATGTGAATCAGAATGAGAAATCATGGCATGCTTAACATGCGAGCCAAAATATCAGAACATTAACATGCTTAACATGCTATTAAAACATCAATAATCCATTATCATGTTTATTGTAAATACACATTCAAATCACCATATTCCATATAACATGAGTGTCAGGAAATCACACATCAACATTTTTAACAGAAAGCACACAATCGCATATTTCATCACAGATCTGAAGTTTCAAAACACTTACTTGAATCCTCTTTTAACGGATTTTACCAATCCATATGAACACTTAAAGTATTCACCCAATATCACTTTCTAAATAATTATTTAAACAGTAATTAATTATTTCTCATAATAATATTATCTTGATTAAATATGATATCAACCATTGTTAGCAAAACAAACCCCCACACCTTTCCAGATCCATTTGCTATGATCTCGATGCCAACTTCTAACGAAAGAGTTTGATTCTCGAGCCTGAAATCCTTCGACTTAATTGTTTACTTCTACAATTGGGGTTACGAAATTGAGATTTTTTTTATTAGCACTTCAATGAAACCCACAAATTGAAATGGCTAGCATTGTCTTAGTCAAGTATGTATGTATGTATAAAATATACAAGAGTGAATCAAGGATAGAAGATTGACTATACTTACGTAGTAATAGAGGAAAAAGGGCTCAACAATTTCCCACAATATGATGATTAGAGAGGAGGATTCAGTACTAGTAGAAAATAATATGATGCAAAATAAAAAGTTAGAAAATAGGATTGGAAGTAACCCTTTAATGAAAAAAAAGAATTGAGGGATTACATAGATAAATTTCAAAAAAGGAGGATAAAAGAAGAAAATTAGAAACTTTTGGGTTGTGGTTTACGGTGACGGTGTGACAACTCAACAGCGGTGACAACGACGGTGGTGGTGAGGTGGATCTGTAGTGACCTTATATGGTGGCGGAGTAGGGGAGAAATGAGAAGAAAGGGTGATTTAGGTAGTGAAATAGAAGAAAAAGATAGAAAAATGGAGAGGAGCAAGGTGGTGGACAGAAAAGAGAGGAGAGGAGAGAAAAATGAATAAAATAAAAAGTGAAATAAACATGTCTAGGTGAATGGCTGGCCGAGGCAAGCTAAGGGATAAATTTGGTAGGTTAAGGGAACAACTGCGTGGAAAGGGGATCATGGGAGTGAAAAAGGGAGAAAAAAGGGAATGTTGATCTTGTAATCAAGGAAAGAATCTTCCCTAGTATGGCAACATGGGTTGGACGACAAGAGTGTTCACACTTAGCTAAAGTTGTCAAAAATTTAATTAAAAAAGGTGAGCTTGTTTGTAACAACCCGTTTTTACTGAAATTAGAATAGTGGTTTGAGACCACAAATTTGATGTGTGAATATTTATTTTATTATTATTTTAATGTCTACAGGATACTAGCAAGGTCGGATAAAAATTTCATTAAGAAATTTTATCATTTGCATGTTTAATTTGGTAAAAGGTCTAAATCGTAAAAGATGCAAAATTAGAGTTCTATAAGTTAAAAGTACCAAATGACTATGAAATTAAATGGTTAAAGGATTTATAAGATAATTATACCATTTTTAGCATGAGTGGACAAATATGGACACTAAATAGGTGTTTTTATATGTTAATAATAAGGTTAAATAAGTAATTTAATAAATAAAAGTTAGTAAATTAATGAAAACCAAAGCTATCATCTTTGTTTTTCATCTTCCACCAAAATTTGACCTAAGAAAACACCATTGTTAACACTTCAAGCATTCAGTCATCTCTCCCTCTTGCATGTAAGTAAAATTCATTTTGCTTTTAATGATTTTATGTTTTTGAAGTCTTTATAGCTTAATCTAGCAAGCCCAAGGATTGATTTGCAAAAATGTTAAATGGTTAGGGTTTTTCCATGAATTTATCCATGTGATTATTGATGTTTGATGGAAAAAAAATGAATCTTTGTTGATAAATAAACAACTTTTGTAAAGTGAATTTTGTTGGAAATGTCAAATAGGGATTTATTTGTAAAATGTGTAAAATACATGGTGAAATTTGTAAAATAATGAATTTTATGAGTTTCTAAGTGCCTATATTGAATTCGGCTAGCTTGGATAGGGATAAAATTGCATGAATTTCAATTTACGAGCTTAAGGAGTAAATTGTAATGAAATAAAAAAATAGGGGAAAAAGCTTAATTTTGAAAAAAATGATATTTGGATTGAATTGAGTAGAATGGATACTAAATAGATTGAATTTATTGATTTAGATCAAGATACACCTCATACGGCTTTAAATCGGGGTAAAGATTAAGCTTCGGATTAGTCGACTTCGTTTGTACGCCTTTATTGTCGAGGTAAGATCGTATAATTATGTAATGTTATAATGATATCTTTTGAGCTATAAGTAAATTGTGGATTGTTATGTAAATAATTAATGGAAATCCAATGACGTACGATGATTATCGACCCCCGTTTGAACCTTAAGAATTCGTAGGATACAAATGACATCTCATTAGGGTTTCCATGTTTCGGGTGTTGGTCTTGAATGTCCTATTGATGGCTGAGGTCTGACATGTGTTGCAGATACTCCATAGCTCGTGTGAGTAGCATCGTGAAGCTTACATTCTGACCCACATTTCATGTAAGCAGGCCCATTTCATGGCTCATTTGAGCAACAATGTAAAAGAAAAGGAAGGTTATGATTATATGTTTGGCACACTTCGTGTGAGCTATCCCACGTATTCGGTGATATTCTAAATGGTTCAACGGACATGGATTTTAAAGGAAATGGTAAGTGTTCAATATGTATCAAAGACCTGTATGTATGAAATTCATTGAAATGGTGAGCTACATGAAAAACATGTTATGTTATGATGGATGATAAATCCAATTGAATCAAGCTCAAGTATAATGGTTATCCATGTTAAATTCATATGAATTATGTTCAAGTATGGTAATGTGTTTGTGTTGGTGCTTAGGCTTGTGCCAAGCTAAAGGTTGGATTATTTCATGTTAATTTTTAATGTCATGTAACGAAATGGTAAGTTATGTTTTATGTAAGTTATGTTTTATGATATACGAACTTAATAAGCATTATATTCTTACATAGTCCCCTTTCCCATGTTTTATAGATAATCGGAAGCTCAATCGATTTGGAAGCTCGTCGGAGACCTATCACACTATCCAACGACTATTTTGGTAGATTTCGGTGCTTTGAGTCATGGTTATAAAGGCATGTATAGGTGAATTGTGCTTGATAATATAGTCATTATGTTTGGCTTGTAAATGTGTTATTATGGTTAATGAAATTTTAGCATTTTAATACTTTGATGGTTAATGTTGAAATGGTTAAGTGATGATATTTTTTGAATGAAAAATTTGGTATGTTTGAGTGTGGTTTGACATATGCTTATTGTGGTATGGTTTGGTATGAAAATAGGTAGTTATGTATGGTTGATTCATGGATAGTATATTTATGTTTAGGTTGATTTAATGATTTGTGATTGAGGTGCCTTTTGGCATATTGGTTGTATGGGTAGATACCATATTGAATTAGTCCTATTATACATGTTTTAGGTATGTTTTTAAAGCATGGTTGTATGTGCAAATGGCTTGTAGCTGTGAGCTTGAATTGGGTGAAAGATTTGGCTTAAATTTGGCCTATTTCTTATCCACACGGATGTGTGTCTCAGTCGTGTGTGACATACGGTCATGTGACACAGTCGTGTGTCCCTTGTAAGTTTTAAAGCATTGCAAGTTAGGCAGTTACATGGCCTGGCTGTAATAGCTGATTTTTCAGTGGTGTCGAAAACTGTGGTTTTAGGGCCACCAAATTCGACGAGTAAGTTCATAAATATTATTATTTAATATTTACAAGTCATATATGGTTTTAAAAAGGGTTTTGATATAGTGATTTTTGTTATATTAATGATTATTTAAGGTCAAGTGGTAAGACCCTAAGGTCAAGTGGTTTTAAAAAATAAGATATCGGGACCTCGTTTCTATAAACCGAGCCATAAATAATTTTACAAATATTTACGAAGTGTCATTAATGTGGTATTAAAGTTTCGTTAAAAAATTCTAACGTTTCGATCGTTAATTAAGCGAAAAGGACTAAATCGTAAAAGTTGAAAAAGTCAATTACTATTAGTTTAAAGGTGTTAATTGATTAAAGAATTATTATTGGATGGCCTTAATGGGTAAATTACCCATTCTTTATATGGTGGACAATTTAAGTTTTAATTTCTTTTAATTTTATAAGTTTTATAAGTTATTTTATTATTAAAATAAAGAATAAAGGTTAAAAATATAATAAGAATAAGAAAACATAAAATCTTCTTCTTCATTTGGCTTGTTCGCCACCGAAATACACCATTGTTATGCTTCAAGGTTCGACTATGGCTATACCTTTGCGTGGTAAGCCATTTTTCATCCACTGCTTTTAATTTTTATGTTTTTGAGATCGTTGCAACTAGGTCTAGCTAGCCCGTACCTTCGATTTTGAAATTTTTAAAGATTTTGAATGTTGCCATTGATGAACCTTGTGATTTTAGATGTTAAATGATGAATTTGAGATATTATTTGTTATTTAAAAGTATTTTATTAAGTAATTTTTGATAAATTTTCCAATTAGGGACTAAATTATTAAAATAGTAACAGTTCAAGGATTTGATGTGAAATTTTTGCAAATATGGGTTGATACGGGTGCCATGAATATTTAGCTATTATAAATTGGCATTAAAAATGGTTAATTTGCATGTTTTGGGCTCAAAGACTAATTTGAATAAAAGTAAAACTTTAAGGGCAATTTTGTAAAAATATAAAATGACTAAATTGCATAAAATACATTATTTTACTGTCTAAATTATTAGATTGAATGAAATTGTTGATTTAGATAAAGATCGAGTGGAAAATCGAGGAGAATGAAAAATTACCAAAATGCTCATGTACTTTGTCATTTCTGCAATTTGGCCAAGTAAGTTCATATGAACTAAATTCTGTATAATGTTGATTAAATTGAATGTTAGTATCTGGTTCTATTGTGATTGAATCATTATATACATGTTATTATGCAATTTATATTGTCAAGAAACGATGAAAATTTAACGACGTACGACGATTATCGTGCCCCTTTTGAACCTTAGGAATTATAGGATACAAATGACATGTCATTAGGGTTACGATGTTTCGAGTGCTGGTCTTAAATGTCCTACCGGTGGCTGAGTTCCAACATGTGTTGCGGATACTTGACAGCTTGTGTAAGCAACACCGTGTAGCTACATTCCGACTAACAGCTTGTGTGATCAGACCCAAGTTACCATGTTTTGGGTGCTGGTCTTGAATGTCCTACCTATGGCTAAGATCTGGCATTAGTTGCGAATAATCGATAACTTGTGTGAATAGCATCGTGTAGCTTACAGTCTGACCGACAACTTGTGTGAGCAGACCCATTTTATAGCCTGTGTAAGCTACAACTATATGTTTAGCATACTTTGTGTGAGCTTTCCCATGTATCTGGTATTATTCTAAGTGGTTCAATGGGCATGAAAAAGGATGAACCGGTAAGGGTTCCTATTGATTTCACTACGAAAATTATGGAAATGTATGATGTATCGATGATCAAAGTAAGAACATTCATGATTGTGAGAAGTATGACTTAAGTGATGTTATGTTTATGTACCATATTTTACCAATTGATGATATAGCTAAGTTATGTGTTTAATCACTAACTTGTGACTATGGTTAATGCTATGTTTATGTCTTATGTGTTATGCAAATGGAATGGTAAGTGTTCAATATGAATTAAGATATGTACATATGAAACTCATTAAAATGGTGATACATGGAAAACATGGTATGTTATAAGATGGATGATAAATCAAATTAAATCCTGCTCAAGTATAACGGTTATCCATGTCAAATTCATATGAATCATGTTTAAATGAACTAACATGTATTGTTGATGTGCTTAGGCTTATGCCAAGCTTGTGGATATTATTGATGTTTATAATTACGCTCGTACTATGCATATGAAACGGGTAAGAAAAGGAAATGAAACGATAAGTACGTAATTGGGATGTATCATGATGTTATAAAAGGTCTAATATGATAAATGATGTAATTATATGTGAACAAGTTACTTATGCTATGGATGAATATACCTATATTACGAATAAATACACTAAATCGTGAATTGATAATGTTTGTTTAGGCTTATGATAAGCATTGGGAGCAGAATGAAAAGAAAGTAAATAAAAGATATATAATCTTATAGAAAGGTTATTCAATTGTGAGTTAATAACTATGGTTGGATATATCTTGAAGCCTTGGTATAGGCTTGTATTTAACCTATAAATTTTATTATTGAAATGTAATATTATGCTTATGATTTATATAAGCTTACTAAGCATTCATAGCTTACATAGTTATTTTTCCTTTACTTTTCATATTATCACAAGCTCGATCAGGTTGGAAGCTCGTCGGAGATATATCACACTATCCAGCGATTATATCAGTAGATCTTGATGCTTTGGTAGTGGTTATAATGGCATGTATAGGTGGACTATGTTTAATGTTTAATTGATGAGTTTGACATGTATATGCCATTTTGGTTGATGATTATGGCATGAAATGTTGCCTTGGAGTTGAGGTACTTAAAGTACTATTAATGTCTTGTTGGTTATGGTTAATATGGTCAAATTGATGCATATTTTGAAATGACCAAAATTGGTATATGTTAATGTATCTTTAAATGGCCAAAATGGTATGTGATAAATTGATCTCAACATGGTCAAAATATAGTTTATTTTGGAAAGGTTTTGAGCAAGATGTGCATGATGTAAATATGGAATATAAATGTTGCTTGATTGGTACTTTTTGGAAATCGTTGGTTTATGTCATTTAGGTGGTTATGTTAACATGTATGGATGGTCTTTTAATGGTTGCTATTTTGGCATTTTGGTACTTAAGTGATGGTAGTTGGAATGATGAATAAATATGCATGCTATGAAATGTTGTTTTGGATATACTTGAATATTTTCATTGAGGTATGGTTTGATATGGAGATAGATAGTGAGTATTGAGTAGATAAATGGCTAATTTGGTATATTTGGATGTGGTTGGCATATGGCCAAGTTTGCTAAGGTTTAGTGATGATAGTTGTTGAATGGTCAAATTGGTATATTTGAGTATGATTGGTATGTGAACATTGTGGTAAATGTTGGTATAGAATTAGTTCAAATGGTTGGTTGATTTATAGCTAAACTTAGCAAATGTATAATCAAGTTTGATTGTTGTGATTGAGGTGTCTTTTTGGCATATTGGTTGTATGGTTAACTACTAAGATGATCTAGCTTGAATATGCATGTGGTAGGTACATTTTTTAATGCTTAAAATAGGTGCAAATGGTTTGTATGTGTGAGCATGTTTAGGGTGAAGGAAATGGCTTGAAAATGGCCTACTTCTTGTCCATACGGCCTAAGACACGGGAGTGTGTCTCAGCCGTGTGCGACACATGGTCATGCGACACGGCCGTGTGTCCCCTGTAAGTTTTTATAGGTTGCATTTCGAGAGTTACACAGTCCGGCACACGGGCGTGTGGCTTGGCTATGTGAACCAAGTCAGAGAGTTACGCGAGCACGGACACGAGCATGGACACAGGCTAGGACACGACTATGTGTCCCTACTTCGAATGCCCACACGGCCTAAGACACAAGCGTGTGTCTCAGCCGTGTGATCCCTCTAGTATGAATTTTTCTATCATTTTGCTTGAAGTTCTAAATGTTTTCAATTCAGTGCCGAATTGTTTCTAAAGTGTTTCTAAGGCCTTGAGGGCTCGAAAAAGGGACGTTATGTATGTGTTTGAATGGAATATGATGTGTTTTATAAATGATTATAATCGAATGTTTTAAGTTAGAAGTTTTTAGTAATGCTCTGTAACCCTATTTCGACGTCGGATACAGGTTAGGGGTGTTACACTGGCACACGGGTGTGTGAGGCCATTTCGAGAGTTACATGGCCTAGCACACAGAGCATGTAGCTTAGTAGTGTGACCCAAGTTTGAGAGCTACACGGGCACGGACACGATCTGGGACACGGCCATGTGTCCCTATTTAGAATGTCCACACGGCCGTGTGACCCCTATAGTGTGAAATTTTCTATCTTTTTCTAGAAAATTCTAAATGTTTTCGATTTAGTCCTGAATTGATTCTAAAGTGTTTCCAAGGCCTCGAGAGCTCGAGTAAGGTACATTATGCATGTATTTGAATGGATTTTGCTATAATTATGAAATGTTTAGAAATAACTGATTTGATGTTATGTTTTTACGATAATGCTTCGTAACCGATTTCAACGACTAATACAGGTTAGGGGTGTTATATTTAGTGGTATCAGAGCTACGATTTAGTCGATTCTTGGACTAAATGTAGCGTGTACGAGTCTAGAAATACATCCCATTATATAACCTGTGATAGTGTGATAACTTCTTTATACTAAAAAAAAAGATAGTGTGATAACTTCTAACATGTTTTGAAATATGTTTTCATATAGAAATGACATCCAACCGAGCTGACTCTGATAAAGCTGAAAGTAACGCACAAGCCTCTGTTCAAAGAGCAGCGTCGAGTGGCACTAGGCCAGTATCTAAGGGCCGGGGAAGAAAGGCTAAGGAAGCCTTCTTCCATATGATGAACAAATGCTTTACCGAGTTTGTATGAATGAACCCGATGGCTCAACAACCTCTACCCCCACCTGTTCCCAAACCAATTCCCGTAGTTCCTCATGGTTTGGAACCAATATGAGTTAGTAAGCCGCCAGTCGATAAAATTCATAAATATGGAGCTGAAAAATTTAAAGCTACAACTGAAGATGACCCAGAGAGAGTCGAGTTCTGGTTAGAAAATATTATCAAGGTTTTTAACGAGTTGTCTTGTACATTAACAGAGTGCGTAAAATGTGATGTATCTTTACTGAAAGACTCAGCTTATCAGTGGTGGAATACTTTGGTTTCAGTGGTACTGAGAGAGCATATAGATTGGGAATTATTTCAAACCGAATTCCAAAAAAAGTATATAAGGCAAATATTTCTTGACCAGAAATACAAAGAGTTTCTTGAGCTTAAACAAGGTCGAATAACAGTGCTCGAGTATGAGAGGGAATTTGTTAGACTGAGTAAGTATGCCCGAGAGTGTTTCCCAACTAAAGTTGCCATGTGTAAACTGTTGGAACGTCGGCACCCCTACGGTGTAGCAGAAAAATAAAACACCTGGCGATCCTAATCATGGATTCAAGTGTGAGGAACGAATCGGGGTGAAAAGGGGTTTCGAAATTACCGAATGTGATTCTAAGTAGACAGCGACACCTCAGCAACGAGTAATTTGATCTACTGTCGAACCAAGTCACAATCTTTGATGACTCCGACCTCTACGTAATCCACCCAGTTGGCTATGAACAGAAGGAATCCCCAAGCAGTTTTGGAAAAGACTTTGCTTTGACGGCTGCTAGACCCACCAAGCAAAGAAAACAGGATTTTATATCTTATTAAATTTTTTAAGGTTTCTCAAAATTAAGTAAATAAATATAATAATATTTAAAAACTGAAAATTATAATTACATTAATTATAATCAAGATTTCGGTAAACTATATTTATTTATATACGAACCAAAATCATATTCTCATTATGTGTACGACAACCTTGTACATATAATGTGTTCGATATTTGACTACCCAATTAAATTAATTCTATAATTAATTTAATTCATGCGACAACCAAACACAATACCAATTATGTTTTATTCCGTTCATTTCAACTATAGGGTGTGACCCTGTAGGTTCTTGTAATGTTAGCAGTAATGTTAAAACGATTCCAACGTTACAAACAATGAGTGGCACCTAGCAATGCATCATTGCTACCTAAGTCACAAGAAATCATGATTCGACATAACCTTTTTAAGATTAATCTTTTCATAATCCTTAAGTCCTTTATCTCTAGATTGAACACAAGTCATGGAATAGTCACACTTGTATAGTCCATTCCATGTTCCTTGATATCTTAAGTAGACTATGATATACAAATAAGTATGACATCACATATCAGCTTATTAGAGCATGGCCATGCATTTCTAGTCTCACTCAATCAAGTGGCCTCAGATATTACTCCCATTATGTAGGAGGGACTTATCCTATATCGACCAACCATATCCCTCTACATAGATTGTGGTATATCCAACATCAGCCTTTATAAAACACCCAGTTACGGTGTACATTTGACTGTATCAAAATATACAACTCACGATGTTAGGATTATGATCTCAAGTCTGAGGATCATATACATATTAATCACTATGAGTAATGTCGTGACAATTACATAATAATTCAAGAAACATACTCATAACGGGTCAGTCCAATATGTTGTTCTCTAACACACATATTCATGCATCGATTCTGACATTCCATATCAATCAACTACATGTTAGTCTTAATTCATTATTGTTGTCCTATCCAACAATAATACTTGACTAAGGAAATTTAAGAATAATCATATTATTCTCAGGACATTATTATAAAAAAGTTTATTTATACACACAGAAAAGAAACTGAAATAATAATGGTAATGCCTTATATTAATAAACATGATAAATCAAGTATGTTATTACAACCATCTCATGATTGATCTTTGGGCATACTCTAACATAAACGGTTTAAAAACGGGTTAAATGAAGACATAAAGCTTTTAGTTGGGATACTTGAATTGAAAGAATTTTTCATTTTAGTTGATCGAGTGCATAAAGCCAAAGAGCTTAGCAAAGAAAAGAAAAGTTTATTGTGAAGCTAGAGAATTGAGAAAGAGATAAACTGGAAAGTCATATCAATCATCACCGAATAAATCGAAAGAACATCATAACTGTTTGACAACTTTAGTGGAATATTTCAGTAGGGATAGAGGTAAACAGCATGCGAGTCCAAAACCTCAAGCTACGTCTGTAGCGAGTGTAGGTAGTGTCACGGGCAACTGGCCTGATTGTCAACAATGTACTAGATGACACTTTGGTGAGTGTAGATTGAAAAATGGGTCATGTTTCAGATGTGGTTTGTTTGAGCATTATCTCAAAGGCTGCTTGGAGAGGTCAGAGAAAGAAAAGGCTTAGACTGTTCGACTGAGCAACACTATCGTGAGAGGTAGACCACCTCGAAACCCTAGAAATACGAGCAATAGTCGTACTGGAACAAAAGACTCTACTGTGAGATCCGAGGCATGAGCACTGGCTAGAGCCTACACTATCCGTGCATAAGAGGAAGCTTCAGCGCCAGATGTTATTACTGGTACATTTTCTTTCTTTGATGCTATGTTACTACTTTGATTGATCCGAGATCAACACATTCGTATGTATGCACGAATCAGTGTCAAGTAAGAATTTACCTGTTGAGTCCATTGAATTTGTGATTAAAGTAACGAACCTCCTGGGTCAGTACATGCTAGTTGATAAAGTTTGTAAAAATTGTCCTTTAATGATTTGGGGTTGTAACTTTCTGGCCGATTTGATACTGTTTCCTTTTGATGAGTTTGATGTGATTTTGGGTAAGGATTGGCTAACTATTCATGATACTGTTGTGAACTGTAGATGAAAGCTTATTGTGCTAAAGTGTCAAAATGGTGAAAAGCTTTAGATTGAATCAGATAGACTGGATAATATGTCCAATGTGATTTCAGCTATGTCAGCACAGAGGTATGTTAGAAAAGGCTGTGATGCGTTGAAGCTAGAATCGGTTCCAGTGGTATGTAAGTATCCAGATGTGTTTCCAAAGGGGTTATCTGGGTTATCATCGATCAGAGAGGTTGAGTTTGCTATTGAGTTAGTACTGGGAACATTTCCGATATCGATAGCTCCTTATAGAATGGCACCTATAGAATTGAAAGAATTGAAAGCGCAGTTGCAAGAGTTGTCAGATAGGGGTTTTGCTCGACCTAGTTTTTCTCCTTGGGGTGCACACATTCTATTTGTTAAGAAAAACGACGAATCTATGCAATTATGTATTGACTATCGCCAGCTCAACAAAGTCACGATGGAGAACAAGTATCCGTTACCGCGTATTAATGTTTTGTTTAATAAATTGAAAGGTGCAATAGTATTTTTGAAGATTGATCTTCGTTCTAGTTACTATCAGTTGTGACTTAAAGATTCAGATGTGCCGAAAACTGCATTCAGGACTAGGTATGGACATTATGAATTTCTTGTGATGTCGTTTGTTTTAACTAATGCATCTGCAGTATTTATGGATTTGATGAAAAAAAATTTTAGACCGTATTTAGACAGATTCATTGTGGTATTCATTGATGATACCTTGATTTATTCACGAGATGAAATAGAGTATGCCAAGCAGTTGAGAATTGATTTGCAAACGTTATGTGAAAATCAATTATTCACTAAGTTTAGCAAATGCAAATTCTGGCTTCAGAAAGTCAGATTTCTGGGACATGTTGTATAATTGAAAGCATCAAAGTTGATCCAAGTAAAATTTCTACAGTTGTTGATTAGAAGCTTTCAAGAAATGTATTTGAGGTTAGAAGTTTTCTGGGATTAGCTGGATATTACAGAAGGTTCATTAAGGGATTCTCGATTATTGCTACACTAATGACGAGATTATTGCAAAAAGATGTTAAGTTCGAGTGGTTTAAAAATTGTTAGCAAAGCTTTGATCAAGTAAAAGCATTGTTAACCGAGGCATCGGTGTTAGTTCAGCTAGAATTGGGTAAAGAATTGTGATTTATAGTGATGCATCTATAAATGGTTTAGGCTGTGTTTTGATGCAGGAGGCAAAGTGATAGAGTATGCTTCTGGATATTAAAGTTGCACAAAAAGAATTATCTGACGCGTGATTTAGAGCTTACAACGATTGTGTTTGCTTTGAAGATTTTGCGACACCATTTGTACAACGAAAAATGTCATATATTCACAGATCATAAAAGCTTAAATTATTTAATGTTGAAGAAAGATTTAAATTTGAGACAGCGCAGATGGCTTGAGTTATTAAAAGATTATGATTTGATCATTGATTATCATCCGGGAAAAGCTAATGTAGTTGCTGATGCTTTGAGTAGAAAGTCTTTGTTTACTTTAAAAGTGTTGAATACGCAATTGACGTTGTCTGATGATGGTTTGATCTTAGCTAAGTTGAAAGCTAGAATGATGTTTTTACAACAGATTTACGATGCTTAGAAGTGCGATGATGTATTAATAGCTAAACGGAAATGAATTGAATCGAATCCTAATTTAGATTTTCATATTAGATCCGATGATAGTTTATAGTTCAAAAGTAGACTATGCGTTCTGAGAAATTCAGATCTTGTTTAGAAGATTTTCCATAAAGCTCATAATAGTAATTTTTCTATTTATCCTGGTAGCAATAAGATATATAGTTATTTGAAGCAAATGTACTGGTGGTCGGGTATGAAATGAGAGATTTCTAAATTCGTATCGAGAAGTTTAGTATGTCAAAAAGTTAAAGCTGAACATTAGGTACCTTTTGGTCTATTACAGCCAGTGATGATTCCGGAGTGGAAATGAGAGCACGTCACGATGGATTTTTATCAGTATTACCTTTGTCGTCTAGAAAGAAAGATGCAATTTGGGTTATCGTAGATCGTCTAACGAAGTCTACACATTTTGTCCCATTACATATTGATTACTTTCTTGAGAGATTAGCTTAGTTATATGTCACTGAAATTGTAAGATTGCATAGGGTACCAGTTTCTATTATTTTTATAGAGATCTGCGGTTTACATCACGATTCTAGAGTAAGTTACATGAAGCTCAAGGTACTTGTTTGTATTTTAGTACAACATTTCATCCTCGGACAGATGGTCAATCCGAGTGAGTGATTCAGATGCTCGAAGACATACTTTGATGTTGTGTTTAAAGTTCAAAGGCAACTGGGAGAAATTTCTACCTTTAGTGAAATTAGCGTACAACAACAATTATCAATCGAGTATAAATATTGCATCGTACGAAGCTTTGTATGGTCGAAAGTGTTGAACTCCATTGTATTAGACTAAGCTCGGTGAGAAAAGGCTTCACGGGGTTGATTTGATACGAGAAACCGAAGAAAAAGTGAAGGTTATTCGAGATAGTTTGAAAGTAGCTTCAAATCGACAGAAATCATATGTGGGTTTAAAACGTAAAGACATTGAATTTCAAGTCGACAATAAAGTGTTCTTGAAAGTCTCGCCCTGAAAGAAAGTCCTACGGTTTGGTCGTAAAGGAAAGCTTAGTCTGTGTTTTATCGGGCCGTATAAGATTACTGAAAGAATTGGGCCAGTACCTTATAGATTAGCTTTGTCGTCAGAGTTAGAAAATATCCATAATATGTTTCACGTATCTATGTTACGACGATATAGATCAGACCCTTCACATGTTATCCCACATGTTGATGTCGAGATTCAGCTTGGTATGTCGTACAATGAAAAACCGATCAGAATTTTAGCTCGAGAGGTTAAAGAATTGAGAAATAAAAGAATAGTTTTAGTGAAAGTTCTTTGGCAACAACACGGTTTAGAAGAAGCCACATGGGAACCGAAAAAAGCTATGAAAGAGCAATACCAGAACCTCTTTACTATTAAGATTTTTGGGGACGAAAATTCCTTTAGGGAGGAGAGTTGTAACAGTCCGTTTTCAGTGAAATCAGAACAGTGGTTTCGGGACCACAAATTCAATGTGTGAATATTTATTTTATTATTATTTAATGTCTACGAGATACTAGCAAGGTCGTAAAACAATTTCATTAAGAAATTTTATCGTTTGCATGTTTAATTTGGTGAAAAGGACTAAATCATAAAAGATGCAAAATTAGAGTTCTATAAGTTAAAAGTACCAAATGACTATGAAATTAAATGGTTAAGGGATTTATGTGGTAATTATACCATTTTTAGTATGAGTGGACAAATATGGACACTAAATAGGTGTTTTTATATGTTAATAATAAGTTTAAATAAGTAATTTAAAAAATAAATGTTAGTAAATTAATGAAAACAAAAGCTATCATCTTTGTTTTTCATTTTCCACTGAAATTTGACCTAAGAAAACACCATTGTTAACACTTCAAGCATTTGGTCATCTCTCCCTCTTGCATGTAAGTACAAATAATTATTTATATGTTTTTGACGTCATTGTAGCTTAATCTAACTAGCCCAGGGACTAATTTGAAAAAAATTTAAAAGGTTATTTTTTTCCATGAATGTGTGCATGTGAGTTTTGATGTTTGATAGAAGAAAATGAATCTTTGTTGATAAATAAACAATTTTTGTAAAGTGAATTTTGTTGAAAATGTCAAACAGGGATTTATTTGTAAAATGTGTAAAATACATGGTGAAAATTGTAAAATAATGAATTGTATGAGTTGCTATGGACCTATATTGAATTCGGCTAGCTTGGGTAAGGATGAAATTGCATGAATTTCAATTTACGAGCTTAAGGAGTAAATTGTAATGAAATCAAAATAATAGGGGCAAAAGCGTTATTTTGCAAAAATATGAATTTTGGATTAATTGAATAGAATGGATATTAAGTAGATTGAATTTATTTATTTAGATCAAGATAGACCTTGTACGGCTTTAGATCGCGGTAAAGATAAAGCTTCGGATTAGTCGACTCTGTTTTTATGCCATTATTGTTGAGGTAAGTTTGTGTAATTATGTAATGTTTTAAATATATGTAAATTGTGGATTGCTATGTAAATAATTAATGGAAATCCAACGACATACGACGATTATCGAGCCCTGTTTGAACCTTAGGAATTCGTATGATACAAATGGCATGTCATTAAGGTTTCCATGTTTTGGGTGCTGGTCTTAAATGTCCTATCGATGGCTGAGGTTCGGTATGTGTTGCGGATACTCCACAGCTCATGTGAGCAGCATCATGTAGCTTACATTCTAACCCACGGCTCTTGTGAGCAGTCCTATTTCACAGCTCGTGTGAGCAACGATGTAAAAGAAAGGAAAGGTTATGATTATATCTTTGGCACACTTCGTGTGAGCTATCCCGCGTATCCGATGATATTCTAAACAGTTCAACAGGCATGAATTTGAAAGTAAGTGGTAAGTGTTCAATATGAACCAAGACATGTATGTATGAAATGCATTGAAATGAGGAGCTACATGAAAAACATGTTATGTTATGATGGATGACAAATCCAATTGAATCAAGCTCAAGAATAATGGTTATCCATGTTAAATTCATATGAATTATGTTTAAGTATACTAACATGTTTGTGTTGGTGCTTAGGCTTGTGCCAAGCTAAAGGTTGGATTATATCATGTTAAATTTTATATAATGAAATGATAAGTTATGTTTTATGTTATACGAACTTACTAAGAATTATATGCTTACATAGTCTCCTTTCCCATGTTTTATAGATAATCAGAAGCTCGATCGGTTTGGAAGCTCATCAGAGACCTATCACACTATCTAGCGACTATTTCAGTAGATTTCGATGTTTTGAGTCATGGTTATAATGGCATGTATAGTTGAATTGTGCTTGATAAGATAGTCATTATGTTTGGCTTGTAAATATGTTATTATGGTTGATGAACTTTTAGCATTTTAATACTTTGATGGTTAATGTTGACATGGTCAAGTGATGATATTTTTTGAATGAACAATTTGGTATGCTTGAGTGTGGTTTGGCATATGGTTATTGTGGTATGATTTGGTATGGAAATAGGTAGTTATGTATGGTTGATTCATGGATAGTATATTTATGTTTAGGTTGATTTGATGATTTGTGATTGAGGTGCCTTTTCGCATATTGGTTTTATGGATAGATACCATATTGAATTAGACCTATTATGCATGTTTTAGGTATGTTTTTAAAGCTTGATTGTATGTGCAAATGGCTTGTAGGTGTGAGCTTGAATTCAGTGAAAGAAATGGCTTGAAATTGGCCTATTTCTTGTCCACACGACCTAAGACACGGGCGTGTGTCTCAGCTGTGTGTGACACACAGCCTTGTGACACGGTCGTGTGTCCACTGTAGGTTTTAAAGGGTTGCAAGTGAGGTAGTTACACAGCCTAGCACACGGCTTGGCATAGGGCGTGTGAGGCCATTTCAAGATTTACACAGCTTGGCACACGGACGTGTTGCTTGGTCGTGTGACCCAAGTGAAAGAGTTACATGAGCTGAGACATGGTCGTGTGTCCCTATTTTGAATGTCCACACAGCCGTGTGACCCCTGCAGTGTGAAATTTTTTATCTTTTTCGATAAAATTCTAAATGTTTCTAATTTACTCCCGAATCGATTCTAAAGTGTTTCCAAGGCTTCGAAGGCTCGAGTAAGGGACGTTAAACATATATTTGAATGGATTTTGCTATGATTATGAAATGTTTAGAAATTATTGATTTTAAGTTATATTTTTATGATAATGCTCTATAACCCTATTCTAACGACGGATACGAGTTAGGGGTGTTACATTATGAGGGCTTGAACCTGGGACCACTAGGAATTAATTCACACATTTAACCACTTGGCTATTTTACTCCTTGTGTCATAAACTAGCACGAACAATAAATAATTTATAGGGCATGACACTCTAAGTTGACTCATGCATGTATTCTGTGTATTCAAGACGTCTCTATAAAAAGTGATCAAACTACGAATCTAAAACAAGGAAAATATAGTACGATGATTATGGTGTGATATGAATGTTTGATGAGTTTGCATGAATAGTTAGTGTGAAAGCTAACAAGTTTCAATTTGTGATATGAACCTTGAAGTTAAAGTATGGTTGAATGATTATGTCTGCAAACACGTGCTAAGATGTGTGTGTTAGTTGGGTTATGATGATGAATCAAAGTAATGAGTCTAAAAGGGTGTCAATACTTGAAAAGTCTATCAAGTGAGTCTATGTCTGTTCACCACGGTAGCGTCTAAAGGGGTCTGTCGGGACTAAAAACATTATCTCTAATATGAATCTCTAAAAGGAAAGTCTATGGCCATGGCATGATATTGTGTAAGACCATAGTTGGGCTATGGCATCATATGGAAAAGAACTAAAGGAAGGTGATTACCCAAAAGGGGGTTCTCTGCATGACCCAGGACGATGAGGGGAAAACCTCACGAAATGTGAGTTTAGGCGAATCCCTATTGTAAACATGCCAGAAAAAGAAAGTCTTTGTGGTGATCTATGAAAAATAAAGGCTTTGTGGCGATCTACGAAAAAGGAAGCCTTTATGGTTATCTACGAAAAAAAAACCTTTATGGTGTACTCTAAATAATGTCCTTTGTGGCAACCATCCAAAGAAAATGTCTCTGTGGTGAACATCCAAAGAAATGGCATTCATGGCAAACTCTGAAGAGACAATAGTTGTAATGAACTTAGAAGGAAAAACCCCTGTGGCGTATCATGTTACACCTTCAATGAGATATTTTACTTAGCTTCCATTGTGGCGAGCTTCATATGAAATGTTATGGTATATCCTGCATAATCTTAAGACAAGAACAGAGAAACTAGAATGCGCCAAAGCATGTGGCGAATCAAAGTATGGGTTAATTATACTTAAAGAACAAATTTGAGTTAGGGCTATGTCTGGTAAGTTGAATAAGATTATATGTTTGTAATTATTAGAAGAAAAATGAGTATTCTCCAGAAAGGATCAAATATATAATTAAATAATGTATCTTTCATCTATGTACAAAATCATTCATGGATTTCGAAGAATCGATGGCTTGGAGTATGTATGTAAGAATAACAATATTTTGTCTGTATGGGCATCTGGAATGGGTATGGTTAAGGAATTACAAAAGTGCGGAGTGAAGAACGTGAGTAACATATCAAAGATGTGGAAAGTAGGCATGACTTCAGAGTTAGGGTTGACATCTATGGTACAAATAATGACATTCTGAGAAGGTATTCGCTAGAGACAAGTTGAACAATAATGAACAATGAGATGGCGAATTGAATTACCATATGCGAAATACAAAAATGATTCAAGTAAATGCTTGTTTATCTCACTAAGTTCTCATGAATTTACCCCTGTGTTTTATGTTACAGGTAATTTTACATTGGTCTATGCCAAGAGGGACAATGCTAGGGCTACGCTAAAGAAATTGTAAGGTAGGCTATTATGCATACATAACGTGTTGGTAGCATAAATCTAGTTAAAAGTATTCCTTAAGATTTACACTTGAGATAATGTAATTAAGTTTTGAGGTTAGCCTGAAAGTCTTTGTAATGGAAATTCTTGTATGATGATAGTAATTGTCCAATGTATATTCAATTGAAACTTTGGTTGGGAGATTATTTAATTAGTTTATAATAATTATGAAAATAATATATGAATATTTAAGCATAAGTTTGTATTTGTGTTGTAACACTCGAGGTTCGGATCCAGTGAATCAGATCGGGTTGAGGGCATTACATTAGTCATGTTTATCATGATGTCATGGTGTTTTTCAGCCATGGTCTTACTCATTTCCGTCATGATGCCATAGCATCTTTCAACTATGTTCTTTCTCATTTTTATCATGACGCCATAGTATCTTTCAGCTATGGTCTTACTCATTCTTAGACAAATAGCCTTCGATCGGTCCCATGGCCTCACCATGATCTTTCTTATATACTCTTCCCATCACATTCCTTCCATTCCTCCAATTCACTATTCTTAACATTAATGCCCAAACACCGCAGCATCCCCTCCGCAAGGACCGGAGCTTCGCACATCAACACTTTTACTCAATAATACTGTATGACAGTATCTAACAGAATCATCCCTTTTCCCATTCTTAACTTCTTCTAAACCCCTTTTCACACTACCATTATTCACATGCATCTCATGCATTTTATTTGATAGATTATCACGAATTATGCCAACTAAACTAAAATGGAAGATACTCATATACCTATATGCTCTTAAACATGCTTAGCCTTTCTGGGGTTGGAATGTAGAAACTCACCTCATGCTTCTTCGCCTTGCCTACTTAGCTTTTCCAAACGCCAAAGCTTCTGTTCTCCTAGCAGCTAAGCAAGATAATCAATTCATGGGTTAAACTTGGTAATCCCAATTTAAAACTTAATTTTTCCAAAAACATGTAGAATTCTTAAAATGGTTTCGAGAAACTCTTAACTTTATTTTTCTAACTCTTACGTACACCGAAGGGCTCAAAACCTTACCAGCTTACTAGTTTCTCTACTTTTCCAGATTAAACCTCTCGATTATCACTCCATGCAGAGCTTCCTCGTATGCATCTCCTCCAAGAGCTTCTAAGGAAGAAGTTGAAGAAGAAAAACAAAATAGACTGGGGGAAGTCATTTCTTAGCTATTTATAGCCCTTCTCGCACGATCCCCAACCCTGCAACATCCACCCATTCATAATCATTTTGTCCCCCACTATGGAACATGATGGTTCTAATTCTACTGATTTAGATTTAGATTCCAACCATGCTACATTTTGTTTCTATCTTTTCCTACTTTTTCAATTAACATAAATAGTTTGTCGTCTCTTTTGATTTAACCCCTAAATGTTCTAAATTTCTGAGTTTAAAGGAATTCAGGTGTGATAGGCCTTATTTTTCCTTTACCTTGTCCTTAAAAGGTTCAAATGAGTGAATCTTGGAAATCCTTAGTTGTGGTAAGCTAAGGTAGTGGAAGTAGACAATTAGGGTCGAACCCCTATAAATTCTTGAGTCCTCTTTGATTGCCATCTTTACTTTAAGTTTTTAAAACATCAATTCACCCCCTTGGTGTATATTAAGCTTAAATTGATTATCGCTGCTTGTGTTGCAAGCTAAAAACATTGGATCATGCATTGTTCTTTTGCCCCAAAGCTACTAAGGTGTGGGATTCACCGGGCTTTAGTGTAGAAATTTTCACTGTTGCTAGTTTTATAGAAGATTGCTTGTCTGGTAAATATGGCAATGACACTACTGGCTCAAAGAGGCGAATATAGATAAGGTTATTTTCAAGCTTGATAATCGATGAGTTTATAGAGATTTGGTTAGTCGTTTGACTAGTATATTAGAATTTGGTATGAAATTGAATTATTGGCTTGTATTGAAAAATTAGTTTACTGATGTGTCCTTTCGATGAATTCGATGAAATGTAAACAATGACACTTTTTGGCTTGAGCAGTTTTGTTGCATGCTCATCATGTTACTTGGAAATTTGTGCCCCCTTGTTTAGGTTTTACTTTGCTTTCTGATTATGTTCATATTGACACTAGGTTTAGGACAAATGTTAGGATCGAGTGTATGGGGTAAGCCTATCGACTTAGGGTTAGTTTGTATTCCTACCCATTTTCTATTGTTTCTATTTCGTTACTCTCTTTATATTAATATTCTTCTTTAAAAGACAACTAACTTTATGGTATATTATAATATATACAATTAGAATTATATAAATAGGGCTAAATTATTTGGGATTGTTATATATCTATTAATTTGTTTGAAATTATTATGTTTAAGTTGTTTGGTATATATATTTTAAACAATCTCAAAAGTTCTAATCATAAGTTTCACCCAAGCTTCATCCTGGTCATAGATAGATCACCCTGGTTTGGGTCCATAAGTAATGACAATTGCCCTATGAAGACTCGTTTTCGCTACGACTCAGGTGGGTTCACTTAACCAAGCCACTGCCTATAAGTCACCGGCTCATTCTTCAACAGGCACGCGGTCAGAGCCCTAGGCTCTTCCCACTGCTTGGGAGCTTACGGTTTCATGTTCTATTTCACTCCCCGACGGGGGTTCTTTTCACCCTTCCCTCACGGTACTACTTCGCTATCAATCACCCAAAAGTATTTAGCCTAGCCATTATTCTACTGCAATAATTCTTGCTAAGAAGAATGCCCATGTTGTGGCAATTCCACCTAGAAGGTAAAGGGTTACCCCTACAGCACGCCCTTATACAATGCTCAAGGCTTTAGGCTGAGTAGCAAGAGCAACTTTTAATTTATTATGAGCCTAAACGATGGGTTCAATAAGTTCTTGCCAATAACCATGTCCGCTGAATAGAAACATTAAACTAAAAGCCCATACAAAATAAGCACCTAAGAAAAGAAGGCCATATGCAGATAATGAAGAACCATAAGACTGAATTACTTGGGATGCTTGTGCCCATAAGAAATCATGCAAAAGCTCTATTTGCCTCTACCATTCTATGAGTCTCTTTCTTTTTGCGTATGGCATCGCCACTCCCTTTGGCAGCATCCACTAATTCGGAACTTAATTTGAAAGCCATATTTCGACCCAGACGTTTTCAGGATGCCCCTAATAACCAACGAATGGCAAGTGCTTTTCCTTGTGTGGATCCTATTTCAATGGGAACTTGATGAGTTGATCCGCCTACACGTCTTGCTTTTACTGCTATATCGGGAGTTACTCCACGTATTGCTTGACATAAAATAGATAGTGTATTTGTTTCTATCTTTTGTTGAATCTTTTTCAAGGCTCAATAGGCAATTTGATAAGCCAATGATTTTTTTCGTGTTTCAGAATACGATTAACCATTATGTTATCTAATCGATTATGATCAATTGGATCAGATTTTGCAATTTTTTCTTCTACAGTACCTTGACGTGACATGAGCGTGAAAGGGTTCAAGAATCCATTTTCCTTTTATAAGGGCTAAAATAATTTATTTTGGCTTTTTGACCCCATATTGTAGGGTGGATCTCGAAAGATATGAAAGATCTCCCTCCAAACTGTACATACGACTTTCATCGAATACGGTTTTCCACAGAATTTTATATGTATCTATGAGATCGAGAATGGAATTTTGTTTACTCACTTTAAATTGAGTATCCGTTTCCTTCCCTTTCCTGCTAGGACTGGAAATCATGTATTTTACGTATCCATACGATTGAGTCCTTAGGTTTTCGAAATAGTGTAAAAAAAAAGTGCTTCGAATCATTGCTATTTGACCCAAACCTCTTCTAAAAGAGTCGAGGCATTTCAAATTGTTTTTTGACACGAACAAAGTCAGGGAAAACCTCTAAAATTATTTCAATATTGGACCATACACTTCACATGTTTCTAGCGATTCAGAATACGGTTAACCAATATGTTAACTAATCGATTACGATAAATTAGATCAGATTTTGTAGTTTTTTCTTTTGCAGTACCTTGATGTGACATGAGCGTGAAAGGGTTCAAGAATCCATTTTCTTTTTATAAGGGCTAAAATAATTTATTTTGGCTTTTTGACCCCATATTGTAGGGTGGATCTCGAAAGATATGAAAGATCTCCCTCCAAATCGTACATACGACTTTCATCGAATACGGTTTTCCACAGAATTTCATATGTATCTATGAGATCGAGAATGGAATTCTGTTTACTCACTTTAAATTGAGTATCCGTTTCCTTCCCTTTCCTACTAGGACTGGAAATCCTATATTTTACATATCCATACGATTGAGTCCTTGGGTTTCCGAAATAGTGTAAAAAAAATACTTCGAATCATTGCTATTTCACCCAAACCTCTTCTAAAAGAGTCGAGGCATTTCGAATTGTTTTTTGACACGAACAAAGTCAGGGAAAACCTATAAAATTATTTCAATATTGGACCATACACTTCACATGTTTCTAGAGATTCACATGGCATCATCAAATGATACAAGTCTTGGATAAGTATCTACAACACACTAGAACGCCCTTGTTGACGATCTCTTTATATTAATATTCTTCTTTAAGAGACAACTAACTTTATGGTATATTATAATATATACAATTAGAATTATATAAATAGGGTTAAATTATTTGGGATTGTTATGTATCTCTTAATTTGTTTGAAATTATTATGTTTAAGTTATTAGGCATATATATTTTAAATAATCTCAAAAGTTCTAATCATATATGTTCTTTTTAACACAATGCTTAGAACTATCCATAGCCCCTCCCTAACCCATAAATAGGAAGATAATACGTTTCACCGCACTCAAACCCACGTCCTCCTGCATTAACAATAATGCCCATGCCAATCGAGCTAAAACTCAATCGACAGTTGTTAGGTATATTTAAATTGTTGTGAAATTGTTATGTTTAATTTAGTTTGTATTTATTTATTGTTAATTATAAATAAATTTTATTTAAAACTACTTTTGTTTGATTCATATTGGGATTTTTTTAGGATATTTGATATATGGTTGGAAATGTTAAATTCAGATTTTTCACAAATTATTATGTAACTTATAATTTTTTTTGGAATTTGTATGTTTAGGTTAAGTATATTTATCTTGTTGTGAAATCCCTATATTTAATTTGATTAGATTGTTATTTAACTATTTTTATTTTGCATTTATCTATTGTTAATTATGAAAAAATATTTAAAATTAGTTTTTGTTCAATTTTATATTATTTCACATATTTAGATTTGAATTTTTACAGATTAAGATATCCAACATATAATTGAAAATACTAAATTTATTTTTTTGTAAATTCAGATATTAGAGTGATAACAATATTTAATATAGATTCACATTTGGAAAGAAATACTTGTGTAATTTAGAAATTCAAATTTTTAGATAAATGCGAATTAAAATTTGGATAATAAAAAAGAAAACGCAAATATCTGACCTCCTGCCCGAGCACATGTGTGTGAGTTCGTAGTTGTGTGAAAATAATAAAAACGAAAAAAAAAAAAAAAAACCCGAATGAGAGACCTAAATGAATGCGGGATAAAACTGGCAGATTTGTGTTGGAATTTTCCCATATCCTCATACTAACCTAATTATAAAAGCATAGGGTTCCCGTTCATTCTCAATACTCTCATGCGGTGCCTCTTCCATTTTCTCTCAACTGTCTCGCAGCCGATCTTCCTAACCTCCCATCTTCCCCATGGCTACCAAAGAAAACTTATTCTCTTGCTCTGTGAAATGCGTAAAATAAAACATGATTTCATCCTCTTTGAAAGCACTTAAAAAAAAAAACCCTTCAAAACATTATTTCATCCTCTTTGAAAGCACCTAAAGAAAAGCCCTTCTCTTCCACGAGTCCATTCGAAAATATGAGGTTCAAAGCCCTCTTCGTTGCGAAGGTTTTAATACCTGCTGAAACACCATATGGTTAAGTTCTCTTCTCCAACTTTGTTTTTCGTATTTGAAATGTTTTGGTTAAACTTTAGGTTTTATTTGGTTTTCAAAACATCATGCCAACATGAAAACCGAACCTTTGAAAGTATTATTTGGTTAAACTGCTGAATATCTTGTATTTTCCGCGCTGTTGGATACTTGGGTTGTTTTGTCTAATTTTTGCAGGAATAAGCTTTGTGACAACACAGAGTGCATTTTGGTAATTTTTGTGTGTATATTCTCTGATTTCTTGTGTGCCTTTCCATATCCCGATTGTGATCTCTATTTGGTGCTCTTCCTTTTCTGGAAAAAATAATAATTAAAATTAAGATTCATTTTAAGAAAACAATTTCCTATGCAATGAGAAGCGGAGGCAGCAATGGAAACCTAATTCCAAACAGTGAAATTGTCGTAGAACTTGCGCTTTGTAACATGTTAATCGGACCTTGTACATGATTTTGGACTTTTAATTTCAGGCCCTTGCCTAGGATTTTGCTATTGACTCGTACATATTTGGACTTCAATTTGGCCTGAAAGTTGGACCGACACTGGATTTTGATTTTTGGACTTGAGTCTCTCTAATTAAAAATTTAAAGAAATAGGTAGTCAAAATTTAATTGAATTTATTCGGAAAATCAATATCATACCATCTTTTTTATTTTCCAGTAATGTTTAAGAGCAAATGTGAACTATTTTGGTTTTGTTATAGACTACAGCTTGCGGGCTCATTCTGAGTATGTGATTTTGGTTTTCAGAGACACGCTCCGTGAGCTTTAGACCTCGTGAGCTGGATTAATTGAGATTCTATACTTGACGACATGGATGGAATATTTTTTATTTATGATGACAAAACATCAATAGATGGGGATTAAGTTAATTTGCATATTACACATCGCACCTCGAGAATTACTAGAGCATCCAAGAACAGGGGTTAATTTGCAGAATTTGATTTTGATACTGACAACCTAATTATGGTATTTTGAGCTCTGAGGTTAATTATGTTATTATTTTGCTAGAATAAAGTAAGAAAGGCCAAGAATTTCTTTATTTGTAGGAATGGCTATTGACAAAAGGGATGGAGAGAATGATAATATATTTTACCTAATTCTTATTTAATTATAAAATGAATCTAGATTAAAAATTAAATTATTATTATGTATTATCTAAAATATTAGATCAACTAATAAATCATATAAAATCAACATTATTTTATTAAAAACACCAAAATGGTACAAGCACATCAATGTGCCAAGATTTACATGACAAATTAATTACATATAAAAGCTTATAAAATTGAACAACAATTTAAATACACAAAAAACAAAAACACGATATGAATCCACAATTTTTTCCTTAAATTGAATATTATTAAAATTTATATAAAATGAGATGAGTGTAGACATAATATAACATCAACATATATGTCATTTTCTAAATTAAATTGTTATGAAGGCTTATGCAAAATAAAATGACACAAAATCAATAAAAAATTAAAAATGCATGAAAATTATATAAAATTAATTTTAGCATGGACATAGGTTCAAAATATAATTGAGTTTATTTTAATCACTTACTACATCAATTTGTTAAGTCTTTTATATGTGTGTTTTCGTTTATTTTCAAATATTTGATTTTAAGGGTTTATTTGATGGTAAAATTGACTCAGTGTGATTAGTTAATATAGTATTAAGATCAAATATTATAGTAGTATAAAATATATGTTTGAATTGATTCAGGCGGTGAGATAACTCTCAACTTAAATGGAGTGATGATTAAAGTTAGTGCTAGATACTTGTTTGGCATAGGTTTAAATCGTTTTACTTCAATCTGTTATTCCCAATATTGAAAAAAAAAAGTAGTGATATGAGAGTACAAAATAATCATCCAAAAGACTACCTATGTTCATATATAAGAGATTATTTGGCACATTGCCACAAGCAAGGACAGGATACATTGTTAGTATACTAAATACTCACCTTATATAATATAAAATAAAAATATTAAAATTCTATTTATATTTAAAAAGAAAATATTTGGTATACTCTAAGTGGAGATTTTAGACACCACAAGGAGGATTAAAGGTTGAAATATTAAAGAAAAAGGAAACATGTCAATTTTTAAGGTTACTTGTGGAATAAAAAATACAATTATCACAAAAATTATTAAAATTAGGGGTGAGTATTCGATCGAATCGAATGAAAATATTTCAAGTTAATCAAGTTGACAATTCTTATTTTATCATCTTAACTCGATTTGAAATTTTCTCGAATTGAATCGAATATATTTGTTCGAGTTAAACTAAAAAATAACTTTGAGTCCTTGTAACCACTCTCACCCACCATAATCAAAATTTCCCACTGTAATTAAATTTGTTATTAACTTTCATCTCCTCATAATTTATTTATTAATATTTGATATACATGTTAGTTTCTTTACTTGCTTAGTTGCTTCAAGTATCTTCGATTCTTGTCACCATGTATTTTGAAATTAAAAATATTAAATATAAAAATGTGATTTTTAATAAAATTATTTTAAAGATAAAATGTGAAATTGATACCAATAAAAATTTTAACTGAATATTTTATGTCATCATCAATAATTCAATTTTAACAGAAAATGATAAAGATTCAATATTATTAAATAATTCAATAATATAAATAGTACAAAATGTGAAATTTAATTCAATAATATAAATAGTAGATATAAATTCAAAAAATTTTGGGGTTAAGAGGAAATAAAAGTTTTAGAGGAAAGCAAATGGAATTTTTTTGAAGTTTGGAGAAGTAAAAGTTTTGGGAGAAATAAAAGAAAAAAAATTTGAGGTTTGAGGAAGTTAATCATTTTAGGGAAAGTAAAATGGTTTGACTTCTATTAATTTTTTGGGAAAGTAAAATGGTTTGACTTCTAAGAAGGGGTTAAGGAGAAAGAAGTAAAAGAGTTAGATATTTAATTTATTCAAATAAAAAATTAACTAGATTTGAACATGAAATTAAAAAATCGAGTTGATTTGACTAACTCGATTAATTTAATTGAATAATTTGAAATTTTTTTTAATTTTTCTAGTTGAATCAATTTTGCTTGCCCTTAATAAAAATTCATTCAAAATTATATTTACGCTGATTTATAAAATATATTAAAATCTTTTCATATTAAATAATAATTTAAACTAATTAAACTTCAATTGTATTAAAAATAATATAATAAATAATAAATTTAAAAATGGAAGGATAAAATTACTCCATTAAAGATAAGCTCGAATTAGACAAAGAGAAGCACGTTTATCCTACTGAAAATTTATCCAACACCTCAACAATGAAACTGTGATGAGATTGGAGGAAATTCAAAGCAAAATTATAGTAAGGATCCTAAGAGTTATCCAATTACTTTTATGGGATATATTCTAGATTTTTAAATCTATCTTAAAGTTTCTTAAGATAACTAAAATTAATAAATAAAATAACTAAAAAGCATTTTTCTTTTCTTTTCTTTTAAGACAATTAAAATAAGCTTTGTTTAGGCAAACATAAGACGAAAAGCTTCAATCATTTCCATCAGGGTACACCAATTAAACCATCACATATTTTTCTTTTTCATTATTTTCTTTTGTAATTTTTCTTTTGAATTGATGTAGTGGTTTCCTTTTTCAAAAGATATAATGATGATACGTATTCTCTCAATTACTCTAGAGAGAGGAAAATGATAAATCATAACATCAAGAAATAAAATTTGACAAAAAAATATTTAAAAGTTAGGAAATTTCTTTTATTATTATCTATTTCTGGCTAACATAAAAAAAAAAAAGACAACATATTTCTGGCTTAAAGTTTTCAGATAAATTTTACACAATCAAAATTCTTACTTTTTTGTGTTTTGAATGGTCAACAATTAAAGGAGTATATACGCAAATATATATCAAAAAAATTCCCCCTTATTCCATGCTCTAGTTACATTTTGTGAATTTCAGTCACTGTCAATTATGAACTATAAGAAGACTATTGCATAGTGTAATTGAACAAGACACATTTCCATTGCTATTATTAGAATTGAACACTTGAAAGGGAGATTAAGTTCAAAAACTGGGATGGCTTTTGTAACGTCGGAGGAATTGCTGGCCACTTTGGTGCCAATTGCTGTTTATTGGATATACTCAGGTATGTATGTGATGTTTGAGTCAAGGTTTGAGAAGTACAAGTTGCACTCCAAGAAAGAAGAGGAGGAGAAGAATTTGGTTTCCAGAAAGGAAGTCTTCAAAGCCGTTCTTTGCCATCAAGTCATGTCAATTGCTATTAACCTCTTCACGTATGCGGTATGAGTAGTAATTAATGGCTTTTCTTTTTATTTTCCTTTTCCTTTCTTTTGATGCAATTATAAACAAAATTTTTTCTTCTTTTTTATTGTAAGTTTGTAACTTTCAAGGATCAGATAAAATATCAGAGCACCACCATTTTCTATTTGTATCAGAACTTGGAACTTAATTTGTTTTGGTCGCAGGTAACAAGAGAAAAAGATGATGAGGCATCTCCAAAGAAATCACTAACCTTGCTTCTTCTAGCCAAGCAATTGGTGATAGCAATGGTGGTGATAGATACATGGTCGTTTTTTGTGCATTGGTACTTGCATCAGAACAAGTTTTTATACAAACACCTTCATGTTCCGCATCACCGGCTGGTTGTTCCCTATTCATTTGGAGGACAGTATATGCATCCAATTGAGGGGTTCTTGGACACCATGGGCGGAACATTAGCTGTACTCCTCTCCGGCATGTCTCCTCGAACTGCCATGTTTTTCTCCTCCTTTACCATCCTTAAATTAGTGGATGATCATTGCGGGATGAAGCTTCCCGGAAACCCCTTTTACCTCTTTTTTAACAACAATTCGGCATACCATGATGTCCACCATCAGCTTTATGGTACCAAATACAACTTCTCTGTCTACTTTGACATATGGGACAGAATTCTAGGAACCTATATGCCTTATTCACTTGAGAAGAGACCTGATGGCGGCCTTGAAGTACGACGTGCTGATCAAGAGCACAAGAAGGATTGATTGATTAATTACTTAATTAATCAGTCAATTATGATAACTAGTGAGCACGGATTGATGAATGTTCCATTAGGTTTTATATATGTATCTAATGTGTATGTATTATGTGTACTACTATGCTTCACTAGGAGTAAAGGCAAATCTGGTGTGAAACTAAGTCAATTATGATGACTAGTGAGCATGGATATTGATGAATGTTCCATTAGTTTTTATATATAATATCTATATGTATTCTATATATTTCTCTGCTTCACTGGGAATAAAGGCAAATCTGGTATTGAACAAAATATTATGAATAAAACTAGAAGCTTATATTCTTCAAATGGTTAACTCATTTCTTTTAGCAGCTTGATTTTGGCATTGTTTTTATTTCTATCCCAAACATCTACAAAGTTAACCTTTTAAATATCATCGAAGTTGGTGTATTTTATTAGATATATGCCTTTTCACAGCTCGAATCTGATCAAATCGAACTGGTGATTTTTTCTATGTTTTTTTTTTTTTGGGGGGGGGGGTACAAATAAAGAGTTCAAAGACAAATTAGACTAAATACCAGCACCTAGAGAGAAGCAGCATCCTTCTGTAACATAGGTCAAGTAGCAGCAGGAGGCTCGTGGCGATGCTGGAAGCCTGTTCCCTGAGTAAATCATAACGTCAAACATTAAAAATTATTTGGCAGAAATTTTTTTTTTAAGAGTAAACAAATTTCTTTTATTATTATCTATTTCTGCCTAACAAAAAGAAAAAGAAAAAGAAAAAGAAAAGAAAAGGAAAGAAAAGAAAAAGACGACATTTTTCTGGCTTAAAATAAAGGAGAGGACATCAGCATATCAATTATATGCATATATAAGTTAAAGTATGCTTTCATTAGTTTGAAGTCTTAATGATACATATATAAGTACACATAATACATACACATTAATAGATACATATATTCCATGTTAAATAAATAAGTTTAAGATTAAAATTAATTTATTATAATAAATTTAATGAAACTATGAAATAAATTGAAATTATATAAAAAATTTAAACAAATATTAAAACTCATGATGTGACATGCATATATATATATATATATTACTTTTTGGTATCATACAATCACAGTGTTAGTATTCACATATAAGGTAAGAATATACCCACACCACGCATGTATACACTGCGTCCACAAAAAGCTTCTCAAGAAAAGACCCATCACTTACTCTCCTGAAGACTCAAATCCAAGTCAGTTCTATGAGTGAACAATATTTAACCATCAAGCCAAATGCGAGAGGTCTTATGTATATATGTTAAAGTATGCTTTCGTTAGATTGAAGTCTTAAGGTATAATATTTGTAATTATTAAAATTTTAAATAAATAAATTTAAGATTAAAATTATATTATTATAATAAATTATACAAAATATGAAATGAATTAAGATAATATAAAAGGATAAAATCAAAACTATACATGAACTTTAATCTAATGAATAATGTCATATATAAACATCGATTTTGTGTTATTTTATACATAAAATTTTGATTTGATTTAACTTTTAAAATAACTAACAACATTATCGAATTAGCACCATTTTATGATAGATCTTATATACACAAACAATTATATTAATCTAATATGAAAATAAATGTATATATTAATTTCTTTAAATATGTATAATTAAATTAAAATCTAAGTTTTTGTATCAAATTATAAAATTCGTATGTAAAATTAATATTTATCTCTATAAAAATAAAATATTAAAACCTCATGATTTGACGAAAAATTCCATGTTTACACCATAAATATACAAAATGTTAAAATGCACATGAAACAAAATATAAATGTGCAGCAATTTATATAATTTATATTAATACAAAATAACATAAATTTAATACCAAGATATAATTTTCTTTTCAGTAATCTTATATAATATGTAAAAAAAAGGAGAAAGATGAAGTTAGATACAACAGGTCTAATTGAGTTATTATAATAAATTATATAAACTTCGATAACTAGAAAACAACATCAACATGTCGGATTCTGGCATTTTGGATGGTAAAATTTTCAAAAATTTAAGAATTTAATAAAATGTTTTAAAAAAAAAAGAATTGAGGGTTTAATTGAAATTTTTATGAGATTATTGAAAATTTTCAAAACTTTTTTAAGAAAGTTTAATTAAAATTTTCAAAAATTAAAAGAGTATAATTAAAATATTTTAAAAACTTTAAAAGTATAAAATTTTGAACCTAATTATTTTTTTAAAATTTTTAAAATTTAAAATTTTAAAATTTTAAAGTGCAAACTAGTCAAGACTCCAAAAGGACACGCCTTTGTGAACATGATACTAAAAATAATGGAAGTATAGCATAAAAGTTCATATAAAAAATTATGAAATAAAAATAATACATATTAACAATTAAGAAACTTTTAACGTGGCAATCTATCGAGCTACAAGAGTCGACCCAGTTAAAGGTAATTCCCACTTGGACAACCTTTTTTATTTTCTTTAGAAAAACAAATTTGGTGCTCAATTTCCTGAAGAAAAAAAAGACCTTGGTGTACGAGACAGACACACGTGTCGACTATTGGAGTTAATTGGTATAAGAACAGCTTTGTAAGTGTTGTTTACGACGATATAAGTGGGGGAAATTAATCCAATATATTAGAGAGGAAAACCGAAAAAGCGTTTCTTCTAGAATTGTATTGTGAAGTGGTCATATCAATTCCTTATCATCCAAATTGATAGATTAAGCACCAGCGTGGGTTCTGTTTTCTAATATTTTAAGAATATGCCAATGAATATACTAGAAAACCTCTATCCATTACCTTTTATTACAAAAATATGCGGGTAAAGCATTTTCTATGTTTTAGGATTTGACCTTTTGTACTGTAAATATTGATATCTATATATTAGATAAAAATAAATTGATTTTTGTTAAAATTTTATCTATTTTTATTATTAAAAATTAATTTTGTATATCAACCTAAATTACGTGTGACACGTCATATGTTCTTGTCTAATTATTCCGTCAATCACATTAATTTTGACAATACAAATGAATAAAATTTTAATAAAATTACTAATTTATTCATTTATTTAATATACAAAACTAATTTATCCATTTATTAAATTAAAAAACAAAATACAATCTAATCTTGTACTTCAATGATTGTATTACAAAATATGCCTAAAATGGATTTAAAATTTTATGTACGATGTTTTTATGTTACTGTATAACTATAACGATTTTAAAAATATATTTATATTATAATTTCATAATTAATCATTAGTTTAAATATACTACATAAAAATTAAATTATCAAACTGATAAATTAAAATAACTCCAATTTAAATATGAAAGCGAAATTTGAATTATTATAAAATTAGATTATGATACATTCATGATGTATGTGAAAAATTTAAAAATAATATAAAATTAATTATTACTTTGCTTAAAATGGTGGGTTGAGTTAGTTAACACAGATATTTTGAATTCAAATATCATAATTTTCATTGTAGGTGTATTTTTTAGATTTATTACAATGTGAGAAAGCATAAATAACATTAATTTAATATTTATTACTTTATAAAATAATTAAATTTTAATAATTTCATAATTAAATTGAGATCGATTGAGGGTGAAATTAACTCCATAAAATTATCAAAATTTTAGTTAAATAAGTTATTAACATGAAAAATTTTAAATTGTATAAAATGAAAATTTTAAATAAATTTATAAATTTTACCCATGAATTGAAATTGAATAACTGCAAAATTCTACGGAAAATACTAAGTGAATTAATATACAGCAAGATATTTCACGTAAAATAATAATTTTAATGTCAAATAAAATAAATTATAAACATATAGCAAGTTACATATAATTATAAAACTCTTATGTATATGAGAAATCAAAAGTAACTCAATGAACATGATATAAATATGTCAAAATCATGAATCTTATAAAATTTATAAAAAATAGAAAAACTTTAAACCAATAAAACACGAAAACAAGCCCAATCTTTCTTGTTCTTTTCGTATCTTTCTAATAGAAAATAAAAAAGCAAAAATTTCAAAAAAGGACAAATTGATTGACACTTGGCTAGCCTGAATCAACACGAGGAGGATTCTCAAATTGGAATAAAATCAGATTAGAGGGATGACTTTTACAGATGTTTTAGAGACAACAGGCATCTGAGTGTGAAAAAAAAAAAAAAACGTGAGTAAAAAATTAATAAAATATTAATATTTATAAAAAAATTGACATGGAATAGTAAAGTTGAGTTTTTGTTTTAATGTTTAGGCCAAATTATTTATTAGTTTTATTAAAAATATAAAACATCAAAATATAGTTGTAATAATATAATTTATTTTAAATAAGAAAAAGTATTTTAGTCAATTTTGGTTTAAGTCAATTTTGGGTTTAAAGTTAATAGAGATACAAAATGTGAGTTTGAAGTTTCTTATGGGTAAAAATATGATAATTTATAAAAAGAAATATTTAAGTTGAAACTTTGATTAAAATGATAAGATTGAAGTTTTACTTATGCTGGTGTCCTAGGTTCAAATATATCATTTGTAAGTTTTTTATTAGTTTTATTAAAAATGAAAAGATTGAAATACTCTCGTAATAATATAACTTATTTTAAATATGAAATAATAATCTAGTCATTTCTCTAACCGAATTTTTGGTTGACTCGTGATACTAGTTCAATCAAAAGTTTAAAGTTAGTAGAGATACGAAAGATGTGAGTGAAAGACTTTTTCATGTAAAGATATTAAAATTTATATAAAAGATTAAATTGAAGTTTTAGTTAAAGTGGTAAAGTTAAATTTTTATTTATGTTGGTATCATAGGTTCAAATCTCACTATATGTAAGTTTTTTATTAATTTTATTAAAATATAAAAGATAAAAGTATAATTATCAAAATATAATTTAGCTTAAATACGTAAGAGTATTTGAATCCTTTCTACAACCAAATTAATATTTAATTGACTTATAACACTAACTCGTTGAGAGATTTAAAAATAATAAAATTAAATCTCATATTATTTGAAATTTGAAAACAACAATGTAATAAATTAGATATTAATTACTCCCATAAGTTTTATTTTTAAAAATATTTAATTCAAATCTCTTTTCCTATAATTGGATTAGAGCCTTCCAAAGGTATTTTTATTCATAAAAGAAAAAGTAATTGAAAAGGTTTGAGTTTTTCATGAAATGTATTGCAATTATTGGAACATTTTTTAAGTTAAACAATTTGTTCAATAAAGAGTATAACAACTAAAGAGCTTGTACATTACAGATATTTCGATAAATTATTTATATGTACAAGACTTTTGCCAGAGAATGAATGTACTGCCAATTCACAATATAACCTCTAATTTTAAAAAAATTGCAATCTTAGTTTTGCACATTTTTAGTGAACACTTTAAACACTCATCTTTTATTGAAGGTTGATCAACTCTTACAAGAGTGGAATAAAATTTAAATATATTAGAATCAAATAAAAAAATTATTTTGAAGTTTTAAGTTTTAATTTTATATGGGTAAATGAAATAAGCTTACGAAACATTTTGAAAAATCACTTCTTTAGGTAGAATTTGAAGAAGAAATTTGAGTGGCTTAATTCCCTTCAAATTACTTACAAATTTTGAATTTTTTATTATTATTTTTATCTAAACAAGTATATTCTTTTTTTGAATTTCAAAAACCCTAACTGAAATGAAATCATTTTTCTAAATTCTCCATCCAAACACATCCTAAAAATGACCTAAAATACACAAAAAAAAAATTAAAACACAAAATGACATGAAATAAAGATAAGTATAAAGGAAAACTTAGCTAAAAACTTAATTTTACTCAAGGACAAGTGAAATTTATGCACAAAGTATGGCTAGACATGATGCACTCATGGAAAATGATCACACCCTCCGCACTTAACCTTTTGCTAAAAAAGTAACATGGAGGTCCTTTGGATAAGTGAAACCTTTTGGTTGCTCAAAATACACTTCCCATTCAAGAATCCTATAACATCCTGTTTTTCAGTGGTACCGGAAATGGTGATTTTGGAACCTCGATTTCTGATGAATGAGTCAATAAATATTATTTTATAATATTTACGAGTCTATTATAGAATAAAATTATGTCTTGTTCCAATAATTTTAGCGATTGAATAGTTAATTAAGGAAAAATGACAAAATCGTAACAATCGTAAAAATTTGATTTTCATTGAATTTAGTTGTCTAATGGCTTAGTTAAATTTTGTTAAGGGATTTAAGCAATAATTTAGCCACTTTTATAATATATGGATGGTGAGTGCATGTTTTGTAAATCATTTTATAATGTTAAGTTAAATTTTAAAATAATTAAATGATAGTTTAATAAAACAAAATAAGGGTCATCTTTCCCATTTGGTTTTCTTTCACCCGAAACCACAAAAGAAACAAGAAGCCATAGTCATTTTCTTGAAGCATAATCGACCTTTGCATGTGAGTACTCCTTAAGTTAGTTTTTAATTATTTTTATGTTTTTGAGAATGTTGTAGCTTAATCTAGTTAACCCGGGGACTATTTCGTAAAACTGTTAAAGATTTTGAAACTTTTCATTAATGATTTTTAGATATTTTTGAAGTTATATGGTAGATTTATGAGCTCGGTAGCTAAATATGACCATTTTGTAAAGGAACTTTTGTTAGTTTTGAACCTAATGACTAACATGAAAATGTGTTAATCTTAGTATGAGTTTTTTGTAAATTTTAGTATTTAAAGGCTATTATGGAGGAATTTATAATCAATTTCAAGTGCTGGGGTTTAAATGTAAAAGTTATAGTAGTTTCAATTTTTGGGACTAAAATGAATAAACTGTAAAAGTTCAGGAAAAGTTTGTAAAATGAAATTAATAGGTCATATATTTATACATGAGCATGGAAAGGTAATTGAATTTGATAAATTGAATTTAACTATTGTATACATCAAGGATTGAACCGAACGGAAAAAAATCAAGGAAAAAATTGTCGAATAGTCTTTACGAATCAACTCGATAGTCGAATATAATAGGTAAGTTCATAGTGTATTTAAATGTGTTTATACATCTTGTTTTCTATTGAATTATGTTTATATATATGTTGATGATATTGTGAGTTGATGTTGAAATGTTATAAATAATTGCTAAGGTGAGCAAGGACTAAATTGAAAACTGTTGAATACTAGTGAAATATGATACATATGAATTTCTAAATGAATGTGATTTGTTTACATTATGTGTATCGATAACATGGAAATGCTTTAATCTATAAGCATTGCGAATTCTGTTTTAATGCTCGCTTGAACGTAGTAAACGATATACAATTGACATTCCAATAGGGTTAGAATGCGGGCTTGTGCAGGTTTGCACTTCGGTGTCTTTGTTCACAATTTGGTGTCTCTTTTTCATTCTGGTGCCTCTAGTTGCACATTCATGCCTCTGTTTTCACTATGTCACCTCTGTATAGCATTACGATGCTCTCTGCTGTGGTGTAATTACTCGAGTACCCAAATTAATTTGTTATAGTTCATCGGACTAGTAAAACTTGTGAATGATCATCAAATAACTTTCTAAGATATGTGAAATGCATATGAATGACTTGGATTGAATCCATGATATATATGGAATTATCTTGTGATTTGAACTAATATAAATATCACATATTTCTTGTATATTGAGTGTCAGGTTCATATCTTTGTATTACTTGTTTAAATTTCAATTACATTATTTTGGTAAGTTGATTTAAGATTTAAATTTGAACTTACTAAGCTATATAAGCTTACTCTGTTTCATTTCCTGCTTTTTGTAGTTAACGTTTTGTGGAACTATGTAGTCAGATCAGCTTCAAGGCTCACACTATCAAGCTTTAGTCTCAGTAGATTTTGATTTGTTGTTATTTCGGTTTTGTGGCATATATATAGGTTATTTTGGGATTATGTGGTAAATGTTGTAATATGATTTATATGGTCTATATGTAATGTGTTTTTCAAGGCTATTTAGCATGTGTGATGGATTGAATGGTTTAAATATGCTTTTGAGATGTGTGCTTATCATTGAATCATGAAAAATTATGAAATGGTAATGTTTTGGTGAATGGTTGTGCATTAGTTATATGATATGCTTTGAATCATGAATGGATGAATGAAACTTGAGGTTTAGATGAACTTTATATGCTATGTGATTAATTGTTTGCTTGGGACTTATACGGTCAATATTGTTTTGTAATAAGGCATGTTTAGGTTGATAGAAAGGTGAGGTTTGAAAGGTGCTTATGGTAAAATGCACATTAATGTTTATATATGCTTGTATGAATGGTTAAGTTGTATGTTTTAAATTTAGTTGTGATGGTGCCATATGGAATATTGGTTAGACACTTAGAAATTATATTTCAAGTGATGTTTTTGGTATATTTTGGTGCATTTTGATTATGTTTAAGGAAAGGTATGAAGTGCATATGTGGTATATGAGAGTTTGTGGTTTGTAACTTGCCTTTTAGGGTACATATAAGTGAACACGATCTAACACACGGCCGTGTGCCTTATATGGGCATGTGGCACGGTTGTCTGCTCTTAATGAATTAGGTGCATGATGATTGACACGACCTTAGTCGCTCATACGGTCCAGCCACACAGTCGTGTGAATGTTTGTAAAGTTTTACAATTAAGTCCACACGGCCACAGTTAGTTACACAGTCTGGCGACACGATCGTGTGACCCTGCATTACAAAGCATCAGCCTTGTACATGGTTGTAGTACACAACTATGTGGTTTAGCTCCACACGACCTGGCTACACAACTGTGTGACCCGTATTTTGTATTCTTGCCACACTTTTCTAAAATGTTTCAAATTAGTCCTTGTTTTGTTTTGAATTATTTTTAAAGCTTTAGTAAGCTCAATTTAACCTCGATATTGTATGAATAACATTGTTTGACTGTTTAATTAATGATTAAAGATCGTTTATAGAAATTTGAATTGATATAGCATGATTTTTTCTGTTATGTGTTGTAGCATTCCGTAACCCTAATCCAGTGATGGAGACGGGTGAGGGTGTTACATGTAATGGTATCAAAGCTAGATTTAGTAAATTTTAGGATTGGGTATAGTGCGTATTGAGTCTAGAATATACACTCCACATATAATCTATGATAATGTGATGCTTTTGATCTGATTTGATCCTTTTTTTTCTTATAGATACAAGATGTTGACAAAACCTAATCGTGCCATCGCAGATGAAGTTTAAAGTAATATTTTGGCTTCCAATCATGAAGTGAGTTAAAGTATGCCAGTTTCAAAAAAGTCGAGTACTTAAATGAAAAATGCCTTTTATGGCATGATGAGTTAATGGTTCAGTGAATTTATACGAGCCAACCCTACAACTTTGCAAACTTCACCATGACCGTGCCTCCTCTAACACCCTCGTGGCCTCAAAACCCTACTCTCGTACCTATTCACTGACCCTCTATTGATAAAATCCATAAGTTTAGGGTCAAGAAATTTAGAGGTAAAGTTGATGATGATCGAGCTAGAGCTGAATATTGGCTTGAGAATACACAACAAGTTTTTGCAGAATTAATTTGTACATCTAAGGACAGCCTGAAATGTGCAATTTTGTTACTAAAATACGAAGCATATTCATGGTGGAACATGTTAACGACTATGACTTCAAGTGACCGGGTTAACCGGGGTTTCTTTCAAACAGAATTCAAAAAGAAATATGTCAGCCGTTTATATCTAGAGAAGAAAAAGAAAGAGTTTCTCACATTGAAACAAGGAAACTGATCTGTAGCAAAGTATGAACGGGAGTTTGTCTATTTGAGTAAATATATTTGAGGTATTGTTCCAATTGAAGCTGAAATGTGTATTCTATTCGAGGATGGTTTGAATGATGAAATCTGAATGTTAGTCGGAGCCTTGAATTTGCAATAATTTCTAGAATTGTCCGAGCATGCACAGAAAATAGAGGCAATGTGCAAAGATAATAAGTAGTCAAAAATGAAATCTCGAAAGCTCAGTAAACGAGGACCAGCTAGATTGTTCAGACGTCTCCAGCAAGGAAATTTTGAAATGATGCCAACAAATTCATTTCCCTTTCGGGATTTATTGGGAGAGATAGGGCGAGACCGAGTAATCTGAGATCTGTAAATTCACTAGTTGCTAGTGTGGGTTGTTTTAGAAATGTGGATAAACTAGTCAGTGAACATTGTGGTAAAAAGCCACTTTAGCGAGTGTCGCTTTAAAATGGAAACCTGTTTCGGATGAGGTTCCACTGAACTCTTCCTTAAAGATTGTCTAAAGCGATACAATAAATCTACTGTTAGGCCTGAGACTACTCCATAGGGAGGTAGGAAACCGGGAAATAGTAGAAGTGCTACAGTTGGTCAAGGAAAAGCTATTGATACGACTAGGCGACCAGAGGCCAGAGCACCTGCCAGAGCCTATGCCATCAGAGCTCGTAAGGAAGCTTTTGCTTCAAACATTATTGCTGGTACATTATCCCTCTTTGATATTGATGTATATGCATTGATTGACCTTGGTTAAATCATTCCTATATATGCACTACATTAGTAAACAAAAAGAACACACATGTAGAGTCAACATATTATACCATTAAAGTAACAAACTATAACATCCCGTTTTTCAGTGGTGTCAGAAATAGTGGTTTCGGGGCCACCAAATTTGACTATTTAATATTTACAAGTAAAATATGATTTTTGAAAGGTTTTTGATATGATAATTTATGTTATATAAACGATTTATTAAGTTCAAGTGGTTTGACCCTAAGGTCAAGTGGTTTTAGAAAATAAGGTATCGGGACCTCATTTCTATAAACTGAGCCGTAAATATTTTTATAAATATTTACTGAGTGTCATTAAGATGGTATTAAATTTTCGTTAAAAATTTTTAACGTTTCGATGGTTAATTAATTAAAAGGACTAAATTGTAAAAGATGTAAAATTTAGTCACTATTTGATTTGAGTGATTAAATGGCTTATTGAATAAAATAAAAGGGACTTAAATGGTAATTAAACTATTTAAGGGTTAGTGGACAAATATGGGCATTGATTTGGTGTTTTAATTAATTATTAACCGATGGTAAAATGGTAATTTGATAAATAAAATAAAATAAAATAAAAAGAAAAGTTATCATCATCTTTTAATTTTAGTCTTGTTCACCGAATGGCTAAAAGGAAGGAAGCCATTGTTATACCTTCAATTTTCGACAACTTCACAAGCTAATTGGTATGTGATTTTAGCTTCGTTTTTTTAATAATTTTTATGTTCTTGAGATCGTTCCAACTAGGTTTAACTAGCCCGTACCTTCAATTTTAAAACTGTTAAAGATTTTGAATGTTTCCATTGATGAATCTTGTGATTTTTGATGTTATATGATGAATTTGGAATGTTGATTGATATTTAAAAGTATTTTGTTAAGTGATTTTGATGAATTTTTCGATTAGGGACTAATTTGTTAAATTAATAAAAGTACAATGATTTAATCTAAAATTGTTGCATAAATGAGATGTTTTGAATACCATGAAAATTATTATAGTTTGGTTTTGTATTAAAATGGTTAATTTGCATGTTTTGGGCTAGGGACTAAATTGAATAAAAGTAAAACTTTAGGGTAATTTTGCAAAAGTAAAAATGATAAAATTGCATGAAATGAATTGTCTTATTGTCTAAATTAATAAATTGAATGAAATTATTAATTTAGATCAAGATCGGGTGGAAAATCGAGGAAAATAGAGAATTTCTAAAATGCCCCTAAGTCTTGGTGTTTCTACAATTTTGCCAGGTAATGAATTTTATTGAAAATGAATCGATATATATATATATATATGTGTTATTATACAATCTATCTTGTAATGAAACGAGGGAAATTCAACGACGTACGACAACTATCGAATCTCGTTTGAACCTTAAGAATTCGTGGGATATAAGTGACATGTCATTAAGGTTACCGATTCTCAGCTCGAGAAAGCTTAATGATATTCAGCTCGAGAGAGCTTACCGATATTCAGCTCGCATGAGCTTACCGTTACACAGCTCATATGAGCTTACCGATTACAACTCATAAGAGCATACTAATTCAGAGCTCGTATGAGCATACATGTACAGGAATTGACGGATTACAGTTTAGCACACCATGTGTGAGCTACTCGAGTATCCAATGATATTCTAAATGGTTCAATGATAAATTTTGTATTACGAGATGATATGAATTCGATACGAACTAATACAGGTATAGACATGAAATACATGGAAATGATGGTACATGATATATTGATATATTGAAATGGATAATATATTTATATGAAGAAATGGTAAGAGAATGATATGTATCATGAAATGTACATATATGTTTATCTTTGATATGTTGATACATGGAAATTTTGTAAGTTGGGACGAGTAATAAACTCAAGTGTGACATGTTGAGAAAATAAGGTTATCAATGTTGAATTTATATGAAATATGTTCAAGTAGGCTAACATGTGTTGTCGTTTGATGCTTAGGCATGTGCCAAGCTATTAGTTGAATGGAATTATGTTTACTTATAAGTTTTATTGAAATGGTAAGTGCTTAAATAGAAATATGCTTGTGTTCATGAAAGAGTGGTAAGGTTAAATTTATGAAATGGTTTATCATGTGATTGATTCGAAAAGAGCTATGTTTAAATGCACTAGCTTGTGGCTATGGTTGAATGATGTGCTTATGTTTTGTGTTATACATATGAAACGGGTGTGGGAAGGTAATGAAATAGTAAGTTCATACCTGAAGTGTAAAATGATGAAAAAGGAAATGATGAGTTGAATTGATGCTGTTATTTAAGCTAAAGAAAGTAAATGCAATGGAAAGTAATGAAATGCAAATGAAAGTAAGAAAATTTGGAAAGGGTTTAAAGTTTTATAAAATCTTACGATGCTAAGGATGATATATATATGTGATGCTATGGATTTATCCACTTTATGAGTTGTTGAATATGGATTCATGAATATTGCAGTATCGGTATATGATTATTCTTGATATGTATAAATTTCATATTTGAAATGGATTGATATAAATAAAGCTTTTATGAGCTTACTAAGAATTCATTGCTTACGTAGTTGTTTTTCCTTAATTTTTAGATTATCGGAAGCTCGATCGGGTTGGAAGTTAGTTGGAGATCTATCACACTATCCATCAGCTTACTCGGTACTTTCGGTTGGTTTTAAGTTTGGTTATAATAGTATGTATAGGTTATTTTGGCTAATTTTGGCCTATATGTGTTTTTTTGAGATTAGCCATTTATTTGGCTTGTATTTTGGTATTTTGGTATGTGCATAACTTTCCTTATAAGGTTGATGTGTGGATTGATTTGTGGTTGAATGATGTAAGGTAAAATAGTAGTTGAACATGGAAATGAGGTATGTTTTATAAGTTGGTGTGATTTGGTGCTATACTTTGGTAAACACATATGTATTTGATGCTATTGAATAAATGGTACAATTGGTACCGAATGGTAAGTTTAGGTAAGTGATTTACATGTTGAGTATTGATTCAATTATACATAAAAGTTGGTTGATTACTTGGTTACATTGATCACATGGTTGCACATATTTATACTTGTCATTTGAGGTGTCTAAGGGCATATTGGTTGTATGTGATTATACCACATGTTTAAAGCTTGTTCATGCTTGTTTTGGATGCTTGATTATAGCTTGTGTATGTGTACACTTTTGGGTGTAGGTGGATGCCAATTTGGGTGAGAAAAATGGCTTGTAAAATAGCCTATTTTGGTCCACATGGGCAAAGACACAGGTGTGTGTCTCAGTGGTCTGTGACGCACAGCCAGGTGACACGACCATGTGTCCCTTGTAGCTTTAAAAGGATTGCAAGTCATGCTTTTACACGGCCTGGCACACCGGCGTGTGAGGTTACTTCGAAAGGTGCACGACCTAGCACACGGGTGTGTGGTTTGGCCGTGTAACCAAGTCAATGAGTTACACGAGCGCAGGAACAGGCTAGGACATTACCTTGTGTCCTTATTTTGAATGCCCACATGGCATGGCCACACGCCCATGTGACCCCTGCAGATTTGAAAATTTTTAATGTATTTTGAAAACTTCTCTGAGTTTTCGAATTAGTCCCGACTTGTTTCTAACACATATTTTGGGCCTCGAGGGCTCGAATAAGGGACAATATGTATGAGTTTGATTGGTTTCTAACCTGAATATTATATGATATGAAATGTTTGAAATTTCTATCTGTTTGATCTGTAAACTTTGGTAATGCTTCGTAACCCTGTTCTGGCGATGGATACGGGTTAGGGGTGTTACACAAACCCACTTGGTCAGTGTGTTTTAATTATTTAGATTTGGAGAATATGCCCATTGAAAGTCCGGGGTTATGATTTTCTTATTGATTTGATGCTATTACCATTTGATGAGTTTGATCTTATTTTGGGTATGGACTGGTGGACTAAGCATAATGTGATAGTGAATTGTCGACAAACACAAATTACCCTGAAATTCCAAAATGGTGAACTTATCTTGCGTACATTCTTGATTCACGGGTGTTAGAGTTAAAAATTGATCAGGTACCGATAGTTAAATGATTTGCCAATGTATTTCTTAAAGAATTACCAAGTTTTTCACCAGTTAGAGAAGTTGAATTTGTAATAGAGCTTGCACCTAGAACAACTCTAATTTTGATAGCCCCATACAAAATGGCTCCTACTAAGTTGAAAGCACAATTACAGGAGTTGCTAGATCACGGTTGTATTTGACCGAGTGTGTCACCTTGGGGTGCACTAATGTTATTTCAGAAAAAGAAAGATGGGTCAATGAGAATGTACATAGATTATCGGCAGTTGTACGGAGTTACGATAAAGAATAAATATTTGTTACCTTGAATCAACGACTTGTTTGATCACTTGAAAGGGGCTAATGTGTTTTCGAAGATTGGTCTGCGATCGGGTTATTACTAGTTGTGAGTTAAAGAGCCAGATGTGCTAAAAAAATCATTCAGAACTCGTTACGGTCATTATGAGTTTTTGATGATGCCGTTTGGTTTGACTAATGCCCCTACTGCATTCATGGATTTGATGAATCATGTATTTCAGCCATATTTAGACCGATTTGTAATAGTATTTATCGATGATATTCTAATATATTCGTTGAATGAATTAGATCATTGATTCGCCGTAATTCAGTGTAGCAGATTAAAGTAGTTTTCGCACTTTTTGAACATAAGCATTTTGGTTAAAGTTTTAATTATGTTTTCGCAACTTTAGTTAATTTTAATAAAGTGTGTAATTTGAGTCTTTATTGACCCTAGGGGTCTAATGAGGCCTAAGGGTGAGCTAATATACTTTGTGAGCATGCAGGAGACCATTAGAAGGCGTGCTAACTCAATACTGGTCACTGTATTGCAACACGGAGCATAGGATGTCGTAACATAAGAAGAAAAATAGAAGAATTTCAAGACTACCTTCGATGTTATGACACAACTTGAGGATGTCGTGACACACCCCTAAAGACACCCAAAAGATGGGGCATACTACCTTCGATGTTGCGACACAGGACCTGGTGTGTCAAGACATCACATCTGTATGGGAAATAATAATGAGATAGGGGTGTTTTGGTCTGCACAATCAAACATTAAACATGAGGATGACAACTGACCTAAGGTTAAGGATGATGACCCTCTAAAGTCTATAAATAGGCTCATTCAAAACATGTTATGGACAACATTTGTATTGTATAATTTTCTTCTTATATTTAATCTTTAGTTTTTCTCTTTTTCTTACGTTTAGGTTTATTTTAGTTTTTGTTATTTGCTTTTGTGAAAAAAAATCAAATTGTTGAAACATAATCAAACTTTATGAGGATTCTGCACTCAATTCTAATACAAATCAGGCTTCTACTAAACTTTGTATTCTTGAATTATTATTCATGTTTACTCTTTCTATTAAGTTTATATTATTTATGAGATCCATGATGAACTAATTCTCCTATGGGGGATTAGCGAGTGGAGGTATGATTAATTAATTGTTTTGTAGGGTTCTCTTAGTGGATCAGCTATTTAGGAAAGGAAGAGTCTAAACCCTAGGCCTAACAACCCTAGGAAGTCATTAAGGTAGGAATTAACCCAAATTTGGTATGGCCTATCCGTGAACACCTTAACCTTGAACTAGTATGGACTGTGAGGTCGAGAGATAAGTAGTTATTGTCAACTCGTTATTTTGGTGGAAGATCGGAAGATCCTGTTGGCATATCAACTACTTGTTTGAACAAGAAAACCGGAAGCAACAGTTGGTTATGATTACTGAAGCGAGCTAATCACCGATGCCCAGATTTGATATATTTCATTATTTTATTTCTCGTGATTTATTTATTTCTTTTATTTCTTTTATTATTATTATTAGTATAGATCACCAAAACCTTTCTTTTTATTTCATTGTAATAAAATTCATTTAAAGTACTAATTAGATCTATTTATGCTTAGGTTAGAATTATTTTAGTGTTCACCTCCCTTAGGTACGATCCTCGGAGTACTCATCTACTCCGTTGTAACTATATTACAACCTGACTCATATATTTGTAGATACTGCATTTTTATATATTTTGTGCAGGATTTTTACTCTGGATGTTGGTATGTCCGGAGGCAGTCAAGTTGTTGGCGCCGTTGCTGGGGAGACAACGTCACTGATTTAATTTTAACTTTTGTATTCTAATAGAATATTAGAAAATATCTAAATTATAAGTACGATCTTTAGTTTATTTCTATTTAGTTATTTGTTTAACATCACTGACAGTTCTTTAGAAATCTCAATACTCCGTAGTGACTGTTGAAATTAGGTTAGCAAACACCATGGACAATTCGATTGTATATGATCAGATGATGAGATAGATTATGACAATGACATTTAAGAAGAAGGAGCTTATGAATAGTGGGAGATTTAGGAGAACCAGAGACTATTAATGCTGGAGTTAAGTCAACTGAGAAGTGAAATTAATGCGGATTTACAAGAGTGTCACATGAGCGCGAACATAAAACCTATTGTTCCTTTATATGAGCAACCTTAAAGTATGGATAAGGAGGAAAACTTAACAACCCAAGTACCTTAGGAAAATATGAATAGCAAGACAATTATGAGCGTAAAAGATAATCAAGGTGAGCTAGGAGAAATAACTTCACAAGAGGATATTCAGAAAGAGGCAGAGCCTAGCGAGGAAATAACAACCAAATGCAATGATGAATTGAAAGTTGGCATCATCCCTTTAGCAATCTCTAGGTCATCAGACAAGGGAAATGAACAAGATCAGAACATAGTGGAGGATATCAAAATTGTAAATGTTCTCCAATCCCTAGAGAAGGTAGTTCCTCTCGACGAATCTATAGAAGCGTGTTCGAAGGTTCAAGAATTAGTATATGGGAACAAAGTCAGATATGAAATTTCTAAGAGGGAGGATACGTTTAGTCTAGATATATTCTGCAGTGTATTAATTCTCAATTAGACACTGTCAAAGTTTAACAAATTAAAGGGTCTCAATATGTTAATAAAGATAGAGATGGAATAGTTTCGCAAAAAATTATATGGTTCTAGGATTGGCAATATGTAGCCAGTACTACCCAACAATACTGATATAAGGTTGCAAGGGTTGAGAACCACTCTGCTTATACTAGAGCCACTTGATGAAACTACAATTCAACTTATCCTCTTTTTATCTTCTCCTATTTTTAAATTCCTTTTTCAAAAACCCAAGATTATCTTCCCATTTAAATTTTTTTTTCTGGGATAAAAATTGATAACCCAATATTATTTTCTACTCTTTTTTAGGTAGATTTTTCTGCTACAAGTACAGTTGGGTTGAAACTAGTATGCATTGAGTGTTGACTTGGTCTTCTTGGAATTACCATGGCATGCGAGTTGGCAATCTGACCAACCTTTTGCCCCGGCAAAACTTGACTCCTTTATTTCTTTCTCCACATCCTGCGCAACCTTTTCATATGCAATTAAAAGTAGCAAATAATAATATTTAAGCACCGTTAAAGCTTCTTATACAATGTTCTAAATTTGCAAAAATAATATCCAATGCAACTAAGTTCACTTATGTATAGACAATTGACCCAGTCTAAAGGCATGAATTATAACTCTTTTCAAGAGTTACACACCCCCAAACCTGAGTTATTGCTTGTCCTCAAGAAAGATATGCATGAATGCATGAACGAAAAAATTGCCATAGCAACATAATCACCTTTGCACTGTTTAGACCATTTAAAAAGCATCTTGTACTTTAGTTCTTAGCAATATTTTATGTCTAAAAATTTGATCAAGTGTCATTAGCTTATTTAGTAAAGACAGTGCATAAAATATTGCCCTAAAAGAAAGAGAAATTTTAAGTATTCATGCAATTTTCACTATAGTAAGTACCTCATAATTTACTTAGTTCATCTTTAAGCTAACTCAATTTTCCTTCTTTTTTTTTTCATGTGGCCTTTTACATACTCAAGTACATACATATCCATTTATTATGCTTTTTTTTCTTTTCTTTACTAGGGGATTCAGCTTGTCACATGATTGTTTGACTTGAGAATTACAATGGACCATACACTAAGTTGCCGAATACTAAACCATGTCATGATTTGAATACTCACTCATGAAGCTAAGGTTTTTGACTAAAAAGATTGATGGAGCAAACAACTACCCCTTTAGCTACTCAGCCTGTTACTACAGTGGAGTGCCTCTAATTTTCTTTATTACACACTCTTACTCAAACTCACCTTTCTAGTCAACAACATGATGGAGCAAACATGGTGGTGCTGACTTACTCGACAATTCTAAGCATTGGAGTATTTTATGACATTTTTTTAAAGAATTTTCTTAGACATTGCCGCTTTATTCATTATTGAGTATTGTCATGTTACCCAATATAGCTTCAAGAGTCTCTAAGTTTATCAAAGGAGACTTACTATAGATCAATTGTAATCGAAATTAGGACATCCTAATTTTAAGGATCAATTTACAAGCAAACTCTCTTAAGCTAAAGCCACTTAATCCATTATTACAACTTTCTAAGTTTATCGAAGAATTAAATTCCTCATTGAACATCACAAAGAAAAATACACTCATCACATTCTAAACAAAATTTTTTTTGGCAGTTATGTGTGCTATGGAAAATGAAAAAAGTACTAAAACATGCATGCTAAACTAAATATCTAATGCAGTCTAGATGCAAAATACACCCTAAACCTAAGGGATGCATTGTCCTCAATGCATGTACATATATGAATCATGAATGCAATAACATATATATGTACAAATGAGATGTAATAAAGGGAGAAAATATTCCCGAGCTTGGAATTAAATGGTGGTACTTTAATTGAGTGAGTGGTCTTTTGTGCACTCATCTTATAACACTTCATCCTTTTAAGTAAATTGAGTGGTACATTGTAACACCCCTAACCCGTATCTGTTGCCGAAATAAGGTTACGGAGCACAACTAGAAGCTTTTAACTAAAACATTCGATTAAAATCATTTATAAAACACATCATATTCCATTCAAATACATGCTATTTAGAACTTTACCACAAAAGATAGAAAAATTCATACTACAGGGGTCACACGGCCATGTGGCTAGGCCGTGTGACTCACACGGCTGAGACACACGCCCATGTCTCAGGCCGTGCAAGCATTCAAAGTAGAGACACATGACCGTATCCCAGCCCATGTAACTCTCTAACTTGGTTCACATGGCCAAGCCACATGCCCGTGTGCTAGAACGTGTAACTCGCAAAATGCAACATATAAAAACCTACAGGGGACACACGATTGTGTTGCGTAGCCGTGTGTGTGCGTCACACACGGCTGAGCTTAGGCCGTGCAAACGAAAAATAGGTTATTTTCAAGTGATTTTCCTTATCCAAAACTTGGTCACTTATACAAGCCAAATGTACGTATTTTTATGCATCCAAAATTTACCTAACACATGCATATTCATGCTAGATCATCATAGTATTTAATCATATAACCAATATGCCTAAAAAGGCACCTCAATCACAACAATCAAACTTGATTATAAATTTGCTAAGTTTAGCCATAAATCAACCAACCATTGGAACTAATTCTATACCAACATTTACCACAATGTTCACATACCAATCATACTCAAATATACCAATTTGACCATTTAACAACTATCATCACTAAACCTTAGTAAACTTGGCCATATGCCAACCACATCCAAACTTACGAAATTAGACATTTATCTACTCAATACTCACTACCTAATTCCATATCAAACCATACCTCAATGACAACCTTTAAGCATATTAAAACAACATTTCATAGCATGCATTTAACTTACCATTCCAGCATTCACCATTTAAGCACCAAAATACCAAAATGTCAACAATTATAACATCACATTTACATACCAACATAACAACCTATTCATTAATCAAAGTCCCAAATTTACAAGTCATATATATAATAACCATTTCATCAAACACAAAACCCCTATACATGCCATTATAACTATGAATCTAAATCATCAAAATCTATCAATATAGCCAATGGATAGTGAGATGGATCTTCAATTAGCTTCCAACCCGATTTGAGCTTCTGATAATCTGTAAAGTAAAAGAGAAACTACGTAAGAAATGAATGCTTAGTAAGCTCGTATAAACTTTAAGCATAATATTCCATTTCAATAAGAAACTTTATAGAATAAACATAAATCTATGCCAATACTATAAGATTCATAAATCGATATGATCATCAACTCACAAATGAGTAAGTTTATTAATGTCGCATATTTATTGACCATTTATAACCTGATAGGATTTAATGAGACATAAAATATATAGTCATCAACCTTTTATAAGATTGTATATCTTTCTATTTACTTACTTTCCATTCCGTCCCCAATGCTTACCATAAGCCTAAACAACATTATTAACTCTCAATTTAGTGTATTTATCCATGACATAGGTGTATTCATTTAAAGCATAAGCAATTTGCTTACATATAATACATCCCAATTACATACTTACCGTTCCATTCCCTTTTCTTACTCGTTTCATATGCATAGTACAAGCATAATCATAAACATCAATCATATCCACAAGCTTGGCATAAGCTCTAGCACATCAACAACACATGTTAGTTCATTTAAACATGATTCATATGAATTTGAATTGGATAAACATTATACTTGAGTATGATTCAATTGGATTTATCATCCATCACAACATAAAATGCTTTTCCATGTATCGCCATTCCATTGAGTTTCATATAAACATGTCTTAGTTCTTATTGAACACTTACCATTTCATTTGTATACACATAACACATAAACATAACATTAACCATAGCCACAAGCTAATGAGTAAACACCTAACTTAGCAATATCATTACATGGTAAGATATGGTACGTAACATAACACCACTTATATCATACATTTCATAAACATGAATATTCATTCTTTGATCATTGGTACATCATACATTTCCATATTTGTCGTAGTGAAGTCAATTAGAATCCTTACCAGAGCTCACACAAAGTATGTTAAACGATGGCTGTAACCGTCCCTTTTCATATTCGATGGTCGAAACCATCCCTTTTCATTAATCGATGGTCGTCACCATCCCTTTTCATAGTTAATGGTCGTCACCATCCGTTTTCATGATCGATAGCCGAAGCTATTCCTTTTTATATTCGATAGTCGTCACCATTCCTTTTCATAGTTGATGGTCATCACCATCCTTTTCATGATCGATAGCTGAAGCTATCTCTTTTCATATTTGATAGCCGAAATTATTCCTTTTCATAGTCGATAGCCGAAGCTATCCCTTTTCATATTCGATAATCCCCAATACGCCGTTTGATTTTTCTGCCGAGACATATTATGATATTATAAAATGATAGAATTTCAAACATAATTTATAATGCTATTTAAACTTACGAACTTACCTGGCTAAATTGCAGAAATGTCAAAGTACAGGGGCATTTTAGTAATTTCACATTATCCTTGATTTTCCACTCGATCTTGATCTAAATAAATAATTTTATTCAACCTATTAATTTAGATAGTAAAATAATGTATTTTATGAAATTTAGTCATTTTGACATTTTTACAAAATTGCCATTAAAGTTTTACTTTTATTCAATTTCGTCCCTAAGCCTAAAACATGCAAATTAATTATTTTTACCCAAAATTGAGCCTATTTGAATACTTATGGCATCCAATACAATCCATTTATGCATCAATTTCACAACAAATCCTTGTATTTTATTATTTTAACAATTTAGTCCATAATCGATAAATTCATCAAAATCACTTCACAAAATACTTTTAAATATAAACTAATATTTAAAATTCATCATTTAACATAAAAAATTACTAGATTCATCAATGAAAACATTCAAAATCTTTAACAGTTTCAAAATCGAAGGTATGGGCTAGCTGGACCTCGTTGTAACGATCTCAAAACCATAAAAATAATTAAAAACGGGTGCAAAATGGACTTACTTGAACAAAACGAAACATGGATGAACCTCACTTCAGCATAGCCATGGCTTTCGGTTGAAACAAAGAAAGCTTAATGTTGAAGATGGCCACTTTTAAATTATTCTTACTTTATTAACCTTTTTACTTTTTTAATAATAAATTAACTTATAAAACATATAAAATTAAAATATTGTAAAGAATCCAACCATCCCACTATCTTAGGTATGGGTAAATTACTCATTAAGGCCATCCAACTATTATTATTTAAGAAATTAACACATTTAAACTAATAACGATTGACTTTTCAACTTTTACAATTTAGTCCTTTTGCTTAATACACTATAGAAATTTTAAAATTTTTAACGAAACCTTAATACCACCTTAATGACACTCTTTAAATATTTATAAAAATATTTACGGCTTGATTTATAGAAATGAGGTCCCGATACCTCATTTTCTAAAACACTTGACCTTAGAATCGCTTAAATAACATAAATTATCAATTCAAAAACCTTTTAAAAACCATGTTTGACTCGTAAATATTAAATAATAATATTTAAAAACTTACTCGTCAAATTTGGTGGCCCTGAAACTATTATTTTTGACACCACTGAATAAACGGGCTATTATATACATCTTCATCTTCATTATCAAATCTGGTGAGTTCGTTAATAATCCTATCGATCTCACGACCTTGTTCAGTCATGAGTTCAGTAGAAGGAGGTGGAATAGCCGCAGTGTTGTCCACTAGTGGTGCAATTGAGGGTTTTGCTTCCTCTTCGTCCTCACAGTTAGTCTCAATGCTGACAGACTTTGTTTTCTCTAGTTCTTCTTCCGGTGCTTTGGGTGCATTCTCTTCATTGGCAAGATTTGTCTCAATGGGCTCTGCATCACCAACCCCTTCCTCTCCTATAGTTTATTAAAAAAAGGAAATGAAATAACTAAGAGAAATTTAAATCGATAAAATGAAATAAAAGAAATTTCAAGATGTTGAAGTTAAACATCTTGAAGTTTAATAGATTGTTTATCTCGCTCTAAATGAGCACCCTAGTAGTGCTTCAAGCGTTGTTCCTTAAGTTTAAATATGTCCCCCATTTTCATGTCCTTGACATCAATAACTCAATGTGGATATACATGAGCTACTAAGCATTGTTCATCAAAATTGAAAGGTCTATTTTGCACCAAGAAAGTGCACAAGGGTATCCGCTGCACATTTCAAAGCATAAAAAACATTAAAAGTAACATGTTGATCATTTACACTCATGGTCAGTTCACCTTTATGTACGTCAATTAAAGTTCTACCTATAACAATAAAATGTTTTCCAAGAATAATTGGCACATTTTGATCAACTTCAATTTCTAAAATAAGGAAATCAGCAGGAAAGATAAATTTATCCACTCTTACTAGTATGTCCTCAATTTTACTTTTCGGATGGGCATAGGATTGATAAGCTAATTAAAAAGTCACCGTTGTAGGTTTTGTTTTCCTAATTCCTAACTTCTTGAAAATAGATATAGGCATTAGACTTATACTTGCTCCTAAATCACATAATGCTTTACCAACATAATGATTTCCAATTGAACAAGGGATAGTGAACCTCCCTGGATCCTTTAGCTTTGGAGGTAATTTATTCATCAACATTGCTGTACACCCTTCAGTGAGAGCAATAGCCTCAAATTCTCCCAATCTGCGGTTCTTTGACAGTATATTCTTCATAAACTTCACGTAATTGGGCATTTGCTCCAAAGCTTCTACTAGCTATATGTTAATGTGGAGTTGCTTAAAAAAATCCAAAAATCTTTTAAACTGAATATCCTGTTTAGAATTGTGGAACCTTTGAGGAAAAGGTAAAGGTGATCATCCTTCAGGTTGCTGATATTGTTTTGCTATGACATTTTTGTTAGCAGCTTGATCTGGTTCTACAGCAGCATTCTTCTACTTACCCTTTTCAAGTGCAATATGCTTTTCAAATGGCTCTGGAATCTTTACATGGTTGTGATTCGAGTTACCCTTTCCTACCATGGCATCTTGAACAATGTCATTTAACTGAGTTCCACATTTGAGAGTGATCACTTTACAATTCTCTTTCCCTTTTGTTCTCCAATTCTCAATATCGCTTAGTAATGCTCCTTGTGGCCTTGAATTTAAAGCAATCGCTATTTGCCCCACTTGCTTCTCAAGAGCTCATAAAGATATAGCCTGACTCTGGATTAAAACATCATTCTTGGCCATATATTCCTTTAATAAAGATTCAATAGAATTAGAAGATGATACTTGACCTTGTTGAGCATTTTGCCTCGGCATAGGATGATTATAACCAGACGGTGAATTGTTGATATTCCACTTGCAATATTGTGTGAACTCCCCACACCTTGATTATTCCAACTAAAATTTGGATGCTGGCTCCACCCTAAATTTTAAGTGTTGGAATAAGGGTTATTATTTCGATTAAAATTACCTATGTAGTACACAGACGTTGGGTGTAAGATCCCAAAAATCGGGGGTTAGTAGAATTGGGTTTGGAAATTGAGAGAGAGTGGTCATGCCTTAATTTTCAAGATTGTCTATGCATTTTTAGGAAATAAATAAGGTATTGGTTTGTTGCTTAAGTGCTAGTGAAACATTTATTGAAACCTAAGTTCAAATCCTTTCTCTCACTATTTTTATTATTTTGCAAATTTTGCCTTAAACCCTAGTATGCGACATGCCTTGTTTTTAAAATAAATATTGGAAAATTATTTTAAGAATGAGGAAAAAGCCTAATGGTTAAAAAAAATAAGAGAAAGCATGGAAATTAAATGAGGTCCCAAGTTCGAATCCTTTCCCTTGCAAAATAATTGAATTTTTGGAAAAAAAACCCCTTGTTTTTAATGTGTGTGCCACCCAAGCCTAGTTCTTTCAATTAGCTTGGGTAAGATCTCTTTTCTCTTCAATTTCTTGATTAATCTTGTCAATTAAAAATTAAAATTTCCAGATCTAGAATTTGGTGGGTTTTAAATGATTTCAAATGTATTTTTCTAGATTTTAATGAAATCTCAAACCATTTTAAAATTCAGTCCCAATTTCGGCCATCGCGGGTGGTGGTGCATGCAGCTATGGGTAAGAAAAGGGGATGTTTTGTTTCTTGGTTCTTGCTTATATTTTTCCAGCCTTAATTTGAGTTCTTGAACCATCCTAATCAGCTTTTAAACCCATTTCAATTAGGGAAAAACATTCTTGAACAATTGGGCCATTCGAAACCCATAAATTGTGAAATTTAAGTGCAATTAAAGGTAACCAGCTTGTTATTTCGACATAGTTGTTGGGTAAAGGTTATGAATTGATTAAATGAAGGAATTTAATCATTAATTATCTACTAATTTTTTAGTATATTATTGAATTAGGTGCTGACCCAAATGCCCCAAATCATCTGTAAAGGTGAAGAACGATTGTACGTACGGTTCACATCGATACAGAGTAAGGGATCTAACTAGTTTAGATTCATAAAATTGTTATAATTTCAACGATTGGTTTGAACACATAAGTGGGTGTTTGGGGCCTGGTTTAATGGTAAATTTATTGAATTTATACTGAATTTTGGTTTTGGTTCATTTAAGAAATTATTAAGGAAAATTGGAAGGTTCGCTAGTGTGCTGCGGTGAAGCGAAAAATAAGGTGTGGGTCCTAAAATCGTAAAATTGTTTGAAAATGTTAAATATCATGTTATATTTGATCAATTATCTTGATGAATGGATTGACTTAATAACCAAATTATTAATTTTGTGAGTGGCCGAACCAGGTATGTTTCTAGCCTTAAAATATTGACATGTTGGCAAATTTGCTAGTTTAACAGTATGAATGTTTGATTGAGTTTGTAATTGCATATTTGAGTTATGAGATATGAGAATTTTTGATTGAATGATATAATGTGTTGATATATTAAGCTTATGTTTGATTTAAACGTATAAGATCTTTGTTATATTGTGTACTGAAAAGGGTGCTATTTATGCACAACGAAAATCCGTAAAGTATGTGAAATTGAATTATATTGATTGATACCAACACACTGGTAAATTGAAAGATTGGAACACTATTTCCATTTACTGAAAGTATGTGATTATTGAGGACATGCTGAGCATGTCAAATGAATGTGAAAAGTATTGAGATATGATTATATATGAGGTTGTATGACATATTGCATATGCATTGGGTTGGGAGATTGTGGTTGACGGAGGAGTTTGTGGAGTACCAGTGGCATATTAAGTCCGCATTATTCGTAGTCAGTGCATTGCACCTAGAGTACCCAGGGGAATGGCGATTCATTGCATATTTACTGGTAGCTTGTTTGCATTTTTACTGGTAGAAATTTTTGCATATTGTTACTGGTGGTTTTAACCACAACGGGCTTAAGCCCATAATGTTTTGGAGCTCAGATGACGGGTTCTGGGGATCTCGTGGTATGTAGCGAATGGTATGGGTAAGAACCTTTCTACACTTCATCGTGCTCACGACATATTTGAATGTTATTCATTTATGCTACGTATTGTGTTGTGTTGTATTGAATGGTATCGAAATTAATGATTGTTACTCGAATGAATGATGATCCATTGTCATACACCATTTGACATCAATTTGATAATGGCTATGTAATGATATGAAAATCCTAAGATGGTTTTGTTTTCTTCTGTTAAAGCTAATATGTTTCATTGTATTCGATATTTATGTTTGTTTAAATAATTATTTGACTCACACTAAGCTTTTTATAAGCTCACCTGTAATAGTGTTTAACTTTTTAGGTAAACCTCGAAATTAGGATCGGACTCGACATTGGAAGAATCACCTTAGACCTCGGATAATTTTTCTATAAGTATTATTAAGTCTTTATTGGTTTTGGTTTGTAATTTTTAATTTTTCTGGTCTACAGCTTGGTAACTTTTCTTTTGGGGGGTTTTGACATGCATGGATTACTCAAGCATAATAATCGAATAATGCATGATATTAGGCTTAAGCAAAATTTGATATTGTTTCCTAGTTTCCGTTGCATTTTGAAGGAACCATTTTTGTAAAACAAATCGATAAGACAACTACGTTTCCAAAATGACTCGAAAAATGGTTTTTCTGTTGCATGAGTTTAACATCGAGTTTTTTTTAAAGAAGAGCATTAAGCAAATGATTTTTTTAAAAGAAAACTATCAATAATAAAATGAATCCTAGGTATACACGACCTAATGAATGAATGCTTTTAAGCTAACTCAAAGTACACCTACGATTTTCTCTAAACTGAGTTTATTCAAAGTCTTCAAAAGTAACGTAAGTTAGTTTAGCCATTTCGGTGGCTAATGTAGCCTTCTCAATCTGGGCATAACGTCTAGGCCGGGTTTGGGAGGTTACATTGGGTTTGATGGAAATTTGTCAAACATATGGTCTTCAACCCAATAAACACATGACAACTTGGTTGATTTGATATCATGGTCTACAGTTGGATTTTTCATTGTTTTAATCATATTAGCTAGAGAAGATACTTGGGATGTCAACAAAGTGATTGCATCAAGCTCTATGGTACCAGCAGCTCTCTTACCCGACCCAACTCTTGTTGTTAAATATTGATAATCATTGTTGGAAACTTTTTCCAAAATCTCATATGCTTCATTTTAAGTTTTATCCAACAAAGTACCATTGGCGGACGCATCAACTACCTTCATTGTATGCGCATTTAGCCCATTATAGAATATTTCAATATGAGTCAAGTGTTGAAATCCATGGATCGAGCACTTCTGAATTAAGTCTTTAAATCTTTCCCATGCTTCATATAGTGTTTCATCCTCTAATTGCCAAAAAGATGTGATGTCATTTCTAAGCTTGGGATTAATATTTCAGGGATTATACTGTAGCAAAAATCTCTGGAAAAAATCATTCCATGATACCATTGTTCCTGACAGTAAAGCATTTAACCATGCTCTTGCTTGATCTCTTAAAGAATATGGAAACAATTTAAGTCGAAAAGCGTCTTTTGGAACACCTTGTTGTCTAAATGAGTCACAAACCTTTTGAAAAAGTCGTAAATGTAGAATTGGAGCTTCAATGGGTAATCCACTAAACTATCCTACTATTTGTAACATCTGAAACATTACCAGTTTCAGCTCAAACTGTTGAAATTGTATTTGTTGTTTGGCTATCATTGGATTCAAATCATCCAAAATTGGCACAACATGCTCTGAGATTGGTCTATCTCGGTCATCTATCACTCTACGAACATGAGTATTAACGTTTTAACCATTCGGATTATCATTGAAACCAGGATCATTCCCGTTCCTAGCCATTTTCCACAGTTCTTTTCTCCTTCTTCGCAAAGTTATCTCAATCTCTAGGTCAAAATGATACTCTTTGTTAGTAGGAATGCCTCTTTTCATGCACTTATGACAAACCTGTGGAAATTAAATTAAACTAAGTTAAATAAAACTAACGAAATTAAGTAAAATAACCAAACCAAATTACACCAAATTGCCGATCCCCGGCAGCGACACCAAAGACTTGCCGCGTATGAATATGATATGCGAATTGTGCAAGTATACACATCGGATCAAGCAATAAAGTGACGAGTGAGTATCATTCCTACGAGGATCAGATTGAGACACAAAAGTGGTCAAGTTATTATAATGAAATACAATTAATGATTTGGTAAAGCTATGGTAAGTATGCAGTGACAATTAAAGGAATAATGATATATGCAATATGTGGAATTAATGAATACTTGGAAATGCTATGGCAAAACGAGAGTAAAAATGTAATGGAAATTATGAGAATTACTATGGGAATATTATGTAAATGATCATGTAAATAATTAAGAATGATATGGTAAAGATACGACGACAAAGAATAAAGGAAATATGATGTTGATTTGGAAGGTCGGGATTACTAAGAATCTACCCTTTCTGTCAATAATGCCTTGGCAAAACCATACTCAGTTTATTGTTCAGAAGAGTTCTAAAATGGTCTACTTCTTTTGAGAGAAAAAACCTTAAGTTACCTTACCCGTTTTTATAGGCCCTAATATGGTACCCTGCATTGTTTTCCTTCTGTATGAACACTACTATATGTCTAGAGTCTACTGCAAGTATCAGTCGAGTACTTGCTCATATCATTCAATTTCGATTCAACTAATCTAACCTTTTCAGAATCAGATTTAGTTTATGGGCATGCTAAGTAGTCATCTATGTCTAGAGATTGCACGCATACAATTTAGAAATAAAATAAAATTGAATGAAACAATCAATTGAATCAGATATATGCTTCACCCATTAAAGAAAATAAAAATGTCATCATGTAATCCCAACCCGATGAGATTTAGCTCATGGGTTGGAACATAAAACTTAAAACCAAAATAACATACAACACCATTTTCATCATTCAATTCATGGATGAAAAAAGTAAGAAATACGGAAGACTTTAGGAAGACAGCTTTTGCGTGTCTAGTTCACACACTAGTGGTGCTGTGTCCTATGGTGGCTGAGAGGAATTGCCTTCGTCTTCCTCTTCCCGTCGCTGCTCAGTTGCTACCTTTTATCCTTGCATAAGGATCTCTCCCTATTGTTTGCCCTTTTTGGGTTTCCTTTTTTGGCTTTTTATAGGCTTTTCCCTAAGATAAATCCAAAAACCCATGTTTATCTTCTCTTTTTAAATTTTTTTTTCAACAACCCAAGATTATCTTCTCCTCTTCTTTAGGCATATTTTTCTGCTACAAGTACAGTTGGGTTGAAACTGGTATGCATTGAGTGTTGACTCGGTCTTGTTGGAATTGCCATGCATGCGAGTTGGCTATCTAACCAACCTTTTGCCCCGGCAAACCTCGACTCTTTTATTTCTTTCTCCACATCCTGCTCAACCTTTTCACATGTAATTAAAAGTAACAAATAATAATATTTAAGCACCGTCCAATCTTCTTATGCAATGTTCTAAAAATACTAAAAATAATGTCCTAAAATGCAACTAAGTTCAATTAAGTATAGACAGTTGACCCAGTCTAAAGGCATGAATTATAACTCTTTTCAAGAGTTATCAGGATGAATGTCTTGATATACGAAATCAAGGACTGGAATCTGTGGAAAATAGAGAGAAAGAATGTAATCAATTGGAGTTCAGTGTGAAAGAATAAACTGGTTATAAAATAGAAGAGAAAGGGGACAGTGCGGAACAAGGGACACACCACATAGTAACGCACTTAGATCGGTGGAGACAGAATAAGGAAAAACAAGAGCAAATGATCCGAAGCTTAGTAAAGATGGTACCATCTATTGTCAAACCTTCAGAGTTAGAACTAAAGCCCTTGCCCAATCATTTAAAGTATTGATATCTAGGGAAACAAAATACCTTACTAGTAATTATTGCCACAAATCTAGACACAAAATAGGAAGAAACTTTATTATATGTCATAAAAATGCATAAAAAATGATAGGATGGACAATTGCTTATATTAAACGAATCAATCCTGCATTTTGTCAACACAAGATTAGATTAGAGGAGGGAAAAAGACCTATGGTAGATGCTCAGTGAAGACTTAATCCAACCATGAAAGAGGTGGTAAAAAAGAAATTGATTAAATGGCTAGATGCAGGAATTGTTTACGCTATTTCTGATAATGAGTGAGTCAGCTGAACCCAATGTTCTAAAAAATGGAGGTCTAACTGTAGTTGAGAATGATAAGAATTAATTAATCCCGATGATCAAGAAAAAACTACACCTACCCTTTTGGAACATATGCCTTTAAGAGAATGCATTTTTGCCTATGTAATGCTCCAGGAACTTTCGTGAGATGCATGATCGCGATCTTTGCTAATATGTTAGAAGAGGGGTTCGATGTATTCATGGACAAATTTTCTGTATATAGGGACTCTTTTTCAGAATGCCTGGATAACCTTGAAAAAGTGTTAAAAAGATGGGAGGAAACTAACCTGGTACTCAACTAGGAAAAATGTCATTTCATGGTGAAAGAATTACTGGTCGTAGGGCATCAAATATACAGAAAAGGTTTGGAAGTGGACAAAGCCAAAATTGAATTTATCAAGCATCTTCCAAATCCAACGAATGTTATTGGAGATTTATAAAATATTGGATATTTATAAAATATTTTGCTCATATTTCTAAACCTCTAAATCAACTTCTCCAAAAAGAAACAGTTTTCATAATTAACCAAAGCTGCATTAGTGCTTTTAAGGTAATTAAAGAAAAACCCGTATCTACTCCTATAATCAGTACCCCGAATTGGTCGGAAACTTTTATTATTATGTGTGATACTAGTGATTACACAATAGGTGTAGTGTTAGGACAAAAGCAGAATAATTTATTTGGGGCTATTAATTATGCTAGCAAAACATTGAATTTTGCACAGTGCAATTACACTACAACTGAGATAGATATGTTGGCAGTAGTGTTTGCGTGTGAAAATTTTTGACCCTACTTAATGGTGAATCGAGTAAATGTGTGTACTGATCACTCTGTGTTAAAATTTATCATGAAGAAAAAAGAAAAAAAGCTAGAATAATGAGAGGGTTTTATTACTTCAGGAATTTGACTTATGGATAATGGATAGGAAGGGGACTGAGAATAAAATTGCAGATTACCTATCCAGATTTGAAAACCATTTACAAGAGGAGGAAATTGAAGATATTAAGGAGAACTTTTCATATGAACAATTATTTAGAGTAAACATTGATCAATCAAGACCAGGTAAGCATCTAACACCATGGTATGCAGATTATGTTAACTACATTGTAAGGAGGTCTTCCTAGGACATACATCTTGGCAGCAAAAAAGAACGGATAGCTTATGAATCAAAAAAATTATGTTTGGGAGGAACCATATGTATTTCAAAAATATACAGATCAATTAGTTTGGTCATGTGTAGCAGAGGAAGAGATACAATATATTTTACAAGGTTGTCACAAATCTCCTTGTGGAGGGCATTTCGGTGGAAAAATGACAACTTAAAAAATACTACAATCACGGTTTTATTGGCCAACAATGAATACAGACGTTTATGAATTTGTCCAAGGATGTGATAAGTGTTAAAGAATTGAAAATATGTCTAAAAGGGATGAAATATCGCAAACAGGAATAATCAAGGTTGAAGTGTTTGATGTGTGGGGAATTGATTTCATGGAACCTTTTCCAAGTTCTTTCGGGAATCGGTATATTCTCCTGGCTATAGATTATGTCTCAAAATGGGTCGAAGCTGTCGTACTACCTACTAATGATACAAAATCTATAGTAAGATTCCTCAAGAAAAACATATTTTCCAGGTTTGGTACACCACAAGCACTTATCAATGACAACGGCAAGCAGTTCGAAGCATCATTGGCTAAGTACAACATAAAGCATAGGATGAGAACGAAATATCAACCACAGGATAATGGGCAAGCAGAAGTATCTAATTAGGAAATAAAGTAGATTTTAGACAAAACAGTAAACCCAAGTCGAAAAGATTGGGAAATCAAGCTAGACGATGCATTATGTGTAATAGCCCGATTTTAGGCCTAGTCAGAACAATGGTTTCGGTACCACAAATCTGACAAGAAAAAAAATTATTTTTTATTATATTTTTATGGTCTAAAATTTCACGGAATGATTTCGAGAAAATTTCATTAAAAAATTTCGACGTTTGGGCACTCAATTTAGCCAAAAGGACTAAATTGTAAAAAAGTGCAAAAGTTGAGTTCTACATGTTAGAAGTGGCCAATTGTTATGAAATTTTAAATTGGAGGTCCTTAAATGGTAATTAGACCATTGGTTAACTTTTTGGACAAAAATGGACAAGAGATAAGTGAAATAGGAAATTTTTAAATTGGGGGTATTTTGGTCATTTAGTAATTAAAAGAATTAAAATGGCCAAAATAACCAAAAATTTGTCCATCTTCTCCATGGTGAATGAAATTAGCAAGGGGGAAGCCATATTTAGGGTTTTCAAGCATCCAAGCTCCATAGTAAGTGATTCTAAGCCCCGTTTTTAATGTTCTTTATGTTTTTGGAGTCCCGGTAACTTGTTTTAGCTATATCTAGCAATAATTTAACCTAGGGTTTATATTTGGAAAAATACCCATAGGTGAAATGTGTTTATTTTGATGTTTTATGGTAGAATTTAAAGCTAGAAATTATGTTAAACAACTTTTGCTAAGCGATTTTAAGTAAAAACGAGTAAATTGACATAATCAGTAAAAATACCTAATGTTCATAAGTAAGTGTTAGAGTGTGAATTTGATGTTGCCATAGAAGGGAAAATTTTTTAGCATGTCATAAAACATGAGAAAAAGTAATAAAGTTTAATTTCCGAACCTAGGGGCAAAATAGTAATTTTATGAAACTTTAGGGGCAAAAATGTAATTTTGTCAAAATGTGATTTTTGTACTGGATTGAATAATGTGAGTGTTAAATAAGTTAAATGTGTTATTATAAGCCAGGAAAGACAAGGAATTGACTTTGATTAGTGAAAAAGGAAAAGATGAGAAAAAGTGAGAAATTTCCTGATTGAAAATTCAGAATAAAAAGAGATACGAATGAAGTGACAGAAATGATCACATGTGTGGCATGGACAGTGTGTAGGCCACTCTGTGAAAGTGAAAGTGATGGTCATGTGTGTAGTACTATGTGCAGGCTACTACGTGTACCAGAATGATAAGTCGCATGTGTAGTACTATGTGTAGGCTACTATGCGTACCGGATAGATTCGATCACGTGTGTAGTACTATGTGCAGGCTGCTACGTGTATCGGATAGTGATGGTCACATGTGTAGTACTATGTGCAGGCTACTATGTGAACCGGTATCATTAATTATAAGGTGGTTGCTATGTGTTGATCCCACCAGATATCATTGATTACAAAGGGTGGTTGCTGTGTGTTGAATCCACCGTGTATCTGTTATTATTCCAAAGTGTTCATCAGGAAATTGACTAAGTGAAAATACATGAGATCATGTAACGATTAAGTGTGATGGAATGATGAATATATGTGTGGAATTGAATTGAATAATGATTGAAAGCGAAAAAGTGAAATTATGAAAAAGTAAAATTAGCAACAAAACAGTTTTGGACAATAACAATAGTGTGACTTTGAAAAATCACCAAAAATGGTGGAAATTTAATTAGAGAGTGAATAAGATATGAAATGAAAACTTAATGAGTTATATATTTTGAGATATTTGAATTTTAGTGAAGCTGGGTCAGATTGATTTCGGAATCCCCTGTTCTGAGTTTAGAAAATAATTAAAAATTGTAAAAAAATAATTATGAGTTATAATTTATATTCTTAGAATCCTTAATGAGTTTATTTTCAAAAGAAATAAACGGAAATATCATCTGAATGTTGTACAATGAGATAATTCATTTTTAGTGAAGAGAGGTCAAAGATGTTGAGTAGTGAAACAGGGGTGACTTTAAAGAATAAACTGTACTAATTGGATGAGAAAAAAATTCTGAAAATTTTATGGTAAGAAGATATTGAGTCTAGTTTTGGGGAAAATTGACAAAACTTAATTTGGAGCTCTGTAGCTCCGGATAAAAATAATTTAGTGACTGTAACTCAACTAGACAACTTTGAATTTAAATATAAGTGAATAGGGAAATTAGGTATAATGCTATTTAAGCATGTTATATACATAAAGGGTGTGGGATGGAGAGGAGGAGGAGGACAATAAAGTATATGAATGAATTGTTTATAATCGGTTAAATGTCTGATTATAATCGATAAATATTGAAACAGGAGTGATGCTTATATTGGTGCATTACTGGTCATGGTAAGCTCATGAGAGAAAATAAAGTTTCATAGCATATGCGTGTGGTATATTTGGCATGAAATGATGACAGGAGTGGATCATGAATTAACTCATGTTGTTAAGTTGATGCATAATTATAGTATTCAAATATATACATATTTGTAATGTTTTGCTATGTGATTCGGAAAAAGGGGAATAAATAGCATACTGAAAATTCGGCCATGGTGCTAGTTTATGTTAAAGAAGTGTTTTATGGCATATCTTAAGTAACGAAATGTTATGAATTTTGAGATTAATTTGCTAGTCAAATAAATGAAAAATGAATTGATTGTGTATTCGTAATTTTGACATATGCTTGGTATATGAAACGTAATAATATATGCTTGAATAAAATTTAAGTATTCAAATGACATGGATTTGATGGTGATAAGATTCAAACATTGAATTCATGAAGTACATGTGATGTATTATTGTTGTGTGAAGCTTGGTTCGAGAAATTGGTTAGGTAAATGGTAAGTGAAAGCATTTGTTGGTATAGAAGAAAATTTAGAGTGAATATGAAATTTAGCTCTATTAAATGATTTCATCAATTAAACATTGTGTATACCGAATGTGTTAGTGAATTACATATTAAGTAAATTGACATTCAAGTTCGATTAGTGATATATGAAAATAACATGAAAAGATTTATTTTGTGATTAATATTGATTCTGACTTAAAGTTGATTCTTCAATATTGGATTGATTTAACGGATATATTGAGCATATGGATGGGTATGTATTGGGCCTCGTAAACCATAATTAGCGACTCGAAGATAATAATTTGAAAGTTTTTAATTTGGATGAAATTTTATAACTCGGTTTAATATGTTTATAAGTGTATTTATTCTGGTAATGCCTCATACCCTATTCCAGCGTAGAATATGGGTAAGGGGTGTTACAATGTGACATCACCAGATTCGACCCTAGTGTTTAGGCTGGTTTTGGGGTGTTACATTATGGGCTTACAGAACATCATATAAGACTCCATTAAGCATGTCCCCATATAAGCTAGTTTATGGTAAGAATTGTCACTTACCAATCGAATTGGAGAGGAAGGCATATTGGACGATCAAAGAATTAAATCTAGATCCTCAACTAGTTAAAAAAGAAAGAGTATTCCAACTCCAAGAATTGGAAGAGTTCAGATTTATGGCATGAAAATAATAAGATGTACAAGGAGATTAGACTTTGACATGACACAAAGATTAGAAAGAGAGAACGTTTTCCAGGGCAGAAAGTACATGTAACCCTTGATGGGGCAGTAGAGTTAACCGGTAAAGGGGGTCAACCCTTTCTTATTAATGGCCAACAAGTAAAACATTATTTTGGAGGAACTATTAATGCTGTAGTGGAAGAAAAAACCTTGCGGTGTAGCGCCTTTTGGGATTTCCAAGACATCAAGGGAAAACCAACAAACATGAAGGAAGATAAGGAAAAAGGTAACTTAACTGGTGATTTCATGAAAAACAGAGGAATCCGACCATCATGTCGCAACACCATCCTAGAATGTCATGAAGAAGAACAAAATTCTAATTTAGGAATCTGCTCTCGACGTCGCGACATCACCTAAGGATGTCACGACACCACTACGTAACCCTATTTTCTGAACTAAGTTAACTATTGATGTTTTTGTAGTTTAATTGTATTAGGATTCTTGTTATTTAACTGTTTACTTAGTAGGACTAGATTATAACTCTTGAATAATTTATTCTTTCTTCCTAATCTATAAGTAGGACATATGGCCACCATATGATATCATTAAGAAAGATCAAATTACAAGCAAATTTCTTTTATCAGCACCAAAGGGTAATTTGCAGATATAATAAGAATAGATCATCAAATGGCCAGTTTTAGTGCAAGCGCTTGAAGCCCAACTATTGAGTTTCAAGAAGGTGTCGTGGATAAGTATTAGCAAAAATTACAACCATATAATTTTATTCAAGAACAGAGATTTGACCCTTTAATGAGAAATTGCAAAGGAATATGGGAAAATGCAACTGAAAGGGAATGGAAAGAATTTTGTCTACCATCCGAAGAACCCTTGATAAATCCTACTGAAAGGATTAAGTGGAACTTTTTCCTCTCTGAGTTTAGAAAGAAGTATGTTGGCAATTGTACATTGAAAAGAAAAAGAGAGAGTTTACTAAGTTGAAGCAAAATAACATGACAGTGGCAAAATATGAGAAAGAACTTGTTAGGTTGAGTAAGTACGCCAGAGAGTTGGTGACCACCGAAGCTAAGATGTGTAGAATAATTGAGTGAGGATGAAATGAAGACATTTTTTTCCCTTTCATAACTTTAAATTTACAAGACTTTTCTATCTTAGTTGAAAGTGCCAAAAGAATTGAAAAGGGAATGAATAGACAGAAAGACAAAGGTTTGGGGAAAATAGTGGCAACTAGTTCTATGCCTCCACTGTCAGGAAAGAGAACCAAAGATTTCAAAGGTTCTAGGTATTCATCTCCTACCTTGGGGAAAAAATCAAAAGGACTAGGGATGAAATCTCAACAAACAACCTCAGTTTCTAATACTGGGTGTAACACCCCATACTTGATCCGCTGAACCGGATTCAAATCTTAGGTATTATCACACAAATACAAACGTAAGCTTACCCTACTTGTACGAATTACAATCGACTACAACTTACTTATCTACCAAACTTTGAATTAAAATACATAAGTACATACAATCAAGTGAATACAAGTACAATGCATGGTAATTAAATTACAAAAAGTCTAGCTTGAAATCCTAATCTATCATAGATATTCCCAAGGTGCAAATTTCTACGCACTGGCTCAGATTTTGAACACGTTGCCCAACTTGTTCCTCCAGACCCAGTCTCGCTTTCATCCTAAAATATAGGAAACAACCATGTAAGTTCATAAGAACTTAGTGAGAAGTAATAAATTATACCTTAGTCGTTGTATTTCATAAATAGGAGGATAGTCCATCACCACCAACTTTTCTTCTTTAAACTTCATTTATCTATCATCATGAGCATCACACCATTTATGAACATGATCATTTCTTCTGCTCCCTATAACATGGTCTATATCCTTTATTATAGTTCCATCGATGACTTCATTCCATCAGACTTCATTTCTAACTCATCTTGATGATGGTTCTTTTACCCATATTATTCGAAAATGGATGTTTACAGTTATTCTTCATAACTGATCATTCTTAAACCCTCTTTTACTCTTACTATTTATAAGTATATGCCCTACTTCGAGTTATCAGACGTAGTATTTACTTTGATTCCTTCCTTCAATGCACTTTCTTCTTACTTTGAATTCATTACATAACACATTATACTTCTACTAATCATGATTTGAAAAGGATCCAGGCATGATATGCTATGCCATTTCATACGGAGCCTACCATAAAGGAAGCTGATTAGGAATATCTCACCATGGGTTCCTAATGGTCAACGACAAGGGTATTTCCTTCATAGTTCGCCATGCATACCGTTCCTTCAGAGTTCACCATGAATACCATTCCTTTAGAGTTTACAATAGAGGCATTTCATTCAAATGGTTTCCATAAGGGCCATTCTTACAGATGTTGCCACAAAGGCTTTCACTACATGGTTTTTCACAAAGGCTTTTTTTCATGGTTTTCCACAAAGGCTTTCTTTTCTAACGTGTTTAATATATGGATTCGCCTAAACTCACAGTACGTGAGGTTTTCCCATCATCATTCTAGGACATGTAGAGAATCCCATTGGGCAATAATTGTCCTTTAGTTCTTTTCAGAAAATGTCATGGCCATGGTCTTTTCCTTTTAGAGATCGTGTTTAAAGTCTTGATGGACTCCTTTAGTCTCCACCACGGTGAACAGACACAAACAAACTTGATTGACTCTTCATGTATTGACACCATTTAAGACTTCATGCTTTGATTCATTAACAACACTCGACTACCTCACGTCTCATCACATACATTGCATTTGTGCTCATACAATCACACTTCTTCATCATAATACTTATTACATGCTTAACTTGTCAAATTCCATACTCACTACACATGCAAGACCAAACAAACTTTCATACAATAGTATAACCTACTTATTTTACTTTTTTGATGTCAGTTTCATAGTCTATTCGATTTCCATAGAAATATCTAGCATACACGACATACATGCAAGAGTCAGTTTAGGGACTCACCTACATCCACAAATAGTAGGTTCAACTCCAAATCCAACAAGAAACTATAGCTACCACTTCTTATGAAATAGAATAGCACCATTAAAACTCATTCTTAGCCTTTTTTCCATCAACACAAACCCAAATAATCCTTCATAAATAGCCTTACTTCCTCATCTTATTGTTCAAACCCTTACGGTTCTAATCTTTCATAGCATAACATTTAAAGCCATAAAACTTGCCTTGACATGGAGTAACTACTAACATAGACCTAGATCTACCGCTCTAGCCTTAGGTAGAAAGAAACATTGTAAGTTATTTCATATTCAAGTAACAATACTTCTTGAGGAAAGAAGAAGAAAAACTCTTTCTTTTCCAACTTGAGTATCTATATAATAACCTAAGCCCTTATTGGAACCTAACACGTGTCTACTTTCAAGATTGCCTTAGAAAAATGGTTTACAACTATAAATGGAAATTCAATATTTTATATTTCTAGTCCAACCCTTGATTCCATCCTAACTACCTCGTTAGTACATAACTATCTTGATAACCTAATAAACTGGGTGAACAATACCTTTGGCGATGACCCAATTCACCCAAAAATCCTCATTATTCTTACTAATATCTTATTCCCTACAACTCATCACATTAAGAGAACAATCCTTGCATCATAATATAACGTAAACTATGCGCCCAACTTATACGCTAAAAGCATCAATTCGGTGGATAACACTACGCCGATCAAATCACTTTTAGTTTACTCGCCAAATTTAGGATTCACCAGAACATGGTGCTACGCTAGGGGTTCGAGAAGGAGACCTATACCACCATGTGAGTAATGCGGTAAAAACCATTTGGAAGAATGTTGGTTGGTTACTAGGGCTTGTATTAAATGTGGATATAAAGACCAAATGATCAGATATTATACAAAAGCAGTAGAGAATATTATTGAAAAATTTGTAAAAAATGCTCCAGTTCCACAAAGTGGTAGAATGTAACATCTCTTACCCGATTCAGTCACCAGCCAGAGCTATAGGATGCCACATCAGGTAGCGAAAAAATTACAACCAAAATCTGACATTAAACATTTAGATCAAGTATTAAACATTTGATATTACCAGTATATCATGATTAATAATCAAATTGGACTCTCAAACGAGCTTACGAAATCTCTTAAACCAACCTAGAATAAAATAAGGACTTAATTGTAAAGTTAACAAAAAGGTATGGAAATTTCAGTGAAAAAAGGTCACACGGCCATGTGAGAGACTGAGCTTTTGTGTGCATGAGTCACATGGCTGTGTAGCTACCTGAGACCGTATAGAAACATGCAAACCAAAGACAATAGAGCACACGACCGTGTCACTAGCTTGTGTGTAACACACGTCATGTGCCAAACCCTGTGGGCAAGAAAGAGGCACCTAATGCACAATATGATTCAACCATACACAATTACCTATAATTCACTCATTAGCTACAGTTTGTCCAGTCCAAGCATGCACTTTTCATGCCAAAACATACCTTATAACATATCCGTAAGGGACCAGTAGGCCACATTTGGCACGACAATTTAATAAGATTAAAGCCAACCATTCAATTTCAACTATTAAAATCATGTATTACCTATACATTCATCACATCAACCACATTCCTTTCACTATAACATATTCATATTAGACATGTCCATCATCACTTCACATATATAAGCTTAAATAGAATTCAACTTAACAAAACTACCATATTAACTTACTTTTATACAACATCCATATAAACATATCAAAATGTACAAATTCATAAGTTCAACACCAAACACATATTTACATTACACCTATTACATGCCACTAATAACCGAGCCAAAACAAAGTAAAAGTCTACCAAAATAGATGTTGGATAGTGTAAGTCTTGAAAGTGAGCTGATAGCCAAGTTCCGCAAAGAAGGAACTATAGGAAACAAGAAATGAAACGAGGTAAGCATTAACATGCTTAGTAAGTTCATAGGCACTTAAATAAAAATCTTACCTCAGTTCACAATTAAGTAAACAGATATAACTAATTTAATATGATTTCCTGTCAAGACGTTTTCAACAACAAGGTGAGCATTTCAATAGTATAATCTCTCAATAATTCAATACGACACATTTCTATATCATTCAATAGGAAAGATCCAACATATGAATCATATTAAAAAATTAATCATATCAATAGGAATGATCCAACAATAGCGTATCATATAATGTATCATCCCTCCAGCATACCAAAGAACTCAAAAGAGCGATAACTATACCATACCAATACATTGTACTGCAAATCTTGAAGGCACTGTTACATGTCATACATTATATCATCCCTCCACCACACCAAATTCTTTGTAGAGACAACACTCGGTAATACACAACAATTGCAGGATTCTAGAGTACACTGTGATATTTTCATCAAATCTTTTACTCCGTATCATCTTTTACGCATATCTTGTACAAGAACACAATCAACCTGTAACACCCCTTACCCGAGACAATTGCCGGAGTCGAGCACGAGGCGTTACCTGACTTAACTTACTAGTTTAGAGCATAAAAATTTTCTTTTAAAATTAATTCGTTCACGTTCAATCAATATGTCCCTAAAAAGGGCCCTTGAGACTCTAAAACATGCAACAAAAAGGGTTCGGGTCCAAACCGGGAACATTAAAAATTTTCTGAATACTTAAATAAATCAACATAATTTATTTCACTATTCACAATAAAATTGTCCACTTGCATGACAATCACTAATTTAAATATAACTCGAGTTACGAAACTCAAAATTTAGATCCGTTATTTTTTCCTAAAACTAGAGTCATATATCTTTTTATCAAAAAATTTCCAAAATTTTTGGGTTACAGTTAATTCGTTAAAGTCTCCCCTGTTTCACTGTCTGACGGTTTTGACCCCTATTCAATAGAAATCAATTATCTCATTGTACGAGCTTCATATGGTGCTTCCGATTGTTTCTATTGAAAATAGACTCACAAAGGAATGTAGACATATAAATTATGACTCATAATTCTTTCTGTACAATTTTTAATTATTTCCTAAATTCAGAATAGGGGACTTCAAAAACCATTTTGACCCTGTCTCACTAAAATTCAAATATTACAAAATATAAAATTCCTTTCCCTACACGTTTCTGTCATGTGAAAATAGACTCGATAAGATTTAATTCTATATCTCATTCACTCTCTAATTCCATTTCTACTATCCTTGATGATTTTTCAAAATCACGTCAATGCTGCAGTCCAAAAACTGTTCCATTGCAAATTTTTACTCTTTTATAATTTCTTTGTATTAACAATCATTTAGGCGTACATAACACCAAAACATGTTTTTAAATAGTCATTTCAATAGCTAATCATTATCGAGTATTTACATGCTATTCACTAGCCATATCATAAGGACACACACACAAAATGACTAAGTCCCTATACATGCCATAACTTAAAATTTTTCGAATCACAAAATACCGAGATGGTTTGTTGATAGTGTGAAACGATCTTTGACGCCCTTACGATCCTCGAATTGGCTTGGCGATGCTATGAAAAGAAGGAAAATAAAGGGGGTAAGCATAAAGCTTAGTAAGTTTACAAGCAAATAAATAACAACATTTATCATAAATAATTATACCCATAAATTATCATCCAGTATCATGATCTTTACTTTCTTTTTTACTTACTCTCTTACATGTTTACTTACTTGCTTACTTAAATAACTCATGATTATAACTTACTCCTCCCTTGCTAAAATTTTTTTCTCACCTAATAACTGTGATATTCTTAACACTTATAACTCACCTGAATCTAATTATTATGCTTTTACCTGAATCTTCATGTAACATAGTCTATTTACTAGCCCGTTGAACCACTTGGAATACTAAGGATACTCGGGTCTCCTATCTAATAATAACACTCCAAAGCCATGTCCCAGACAAGGTCATACATGGGATGTTTCCTGTACTGCAAATGCCATATCCCAGATGTGGTCTTACATGAGACTCTCATATCGGTGCCCATGCAATGTCCCAGACATGGCCTTATGGGGGACCTTTCATCTTGGTACCAATGCCATGTCCTAGACATGGTCTTAAATGGGGTCTCATCCCCCTAATGTCATGACATTTGTATCCGATACATTCTTAATATTTCAACGGGACTTTTTAACACTGATTCTCTATCATCTCATACTTGAGTCAACATTAAATAATTTCATGAAATAAGTACATAATTGCTAGAAAATAACAACATTAATAATTATTATTGAAATATTGGTTTTATTTACCGTAAACTTACCTCGGTACAAAAGACGATCAAATCTAGCAACTTAGTCCTCAACCTTTTTCTTTCCCCGGTCTAACTCTGGGTTTCGTTCCTCTTGTTCTGTAATAGAAAATTTAGCTTATTTAATACTCACATTCATAAAACAAGTCTTTGACTCAAACTTTGGCAAAATTACAATTTTGCCCTAAACTTTTGCATATTTACACTTTTGCCCCAAAACTCAGAAATTAAACTTTATCCCTTATTCTTATGTTTTATGATATGTTGAACATCTTTCACTTCCATGGCAACATCAAATTCCCACTCGAACATTTACTTATGAACATTAGGTATTTTTACTCGTTTTCACTTAAAATCGCCTAGCAAAAGTTGTGCAAACACATTTTACCTATGTGTATTTTTCCAATTATCAAACCTAACATGAATTAATGGTAGAATAAGCTAAACCGAGCTTTGAGGACTCTAAAAATGTAAAAAAATTAAAAATGGGGCTTGGATGCACATACTATGAGCTTGAGAAAGTGAAGAAACCCGAGCTATGGAGTCCCTTAAAGTTTCGGCCCTTGTGGAAGAAGATGAGCACATTTTGCCATCTTTTTCCCTTTCAATTCTTTCTATTACCAAATGACTAAAATGCCCTTCATTAAAACTTTAGTTATTTTGATCTATGCATGCCCATTTTTGTCCATTAAAATCTAATGGTCTAATTACCATTTAAGGTCCTCTACTTCAATTATGCACTTCTATTAAATCCTTTATCATCTAAATCTCATATTTACCCACTTTTGCAATTAAACCCTAATATGCAATTCAGACATGCAATCGCTGAAATTTCTTATTGGTATTCTAACACATGCATCCAATCAATCGATAAATCATAAAAATTAATCACAATAAACTTTTCTATCTCAGGTTCATAGTTTTGCAACCACTATTTTATTTAGACCCTAATCCTGGATGTTATATTTCTCTCCCCTTTAGGGATTTTTGTTCCCAAAAATCTTACCTGTGAAGAGATTTGGGTACTGTTTTCGTATAGCCTCTTCGGGCTCCCATGTGGCCTCGTCTACCACATGCCTATTCCATAATACTTTCAGAAGTGCAATACTTTTGTGCCTTTGTTTCTTGGCCTCTCAAGCTAGAATTTTTATCGGTTCTTCATCGTAAGTCATGTCTGGCTGAATCTCAACCTCTGTCTGAGAAATCACATGTGACAGATCTGAACGATAACGACATAACATACACACATGGAATACATCATGAATCTTCTCTAACTCAGTCGGCAAAGCTAACAGATATGCTAAGGACCCAACTCTTTCAGTCGCCTCGAGCGATCCAATAAAACATGGACTTAGTTTGCCTTTCTTGCCAAATTTGAAAACTTCCATCCACGGGGATACTTTCAAAAATACCCTGTCACCAACCTGAAACTCAATCTATTTTCTTTGCAAATCTTCATAGGATTTATGTCTATCTGAAGCTGCTTTCAAGAAATCTCTAATGACTTTTACTTTCTCTTCTGTTTCTTTGACTAGATCAACCCCGTCAATCTGATTTTCCTTAATCTCTGTCCAATACAAAGGTGTACGACACTTACGTCCATACAAAGCTTCATAAGGTGCCATCTTCAAACTCGATTGATAACTATTATTATAGGTAAACTCTACCAACGACAAATATTTCTCCCAACTACATTGAAATTCTAAAACACAACATCTGAGCATATCCTCAAGTATCTGAATAACTCTCTCTGACTGACCATCGGTCTGAGGATGGAAAGCGTATTAAAACTCAACTTTGTGCCCAAAGCTTCCTGTAATTTCTTCCAAAACTGCGAAGTAAATCTCAGATCTCTATCTGAGATAATCAATAACGGTACTCCATGTAGCCTGACTATCTCTGAAATATACAACTCGGCCAACTTTTCAAGTGAATAATCCATACGAAATGGGATGAAATGAGCCAACTCCGTTAGCTTATCAATCACAACCCATACTGCATCTTTCTTTCTCGGTGTCAACGGCAACCCTGTCACAAAATCCATGATAACTCTGTCCCATTTCCATTCAAGAACTAACACATGCTGCAATAAACCTGAAGGTACCTGATGTTCGGCCTTTACCTGTTGACAAATCAAGCATCTAGAAACAAATTTTGAAATATCTCTTTTCATTCCTGCCCACCAGTATGTTTTCTTCAAATCATTATGCATCTTTGTACTACCAAGGTGAATAAACAAAGAACTACTATGCGCTTCCTGTAAGATCTTTCGAATAAGATCATCATTCTTCGGTACACATATCTGATTTCTGAACATCAAACAACCACCATAATTGATCTAAAAATCAGACTCTACACCTGACTCGCACTGAGCTCTTTTAGCTTGCAACTCACTGTCATCTTTCAGCGCTTTACAGATTTCTTCAAGAAACATCAGTTTAGCTCTCAACTCAGCTAAAATAGAACCGCCATCTGATATAGCCAAACTAGTATTCAAAGGTATCAATGTAAATAAAGATTTTCTACTCATGGCATCAGCAACAACGTTTGCCTTACCCAAGTGATAGTCGATTACTAGCTCATAATCTTTAATCAACTCTAGCCATCTTCTTTGCCTCAAGTTCAAATATTTCTGGGTCATCAAGTATTTCAAACTTTTATGGTCAGTGAATATTCGACACTTCTCACTGTACAAGTGATGTCTCCAGATCTTCAACGCAAATACAATGGCAACTAGCTCTAAATCATGAGTCAGGTACTTTTTCTCATGTGGCTTTAACTGTTTGGAAGCATATGCTATTACGTTACCTTCCTGTATAAGTACACAAACCAATCCATTCAAGAATGCATCGCTATAAATCACAAATTCTTTACCTGGTTTTGGCTGTACTAAAACAGGAGCTTTAGTCAACAATGCCTTTAACTTGTCAAAACTCTGCTGACACTTATCAGTCCATTCAAACTTGACATGTTTCTGCAACAATCTTGTCAATGGGGTAGCTATCATGGAAAATCCCTCTACAAATCGTCTATAATAACCAGCTAATCCAAGAAAACTTTTAACTTTTGACACATTTTTGGGTGGTTTCCACTCAACAATTGCTGAAATTTTACTCGGATCAACTTTAATACCCTCACCTGAGACAATGTGTCCAAGGAATCCGACTTCTCGAAGCCAGAACTCACTTTTGCTAAACTTGGCATACAATTGATTATCTCTCAAAATCTATAAAACTATTCTCAAATGTTCAGCATGTTCAATCTCATCAGGAAAATAAATTAAAATATCATCAGTAAACACAACTACAAACTTGTCCAAGTACGGTCAAAAGCTTCGAGTCATTAAATCCATGAATATGACAGGAGCATTAGTCAAGCCAAATGGCATCACAAGAAAATCATAGTGACCATGCCTAGTCTGAAAAGTAGTCTTCGGAACATCTGACTCTTTAACTTGCAACTGATAGTAACCGGATCTCAAATCTATCTTGTAGAACACAGTGGCTTCCTTTAATTGGTCAAACAGATCATCAATTCTAGGCAGTGGATATTTATTCTTTATTCTTACTTAGTTAAGCTGTCGATAATCTATACACAACTTCATCGAACCGTCTTTCTTTTTCACAAAAAGCACTGGTTGTCCCCATGGAGAACAACTAGGCCTTGCAAAACCTTTATCAGTTAATTCCTGCAACCGAGCTTTCAATTCTTTCAATTCCAACGGGGCCATTTTATAAGGAGTAATAGAAATCGGAGTGGTACTTGGAACCAACTCAATACCAAACTCAACTTCTCTAATATTAGGGAAACTTGACAATTCTTCTGTAAACACATCGAAAAACCCACAAAATACTGGAACTAATTCAATTTTCAACTCTGGATCTTTAGTATTCAATACAAACACAACATAAGCTTCATACCTTTTCCTCAAACATTTCTGAGCAGACATAACAGAAATCATGGCAAGAGAACTATCTGGCTCATCTGAATTAACCCGGATAATATCACCATTTTTGCATTTCAACTCAATGTATTTCTTTTCGCAATTCATTATCACATCATGGGCAGTCAACCAATCCATACCAAGAATCACATCAAACTCATCAAATGGAAATAGCATAAGATCGGCCAAAAAACAGTGACCTCTAATTAGCAAAAGATAATTTTTACAGACTTTGTCTACTAACACATACTGGCCTAATGGATTCGATACTTTAATCACAAAATCGGTAGATTCTATGGGCATGTTCATATTAGGCATCAATCTCATGCAAACATAGGAATGGGTTGAACCCAAATCAATCAAAGCAAAAACACTAGTATCATAGAGAGAAAATGTACCCGTAATCACATCGGGGGAGGATGCCTCTTCGCGAGCGCGAATAGCATAAGTCCTTGCGGGTGTTCTAGCGTCTGGCCTAGCTACTGAGTCTCTGGACGTACCCTTGTTACTTGCTCCAACTCCCAAATTCCTCTGTGGTCTGCCTCTAGTTGGAGCATTTCCCGATCTTGCACTCGGTATTACTTCTCTTTTAACTGTTTCGGGACAATCGCGAATAAAATGATCTAGTGCACCACATCTGAAACAAGCACTTTCATTTGCTCGGCACTCACCGAGATGACGTCTACCACATGAAGCACACTCTGGTCTAGATGGTCGAGTATTACCCACACTTGCAACTGTAGTAGTCTGACCTCTTGAACCCACAAATCTTCTCCCTCTGTTTCGGCTAGGATACTCGGCTAAAACATTTGATCTAATAGAGAACTCTCTAGGCCTCTTGGATGTAGACTGAAATGATCTGCTCATCTGCCTTTTCTTCGTGTCTTGAACCTTAATTTCAGCTTTGCCTTTTTCTTTTTCTTTTAAAAACTTCTTTGCCTTACAGGCTCTTTCAACTATAACAACAAACTCTTTAATCTCTAGAATGCCAACTGACAGTCAGATATCATCATTGAGCCCATCCTCAAATCTTTTGCACATGATAGTCTTTGTAGACACACACTCTCGAGCATAATTGCTGAGTCTAACAAATTCACATTCATACTCGGTTACAGTCTTCTTACTCTACTTTAACTCAATGAACTCTTTTCTTTTCTGGTCAATAAACCTCTGACTGATATACTTTTTAAGGAACTGCTCCTAAAAGAAATCCTAAGTAACTCTCTCGCTCTGTACAACTGACACAAGAGTCTTCGACCAATGATAGGCCGAATCTCTAAGGAGTGAGACAACACATTTTATGCATTCCTCAAGTGTACAGGATAACTCATCAAAGACTCTGATAGTATTCTCGAGCCAATCTTTAGCCCCTTATTTTCTAGTCTTATCAACTAGTGGCCTTTCTCTTATAACTGTACCTATGATTGGGGGAGCTACATTGGGGATCAGAGAATCATGAGGGGGTGGAGGTCTACCAGTCAGATTCGTACGAACGAACTCAGCAAACCATTCATTCATAGCTTGGAAAAAGGCTTCTTGAGCCCTTCCTCCCTGACTAACTGTAACGGGCCTTTTACTACTATCTAGTGGCACCATCCCTTCTGCGAGAGCGGGCGCATTACTCTTTACATCATTTGCACAAGCTCGTTCGGGATCCATAACTATAAAAGAAAAACATTTTAAAATCATCAAGAGTCGTCACACTATCAAAATACAAGTATGGCATGTATAGCTAGACTCTTATTCATACTGAATATTCTGAGAACTAACTAAAATCTCACTCTGATACCAATAAAAGTAACACCCCTTACCCGAGACTGTTGCCGGAGTCGAGCACGAGGAGTTACCTAACTGAACGTACTAGTTCAGAGCATAAAAATTTGCTTTTAAAATTAATTCACTCACGTTCAATCAATATGTCCCTAAAAAGGGCCCTTAAGACCCTAAAACATGCAACAGAAACAGTTCGAGCCCAAACTGGGAACATTAAAAATTTTTTGAATACTTAAACAAATCAGAATAATTTATTTCACTATTTACAATAAACCTATCCACTTGCATGTCAATCACTAATTTAATTATAACTCGAGTTACGAAACTCGAAATTTACATCCGTAAATTTTTCCTAAAACTAGACTCATATATCTTCTTATCATTAAATTTCTAGAAGTTTTGGGTTACAGTTAATTCACTAAAGTCTTCCCTATTTCACTGTCTGACGGTTCTGATCTCTATTCACTAGAAATCAATTATCTCATTGTACGGGCTTCATATGTGCTTTCACTTATTTCTATTGAAAACAGGCTCACTAAGGAATCTAGACATATAAATTATGACTCATAATTCTTTCTGTACAATTTTTAATGATTTCCTAAAATCAGAATAGAGGACTTCAAAACCCATTCTGCCCCTGTCTCACTAAAATTCAAATATTACAAAATATAAAATTCCTTTGCCTACACCGTTTCTTTCATGTGAAAATAGACTCCATAATCTTTAATTCTATATCTCATTCACTCTCTAATTCCATTTCTACTATCCTCGGTGATTTTTCAAAATCACGTCAATGCTACTATCCAAAAACTGTTCCATTGCAAATTTTTACTCTTTTATAATTTCTTTGTATTAACTATAATTTAGGCACATATAACACCAAAACATTATAAAAGAGTAATTCTCTATCATCTCATACTTGAGTCAACATTAAATAATTTCATGAAATAAGTACGTAATTGCTGAAAAATAACAACATTAATAATAACTATTGAAATATTGCATTTATTTACCATAAACTTACCTCGGTACAAAATACGATCAAATCTAGCAACTTAGTCTTCAACCTTTTTCTTTCCCCAGTCTAACTCTAGATTTTGTTACTCTTGATCTATAATAGCAAATTTAGCTTATTTAATACTCACATTCATCAAAATAGTCCTTGACTTGAACTTTGGAAAAATTACAATTTTACCCTTAAACTTTTGCATATTTACACTTTTGCCCCAAAGCTCAGAAATTAAACTTCATCCCTTATTCTTATGTTTTATGACATGCTGAACATCTTTCCCTTCTATGGCAACAACAAATTCCCACTCTAACATTTACTTATGAACATTAGGTATTTTTACTCGTTTTCACTTTAAATCGCCTAGCAAAAGTTGTTGAACATAATCTCAAACTTCATATTATACCATAAAACATCAAAATAAACACATTTAACTGATAACTGAGATATTCTTAACCCTTATAACTTACCTAAATCTATTTATTAATGTTTTACCTGAACTTTCATGTAACATAGTCTATTTACTAGCCTGTTGAACCACTTTGAATACTAAGGATACTCGGGTCTCCTATATGATAATAACATACCAAAGCCATGTCCCAGATATGGTTTTATATGGGATGTTTCCTGTACTGCAAATGCCATATCCCAGATATGGTCTTACATGAGAGTTTTCATATCGATGCCCATGCCATGTCCCATACATGGTCTTACGGGGGACCTCTCATCTCGGTACGAAAGCTATAACCCAGACATGGTCTTACATGGGGTCTCATTCCCCTAATGTCATGAAATTTGTATCCAATACATTCCTAATGTTTCAACGAGACTTTTTAACACTGATTCTCTATCATCTCATACTTGAGTCAATATTAAATAATTTCATGAAATAAGTACATAATTGCTGGAAAATAACAGCATTAATAATAATTATTGAAATATTGCATTTATTTACCGTAAACTTACCTCGGCACAAAATACGATCAAATCTAGCAACTTAGTCCTCAACCTTTTTCTTTCCCCGGTCTAACTCTGGATTTCGTTCCACTTGATCTATAATGGCAAATTTAGCTTATTTAATACTCACATTCATCAAAACAGTCCTTGACTCAAACTTTGGCAAAATTATGATTTTGCCCCTAAACTTTTGCATATTTAAAATTTTTCCCCAAAGATCGGAAATTAAACTTCATCCCTTATTCTTATGTTTTATGATATGTTGAACATCTTTCCCTTCTATGGCAACATCAAATTCCCACTCTAACATTTACTTATGAACATTAGGTATTTTTACTCGTTTTCACTTAAAATCACCTAGCAAAAGTTGTTTAACATAATTTCAAACTTCCTATCCTACCATAAAACATCAAAATAAACACATTTTACCTACAGGTCTTTTTCCAAATATGAAACCTAACATGAATTAATGGTAGAATAAGCTAAACTGAGCTACGAGGACTCCAAAAACGTAAAAAAAATTAAAAACGGGGCTTGGATGCACTTACTATGAGCTTGAGAAAGTGGAGAAACCCTAGCTATGGAGTCCCTTCAAGTTTCGGCCCTTATGGATGAAATGAGCACATTTTGCCATCTTTTTCCCTTTTAATTCTTTTTATTACCAAATGATTAAAATGCCCTTCATTAAAACTTTAGTTATTTTTATCTATGCATGCCCATTTTTTTCCATGAAAATCTAATTGTCTAATTACCATTTAAGGACCTCTACTTCAATTATGCACTTCTATTAAATCCTTTATCATCTAAACTCATATTTACCCACTTTTGCAATTAAACCCTGAGATGCAATTCAGACATGCAATCGCTGAAATTTCTTATCGATATTCTAACACATGCATTGAATCAATTAATAAATCATAAAAATTAACCACAATAAAATTTTCTATCTCAGATTCGTGGTTTTGCAACCACTGTTCCATTTAGGCCCTATTTCGGGATGTTACACAACCCTATTGGCATGTCAATTGTATCATTCCTACATTCATCCAGGCTTTTTTAACATATCAAAACATTTAATACAATTCATTCCATTACTCAAGTTTTGTACTGTTCCAACTATAATTCAAGATATAATCACATACCATTAATTTAGTTCACGATATGATAAATATATATACATATATCGTTTAACAATCTTACATCACCCAGTATAAACCATACACTCATATAATAAAATTTACCATCATTCAATCATGATACCTATCTCAGTATTTACCATATTTTTCAAAGTAGCCTTTTCTCACCTTTTTATGCCAATTTGTAATCAATTTAAAATATACATTCAAACATAATCAATTCACAATTCAATCACAAACATTATATAAAATTAGATAATTATACCGTATGAACTTACCAAATAAATTCGGCACTAAGAACACAGTTAGGAACCATTCTGCAATTTTCTCTATTCCTCGTTTATCTACTGGTTGTTTCGAATCTTGATATGTAAGGGAAAGAACTTGGACGAACCTCAAGCTTCAAAAATGTTACCTTGGGTATTTTCTTGTTGAAGAAACGATGACGAAAGGTAAATGATGATGAACTTTTTATTCTATTTCATTTTAACATATAATATTAATAATTAAATATAATTTTTAACATTTAAAATATTTTAAATAGGCATAAACCGTCCATCATCTTATTAAATTGGTCCAATTGCCACTTAGGCCCTTAAACATTTATTAAATAAGCATTTTAGCAATTAAAATTAACTTTTTTCACTTTTACGATTTAGTCCTTGTACATTAATTAATCATCCAATCACTAAAATTTCTAGACCAAAATTAAATAAACCTATATAAAGAATCTGTAAATATTTATCGGCTTGGTTTACAGAAATGTTGTCTCGATACCTCATCTTCCAAAACCACTAACTTTAGGGTCAAACCACTTGTACTTAAATTAACAGTCCAATTAGCAAAATTTATTAAATTAAAATTCATTATAACATTGTATTTGACTTGTAAATATTAAATAATAATATTTACGAACTCACTCATTGGAATTGTGGTCCCAAAACCACATTTCCAGTACCACTGAAAAATGAATAGTTACAACTATCTCCCCTTAGGAAATTTCGTTCTCAAAATTTTTACTTGACAATAAGTTTGGGTGTTGTAATCTCATTGATTCATCTATTTCTCAAGTAGTTTCTTCAATATCGTATCGGTGCCATAGAACTTTCACTAATGTTACTCATTTGTTTTGTAGTTCCTTTATTTCCAAAGCTAAAATTTTGACTCGTTATTCTGAATATAACAAGTTAGGTTGTATTTCTATCTTGTTGGAAGTAATCACGTAAGAGTAATCTAATCTATACTGTCGTAGAATTAAAACGTTGAAAACATTATGAACCTTTTCGAGTTGTAACACGTTCTACCATGGGGTACTCTGTCACCAGTCTAAACTCAACATATTTTCTTTTCAAATCCACAAACAATTTCTGACGATCTGAAATAACTTTAAAACAATCTCGAATTTTGATCAGAAACAATAAACAGCAACACATCGTACAATTTGATAATCTCAACAATATATAGTTTACTTAATTTTCTGAAGAAGTAACGGTTTAACTTTCAGCTATGTGAAATTAGCATCATGAAATTCTCAAATCAGGTGAATATTCACAACTTTTAGAGATTTCTAGCTCAACAAATCAATCGTCATATTAGCTTTTAATCGGATGATAACCGATGATCAGATAATAATCTTTCGATAACTCTAGACATCTTTGCTATCTCGGATTTAGTTTTGGAACTTTTATTAATATAGCTTTAAAATATTCAAAACTCTACTAAAATTTATTTAATCAAAAAAATATGAAATTTTTTTGTAATAACTTCATTAATGATAGAGCTATCATAAGAAAGCCTAAACAAATAATTTGTACTATACAGTCAATCCTAGAGAACTACGCACTTCAGTAATAATTCCCAAAGATTCCCTAACATGCAATTGTCAGGAGTTGATTTAAAGTAATTCAGACATTTTCAATTGTTATCAGAAGACCTAGAAAAACTTCTCGAAATCATAATTCATATAAATTGATCCTCACATATAAATTTTTTCTCTCGTAAAATTTGTACCTCTAGTTTCCCATGATGATCATATTCAGTTTCATTCTTCGTATAAATTAAATATCATCGGTAACCTAGCAACAAATCTATCCAACTATGGCTATCAAATTCTATCCATTATATCTAAAAAATGTTTGAGCGATCGATAATCCAAACGGTGTTTCCAAAAACTCACATTGTTTATATCAAGTCTGGAAAGTAATCTTCAGCACATCTGTCTCATAACTTGGAGTTGACAACCAGCTGGTCGAAAACCAATACTAAAAAAATATAGTAGTCATCTTTCACTAAAAAAATTAAGTTTAATCCTATCTTTCCTTTTCATAAACATAATATCATTTTCCCAAATTACACATTTGGTCGTATGAAACCTCTATCAACCAACTCTTGCAACTCTTTACATTTTTTAATTCAGTCGGAGCCATTTTGTATAAAGTAATTGATATCAGATTTGTTCCAATGATTATCTCAATAGCAAACTCAACTTCTCGTTCTGATGGTAATCTGGGTAGTTTTTTAGCAAACATATCAGTGAATTCCCTGATTATCTATAACTGATTAATCTTCAACGCTGATACTCGAGTATCTAAAATGTAAGCTAAAATATGTTTCTAATCCTTTACCAACTATTCTCTAAATAGAAATCGTATATATAACATTTATAACACCGTCAGTTCTGTCTGATTCAACAGTAATCAACTCTCTAATTAGACATCTCAAATCGATTCGTTTCTAGCAACAATTTACTATAGTATCATGTAAAGTCAACCAGTTCATACCCCGTATTACATCAAACTCATGGAACGGTAATAACATCAAGTTGGAAGGAAATATCACAATCATGAATTCTCAGTGGAGACTTTTTTACAAATCAAACTGGCTATGACATTTTGACACAACGGGTTAGTACTTTAACATCAAATTCAATCTGTTTTACTAGTATGTTCTTTTGGGACACTAAAGTAGTAGAAATGTAAGAAGGAGTTAACCTAGAGTCTATCAGTGCAGATACATTAATATCAATGAGAGAAGAAGTACCAATTATAACATCTAAGGTAGAAGCCTCTTCTCTGGATCGAATGAAACAAGTTCTAGTAGACACCCTAGTCTCAGATCTGTCTATCTTAACCTTCGTTCCACCTCGAGAAGTTCCATCATTACTACTCTGTCCTGGCCGTCTACCTCTATGAGAAACAGACATCTGTCTATCAACTTGATCTGCAATAATGCCTAACTTCTTTAGGTAGTCTCTCATAAAATTTTCGGTAGATTAACATCGAAAATAGTCCTAGTCATGATCTGTCATGCCTCATTTTTATTTAGTTATCATTAGTTTTTGAACAAGAATGTGTATCTAGCCTAGTGGTTAAGAACAAATGTAACTATCCCAATGAACCAAGTTCGGGTCCCTTCTCCTAAATTTTTGTTTTAATTTTGGCACACCTCCTTGGTCAACCCTATTGTCTCCCAAAATAATTGCTTTATGCATAATATTCTTTTATTCTTTTATGTCCTTCTCCCTTCCTTATTTACTCCCATTTTCTCTCCCTTTGTCCTCCCTCTTTCCATTTCTTTTCCTAGATTCCCTCACATTTCATTTCTCCTTGCCTTTAACTATTGCTAGTTGTCACTAATAGGTAAGGAAAACAATTAGTTTTTTTTCTTTGTTGGATTTGGTGCCATAAGTGTAGTACTTTTGTCGAAGTACACTTGTTTTTTTTAACAAATTTACATTAATACTTTGTATTATTGTCCTCAAATGATTTTCACTCGTAAAGTAAAATGGAAGAAAATGTTGCTCACTGGTTGTCTAAATTTTTAATTAATACTAAGTGTTATTATGTGGTCAGATCGTAGTAGGGTAATACAACTTGTATTAGTAGATGAACCTAAACATATCCTTAGTCTAATAAAAAAATGAGAAAATCGATTAAACGACTAATATGTCGTCTATCAAGTCTAATTATGGAGATGCGTTGTCTTGGGCATCAGAGCGGTTGACTCCCAAAAGATAGAGACATAAATTTGATTGACTGGACTAACAGTACATCAGATAGGACCCAAGCAGAATAAATTTTGAATACGTTTATGAATTTATTCACTTGTGATGTTCATAGTGTAGCAAACCTAAATCCTGTGAGGATAGTTGACTACGTATGCGTGACTCATACACTTTGATGCAAGTAAAAGCCTAAGTTCAAATACATAAGGAATCAAAATTTGGTGCATTGGGTGTACGACTTCTGTAGTATGTAGCGTCATTCAGAATAGTGAAATTTATTGTAACAACTTTCCTGGTGGAGACCCAATATCAAGTTATTGTTCGACGTATAAGTTGGTTAAGTAGGGTATACTTGAGTAAGCAAAGTAATTGTTTTAGCTGAGTGGCGTGTGTAACGCGTAGGTTTGTGCAAGTGTACACAGTCATTGTCAAGTAATAAGTAAGTACCGATTTATCGTCTCCACAAGGATTGTATTTGTGCCAAGTCACTAAATTTGTAAAATTATATTAACAATTTGGTAAATAAAAGCACAATATAGTTGAGAAGTGATGATTAAAATATATTAAACTAAATGCAATGATCCCTAATGCAAATTATCCTAAGTATGCAAACTATATGGATGAAATAGATTTTAGTAAAATTAAACACAATTTGAAACAATTATAACATAAATAAGCTAAGATAATTACTTTAATCAAACTCAATTTATTATCAACCTGCTTAATAACATTCGGAAAAACATTCCATGGCAACTCGATCTTTCATGAGTTTGTAAACCACATTAGGTCCATTCGGAATCCTTTACTTAGTAAATACACATTTTACTAATCCTTATTTACTAAGGGTTTCTTAGCATTTGTGTGAGGTAACAGGGACGTGTGAGGTTTGAAACAATTTAATCATACAAATCTAAAATTTATGTAGATAACAGAGCTTGGTTAGAGTTGTTATGCAACCTACAATTTAATTGTGTTAGGATCTAAATTGAGCATGCACATCTCAATTATACGTCCATTAGCTGTTGTCTGGTTAGGATCGCTCAACTAATTCAGGTGCATTTCAATCACGTATGAACAAAATACAGACTTTATTTCAATTGAAAATATGATCGATTGAGGCACAAACATTATAAGCATGACTGAATAAATATTATTTAATCAAAGCAATCATCCTAGCTTAAATAAAATTAAGCTAACATTGTTGTAAATAAGAACAAAGAACACATAGCAAACATCTTTATATTTAGTTAAAGAAAAGAAAGATTAAACCCAATTCAGAGTGGTTGTTACCCGAGAGTCTAACTGACGAGACTCCTTCGTTCCTTTGCTTTGCTCCTTTGCTGATGGTTCTCCAAGGTGGCCGACCAAGGGTTCTTTAAGAGGTTAAATTGCTAAAATCTCTATAAAGAGATGATGCTAGGCGTAGGAATGAAAAATGCTAAGAGAAAAAGAGAGAATGATTCTTGATGGATGCTTGAGGGATGATGAATGAAGGAATGAGAGGGTCTTATTTATTAGTGAGGAGAGAGATATAGTTTGCTAAAAATAGGAGTTTCCATCTTTTGAAGCATCTTCCATGGGTGGCTGGCCATAATTTTAGCAAGTTGAGCTGATTTTGTTCTTGATTTTTAGTCAATTTGAGTACCACAACAACTCAAGACTGTAACTCGGTCAAGTGCAAATCTTGAGGTAAATCTCTAATTTTTTCAATTCTTCAAGGACCTTGTGCAATTAAACCAAAAAGTGGTTTATGGACAACCATGTGCAGCCGAATTTTGGGTTGACTTGGTCTCTAATTTGGACGGTTTTGTAATCCAGCAGAGCTATCAGACCTGTCCAAAATAAATCAACAAGTTAAAGGACCAAAGAATTAAATTTATCCAATTTAATTAATTAATTAAAGCCCATATTATTAATGAAATATTTTAAAATGAATTATTAAATATAATTTTGTTTTTTATTATTTAATTTAATCATGCATGGCCCACTTTATGTCTTAAAAAATATAATATATTTAAATTAATATAAAATAAGCCATTTATTACATGAAAACTATATAATAAAGCATAAAATCACATTTTAATAATTTCTATGTCCTAATTTCATATTTTCACATATTTCATTAATTTATTAAACAAAAACTTAGTTTTTAACAACGGATTTAAGTAAAAAGGTGATAAATTACATAGGAAAAATCCTATATATTTGTCTGTTTACACACCCCCAAACTTAAATCATTGCTCGTCTTGAGTAATGTTTATGCACAACAAAAGGTCTTGCTAAGGCAAAATTGCTAATTGTGTAAGCATCATCAATAATTTTCCCATAATCATGGATTAGTAACTTCATGCTTATCGATCTTCTTTATTAACAAGTAATTCATATGCAAACATTCCTTAAGATTATACTAAGATTAAAAATATGCCAACACGAATAGTAGTTTGCATGTATGTCATAGCCGTAGATAACATTCTTCATTCAACATAATTTCCTATCAATCAAGCAAACAATCACAAACCTTCATGCATGTTTAATCTCAAAAGAACTAAGTTTTCATGGAAAACATTACTAAGGCTAAGATCATACAAGCATTCCATTCTTCATGATAACATACTTTCACTTAGATAAAATCATCATTCATACTTGCATACAAACTATCTCAATAACAAGAATATCTCTAAACATTCATTTTTTAAAATATACTTATGAAAGAAATGATTAAAACATACTTGAAAAATTTAAAAGTTTAAGCAATTTATTTGCCTTACCCCCTTTAAAAAGAAGCAATGTCCTCATTGCAAGAACAAAGTAATGAATGAAAACTGAACACCAGGTAGGGTTGTAAAGAAAGAGAGGTGAGTCATTAAGACTGCTTAAGTACCAAGTCTTCCCTAATAACCTAATCCTAGACATGTTCATTCCCATTACCACATCACTTAGTCTTATTCTTTCTAAAGAAGAGCTAAGTTTGTTCATGCTTGCTATGTTTTATTCTGCAGAAATTAAATCCTAATTATGAAAGAAATAAATTCCTAAAGACCTAAAAATAATTAAATAAATAACAGGACAAGAATCCCCCTTTTATTTTTCTGACTTATTCCCCTTGTCTTCTTTAGCTTCATCTCCGCTTGCATCGTCAGTATCTTCTGTTCATGCCTCAAAGATAGCATCTGGGAACTCAGGAACAAAAGTATTATAGGTATTCTTAAAAGTATTTCAAATTGAGTCAGCTCTAATTTTTTGCATATTTCTAGTAAGTTTGTTGTTGATTATGCATGAAATTGCACATATCCATCAAAATTGACAACTCCGATTTCCTTGAAGCACTTGCAGAAGTCGGCATGACAGTTCTATATTCAGGTTCAACACTTAGCTTGACTGCTTTTTCTTCTAGCTCAACCCTTGGTTCAAGAATGTTCGGTTCCTTATCAGATTCTTCCTCTTCAGTGTCTATGACTAAATTAGCTTCAGTTTCAGTTCCATCTGTTGACTCCTCTGTATCCGGCTCAGTTGGCTCTTCTTGCTCCAGTTCATGCACCCTCTCTACTAATCTTTCAAGATCATAATTTGTAATGCATTCTTGAACATATTGCCCTTCAAATTTGCTTGTGTTTTAATATGGGCCTCTAAGCCAATTGAAGTGATTAATGATGGGAAATAAGCACTTCCTGCCTTCTTTTTAGCACAATCGTGAATCTCCTTGAGGATAATTTTCCCAGCATTAATGGACTTTTTTGTCAAATTTGCATATAACAAAAGCATCCGTTCCATCGAGATGGTAGAACTATGTGAGATAGGCATAAAACTGTAACGAACGAAATAAAACCATACCTTTGCTACTGGTTTTAAGTATTGTATTCGACAAGAATGGATCCCATGCTTTCTTATAATCCATTGGGATCCTGGATTGGTCACAACATCAAGCACTTGTTGAAGAAAACCCCAATTGATATTGTTCATCATAGGGTAGAACTCATCTTCTTCAACATCAGGTAAATTAAACAAATCATTGATGGACTTAGAAGTAAAAGGTACCTTTTTGTTTCAAACAATGACTTCAGTAGCATCTTGAGTAGTCAAACTAGCATAAAATTCTTAAACTAGTTCATCATCGAGAAGTGAATGAGCATTATAAAATCGTTCCCACTTGAGAGCATTGATTTTCTTTCTAATCGGTATAGGAACAACCATCAAATCATTACTCTTCAAGTCAAAACCTTTTTTCGGCATCATAGGTTGATGCTTAAAGATTGAATCAAATCTCTCTTTCAGTTCTTCATCGATCAAAGCTGGGTTTTCATGAGTAGCCTTTGAAGATCTGGTTCTTTTGCGAGACATGGTATCTTTTCCCAAAAATTTGGTGAAGTTTCTGCACAAAAGAGAAAAGAGAAATCGACAAAGTGGTACCTCAAATAAGTGTTCATCTGGGAAATTCTCGTTGATAGGCACAAATGACTGAGTTACCTCATTTTGCTCCAACCTGGACAGATGATCAGCTATTTGATTTTTGACACCTTTTCTGTCTTGGATCTCAAGGTCAAATTCTTGGAGTAAAAGTATCCAACGAATTAGCCTTGGTTTTGCATCTTTCTTCGTGAGCAAGTATTTAATGGCTACATGGTCAGTAAATAAGGTAACTTTGGTACCTATAAGATATCAGCGGAATTTGTAAAAAGCAAAAACTATAGCGAAGAGTTCTTTTTCGATTACCGTATAATTGCATTGGGCTGCCGTCAAAGTTCTACTTGCATAGTAAATAGGGTGAAACACTTTATTTCTTCTTTAACCCATCATAGCTCCAATCAGGTGTAACGATTATTGGGGCTGAGATTAACCGCTTCTTTAGCTCTTCAAAAGCTTCCAAACATGCTTTGTTGAAATCAAACACTGTATATTTCTCTATCAACAAACACAACGGTTTAGAAAATTTTGAGAAATCTTTGATAAACCTTCGATAAAAGCTGACATGCCCTAAGAAACTTCTGATTCCTTTCACATTCATTGGGGCCGATAATCTTTCAATTACGTCCACCTTTGCTTTATCGACTTCAATTCCTTTCTTTGAGATCTTATGACCTAAGACAGTTCCTTCCTTGACCATAAAATGGCATTTTTCCCAATTAAGGACAAGATTCGTCTCTTCGCATCTCTTCAGTACCTTAGCCAAATTACTCAAAAAGATATTATAAGTGTTACCAAAAATAGAAAAATCATCCATGAAAACCTCAACAAAATTTTCAACCATATCAGTAAATATTGCCATCATACATCGTTGAAAAGTTGTAGGTGCATTGCATAAACCAAAAGGCATTTGCCTAAAAGCAAACGTACCGTATGGACAAGTAAAGGTTGTTTTATGTTGGTCCTCTGGGGCTACAACTATTTGGTTCTATCCAGAATAGCCATCTAAAAAATAATATAATTTATTACCTGCCAGTCGATCTAACATTTGATCCATAAAAGGCAACGAAAAATGTTCCTTCCGAGTGGCTTTGTTCAACTTTCTGTAATCAATACAGATTCTCTAATCGTTAAAAGTTCTTGATGGAATTAACTCGTTACGCTCATTTTCAACAATCGTCATTCCACCTTTCTTCGGCACACACTGCACCGGACTTTCCCATGAACTATCTGAAATAGGATAGATGATTCTTGCATCTAACCATTTGATCACTTCCTTTCTCACAACTTCTTTCATAATAAGATTGAGCCTTCTTTGCCCATCAATTCGAGCTCTTTCACCTTCTTCTAAAATGATTTTATGCATGCAAAAAGAAGGGCTTATACCTCGAATATTAGCTATGGTCCAACCAATTGCTTTCTTAAATTTTTTTAGAACATCAATTAGTTGCTCGTCTTGATCATTCGTCAGTTTCGTTGAAATAATCATAGGCAAAGTAGAACAATCACCTAAATAAACGTATTTCAAATGGGAAAGAAGTACCTTTAGTTCAAGTTTAGGTGGTTCTTCAATTGACAACTTGGGTTGCACAAATTCTCTGACTTCCAAGTCCAACAGTTCAAATCATGTGGATTGAATAAAATTTCCCGGATTAGCTTCCATCAAAGCCATGTTTTCTTCACCTTCTTCATCCTACAAAGGGTCAAGATCTAAGTCTTTCTCCTATGGATCTTATTCAAAATTGTTTTCCATATAAATCAAGGTTTCTATCTCTTTCATAACTAAACACTCCTCTGCCAGATCGGGAAATTTCATCACTTTAAGAAAGTTAAAGGTTACCTGATCATTTTGAACTCGCATGGTGAGTTCTCCTTTCTGCACATCAATTAACGATCTTCCAATGGCTAAGAAAGGTCTCCCAAGGACTTTTAATGTTGGTGGAAGTTTGTTCTGCAGGAACGCACTGCACTCCTTTGTCAGGGCAACAGTCTCATACTCACTCAGTTGTTTCTTCTTTCATAGTATATCCTTCATAAACTTCACATAATTTGACATTTGTTCTAAAGCCTCCACCAACGAAATATTGATGTGTAACTACTTCAGAACATCCAAAAACTTCTTGAATTGCACCTCCTGTTTCTACTTGTTTTGCTGCAATCTTTGCGTATATAGAGGTGATGGAACTTTCATTGAACCAGAAAACTTTTCTGAGTAGGTAAATCTGCATCCAAAGAAGATGTTAAAAATATCTGAATTCACTAAGTCAGGGTTTACCTTGTCAGACTTTACAGATTCTAATTCCTTTAGTGTATGAACTTCAATAGCTGGTTGATTCTTCTCAACAGACTTATCTTCGACATCAATCAATCAGGGTTCTAGAATTTTACCACTTCGCGATGCCACTGCCTTGATATGTTCTTTACCCAAATTTCTTGGATTCTTAATATCGCTCGATAAGGTTCCTTGCAGTCTATTACGTAGCTCCCCAGCTAACTGACCCATTTGGTTTTCCAAATTTTTCAGTGTTGCTGCTTGCTTTGGATCAAAGCGTCATTCTTTGCCATGTACGCCTTCAACATGTTCTCCAATCTGTTTGATGCCTCAGCTTGAGGTGGTTTTGGAACTTGCTGATTAAACCCTTGAGATTCGTTCGGTCTTTGCTGCAATAAGTTGTTGTTCGGTTAATTTCCTTGGTTGCTCCAAGAAAAGTTAGGATGATTACGCCATAAAGGATTGTAGAAGTTGGACTGGGGTCCTTGTCCACTCCTATTTTGATATTGGTTCCCCCATAGTACATTGACTCAGGATTTGATGGACAATTCTCAAAAGAATGACTTTCCCCATAGTACACACAGGAAACTATTTCAGATGGACCTGGTGGCTGAGCTGCAAAATTATTAGTACTATTAGTGGTTAACTGTTTTAACATAGAGGAAATAGACGATACCTGAGCTGATAACGAAGTGAGGGAGTCAACTTCATGAACTCCGACTACGTGTCTTCCTGAAGCTATTCGATTTTTTGGCCATTGATAGTTATTACTCGCGATCCTTTCAATGATCTCATAAGCCTCATTATAAGACTTAGACAAAATTGCACGATTCGTGGAAGCATCTACAATCAATCTTGTATATGCATTGAGACCATTATAGAATGTCTCCAACTAGATACAATGAGGAATCCGATGATGAGGACACTTACGAAGTAACTCCTTGAATCGCTCCCAAGCCTCATACAAATACTCGTCATCCAGTAGTTGGAAAGTTGTGATCTCATTCCTCAACTTAGTGTTTTTGCTAGGTGGGAAAAACTTAACCAAAAATCTCTCTGCTAATTCTTTGAATGTAGATATGGAACTTGGTGGCAATCAATTGAGCCATCCTCGTGCTCGATCTCACAATGAGTACAGAAACAACTTCAACCTCAGTTCGTCTTCAATCATACCGGCTATCTTGAATGAATCACTCACCTCCATAAACAATTGAAGGTGGAGATGTGGATCATCTGTGGGCATACCACTAAATTCGCCCACCGTTTGTAGCATTTGAAACATCACTGGTTTCAATTCAAACTGGGTTGCCTCAATATCTGGCATTCTAATTCCTGGGTTTAACTCACTGAAAAGTTGCACAGCATATTGTCTGATGCATCGATCCCTATCATCGGTAATGAGGATAGGATTTCATACATAATCAGCTTGATTACCTTGGTCTTGATTCTGATTTCCAAGGTCCATCTCGACTTGTCTTTGAGCTGTTCGTTCACATCTTCTTTGTCTAAAAGTTCGCTCAATTTTCGGGTCTACAGGGAGTAAATCGATAATTCGACCTATGCTCATAAACACCTCAATAGAAAACCACAAGAATTAAAAAGAATAAGTTAGTAATGTTAGAAATAAATCAAATTGAAAATAAATAATTTAGCGACAAACATTACTATAGCAACACTTAACAATCCCCAGCAATGGCACAAAAAACTTGTAATGCGTAGGATTGTGCAAGTGTACATAGTCGTTATCATGTAATAAGTAAGTATCAAGTTATCGCCTCTACAGGGATTGTATTTGTGCTAAGTCACTTAATTTGTAAAATTATATTAACAATTTGGTAAATAAAAATACGATATAGTTGAGAAGTGATGATTAAAATATATTAAACTAAATGCAATGATCCCTAATGCAAATTATCCTAACTATCCAAACTATATGAATGAAATAGATTTTAGTAAAATTAAACACAATTTGCAACAATTATAACATAAATAAACTAAGATAATTACTTTAATCAAACTCAATTTATTATCAACATGCTTAATAACATTCGGAAAAACATTCCATGGCAACTCGTTCATTCATGAGTTTGGAAACCATATTAGGTTTGAAACAATTTAATCACACAAATCTAAAAGCTATGCAGATAACAGAGCTTGGTTAGAGTTGTTATGCAACCTACAATTTAATCGTGTTAGGATCTAAATTGAGCATGCACATTTCAATTATGCATCCATTAGTCATCGTCTAGTTAGGATAGCTTAGCTAATTCAGGTGCATTTCAATCACGTATGAACGAAATACATACTTGATTTTAATTGAAAACATGATCGATTGAGGCACAAACATTATAAGAATGAATCAAATAAATATTATTTAATCAAAGCAATCATCCTAACTTAAATAAAATTAAGCTAACATTGTTGTAAACAAGAACAAAGAACACATAGCAAGCATCTTTATATTAAGTTAAAGAAAAGAAAGATTAAACCCAATTCAGAGTGGTTGTCACCCAAGACTCTAACTAATGACACTCTTTCGTTCCTTTGCTTTGCTCCTTTGCTGATGGTTCTCCAAGGTGGCCGACCAAGGGTTTTTTCAGAGGTTTAATTGCTAAAATCTCTATAAAGAGATGATGCTAGGCGTGGGAATGGAAAAGGCTAAGAGAAAAAGAGAGAATGATACTTGATGGATGCTTAAAGGATGATAAATGAAGGAATGAGAGGATCTTATTTATAGGTGAGGAGAGAGAGATAGTTTGCTAAAAGTAGGAATTTCCATCTTTTGAAGCATCTTCCATGGGTGGTTGGCCATAATTTTAGCAAGTTGATCTGATTTTTCTTGATTTTTAGTCAATTTGAGTGCCATAACAACTCAGGACTGAGATTCGGTCAATTGCAAATCTTTAGGTAAATCTCTAATTTCTTCAACTCTTCAAGGAACTTGTGCAATTAAACCAAAAAGTGGTTTATGGACAGCCATGTGCAGCTGAATTTTGGGTTGACTTGGTCTCCATTATAGACAGTTTTGTAATCCAGCAAAGCTATCAAACCTGTCCAAAATAAATCAACAAGTTCGATGACCAAAGAATTAAATTTATCCAATTTAATTAATTAATTAAAACCCAAATTATTAATGAAATATTTTAAAATGAATTATTAAATATAATTTTATATTTTATTATTTAATTTAATCATACATGGCCCACTTTATGTCTTAAAAATATAATATATTCAAATTAGTATAAAATAAGCCATTTTATTGCATGAAAACTATATAATAAAGCATAAAATCACATTTTAATAATTTCTATGTCCTAATTTCATATCTTCATATATTTATTAATTTATTAAACAATTACTTAGTTTTAACAACGGATTTAAGTAAAAAGGTGATAAATTACATAGGAAAAATCCATTATATTTTTCCATTTACAGCGTACTCTATGGGTTTCGCCATCTAGCGAACTCTAAGTTTTGGCAAACTCTAGGGTTTGACATACTCTTCTATTAAGTATCTGCCCACCCCAAATGTTTTGGGCGAACTCATTAAGTTCACAATTTTAATAGATTTATTTCTATATCTAATGCATCTTATGATGACTTAGTCATGTTGGGGTTTAGTTAAAACCTAGTTAGAATTGAACTAGAATATTTTAGATGATTAGATCTAAAACTTATTAAGTGCGTTTAATCACAGGGATCAAGGGTGTTAGTGGAATTATCTGATTTTCCCACTAAACCTTGTCTCTGTTGCATGTGTATATAAGGATATTGTTGGCCATCGTGAGTCACTTTTTTATCTTCTTCTTCCTTAAATTATTTTATAAGTTTATGAAAAACCTTAGTGTATAAAGCTTCATTGAAGAGAGTTCTTAGTTTTTAGTGAGCGCTTATGTTTGTACTAGCTTACTGGTAATTTCTAGTAAACCCTTAAGTTATTATCGAAAACATTCACGTGTTTATAGTGGTGCATGCTTAAACTATAGACCTATTCGCAAGGAAGGAAACTTCTTGATTCTGGGTTGTTTGATACTGATTATTGCATGCATGTTAATTTTTGACAGTTTAATGATCTGATAGGGATATTTATCTTTCTTTGAGCTCAAGAAGCTAACGAAGGTTCCAGTAACAAAGGCAAAGGACCTATTGAGTAGATCACTGTACTAGAGTTTCTGGTGAGTTCTTTCTTACTTCCATGTGATGTAAATTCCCTTGTTGTATAAATTGTGTAAGGTAAGTAATCTCTCTCGGTAAGATATGAATGGTGTCTATGTTGGTGGTGGTCATCTAGTGTCAGCAATATGAGTATAGTCTGTTCATGTTATGAAGTACATACCCTCCTTATTGCACAAGCCAATACCACTAATATGTAATATGTGAGATGTGACGATGAAGAAGGGAATTATGTTTATGATGCGTCCGGTAGGGCAGCTATATTACAAACCAAACTGGCAGATCACGAGAAAACATACTTGGATGAACAAGAATGATATGAGAAGTTAAGGGGGCTGTATGTTTATGAATACGACTGAATGATATGCTTCTGAATCTAAATTCAGGGTATAAGGATAGCATAAGGATGGGTTGTGTGTAAGTTATGGTTATGTTAGTGGATAGTAACCGCCCATGTTTTGTGTTAAGTTGACGTATTGAAATTGTCTGTATATTGTAAACATCATTTGTGTATTATGATAATTGTGTTCCACTTCTCTGAAAGGTTTGGTACCATCTTAGGCATCAAGTCGTATGTTTTATATGTGTTTTCTTTATCATTGGAACTCACTAAGTTCATTTGAACTTAATTGGTTATATTTTCCTTCTAAGGAGTGTAAATTGAAGGAAAAGAATCTTGAAGGGACTATGCCAAAGCACTATTGGTTGTGAGCCTTTTGTTAATTTTTGTATCATGCATACCATTAGCAGGGTGGCGTGTAGAAATGTTTTGTATTAACTCTTGTAATGAATTCCAGTTTTTGCTAAGCTCTATTTTATGAAATCTTTTGTTAACTCCAGTATATATAAGTGTTTTTTTATTTAATGAGATGGTTTATGGGATAATATTTTAGGCATGTACACCAAACTGTTTGAATGATAATTAACTGCCAATGATGCACTTGAAAAATTTGTAAAGGGGATAACTCTATCGATTTTTATAAGGCTTCCACTACATTTTTTTGTTTATAATGCTTTTCTTGATGTATACATAATTTGATTGTTTTGTCATTATAGTATTGAGGACTATGCCAATATCTTAAGTTTTATAAGTTTCAAATACTTTTACTAGATCCGTATGATTTTAAGTTGGGGCACACCATACTCGAATTCAATTATCATGTCAGGTAAGGTGTGTTACAAGTTTTTGTATCAGAGCCAGATTGAGTCGATTCTAAAAAAAAGGTTGTGACACGCCGTGCCATACATGATACATCTCTGGCTTAGTTCCTGTAATCTGAACTAATCTTAGTTTTATTGTTGAGTTAACAAAAATGTCTAAAGGATCGAGGAAAGTAACTAGTGAGGAGATAGAAAGCCATGTGCCTCCTGTTTAAAAGCAAGCTCCCTACAACTGGTTTGGGAGCAACTAGTAATGCTTTTTGAAATATTTTATTCACCATGATTACCTAGATGTTCAACCAGGTTATGGGGACAACACCAGCACCCCAACCTCAGCAACCACAACTGGAGGTGGTACAACCAGTACTCCCTACACCTATTGCACCAACTGCAACCCAACCTAAAGGTGATCTTGTGAAAGAGATAAGAAAAAGAGGTGCTAAAGAATTTCTAGGAGATAAGGGTGATGACCCCACTGTAGGGAAGAAGTGTTTAGCACAAGTCTGGTGAGTAATTAAGGAGTTGAAGTGCACACTAAAAGATAGTCTTCTGTGTGCAGTCTCTTTGCTAGAAGGGGAAGTATATCATGGTTGGAGATGTTGATTAGTGTAACCCTTGAGGAGTTGATAGACTGGAAATTATTTTTGGAAAAATTTAGAGAAAGATATGTGAATCAAATGTATGTTGAATAAATGAAAAAAGAATTTTTATATCTTAAGTAGGGAAGGAAATCAGTGATAGAGTATGAATGCGAGTTTGTTAGACTCAGTTGTTATGCAAAGAATATGTTTCAGACTAAGAAAGCTAGGTGTGAGAAATTTGAATTGGGTTTAAGAGATGAGATTCACGTTTTGGTGGTGGCCTCAAAGTGTCAAAGCTTAGCAGCCATGACAGTTAAGGCTCATAAAATGGAAACAATTGTTCAAGATAGAAGTAGAAGTTATGAAAGAGAAAGAATAAAACGCGGAATGTCTAGTCCTCCACCTGTATCAAATTTCAAGAAGTCAAGAGATAAGAATTTTTCAACATCAAGGAGGGATTCACAGTTTATGAGTTTTAGACGTGATGGAAATAGTAGACAAATTACTTTGATGGCATAGTTCAGGAGCATTTAGAATAATGAGGGATCTTGGTTGCGAGCTTTGTGGAAGAAATCAAAGAGGAGAATGCTAGAGGTATACTAGAGCTTACTTTGGATGTGGGTATTTGGACCATCAAGTTAAAGATATTCCCTCTAAGGTTGAGGTAAGTACAGAACAATTGGTACGTGGGCCTAAAAAAATTCAACAAGAAACGAGGTCTGGCGTCTCAGCAAAATCTCGATCAGTTCAAGGGGCTTCAAGGAAAAGCTACCCTAAGCCCAACTTTGGAGTATCCGCCAGAGCATATGTGATGAAAGCTAAAGAAGATGTTGATTTTCCAGAACTCATAATGGGTAGAGTTTCTTTCCTTGGAAAATGTATTTATGCGTTAATAGATCTAGAGTTAACCCATTCTTATATCTGCACTAAAGTCGTAGAGGATTTGTGTCTTGAGGTTGTTTATTCTGAGAAAAATGTGTAAATGACTAATCCTCTTGGTCAAAGTAAAATGGTTAATAGGTGAATAAGAATTGCCCATTGGTTTTTGTTGAGTACACTTTCTTGGTAGACATGTTAATATTTCATGAGTTTGATGCTTCTTAGCATTCAAACCAGTCTAGCGGGTAGAATAATTGCTACAGTATCCGCTAAGAAGCTGTTGGTTAAGGGCGTAGATGTTTACTTCGCGTACATTATGGACTCGTTTGAATAAACAAGGGATATCAGCCAAGTTCTGATTGTAAGATATTTTTAAAATGTGTTTCTAGGAGAACTTTCAGGGATGCCACTAGATAGAGAGGTAGATTTTTCAATTGAATTAGAGCCCGGTATCGCGCCCATTTTTCATACCCCATATAGAATGGCACCATTGGAATTTAAGGAGTTAAAGGCACAACTGCAAGATCTGTTAGACAAGGGATTTATTTGAGAGATTGTTTCACCATGGTGCACACCAGTTTTGCATGTAAAGAAGAAAAATGGGATACTTTGCCTGTGTATTGATTATCACCAATTGAATAAAGTAACTATGATGAACAAGTATCCACTGCCTTGAATTGAAGATTTGTTTGATCAGTTTAGTAGAGCTTTAGTTTTCTCAAAGATTGACCCGTGTTCTGGTTACTATCAACTGAAGATCGAAGGTGATGATGTTCCAAAGACAGCATTTTGTTTGCGGTATGGACATTATGAGTTTTTGGTGATGCCCTTTGGCTTAACGAATGCACCAACAGTTTTCATAGATTTGATGAATAGAGTTGTTAGCCCTATTTGGATCAGTTTGTGGTAGTCTTCATAGGTGATATTTTGGACTACTCTAAAAGTGTGGTTGATGATGAAGAGCACTTAAGGATTATACTACGAACATTACGCGAAAATAAGTTATACGCCAAATTCAGAAAATGCGAATTTTGGTGGAGAGAAGATCATTTTCTAAGCCATGTTATTTTTGTTGAAGGTATTAAGGTATATCTTGACAAAGTCAATGTCGTGCTTCAATGGAATCTGCCAAATAATATCAGTGAGGTCCGCAGCTTCTTAGGTTTGACAGGTTACTATAGGAGATTTGTAAAAGGGTTTGTAATGATGACACCCCGCATGCATTTATTGAAGAAGAAAGAGAAGTTTGGATGGATTGATGCATGTCAGAAAAGTTTTGAATAGTGGAAAGCAGTTCTAAAGAAAGCTCTGGTCTTAGCCCAACTAGAATCCGACGTGGAGTATACTATTTTTACTGATGTATCATTTAATGGGCTTGGAAGTGTACTTATGCAAAGAGGTAAGGTTGTGGCATATGCATCTCCCTAACTCAAGCCGCATGAAAAGAATTATCCAACTCATGATTTAGAGCTGGTAGTATTGGTTTTGGCGTTAAAGATTTGGAGACACTACCTTTATGGGGAAAAGATTGGGCTTAAGGTAATAAGTGATCTTGATGATTGTTAAATAAAATCAGTCACTAGGTGAGACTCTACAGAAGTAGAACAATTGTGTCTAAACTATGTTAATAGAGATCGATTGTATTTGTTCTTTTCTGCTCTTATTTTTTTCACTGTCTATTTTCGTTCTAATTGTTGTTATAACAAACATTAAGCAAAGTTAATTTATGATATTGGTAGACTAATTAGTTTTTCAATTAAAATACATAGTTAACGCTTCATTACTAATAATTGCTCAAGTTTTATAAATATAATTAAACTTTTAATGTTATTTTAATAATCATTTGATTTAATTACCGATATATAATTATTTACATGAGTTTTCCAATTTAAGAAATTGAATAGTTTTTGTAACAACCCGTTTTCAGTAGTGCCAAAAATAGTAGTTTCAGGACCACAATTCTAGTAAGTCAGTAAATAATATTATTTATTATTTATGAGTCAAGTATGTTGAAATAGTGAATTTTGATCTGATAATTTTTATTGATTGGATAATTAGTTAAGTACAAGTGGTTCAGTCTTAAACTCAAGTGGTTTTGGAAAATGAGGTATTGGGACCATGTTTTCATAATTGAGGCCTTAAATTTTTTATTAAATATTGATAGAGTCATTTTATAGGTGAATTGAATTTTGGTCTAAAATTTTTAGTGATTGGATAGTTAATTAAAATACAAGAACTAAATCGTAAAAGTGGTAAAAGTTAATCGCTATGGATTTTAAAAAGCAAGGGGTCAAAATGGTGAATAGACCATTTTCAAAAGTCGAAGTAGTGGTGGATTTCATTAAATACCATTAACTTTTGGGTTAATTGCTATTAGGCCCTAATTAAGTAAGGCTTAATTGACATAAAGCTTGATTAATTAATTAAAATTCTAATTGAGCAATTAGACTATTTATATAAGTCTAAACGGTGGTGATGCCAATTATATTCGACCAATTTTGCTAATCATGTGTAAATTTTAATTAGTAATAGATTAATTAAAGTTTGATTTAAAAGATCATAATATTTACAATTTTACCAAGTTATTTTAGTTAAGTAAAGGGAAAAATGACTTTTTTTTATCATCATCATCTTTAACTTTTTCTTCCATAGGCGAATGTGAGAAAAAAACAAAGGGTTTGGGTTTCAAGCTTTTAACTCATCAATTCGTAAGTCAATTTTAGTTCGTTTCTTGTAATTTTTATGTTTTTGGGATCGTTGCAACTAGGCCTAGCTAACTCGCATCTTTGAAGTTTCCTTTGATTTTAATTGAAGTTTTTTAATGCTTATGGTAAAGTTTGAAGCTTTGATGGGATGGATCATTGCAACTAGGCCTAGCTAACTCGCATCTTTGTTTTCAAAACTGTTAAAGATTTCTAAAGTTTCCATTGATGTTAATTGAAGTTTTTTAATGCTTATGGTAGAGTTTGAAGCTTTGATGGGAAATAAGACTATTTTATAAAGTGATTTTTGTTAGTTTTGAACATATGGACTAAATTATTAATATCTTGAAATTTGCATGTAATTTTTGTATTTTTTATAATAGGAGGCTGTAATTGGATATATTCGAACTTGGTTTAAAATTTGGTGTTCAAATTTGAAAGTTATGATAAGTTTGATTTTATGGACTAAATTAAATAAAATGTAAAACTTGAAGAAATAATTGAAAGATAAAATTGAGCTTACATATATCTCTAATAGGTTGTTATATGATATTTGAGTGATTAAATTGAAATAAATTTATATTATAGATCAAGATTTGAACAAGACGGTTGATAATCGAGGAAAAAGGAAATTTACAAACTAGTCCCTAACACTTTTGCTTTTGCTGTGAGCCCCTCATAAGTTCATATAGTCTAAATATGTTTAAATTGCTATTGAGTTTCATATGTATGTTCATTAATGTTTTATTAATATCTTGAATTGGCTATGAATTAGTACCTAAATTGAGAACTGAACCAGATTGAAATGGATTGTTGCGAAATGGTATTTGTGAGATTAAACCCTGATGAAATTCATAAAAGTCTTGTATACAATGTTACCGATTGTTGCCCGTAGGTTCCAAGCTCCATCATTTGTTGCGGACTAGAGAATACATGTATATTAAGCCCCGGTCAGGCTATTTGTTGTGTAGGTTCATCCCAAATGAGTGACCAGGCACTATTGTTCGATTCATGTATGTTCAACCCTAACGAATGACTAGACACTATTATCCGATTTGTGTAGGTTCAACCCTAACGGGTGACCAGGCACTATTATCCGATTCGTGTAGGTTCAACCCTATAGGTGGTCAAGCACTATTATTTGATTCATGTAGGTTCAACCCTAACGGGTGACCATGTAACGCCCCTTACCCGTGTCAGACGCCAGGACAGGGTACGAGGCATTACCGGACATTAATATAATCAATCATACAAAATCAAAACTTGAAATTTCGTCCAAATTTAAATTTTCTTTCTTTTATATCAGATTTATCAACTCAACATGGCATTATCAAACACATACAACCCATACAATATTCGCCAACATCGACAACTTTATACAAAATGGACTATCAAATAATATGGGCTAAATCAATTATGACACATAACAAAATGACCAAGTCCTTTATACATGCCATAATTTCCAAATAATGTTTTCAAAATACCAAAAGAAAGTTGATAGTGTAGATGGATCTCTGACGATCGCCAAACCCCGAGCTAGCTTGGTGATTTATGGAGCTTGAAAGCTTGAAAACCCTATCTATGGCTTTCCCCCTTGTGGAATTCGGCCAAAGCTTGAAGATGGACAAAAATTGGCTTTTAATTTTGTTTTTAATTCATTTTAATAACTAAATGAGCAAAATACCCTTAATGAAAAACTTTGGAAACATGCCTAACCATGTCTATTTTTGTCCACCAACTTAACCAATGGTATAATTACCATATAAGGGCCTCCAATTTAAAATTTCATAACAATTGGACACCTCTAACATGTAGAACTCAACTTTTGCACTTTTTACAATTTAGTCATTTTTCCTAAATTGAGTGTCTAAACGTCAAAATTTTCGAACGAGATTTTGACAAAATCAGTCCATGAAATCGTAGACCACAAAAATAAAATAAAAATATATTTTATCACATCGAATTTGTGGTCCCAAAACCACTGTTTCGACTAGGCCCAAAATTGGGATGTTACAACTCTCCCCCTTTAAAGATGTTCGTCCCTGAAAATCTTACCAGAAAAGAGGTTTGGGTAATGTTTTCTCATGGCTTCCTCCGGCTCCCACGTAGCCTCTTCTACACCATTTCTTTTCCACAATATGTTCACTAAGGCTGTACTTTTATTTCTCAACTGTTTAACTTTTTGAGCCAAAATCTCTATCGGTTCCTCATCATAGGTCATATTCGGTCGAATCTCAATCTCTGTCGGAGAAATTACATGTGATGGATCAAAATGATAGCGTCGCAACATCGACACATGAAATACATTATGTATTCTTTCCAGCTCTGTCGCAAAGAGAACTAATAAGCCACAGGTCTAATCCTTTCAATGACCTCATTTGTCCCAATAAAACGCAGACTCAACTTGCCTTTTCGACCATATCTCAAAATCTTCTTCCACAAATATACTTTTAGAAACACTTTATCACCAACTTGAAATTCAATCTATTTTCTTTTCAAATCCGCATATGATTTTTGTCGATCTAAAGCAGCTTTCAGACAATCACGGATTACTCTCACTTTCTCTTCAGTTTCTCTAACCAATTCAACTCCGTGAATCTGTTTCTCACTGAGCTCGGTCCAATACAAAGGGGTTCTACACTTGCGACCATACAATGCTTCATACGGTGCCATCTTTATACTTGACTGATAACTGTTGCTGTAAGCAAATTCAACCAAAGGTAGATATTTTTCTCAACTACCCTCGAATTCTAAAACACAACATCGGAGCATGTCTTCAAGAATCTGAATTAATCTTTCGGATTGACTGTCGGTTTGCGGATGAAATGCAGTACTAAAATTCAATCTTGTACCCAAGGCTTCTTGCACCTTTTTCCAAAACCTCGAAGTGAACCTTGGATCTTTATCTGAAATAATAGACGTAGGCACTCTGTGCAATCTCATGATTTCAACAATATACAATTCAGCCAACTTATCGAGTGAATAGTCGGTACGTACCAGTATAAAGTGAGCTGATTTCGTCAATCTATCAACAACAACCCAAACAACATCTTTCTTTTTAGGAGTCAAAGGCAAACCTGTTACAAAATCCATCGTAATCTTGTCCCATTTCCAGTCAGGAACCATCACTAGCTGAAGTAAACCCGAAGGTACCTGATGCTCGGCTTTCACTTGTTGGCAAATCAAACACTTTGATACAAATTCAGAAATATCCTTTTTCATACCTTGCCACCAATATAGTTTCTTTAAATCATTATACATTTTAGTACTGCCAGGATGAATTGACAAATAACCACTGTGTGCCTCATGTAAAATTTTCTGAATCAACTCATCATTCTTCGATACGCATATCCTGTCTCAGAACATCAAACAACATTCTAAAGCGATCCGAAGATCTGAATCACTACATGATTCACACTGAGCTCTTTTAGCTTGTAACTCCCTATCATTCTTCTGAGCTTCACAAATCTGCTGAAGGAATAAAGGTCTACCCTTCAACGTAGCCAATATCAAACTATCATCAGAGAATGTCAAACTCGTATTCATAGCTTTCAAAGCATACAAGGATTTTCTGCTCAAGGCATCTGCAACCACATTTGCGTTTCCTGGATAATAATCAATCACCTCTGTTGTCGCAAGTTTAAATCTTTTTGATTCATCAAATATTTCAAACTTTTGTGATCGGTAAAGATTCAGCATTTCTCACCATACAAATAATGGAGCCAAATCTTCAAAGCAAAGACGATGGTAGCAGATTCCAAATCATGCGTCGGATAGCTCTTCTCATGCGATTTTAACTGTCTCGAAGCATAGGCTATCACTTTGCCTTCTTGCATTAAGACACAACCCAAACCATTCAAAGACGCATAACTATAGATTACAAAACCCTTCCCTGACTCGGGTTGTACCAAAATCGGGGCTTTAATCAATCGTGCTTTCAATTTCTCGAAACTTTGTTGACATTTTTCTGTCCACTCAAACTTTACATTCTTTTGCAACAACTTAGTCATAGGAGTGGCAATCATCGAAAATCCCTCGACAAAACGTCGATAATACCCGGCTAAGCCCAAAAAGCTTCTAACTTCAGTTACGTTCTTCGAGGGTTTCCAATCAACAGTTGTCGAAATTTTGCTCGGATCCATCCGAATACCATCACCCGAAGCTATGTGTCCTAAAACTCTGACCTCACAAAGCCAAAACTCACTTTTACTGAATTTAGCAAACAATTTATTCTCTCTCAGGATCTGCAACACGGTTCTCAAATGTTTGGCATGCTCAGATTCATCTCGAGAATAAATCAGAATATCGTCTATGAACACAACCACAAACTTATCCAAATACGATCGAAAAATTCGGTTCATCAAGTCCATAAAAAATAGCTGGAGCATTAGTTAAACCAAAAGGCATCACAAGAAATTCATAATGTACGTACCTCGTTCTGAAAGCGGTTTTTGGCACATCTGACTCTTTAACTCTCAATTGATAGTAACCGAATCTCAAATCGATATTCAAAAACACTGTTGCCCCTTTCAACTGATCGAAAAGATCATCAATCCTCGGCAATGGATACTTGTTCTTTACAGTCACTTTGTTGAGCTGACGATAGTTAATGCAAAGTCTCATAGAGCCATTTTTCTTCTTCATAAATAATACGAGAGCACCCGAGGGAGAAAAACTCAGTCTCACAAATCCTTTATCTGTCAACTCTTACAACTGATCTTTTAATTCCATCAATTCGATCAGAGCCATTCTATACGAAGCAATAGAGATCGGTGTAGTCCAAAGTAATAAATCAATAGCAAACTCAATCTCTCTAATCGGAGGCAACCCATGCAATTCCTCTAGAAATACGTCCAAAAAATCACAGACTATCGACATTGATTCTAGTTTTGATTCAGATATCTCAGTATTCTACACATAAGCAAGATAAGCTTCACACCCTTTTCTCATGTATTTCCGAGCAGACATGTACGATATCACCATAGGAAATTTATTTGATTCATCTATTTCAACCCAAAGAATCTCACCATTTTCACATTTCAACTCAAGAGTTTTCTGTTTACAATTTACTTTGGCATCATGCAATGTCAACAAATCCATACCCAAAATAACATCCAACTCATCAAATGGTAACAATATTAGATTAGCCGGAAAACAGTGACTTTGAATCATCAAAGGACAATTCCTGCAAACCTTATCAACGAACACATATTTGCCTAAAGGGTTTGACACTTTAATCATAAATTCAGTAGGTTCAATAGGCAAACTCTTACTAGATACTAAATTTACACTAACATAGGAATGAGTAGACCCGGGATGAATCAATGCAACTACAGTAGTATTATAGAGAGTGAAAGTACTGATAATGACGTCTGGAGACGATGCTTCTTCGCGAGTGCGAATAGTGTATGCTTGAGTAGGTGCTCTGGCCTCGGACCTTATAGGTGTCTGTCTCGATCTCGTCTAGAATAACCTACAGTAGCCTTTGATCGGCTAACATCATCTCAGAATTTTTTTGATGCTGACTGAAATGATTTACTCGCGAGTCTCTTTCTTGCATCACTAAATTCAGAATAAGCTTTTCTTTTCTCCTTCCTGAGTTCTTCAGCTTTACATGCTCTATCAACGAGCACAACAAACTCTTTGATTTCTAGAATCCCAACTAATAGTTGAATATCTTCACGTAACCCATCTTGAAATCTTTTGCACATTATTTCTTCAGTTGATACACATTCTCGTGCATACCGGCTCAGTCGAACAAATTCACGCTCATATGCCGTAATAGACATACGACCCTGTTTTAGCTTCAGAAATTCTTTACGTTTCTGATCAATAAATTTCTGACTGATATATTTCTTCCGAAATTTCGTTTGAAAGAAGTCCCAAGTAATTCGTTCTTTTGGAACAATAGAAATTAGAGTTTTCCACCATTGATAGGCTGCATCTCTCAACAAAGAAACGGCACATTTAACACATTCGTCAGGATTACACGACGTTTCATCAAACACTCGGATTGTGTTCTCAAGCCAAAACGCAGCTCTTTCAGCATCATCATTATTAGTGGCCCTGAACTCTTCGGCCCCTTGCTTTTGGATTCTCTCAACTAGAGGCTTACTCAATCTTACCAAATCAACACCTTATGGAGCTACGGGGACCGATTGGGGAATAGGAGGGGGTGAAGGAGGTTGGGCATTCGGATTCGCCCGAATAAATTTCGTGTACCAATTATTCATCATATGGAGGAAGGCTTCTCGAGCCCTATCTCCCTGACTATTCATTTTAGATCTACTTTTAACTGGCACAGTCCTTTGCACGGGAGCCGGCGCGTTACTCTCTATATCATTAGCTACAGCTCGGTTGGGATCCATTTACTATATAAAAACACAATTTAAATTGTCAGGAGTGATTACACTATCACAGTATTTTTATGGCATGTATAAATAGACTTTTAGACATATTAGGTTAGTTTAAGAATCGACTAAACTATAGCTCTGATACCACAAATGTAACGCCCCTTACCCGTGTCAGACGCTAGGACAGGGTACGAGGAATTACCGGACTTTAACATAATCAATCGTACAAAATTGAGACTTGAAATTTCGTCCAAATTAAAATTTTCTTTTTTTATATCAGATTTATCAACTCAACATGGCATTATCAAACACGTACAACCCATATAATATTCACCAACATCGACAGCTTTATACAAAATGAACTATCAAATAATATGGGCTAAATCAATTATGACACATAAAAAATGACCAAGTCTTTTATACATGCCATAATTTCAAAATAATGTTTTCAAAATACCAAAAGAAAGTTGATAGTGTAGATGGATCTCTGACGATCGCCAAATCCGGAGCTAGCTTAGTGATTTATGGAGCTTGGAAGCTTGAAAACCCTAACTATGGCTTTCCCCCTTGTGAAATTCGGCAAAAGCTTGAAGATGGACTAAAACTGGCTTTTAATTTTGTTTTTAATTCATTCTAATAACTAAATGACTAAAATGCCCTTAATGAAAAACTTTGGAAAATGACTAACCATGTCCATTTTTGTCCACCTACTTAACCAGTGGTCTAATTACCATATAAGGGCCTCCAATTTAAAATTTCATAACAATTGAACACCTCTAACATGTAGAACTCAACTTTTGCACTTTTTACAATTTAGTCCTTTTTCCTAAATTGAGTGCCCAAACGTCAAAATTTTCAAACGAGATTTTGACAAAATCATTCCATGAAATTGTAGACCACAAAAATATAATAAAAATAAATTTTATCACTTCAAATTTGTGGTCCCGAAACCACTGTTTCGACTAGGCCCAAAATCGGGATGTTACAGACCATGCAGTATTATTCGATTCATGTAGGTTCAACCTTAACGAGTGCCAAGAATTGTTATCTGATTCGTGTAGGTTTAACCCAAATGGGTAACCAGACAATATTACTTTCACTTGTGTATGAAGTTCTTTTATAAAGTTTCACTAGATAATATTGTGAATGAAAATGTGTTGATATGCGATTGAATGTTGGCAAAGTAATGTATATGAATTGAAAATAAGATATATTTTGGTTTGAAAGGAAAAATGTGAAAAAATGAGACTATAGATGTGTTTGAGCTCAAAACCTTTTATGTTAATGATGTTGTTTGAATTCTTGATAGGTATATTTGCATTACATAATGATTTTATATGTGATAAGAAATTGAGGTAAGTAAATATTTATATTCTATGAGCTTACTAAGTATTTAAATACTTACTCATGTTATTACTAATCTGTAGATTTTAGATGTCTAGGACGTACCGATCGGATCAACAAGAAGCATACACATACCTTTTCTTGATTTGGTAGACTTTTGATGTTTTGAACTTGGTTACTTGTTGCATGTACATAGGATGTTTTGGCTTGTTAAGTGAAGGTATATGTTTTATTATGTGACATTTTGTTTGATGAAAAATTTGGTACTTTGAAGCATAAAAGAAATGGCAAAGCTTGAATAATGTTATGCATATGAATTAGTAAGTTCTTGTGTTTTGACATTCTTGAGTTTGAATATATGTTCGTGCCAATGAGGGCATATTGGTTGAATGTTTAAATGGTTATATAGATGGACGTTTTAGCTTTGAAATGTATATGCTTTGGATTAGGTTTGAATGGTATGAATGACGTTTTAGGTCACTTTGTAGGATTGGTATGTTTTTTTGCATAAAAGGGTCATATATGCTACACACAGTCTACCACACAACCGTGTGTCACACACGAGTAGGTGACATGAACGCGTGCTCTGCTTGTTTAGGATGTTTTTGGTTTCACACAGTCACATTTAGTTACACAACTTGGCGGCACAGCTGTGTGACCCTGGATTACATGACCTCAACCTATCAAACGGTCTATGACCCTTGTTTTGCATTTTTACCCTTCTTTTTGTAAAAGTTTCAAAATAGTCCTGAATTTATTCCGATTCAGTTTAAGAGCTTTCATAAGCTCGATTGAGACTCAATTTTGTTTGTTATGCATGTTTAACATAAACTTAATTTGTACATATTGATTTAAAGACTAATATTGAGTAATTTTCATGTGAATGTTTTCTTTACTGTTGTAGCATCCTGTAGCTCGAGTTTGGTGACTGGACCGGGTATGAGGTGTTAAAATTTTACAGAAACTAATTTAAAGAAAAGAAATAACATATTGAGAATATATTATCTATCGGTATCACAATATAACAGAATTCTTTTTTGTAATTAAACAATTATTAGTTTTTTATCGTAGAGATATCCTTAGTGTAAAAATCCTATACAAAAATATGTATAAAATTTTTATATTAATTTAATAAAATCTTGATCTCGCATCACGAAATTATATTCTTAGTATTTTATAAAGCCTCGACATAAGTAGGATATTATTCTTGGTTTAATTAAAAACTAGAAATCCTATCACACACATATATGTGTAGAAACCACTTACTTAGTATGTTAGTTTAAAAATAACAAATAATAAATAATGAAACATATGGTCTAAAACTAATTAATAATAACATATGAAATATATACGATAATAAAATGAATAAAATAGATTAAGTTGTGATTAAAATAAAATTTAAACATGTAAGTATATCATATTAAGAATATTAAATGCACGACAATTGTTTATCATGATGTTATCATCAAGCTCGAGTTATTGTTGAGTTGACAAAAATAAAAAGACTAAAGTAGCCTCGAATAATATACCTTATTTTAAATATGGAAGAACATTTTTGTAATTTTCCTAAATGAGTTGGTGTTCAATTGACTCGTGACACCAACTCAATTAGGGACTTAAATAATAGTATATATATAATTGGAAGTAATAAAGTGTGCATAATAAAATTAAAATATATAATAAAATAAAATAGAGTTTTTGTTGAATGATAAATTTAAGATTTTATCAATACAATTGGTATACATTCAAATCCTTTATATGTATATTTTATTGTGTTTTTAAAATAAATAAAACAAAAGTCCTCAAGAATAATAAAATTTATTTTAAATATGAAATGATATTTTGTAATTTATCTAATCGAATTAGCGCCAACTTGATTTGAAGTAATAATTTAATAAAAATTAAATATTAGTATAGATAAAAATATTTTAGTTATTAAATAAAATTCACTTATATTTCCGCTTTTTGTTTGAGTTTCATTTTCATTCACAACTTGAAAACTACGTTTATAATCCGTCACCATCCATTAATTAGTCAAAACGTTAAAATTATCAATTATTACAATTATGGAAAATATGAAGCAAGACGAGAAAAAACAAAATGATGCCTAACATAAACATATCAAGATTTACATAAACTAAATTATAAACATGCAAAAAGTTATATACAATTATGAAACTTTAGATATACGAAAATAGTTTCAATGCAAATAGAATAAACATAAAATCGAATATATCAAAAGCAATATAAAATTACCATAAACATAATGGAATACTCATAATCTAACAGAAAAATATTATGTAAAATAATATTTATAATAAATTTATAAATTAAATTAATGATATTTTGATTAAAGATTTTAATATTTTAATATATTAAATTCAAGCCTTAACATGTATAAGTTTTTCTAAATTTAATTTTTAAAGATTTGATATAAAAATATAAAATAAATAAAAACACTCTCATCATACTATTTATTTTTAAAAATAATTTTTTAAAATGTCCAAATTAGATCTGTGCCACACGAAACAAGGTGCCACGAGTTTGGTACTTATTAATAAGTACAGATAAGACAGGACGATAAACATTTTACTTTTTCGTATCTTTCTAAAAAGTGTGAAAAGGTGGTTTAACACGTGGTTGGCCAAAATCAACCATGGGGAGATGTTCTCAAATCGGGAAAATATCATACAGTTACAGAGGGATAACATTCACAGATGTTCAATAGTATATCATTTAAATTATGTATTCAATGTTATAGATATACTTAAATAAGATATTGATTACTCACCATAAGTTTCAAATTATGATATTATTTTTTATAGAACTTTAATTCAAGTCCTTTTTCCTTTCTTGTGATAGGATCAGATACTAATCCCACCAATATATAGCCTTTCAATTTTAAGGCCTTTTATTATTCATAAAAATAGTGACTAATGTAACCACAAAAAGTAAATAATTGTTTGATATATGTTAAAATCATATATGAATATTGATTTTGTACCATGAGAATTTTTATTTCTGTTATGAAGATCAAAATTTTGATTTCAATTTAATTTAAGAAAACAAATATAATAATATCGGATTGACTTAAGAATTTGTGTTTAAAATGTGAGTTGATGCTTCTCTCAAGTTTGATTCAACCTTACTCCTACTTTTTATATATATAAAAGGGAAAATAAATATAATTGTATACGAAATGTCTGGTTAGGGGTGAAAAATTATAAAATCGATCCTGACAATTAATATTTGGATGCTTTTGATTCATAAGTTAAAAATTTGGTGATTTAAATTCAACTAAATTGAATCCAATTTAATTTTAATTTTATTTAATATGCAATTAATTCTAAATTTTAATGATGTAAAAATAAATATTTTTATATTTAAAATAATGAAACAACATAAAAATGCTATTTAAAAATATTCTCCAAAAACATTATATCAAAGTTACTAATTAATTTTTATTTACTTAAAATTAATATATTTTTAAAACTATTTATGAAAAAAGCTTTGAAATTTTACAAAACTATGTATAAAAACATAAACCAAATCTCTTTTTTTTTTTCAAAATAAAGTCTGAAAATTGAAAACCCGAAATTAATAAGAGAAACCAAGAAATGGAACTAAATTATCATGGACGGCTCAAAAAATTCCAAAAAAATTTAAAAAATCTAACTAAACTGAAGCAAACTCGATCCTACATTTAGTTACTGATGCGTTACTCCATGTGTTATTAAGCCTGTTGAAACACTTTGTGTAATTTTGAAAAACAACTTAATAACAAAATGTACAATAGATCAAGAATTGTTTACACAGTTAAATGAACATACCTATGTTTTTGGTGCATCATTTAGATGGTAAATCCACTAATAAATCAATAATACAAACATTAATTACAATCCAATCAATTATATGTTGGAAAAGAATCGGTTTGAAAATAGTTTTCTTGTATAACGAAAAATTAAAATTTTAAAAATCGACATGGTTTGTGATATTTATAATAATAAACATTTGTACCTGTGTTTTCGGATAAGCGGATCCTTGATGTTTTCCAGCTTTCAACCAAACGATCTTATCCGCTATTCTCGTACCACGAACTACTTCGAATGTAGACTTGAATCAATTGAATCAAAACACAGAACTAGAAAAAATTTTCTTTTCTTTTTGGGGTGAAATCGAAAATTCTCTTTTCTTTAATAGAAACCGATAGAATTGTTATTCTGGAAAAATATATTTAATGGTTGAGAATAAACTTTCTCTATTTTTCAACAGAGTAACAATTCCTTAAAGCTATGTTAATAGCTTAATCGGTGTCATCTATTTATAGAAAGAGAAAGTAGAACCCTTGTTGAGTTGTAGTGGTTTATTTCAAATAGAAAAACAACTTCCTACTTAGAGTGGAAGTATGGTGGACTGCACACTCTAGTATTCCTAATAGGGTTGCCACCCCCTTTATGTTACATTAAGGGATTTTGGGCCTCTCTCATATCAAGTCCAATTACGAGTACTTCTCGGGATTTTTGACCCAATACTTAGTAATTTGATCCAAACTGATTCTGTTTTTCTATTTCACAAAATAAACTTCTATATATTTCTATTAAATAATTTTCTCATCCCAATTTTACACTGGATAAAATTTTGAGAAAATATGTTTAATATTTCAGCACTCAACATGTTCACTATGACCGAACGATTTATTTTAATTTTTGGGCTTTAAAACAATTCAAAAACATAAACTCAATCTTCCGATCATTTCTGAGTAATCCATGTACAGTTGCAAATGAATCATTTCTCATTTTCATTTCCCTTTCCATTTTCATTTTGAGAAAACCACATTCATTTCCAAATGATTCTATTTCTCCATTTCAGAGAAAACCATAATCATTTTTTAGTGTTTTCCATTTTTCTATTCATTTTGTTTACTTTGATTCAAACATACAATTCATTTCTGATTTCAACGAGCTAGCGGAGGGACCGATTGGACATATGTAATTAGGGCTCAAATGATTTATAATTAAGTTTCGGCTTTTCGCATTATTAACTCATTTAGTCACGAAGTCATTCTACTATAGTATCGTGACTAAGCTCTCCCTAATGACATACCATTACGAGAGCAACTACCTAATACTTGTTTAATGACCTTGTCATAAGTGTGTTACCCTCATAGGATATCCTTGATCTCTTTAGGGTAATATCTATTCTCCAAATATGATCCTATTTTATTGCATGGTAATCATTACATCTTTCTTCATGAAAATTCAATCACTATCAAATAGGAGATCAAGTTATCCATCACAAAGACGGACGACCCTAACCATATTTACCTTTCATCAACCATGTAATGCTAGTGACAGGATATCATTTACCCATGTTTTGGGCAATGAATTCCACTGTTGTGAATGATGCTACATACTGCAGAAGTCGTACACCTAATGTACCAACTTTCGGTTCCTTATCTATTCGAACTCATGCTTTTACTTACATCAAAGTGTATGAGTTACTTATACATAGTCCGTCATCCACTCAAGATTTAGGTATGCCACACTATGAACGTCACAAGTGAATAAATTCATAAACGAATTTTGTAATGCCCCAAAATTTTGAGAATTTAATTGTGAGACTCTGCAGTAATTAAGTTTTTATATCTGTGGTACTATGCTCTGCTATTGTGTTTAAGTTCTAGAGTTCAAGTCGCATCGTTAAAATTTTTATTATTTTAAAAACAATCCTTATCCATGCATTACATAGTTAAGTTAAATTAGTCTAAACTTGTGTTAGGAATAAACTTGCTGGTTCACTGGTTAAGTCTCTGTATTTTGTTAGGTCCCGTGTTCGAGTCCCGAAGAGGACAATAAGGAATATTTTTGCCAAATGCAAGAAGTCTGCTTGGAAGTTAAATTTTAATTAATGTAATTTCTAAACTCTAATTTTCTCTTTAGTTTCTTTTTCTCCTTCGTTCCCTTTCTTTCTTTTTCTTCTTCGTTTTTTTATTGATCGTGGTCGTAAGGAATACGAGATTAGTTGAAGCTTTTTTGTTAGTCGTTGGTCGAAAGGATATCGAGTAAGTCACTGTCAATTCATACGTTTCCACGATTTTTCTTTGTTTTCATAACTTGCTTTGAATTGGATATTTTGTGTGTTGTGAGAATCTCTGATAAATGATCAGTTGTTTCCCTACTAGGCAAGAATATCAAAAGTAGGGAATAGCAAAATGATAATTTCAGTGATTGTCATCGAATTTTCAATAAGTTTTGGTTCAGTTGAAGGTTTCGTGTCGAAATTTTTGACATATACATTATGCGCGTAATCGAGAAATTTTGTTGATTAAAGGGCTTAATTATGTGACTGAATATATGTTTTTGGCTTCGGAGATCTGCTACATTATTATTGCTTCGAAATCCCTTTAGGTGTGCATTAAAAACCCTTAATTCTGTGAATTTCAAACGATAGAAAACGTGGCTGTCGACGCCACACGGCCAGGAAGATGGACGTGTGCCTAGGTCATGTGGTTGGCTGTGTAACTCACTGTTCATTTAATTTGAGCCACACGGGCAAGGGACACGGACGTGTGTGGCCATGTTAGTGTAGGGTTCTCACGGGAAATGTACACGAGCGTGTGTCTTGGCCGTGTAACTCACTGTTTATAATTTAGGACCACACGGCTAAGGACATGGGCGTGTGCCTAAACCGTATGAACCAAACGGTCAAGGACATGGACGTGTATTCAGGCTATGTAACTCCCTGTTTGCGATTTAGAACCACACGGGCAGAAGACAGGGGCGTGTGTTTAGGCCATGTGGCATATAAATAGGATTCGAATCTTGTCTCTTAGTCTGTGAGTGTTGTTCAACATGAGCACTTACCTCCACAATGTATGTATGATTTGAATTTGATTGTTTGAGGACTCTCTGATGCTCTAAGATTTATATATGGATGATATAAATGTATGTGTACTATGATGGCTACTTCTGATACTGGTCTATGTTATCTATTTGTGAAATGAATTTGAATGACTGAACACATGTTATGGATATTTGTAATATGTATTTGCATGTGTTGGGATATTGTTAATATGGAAGTAATCTACTCTGAATCAGTGGCTAAGCCACGATACGTATAAATACGAATCTAGCGCTTGTCACATTTTTCTCAAGCAACTAGACTACGTCTTTGTAAATGTGTCAGACAGACACTCTACGGTATGTAGGGTTGGTTCGGCATTGAACTCCCTTAACAGTGTGTTAGGATGACTGAAGATGGTGTGTAGCGGATGGGGGTAGGATTAACTACAAATGAATCTGATTTGTTCTATATATGAAACTGAAATTGCTTCTGCATATGGAATGATCTATTATGTATCTGAGATGAAATTGCTTCTGTTATCTAACTAAATCTTAGGAATTCTGGAACTATTTTATATATGTGTTTTAATTGAACGAACATTTTTTACGCATGAGTTCACAACTCATTTCATTGTTGACTGAATTTCAAGTGGCTCTCAAATTTAAACGGGTCGACACTGCGGGAGTTCGGTCAAACCCTTTTATCTTTCCTTTGATACTACTATTAGTAGTCCCAGTACTTATACTATTATGATGTTGGGATGATTATGTAGTTAGTTAATGGCTGTGATAGATATAATATGTTGAATGATTTCATTTTAACTACGTTATAAATGTGGTATCCTAATATCATTCATGTAACTCTTTAGACTTAGTCTGGAAGTCTAAGTCGGGTTTAGGGTGTTATATTTAGTTGTATCAGAGTCAGGTTTGTGAACACTCAGACTGTGTTTGGGCTCATAATGTATGAGAAAAAATAGTTAGGTGAAAATTTGGTATCTGAGTTAGGTCGAGCCTCCGCTGAACCTATAAGTATTTCTATTTTGTTGTAATGGTTGTATTACCTAAACTGTTATCTAGTTAAATGCGTAGATGTGAGCTAGTGAGATTATTTTGTTGGAAGCCTAAAATGATTTGTACACTCTGACCTTGTAGATAAATTGCTAAAATGTGTTCGCGCAGTAGTCGTGGACGTGGAACTCATGGGCATCGAGGACACCACGGAGGAGCTAGAGTAAAGTTGTCCTCTATTGGTGGTATGTCTAACCTGGAGACTAGTGAGACAATTGGTACTCCCACTGTTGAGACGGAGTCCCAAATTCTGATGGATGGGGACGGCGCACTGTCCTAGGCCATGATTCAAGCATTGAAGAGGGTTGCTAGAACCCATTCTGGATTATGAGGCCGAGTGTCGGTTACTGAATGACTCTAGTTGAATGGGGCTGAATTGTTCAGGGGTGCCATAGGAGTCACTCCTGCTGTTGCTGAGTGTTGGCTCGAGGCTACCAAGCTTATCATGACTGATCTTGATTGTACTACCACTTAGAAATTGAGGGGTGCTGTGTTCTTAGTTTGGGATGAGGCTTATCAGTGGTGGCTGATGGTTGAACAAGGTGCTCAGCACGAACAGGTTAACTGAGATTATTTTAAGAACGTCTTTCAGAGTAAGTATGTGGGGGCGAGTTATCTCGAGGCTCACTGATGCGAGTTTATGAGCCTAGATTAGGGCGACCGATCTGTGGCTGAATATGAAGCTGAGTTTCTACGATTGAGTAGGTACCACGGGCTCTAGTAGTATCTAGATATGATAAGTGCGTGAGATTCGAGGAAGGGTTACGATGTGATCTGTGGGTTCTGAAAACTCCTTAGAAGGAGCGGGTTTTTGCAGTTCTGATTGATAAGGAAAAGATCGTGGAAGAGGTGAAGTGCAATAAGCTTGAGCAACGTGATTGCAAGAGGGACCAGAGGGAGATTAAGAGGATTCAGGTCCCTCTGGTTCTAGAAAGCACACTAAGAAATGGGCGAGATTTGATAGGTCCTCGAGGCTCGAGGCACCAGCTATAGTGACCAAGATTCAGCTCTGCAGTGATTATGGAAAATGCCATTCGGGTGAGTGTTGGAAGAAGTTAGGAGCGTGCCTCCATTGCAGGTCGGTAGAGCATCGAGTTAGTGATTGTTCTCGTCGACTAGATCAGCTACCAGTTGCGGCACAGACTTTGATTCTGAGTTCTATTCAGCCTCTGAGAGTGGTTCAACATCACCTAGGGGTCATGGTACTGGATTATAAGCCGAGATGCCACAAGGATAGCGATGATGCTGATGTCATTGTAGGTACATTTTGTTCTATACTGTACTCTTATTGATATTGGATCCACTCATTTGTATATAGCTAGTGTTGTTTCTAAAAATTTATGTATAACTGCAGAAAATACTGCTAGAGAGTTTTCTGTGATTAGTCTTTTGGGTCAGTCAATTTGGGTTGATAGAGTATACAGATGGGTACCCCTAAAGATTCAGGGTATGGTATTTCCAGCTGACCTAATGGAGTTACCTTTTAATGAATTTCATTTGATTCTGGGAATGGATTGGCTCATAGAGTATTGGGTCAGTCTAGATTGTGCGACTAAGAGAGTCACTCTAAGAACAAATGAGAATGATGTGGTGGTTATGGTTGGTGAACGTCGGGATTACCTGTCTAATATAATCTCTGCTCTTGTGGCAGACAAGTTAGTCTAAAAAGGGTGCGAGGCATACCTTACTTTCGTATCCGATTCTGTTTTTGTAAAGCTTTCTGTGGGAGATATCCGCACTATGAGGGAATTCTCAAATATCTTTCTCAAGATATTACCCAGAGTACCTCTGGATAGAGAAGTGGAGTTCAGTATTGATCTGTTACCAGGTACTGCTTCGTTGTCCACTGCACCATACCACATGGCACCGAAAGAGCTAGCCGAGCTAAAAGCTCAGCTTCAGGAACTTCTTGATAGGGGATTCATCCGACTGAGTGTGTCTCCACGAGGGGCACCAGTGTTATTTGTTAAGAAGAAAGATGGATTGATGAGAATGTGCATAGATTACCAACATTTGAACAAGTTGACAATCAAGAATAAATACCCGCTACCTAGGATTGACGACCTGTTCAACCAATTTCGAGGGGCATTTGTTTTCTCCAAGATTGATTTACACTCTGGTTACCATCAGCTCAATGTCAAAGAGACTGATGTGTACAAAACTACCTTTAGGACTCGTTATGGTCACTACGAGTTCATGGTAATGCCTTTTGGGTTAACGAACGTCCTGACAACATTCACAGATTTAATGAACGTGTGTTCCAATCGTATTTGGACTAGTTTGTGGTTGTTTTTATCGATGACATCCTGATTTATGGTTGTACTTCAGACTCTCTGAGAAAAATAATTGTATGCTATGTTGGAAGGAATCCGAGTCAATCCCAAGAAAATAGAAGCTATAGTTGAGTAGAAGCAATCGAAAAATGTATCTGAGCTTTGTAGTTTCCTGGGCTTAGTCGATTACTACCGAAGGTTCGTCAATGGATTTTCGCTAATTGCATCACCTCTGACAAAGCTACTATGTAAGAATGTTCCATTCTGAGGCACAATAGTCTAACTTCAATAAGCTCAAGACCGTTCTAACATAAGCTCCTGTTTTAGTTCAACTGGAGTGGGTTAGGAGTTTTGTGGTATATAGTAATACATCGTACATCGGGTTAGGATGTGTTCTAATGCAACACAATAAAGTGGTTGCTTACGTGTCGCGACAGATTAAGACACACGAGGGTAACTACCTTACACATGATCTTGAGTTGGTTGCGGTCGTGTTTGCTCTAAAGATCTAGAGACACTATCTGTACGGTGAAAAGTATATCATTTACACTGATCACAAGAGTCTCAAGTACCTGTTAACTCAAAAGGAGTTAAATCTTCGACAGCGTAGGTAGGTTGAATTTCTTAAGGATTATGACGGCACGATAGAATACAATCTAGGTAAGGCTAATGTGGTAGCCAAAGCTCTTAGCCGTAGAGTGATAACTGATCTAAAAGCGACATTAACTCGCCTGAGTCTAGTTGAGGATGGTGGATTGTTAGCCGAATTACAAGTAAAACCAACTTGGGTTGAGTACATTTTGGTTAAAAAATTGAGCGATGAGTCTTTGGTACAACAACTGCAACAGATTGGTTAGGCTAAAGCTTCCGATTTTAGTTTGAACAGTGACAAAGTTCTGTGCTTCAGAGGTAAGATTTGTGTGCCTAATGATAAGGAGTTGAGACAATCAATCCTGCAGGAGGCACATAGTAGCCCTTATGCTATGCATCCTGGTGGGAATAAAATGTATCGGGACCTTCGGGAACTGTATTGGTGGCCCAAACTGAAACGAGAAGTGGTTGCTTTTGTGTCTCACTGTCTACGTGCCAAAAGGTTAAGGCTAAACATCAATTACCCTTAGGTTTGCTTTAGCCAGTTCAGATTCCTCAGTGGAAGTGGGAGCGTGTAACGATGGATTTTGTTAGTAGATTACCTTTAAACCCCACTAAGAAAGATTCAGTTTGGGTCATCGTTGATCGGTTGACCAAATCCGCTCATTTCATTCCTATCAGAATAGATTATTCACTGCAGAAGTTAACTAAACTGTATATTGCTGAAATTAAGAGACTGCATGAGATTCCAGTCTCAATTATCTCTTATAGAGTTCTACGATTCACATCTCGGTTCTGGAAGAAACTTCATGAGGCTTTAGGCACTCGACTTAATTTCAGTATTGCGTATCATCCTCAGACCGATGGACAGTCTGAACGAGTCATTAAAATTCTAGAGGACATGCTTCGGGGTTGTATAATTGAATTCTAGGGTAGTTAGGAAGATTACCTACCATTGGCTGAGTTTGTGTACAATAACAACTTCCAGTCTAGTATTCAGATGGCACTCTACAAGGCTTTGTATGGTCGTAGGTGTTGTACTCCTCTATGTTGGACATTGTTAAGCGAACGTCGAGTTTTGGGTTCCGAGCTAGTGTCTAAAATTGAGAATACTGTCAAATTGATCCATGACCGTCTTAAAGTCTCTTTTGATCAACAGAAATCTGATGTCGAATTAAAGAGAAAGGACATTGAGTTTTCTGTAGGTGATCAGGTGTTCCTAAAAGTGTCATCATGGAAGAAGGTTCTCCAATTCGGACACAAGGGCAAGTTGAGCCCGAGGTTCATTGGACCTTACCGCATTCTGAAGTTTGTCAGACCTGTTCCGTATAAACTAGAACTACTATCAGAGTTGAACAGATTCATGAGATATTTCATGTCTCGATGTTGAGACGGTATTGGTCTGATGCATCACACATTGTTCCTGTCGATGAGATCGAGTTGCGACCGAAGTTAACGTTTAAGGAGGAACCAATTCAAATTATAGATCATGACGTTAAGATGTTGAGGAAGAAAACTGTTCCTCTGGTTAAGGTTTTGTGGCAAAATCACGACACGGAGGAAGCTACTTGGGAACCTGAAGCTTAGATTCGACAATAATACCCGTATCTATTTAAGTCAGGTAAATTTCGAGGCCAAAATTTCTTTCAGGGGGAGAGAGTTGTCACACCCTAAAATTGTGAGAATTTAATTGTGAGATTCTGCAGTAATTAAGTTTCTATATCTATGGTACTCTACTCTGCTATTGTGTTTAAGGTCTAGGGAAACAGACGTGTGTCCAGGCCGTGTGGTTGGCCGTGTAACTCACTGGTCATTGAATTTGGGCCACACAGTCAAGGGAAACAGACGTGTGTCCAGGCCGTGTGTAGGCATGTTAGTGTAGGGTTTCCACGGGAAACGGACACAAGCGTACGTCTTGGCCGTGTAACTCACTGTTTATGATTTAAGACTACACGATCAGGGACATGGGCATGTGCTCAAGTCGTGTGAACCACACGGACAAGGGCGTGGGCGTGTGTCCAAATCGTGTAACTCCCTATTTTCGATTTAGAACCATACGGGTAGAGGACATGGGCGTGTGTCAAAGCCATGTGAGCCATATGGGAAAGGACATGGGTGTGCGTCCAGGCGTTGTGGCATAGAAATTGAATCTGAGTCTTATTTTTGACACTGTGAGTGTTGTTCAACATGAGCACTTACCTTCACAATATATGTATGATCTAAATTTGATTGTATGAGGACTCTATGATGCTCTAAGACTGATATATGGATGATATAAATGTATGTATACTGTGATGGCTACTTCTGATACTGGTTTATATTATCTATTTGTGAAATGAATTGGAATGACTGAACACATGTTATGGATATTTGTAATCTGCATTTGCATGGGTTTGGATATTGTGAAGAAGTAAGTAATTTATTCTAAATCAAGGGCTAAGCGGTGATACCTATAAATACGAATATGGTGCTTGTCGCATTTCGATCAAGTAGCTAGGCTGCGTCTCTGTAAAATTTTTAGACAGATAGTGTATGGTGTGTAGGGTTGGTTGGGCATTAAACACCCTTAACGGTGTGTTGGGATGGTCGAAGATGGTGTGTAGCGGATGTGTAACACCCCTTACCCATATTCGATGCCGGAATAGGGTACGAGGTAATACCAGAACATAGACACTTTTAACCGTAGTAAACCAAGTTGTAAAATTTCATCTAAATTAAAACTTTCAAGTTGTTATTCTCGAGTCGTTAATTAGGGTTTTCTTGGGTAAATATACTCACAATCTTTCACTTCCTCTTCGCATGAATTTATAAATTTTCACTTACTTGTTGAATTCGTCCTGAGTACCTAAATTTATCCGTATCATTACATATTCTCATATCGTCAAATTTTCCTTTTAAACTAATGTAATATATCAATTACTCACTATCTAGTAAGCTAATTGTCCCATATATATACATTATCCATTCATCTCCACAAAGCTAACAAAATTAGCCACAAAGATAGTACAAATTTTCTCTATTCGATATAAACCAAAACACATTATTTTTTTCCAACAAACTTTACTAAATATACATTTTATACTAACCCAAGTGTTTAACCATTCACCCATGACATAAATATATTTTATCCATTATTGTTGAATATAGATATGCTTCACAAATCATAAATAGTAACCAAATTAATTTTTATCATTTGTCAAATAGATTACAAAATAAGTTATATAACAAAATATACATACATTTTAAACCACACAAATAAACAAATTTTCATGGCATTACATGATCATCACATATCAAAGACAAATGTTCTTGATATTTCTATCACATAAACCGAATTAATCAATGCAACCTCAATGATATAATCATCCATATATCATTATTTCCACACATATAAATATCATGACTAAATTTCTTAAACATTTGATCAATTGCTTTTCAATACCATAATAGTCCTTCATATCAATACATATTTACCATTCAATTTAACATTTATCGATTAAAATCGGGCATATGACCATTTATACACAATTCATTCATACATTTTATTTTCCTCCTCCTCCTCTCCATTCCACATCCTTTATGTATAAAACATGCTTAATTAGCTTTATACATAATTTCACTATTCACTTATATTTAAATTCAAAGTTGTCTATTTGAGTCAGAGTCACTAAATCATTTTTATCAGAATCTACAGAGCTCCAAATTAAGTTCCATTAACTTTCCCCAATAGTAGACTCACATTTATTCTTACCATAAAATTTTCAAAATTTTTTACTTGGCCAATTAGTACAGTTTATTCTTTAATGATTCCCCTATTTCACTGCTCAACATCTCTGACCTCTCTTCACTAAAAATGAATTATCTCATTGCACAGATTTTGGATTATATTTCCATTTGTTTTCTTTGAAAATAGACTCATTAGGAATTCTATGAATATAAATTATAACTCATAATTATGTTTGTACAATTTTTAATTATTTTCCAAAGTCAGAACAAGAGATTCCAAAATCAATCCGACCCTGCCCTACTAAAATTCAAATATCTCAAAATATATAACTCTTTTGCTTGCTATGTTTCTTTTATATAAAAATAGACTCATTAAGATTTAATTCCATATCTCACTCAACCACTAAATCAATTCCTATAATTTTTGGTGGTTTTTCAAACTAACGTCACTATCACTGTCCAAATCTGTTCTGTTTCAAATTCACTCATTCGCATAACACTATAACAATTTATTTTGTAAGCACGGTACAAAACTTCATCACTCCAGTGACTCTTTTGCAACTCTTCACATTTCAATCACATATTATTATTGGTTTGCAATTTCTCATATCTTGTTAAACATGTCAGTATAATAGCGAACATTCGGTGGTTTGCACATAGTACCACTCATTTAACTATTATCATTCGATACACGTAGTAGCCTTCACATAGTACTACACATAGTACTACACACATGATCGAAGCTATCCGATACGCATAGTAGCCTGCACATAGTACTACACATGCGACCTTTCATTCCAGTACACGTAGTAGCCTACACATAGTACTACACACGTGACCATCACTTTCACTTTCACATAGTGACCTACACACAGTCCATGTCACACATGTGACCATTTCTGTCACTTCATTCGTATCCCTTTTTATTCTGAATATTCAATCGGGAAATTTCTCACTTTTTCTCATTTTTTTCTTTTTCACTAATCAAAGTCAATTCCTTGTCTTTCTTGACTTATAATAACATATTTAACTTATTTTACACTCACATTATTTAATCCAGTCCAAAAATCACATTTTGGAAAAAATTACATTTTTGTCCCTAAAGCTTCACAAAATTACTATTTTGCGCCTAGCCTCGGAAATTAAATTTTATTCCTTTTTCTTATGTTTTATGACATGCTGAAAAATTTTTCCTTCTATAGCAACATCAAATTCTTGCTCTAAAGTGCACTTATGAACAATAATAATTTTTAACCATTATACCGTTTCACTCGTTTTCGCTGAAAATCGTTTAGCAAAAATCGTTTAACATAATTCTAAGATTCATATTCTATCATGAAACATCAAAATTCACACTTTTCATCTATGGGTAATTTTTCAAACATAATTTCTAGCTCGAATTAAGGATAGAAATAGCTTAAGCAAGTTACCGAGATTCTAAAAATATAAAGAACAAGAAAAATGGGGCTAGAACAGGCTTACCATGAAGCTTGAAAGAATGAACAAACCCTAGCCATGGAGTCCACATGATATTCGGCCAGCACTCATGGAGAAGATGATGATTTTGGCCATATTTTGTCTTTTTAATTTGTTTTAATTACCAAATTACCAAAATGCCTTTAACTTAAAAATATCATATTTCACCTATTTCATGTCCATTTTTGTCCATAACATAACCAATGGTCTAATTACCATTTAAGGACCTCCAATTTAAAATTTCATAGCAATTTGACACCTTTAGCTTCTAGAACTAAACTTTTTCACTTTTTACAATTTAGCCCTTTTGATTAAATTGAGTGCTCAAACGTCGAAATTTTCACGAAATCTTTTCATGAAACTGTAGACCATAAAAATATAATAAGAAATAATTTTTTCCTCATCGGATTTGTGGTCCTAAAACCACTGTTCCGACTAGGCTTAAAATCGGGCTATTACAGGATAGGGGAAGGATTAACTGCATATGAATCTGATCTGTTCTATATATGAAACTGAAATTGCTTCTACGTATGTAATTGATCTATTCTGTATCTGAGCTGAAATTGCTTCTGTTATCTAATTGAATCTTTGGAATTCGAGAACTATCTTATTTATGCGTTTTAATTGAACGAACACCTTTTACGCACTGAGTTCCCAACTTATTTCGTTGTTGACTGAATTTTAGGTGGCTTTCAGACCTTAATGGGTCGGTGTTGCGGTAGCTCGGTCAAACCCTTTTATCTTTCCTTTAATTCTACTATTAGTAATCTCAGTATTCTATGCTATAAAGAAGTTAAAATGTTAGGGGTAAAATTATAATTATGCAAAAATATAGATTGTGGATTGAATTGAATAATTGAGATTGGTTAAAACAGTTAATTGGATATAATTATTTATTTAGATAAAGATAAATCCCAACCGGATCTAAACTGAGGAAAGGCGAAAAACACGGATTAGCTCGATCATACTTCTACTCTCTAGTTGTCAATGTAAGTTCATGGTATTTAAATGTGTAATTGAATTTCTATTCGTATTTTCACATTATAGTTATTTAACTCAATGGCTATATTTAATTATTCCATGAATTACACATACGTGCCCCTGTTTGTACTTTGGTACCTTTGAATTGCAAATACGTGCCCCTGAATTACACATACGTGCCCCTGTTTATACTTCGGTACCCTTGAATAACACATTTGGGCCCTGTTTACACTCGGGTAACTTCAAATTGAGTAAATTATGAGTTCTACTAAATTTTTGTTAAGTTAATATATATGCTATTGATAGCACTAGAAAGAACATAGGTTTTCCTCTTTACTTATTGGTTAAATTGTTTCCGTTTAGATATTCTTAGCATACGTTTTAGCATTTTCAGTTTTGTAAATTAAATTTTATAACTCAGTGAATCCTAGCCTATTTTATCCTTAATTTTGCTATCTTTTTGCATTATTGTTGTTGCATAAGTGAATTGTAGACTGTGTCCAGAATTGTTGCCACACTTGACAGCTATCCAGATAAGAACTAAAATTGTGTGAGCTGTCTAGTCTGGTATAACCAACCTGTATGTACAAGGACAAAATAATTTTGAGGGAATGGCACCTGTACTATTGGAGGAGGTCATAAAGGTGGACGTGAGAAGAAAAGCTAGCTCTTTTTTCCGGATGATCATCTTCATCATCCTACCTTGAAACTTGCGGCCATGGTAGCTTAAGACTCTCATGGGTGAGCCAACGTGAAAACTAGATGCAGACTAGCTTCTGACAAGAAGACCTAAGTGTGAGACAAGAGGGAATAGAAAGATTCAGTCGAGTTGTTTAGGATTAGTATTCTCCACTCGATTATTTCTTATTTCTTTATGAATGCTGGTGATTATTCTCTATTTTATGTTTGTATGGAAGTACACATGAATTCTTGATTAAATGTTATCTTATTCACTCTTGATTTTATTGTTTAATCTTAGGGTTTGAATGTTTTTTAACATGGAAGTGTTATTGCAGTTACTGACATTGGAAAGTGCAGTGACAGTTTGAGCCAACAAGCATTATAACAGAAGTTGAGTGAGGATTAGAGGAATTTAGTCCACTTATTCTTAATAGTGCCTTATTCCCACCATCAGAAGGTGAGGTTAGTATGCATGTTTAAGTCTTGGATTAAATAGAGAATTGGCACTAGGTAAGATATACATTGAACTTTATTGCTTCGACAATCACCTATCTTTTTATACCTTGTGAGCACTTAGTATTCTGCTGAATATTCATGTTGGGGATCCCAGTTTATCATTATCATATTTTATTTTATTGTTTTCAAGTTATTGCATCGACAACTATTTTCTCAATTTATCTTGTTTCTATCTAGTTGTTGCACCGACATTAATAGATAAAAGACTACGATCCCTATGGGATCGAAATCCGACAGACTCACATCTATCTACTATACTTGCATCGACAGTGTACGCTTGCACATTATTGCTATGAAGTTAAACAACCGATCAAGTTTTTAGCACTGTTGTCGGGGATGGCGTTTGCTTGACGTTCATTTTTATTTTTGTGTGCTTTTGCACTTTATTTTCCTTATATAATATTTAGTATTCACTAACTGGTTTTTCTTGGTTGCTAATTCTTTAAATTCAATTTAGGTATTTTATGACCCGAAGTAATTCAGAATTTCTTGCCGCTTTTGATCTAGAAATTGAACGGACTGTTCGGAGTAGACTTTGAGAACAAAGAAATTTGGCTTTACCAGGAAACAATGGAGCCATACCCCCGATGCAATAGAAAAATGTTAATAACCCATTGTTGCCGCAAGATGCTTGCATACAAAATAGGACTACGAGATTTTGTAGTACCTGTCTTAGAGTTGTTAGGCCAGCAATCCAAGCTTGGAATTTTGAACTCAAGTTAGTAATGTTTCAAATGCTGAATTTTAAAGGACAATATGCTGGATTGCCACATGAAGATGCAAAAGAACATCTTAAATCCTTTTTCATGATCTGTGCTTCCTTTAGTCAACAAGGCGTTCCTGATGATGCATTTAAGATGCAATTATTTCTTTATTCCCTACAAGGAAGAGCCCGTACTTGGTTTTCTGGACTACCTGCTGGATCAATTACTTCTTGGGCTATACTATCAACACAGTTTTTTTTGCGATTTAACTCACCGATAATGAATGCTCGTCTTTGAAATAACATTACTGCTTATCATTAGCTGGATGATGAAAATCTTCACACCACATGGAAACGTTATAAATCTTTACTTCTTTATTGTCCCATGCACGACATTCAACCAGAAACACAAATTGAGATTTTTTATAATGGGTTGAATTCACATACAAGGAATCTTGTCAACGCATCAGCCAATAGACTTCTGCTGGATTGTACTTATAAGGATGCTGTATAATTCTTTACATAATTGCTCAGAATGATTATAAATACCGTATTTCTAGAGCTACACAAGAAAAAACTACTTTAGGAGTTATCGAATTGGATACAATAATCGTAATAAGTGCTCAAGTTTCTTCTCTTAGAAACATGGTTAAAAATATGCAATGGACTGATGGAGTTGCACCTATACAAGTTGCTCAGCAAGTTGATGTTCCTACTTTTTGTTGTAAGATTTGTAATGACAACCATAGCTATAAAGATTGTCTACAACATGTATATTAGTAACATCCGCAACACTTCTTATGGTAATTCCTACAGCAACTTTGCACGCAACCAACTATTTTGGGGAACTCAGGATGCTGGACAAAATGCTGTGACATTCAGATATGGGAATACATCTACTTAGGGTAATTATAATCCCAGGCAAGGGAATTACAATCAACAACAATAGAACTACAATCAACACACTCAGTTGTACACACACCCTTACCAAAATTCGATGCAGCCACAACACTCTTGAATACCAAATCAGCACGTTCAAGGACATCAACAGCAACTGTACACACAAGCTTCTACTTCTGACCCTTAGTAACTCTTGAGGTGTTAATATAGGAGCATATTACTCACACGAAAGCTATCTTACAAGGGACCTCATCTTCCATTCGAGCATTGGAGGCACAATTAGGACAACTTGCTTCAAATCTGAATCCTCAACCATTAGGCTCATTACCTAGTGACATTGAAAATCTTAGTCTGATGGGGAAAGAACATTGTAACGCTATCACTCTTAGAAGTGGTAAACAAATTGGTGAACTGTTTCTAGACTCTACTGTAACACTTCAAGATACGAATGGATTGATCACTCGTGAGAAGGTTGAATATAAAGAGTTTGTCAATGCATCAAACAGAGAAATTCCACAAAATGTCACTCATATGCCTAATGTCCGACCTGCGAAAGTATCGCCGCAATCAAAGATGTCGACGCAAGCAGATATATCTCTACTTTTATCCTTTCCACAAAGATTTAGGAAGAATGAGCATGACAAGCAGTAGCAATAGTTCCTAGACACAGTGAAGCAACTATAGATCAACATTCCTTTATTGAACACTCTAGTACAAATTCTGAGTTATGGGAAATTATTGAAAGACCTCTTGTCCAAAAAGAAGAAGCTCATTGATATTGAAACTATTGCACTCACAGAAGGCTGTAGTACTATTTTGACAAACAAGTTGCCCCCAAAATTGAAAGATCCTGGGAGCTTTACCATCCCATGTTCAATTGACAATCATTATTTGGGTAAGGCTTTATGCGACTTGGGAGCTAGAATAAACCTAATGCCACTATCTACTATCAGAAAGGTGGAAATTGGTCACATGAAATCTACTGCAGTGATATTACAGCTAGTCGATCGATCATTGGCTCAACTTGAAGGGAAAATGAAACACATCGTAGTTCGTGTGGATAAATTTGTTTTTTTGATTGATTTTATCATACTTGACTCTTAGGTAGACAATGAGGTTCCAATAATCTTGGGATGATCATTTTTGGCTACCGGCCGAACTCTTATTGATATTTATAAAGGTGAACTAACCATGCGACTTAATGCTGAGCAAGTCACCTTCAGTGTTTTTGAATTTATTCAATGTAGGGACAAAGAAGAATGCCATACTGTTGATGTGCTAGATGATCTAATTAAGGAAGAGTTCAATAACCAAAGCACAATACTTACTGAAGAGATTGTTGTGACATCTGATGTTGAATCCGTAGACGATTGTGACAGCATGGTTGAAGCTAATAATCTTGAAATCAAGCATGGATGGTAGATTGAATCCTTAGACCTAGCCAATAGAACAACCTTAATTTTCAAGCCATCTATTGAAGAATCTCCTACTCTGGAATTGAAACCACTACCTCGTCATCTTAAATATATCTTTCTAGGTGACCACAATACTCTTTCAGTCATTCTCTCCACAACACTGGATGTAACTCAAGAAGTGAAATTGGTCCATATTCTCAAGCAACGCAAATGAGAAATTGACCACAATGCTTGGAGTATTGCTGATTTTCAAGGTATTAGTCCTTTTGCATGCACAAGAGCAAGTTGGAAGATAAAGGCAAGCAATCGATTAAACAACAAAGAAGATTAAACAAGAAGATGAAAGAAGTTGTCAAGAAGGAAATCATAAAGTGGCTTGATGCTGGAATTATTTACCTAATTGCTGATGACAATTGGGTAAGTCTAGTGTAATGTGTGCCTAAAATAAGTGGCATCACTATGGTTCACAGTGAAAAGGATGAATTGATTCCTACACGCATTCCTTGATTAGATCATCTTGTACATCAATAGTATGGCATAAAGAAGGATCACTTCCCGTTTCCTTTCATTGACCAAGTGCTAGATTGGCTTGTTGGAAAGGCCTATTATTGCTTTTTAGGCGGCTATTCTGGGAACAATCAAATTGCTATTGCACCGGAGGATCAGGACAAAACAACCTTCACTTGCCCCTTTGGTACTTTTGCTTTTCGCCGTATGCCTTTTTAGAGGTTTTTATGGACAAAACACCCATATTTCAAAGGTGCATGATGGCAATATTCTCAGATATGATCGAAGACTTTTTAGAGGTTTTTATGGATCATTTCTCAGTCTATGGGAATGATTTTGATCATTGCACTAACAATTTGGATAAAATACTGAAGCGATATGAGGGCACACATCTTGTCCTGAATTGGGGAAAATGTCATTTCATGGCAACTTAAGGCATTGTGTTAGGACATTTCATCTCTTGTCAAGGCATTCAAGTAGACAAAGCTAAGATGGAAATCATTGAGAAATTACCTCTACCAACAAACATAAAAGGTATTCGCAGTTTTCTTGGACATGAGGGGTTTTACTAAAGGTTGATTTGAGATTTTTTGAAAATTGCAAAGCCCTTATGCTCATTGCTGGAACATAATCGAAAATTCTTCTTTGATAATGCATGCCTGGATGCATTTATTTAGTTAAAAAAGAAGCTAGTGAATGCACCCATTAGTGTTGCACCCAATTGGTCTCAACCTTTTGAAGTTATGTGCAATGCAAGTAACTATGTTGTGGGTGCGGTTCTAGAACAAAGAAAGGGAAAAATATTTCACGCCATCTATTATGCTAGCAGAACTCTTACAGAGCCTCAACTCAATTATAAAACTACAGAGAAAGAACTACTGGCAGTAGTATTTGCTTTCGACAAGTTTCGTTCTTATCTTGTCGGTGCAAAGGTTACTGTATTCACTGATCACTTGGCGTTGAGATATCTATTTGCAAAAAAGGATGCCAAACCAAGACTGATACACTGGATATTACTGCTGCAAGAATTTAACATTAAGATAAAAGATCGTACGGGTTTAGAGGCTCAAGTTGTAGACCATCTGTCTCAATTGGAAGTTGGTAGCGAAGACAGAAACATACTTCAAACTGTTAGCACATTCCCAAATGAGAAGTTATCTGCTGTAGATGTAATTCCTTGGTATGTGGATTTTGTTAATTATCTAGTGTGTGGAAAACTCCCATTGGGTGTCACAAGCCATAAAAAAGAAAGATTTCTTCATGACATAATGAAGTATCATTGGAGCAAGCCATATTTATTCAAGGTATGCAATACCAACATTATTCGATAAGGTGTTCCTTAAAAGGAGATGCTTTCAATCCTGAAGCATTGTCATGATACTCTTTATGGAGGTCATTTCGGTGGTATGAGAACTGAGGCTAAATTTCTCCAATCAGGATTCTACTAGCTGACATTATTCAAAGACATCCACAATTTTGTGAATTAATGCGATAGGTGTTAACGCACCGGTTCTATATCCCGATGTAATGAAATGTTGCAGCAGCCAATTATGGAGGTTGAATTATTTGATGTTTGGGGTATGAATTTTATAGGACCTTTTTCGAGCTCATTTGGAAATATTTATATATTAGTAGCTATCTTGAATTAGGTTGAAATTGTTATAGTCCCAAAGGATGATGCAAAGATAATGCTAAAATTTTTTCACAAGCATATACTAACCCACTTTAGCACACCAAAGACATTGATTAGTGGCGACCAAGTGAAAAGATACAGAGTTAATCATAAAATGGCTACTACTTATCATCCGCAAACCAATGGAGAAGAAAAAATATCGAATCGACAAATTAAGAACATTCTTGAGAAGGTTGTAAACGCTTCATGGAAAGATTGGTCTTTCCAATTGGATGATGCTTTACGGGCATTGCTAACAACATACAAAGCTCAATTAGGGATGTCGCCGTATCAATGGGTTTTTGGGAAAGCATGTCACTTGCCATTTGAACTGGAACACAAAACAATGTGGGAAATTAAGCAAGTGAACATGGAATATCAAGCGGCTGGAAAGAAAAGATTGTTGGATATCACAGAACTAGATGAGATTAGGAGAAATGCTTATGAAAAAGCTGCAATTTACAAGGAAAAGACCAAACTATGGCATAACAAGATTATTTTTCAACGACAATTTATCGTGGGTCAATAGGTTTTATTATTAAATTCTCGACTCAAATTGCACCCAAGTAAATTGCATTCACGTTGGTCTGGACTTTTTGAAGTTGTCGACGTATTTCCTTATGGTGCAGTCACAATTCGAGATTTACGTGATGGACACCAGTTTAAAGTAAATGGACAGAGGCTGAAACACTATTTTGGAAATAGTGATCAAAAGCAGGTAGAGACCATTAAATTGGTCGAAAAGTTTACTTTTTAATTAGTACTCTGTTATTTTAGTTTATTGATTTATGTTTTGTTAAAGTTTATTCTCCTTCCTTTTTGCAGAATAAGTTAGGTACCTTTGTCGATGCATTAAAATTTTGTTGTCGACGCATTCCATAAGTTTGTACTACTATTATATCTCATAAGAATTCAGGGAAATTCAGATTCCACCGTTGGATCAAAATCACTTAGTCGTTTGATCCTTCTGAGTGGGCACAATTTATATTAGACACAACTCTTCCCGCCAGCCTTATATCTCTCCAAAAAACAACACGACTCTCCATCTTCCTCTTTCACTCAATATAAATCCTCTCTCATTGTACCGACTGTAACGCATTCAAACAACCATTTTTATTTCTTTTCTCTTCCCAAGATCATATATTTTTAACTTTAAACCGTTCTACCTTAACAAAAGATGGCCAAAAAAAGAGGCTCGATCAAGAAAGCTACCAAATCTGTTGGAGAACATGCGTCCTTTACTACCACAGTCTGTGAATTAGAATCCCCCAGGCCAGTGTAGACAAAAGAGCCAGTAATCTTTTTAAATAAAGTGTCAACGGAATGATTTCAAGACATGTTGAAGCGAAACTTCCATCCCAAATAGGGAATTTCCCTTTCCCCACAACAAGACTTAGGTAAACAAGTCTACAAGACTATCTCAAAGTTAAAGTGGGGAACTTTTTGTACCCATCCTGGAAGCTACTAGCCTTCACTGGTACGTGAGTTTTATGCTAATCTCTACGACCATGAGTTAGAGTTCATTTTTGTTTGAGAAGGTTTAATACCATTGGACGTTGAAAAAATCAACGAGTTGTAGAATACTAAGGTCGATGTCGACAAACACTCCGAGTTTATTGATGACATCAAAGATGAAAAATGAGACGTGTTGAGGAAGCAGTGTGGACGGGTTCCCATCAAAAGAATTATACTATACACCGTTACTTCCTGACACTGCAAGGAAAAATTTGGTTTCATTTTGTCAACTGCAGGCTAAAAGCCCTCTACTCACAACACTACAGTCACCCTCGATAGAATGTGTCTGATACATTCCATCGTCATGGGCAGAAAAATTAATGTAGGCGCAATACTTCACCATGAAATTACTGACTACGCCTAAGGTAGATTGAGATCTTGGTTTTCCCATCACTGGTGATGTTATTGTGCCAAGAAAGAGGAATCGTGACCAGTGCTGGTGAGGAAGTCCTGAAAAATAAGGGCCCAATTAATGAAGCCTCTATAGATAAAATGAGTCATGGCAAGGACACGCCGATACTGAAAGAGTTGGAAACTAGCAAGACAAGAAAGGGAAAAGCCAAAGCCGACAGCAAAGGAACAAACCTAAATGTAAAGACATTATTATGGCACAAACTAAAGGATGTCGAAAAAATGGTAAATTCTATCAACAACAAGCAGATTAGGCTTGTCGCTACAGTAGAAGGTATGGAGAAATGCCAAAAAAATTTTTATGCTTATACCAGAGCCTGGAACAGTTTTATTGTTGTCACATTAGGCCAATTAAGCCCATCCCCACTACTAAAATTCCAAGTGTTTCCACCAATCATTCGAAATTATGACCTCTCTTCCTTAGATGACGACTTAGAAGACCGAGATAGATCGGTGGCATCCCCATCGCTTGTGCAAGTCTCTAATAATGAGAAAAAAAAGGAATCAAGGGACATTAAAGAATGCCTACGAAAGATTGATAGCTTGTTTGAGGATGGTATTTTTACTGATCAAGAGGACACTATTGTTGAGAAGAAAGTTGTTGCTACAGAAGAGGAAGTTGTTGTTGAAAAATAAGAAGTTGCTAACAATGAGAAAGAAAAGGAAAAAGAAGATTCTGTTGAGAAGACTGTCATCACACTCAAGCCTGTGGGTGCAAATATTGATAATTTAGAGCGAGTTGGAACGAGACTGGTGGAAGTTCCTGAGGTAACAGTGAGGAGTAATGCAATTCATTGGCAATAATGGTCTACACTGGACCACTCCAGGTGGCTTGTAATACCCCAAAATTCAAGTATTTAAGTTTTACATGATTTGTCACAAATTGCTTGTTTGCTTCAGTGGTTAAGTAATTTGGGTGTGTTTAAAAGTGTTTGAGGAGCCTGGGTTCAAGTCTTCGCCTTGGCAGAATATTTAGTTTTTCCCTTAAATGAATTTGGACACTGGCACATAGGCTTTATAAATTTTAGTGCTTGTTTTATGTCAAAAAGAGCCTAATGGTCCAGTGGTAGGTGGCGTGTGAAGTACTCTTGAGGTCTGAGGTTCGAGTCCTGTGCTGCACTGTGGAGTGTTTATTTTTATCACCTATGCAATGAGGTGGTAGAGTTTGACTGAAATGCTGTGGAATTTGAATGGAGGAGTGAATCATGGAGAGAATAGTGGGATTGTGATTGGGTGGAGGAAATCAATAAGGGATAAGGGGAGGATTTTTAGGAGAAAATCAAGGAATTTGAGAAGGGGGAGTGTGTGCCATTTGGGGTAGTTCAACCCTTGAGATTTCGGCTAGGGGGTAAAAATTTGTCATTTTCAGCATTTGGAAGAGCTTCTTAGGGTAGCATCTACCGAGTTTAGACTTTAGGTACTAAAGATTTTTTATTTTGGGTCAGTTTCGTGTTCTCCTATTAGCTTTTGGTGTCGGTTTTTGCTAAGTCATGGGAAGTACCTTTCGGGTTGCTGACTTTTCTTTTCTGCTCTATTCTTCTCTCTTTCCTTGTCCTTCTGTGGCGAATCCTCTCATCTCTCTTTCTCCCTTTTTCTTTTCTCTTCTCTACTCATCTCTTCTCTTCGTCTCCTCTTTATTCTAGTGCTACAAGTGTTGTCGACTACCGGTAAGTGTTATACTCTTCACTCTGTTCATTTCTTTCTCTTTGCCTAAAACTGAATACCTTCTTTCGTAATCTCTGATTATCGATTGTTGATGCTTTTCTCTCGATGTGCTGCTTGTTGCAATTTTAGAGTTTTCCTCGATGAGTGGTGCAGTGTAAGCGTTGTTAGTTGTCGAAATCACTCTCTCATCCCTCGTTCAAGTTAAGTACGATAGTCATCTTTTAAGTGTAGGACGAATGTTCCTAGGATTCTATAAATGATCATGTGTGGATTTCAACCACATGATTAAACAATACTATTTAATAAAGTTCGCTGTATTGCAGATATTCGTGAAAAAGACTAAAGTCAATCTTCATCGGTTGTAAAAGTGGGCTAAGTCACTTTTGTCAGTCGAGGCAAGTATTAGTTTAATTTTGGTTAAGGAAGTAAAAGAAAGAGATTAACCCTATTGTTAGTGATTAATGGAAAACTTGTATGAATGTAGATTTTGGATGTTCGTGGATCTTAGTACGTTTTCACAAACAGGTGTGTAATCACCCACTGCAACTATGGATCAGCGAAAAGCTGAAAAGTGGTAAACACGGAGTTTGAGACCACACGGGCTTGCAATCGCTCGAGTGTTAAGCCTAACTTACGATTCATGGGAAAATGACCAAAATGCCTTGAAGGGTAAAATGACAGAAATGCCCTTGAAGGGTAAAATTACTGAAATGCCCTGGAAGGGTAAAATGATCGAAATACCCTCGAAGGGTAAAATGATCGAAATACCCTCGAAGGGTAAAATGACTAAAATACCCTTAAAGGGTAAAATGACCAAAATACCCTCAAAGGGTAAAATAACCGAAATGCCCTTGAAGGGTAAAATGAACAAAATGCCCTTGAAGGGTAAAATGACTGAAATACCCTTAAAGGGTAAAATGATTGAAATGCCCTCGAAGGTAAAATGATCGAAAAACCCTTGAAGGGTAAAATGATCGAAATACCCTTGAAGGGTAAAATGACCAAAATACCCCCGAAGGGTAAAATGACCGAAATCCCCTCGCAGGGTAAAATGACTGAAATACCCTTAAAGGGTAAAATGACCGAAATACCCCATAGGGTAAAATGGCTGTTATACCCCTTGGAGTTGAAATGAGTGTATGAGTGATTTGTTCTATATTATTTATATGACTCTTACTGAGTATGACATACTGCATACACGTATGATTTATGACATGACATACTGCATGGGGTTGGGATTCTAATATAGGGGAAGTATATTGTACTGGTGGTTTTGCCACATATACTGTTACTGGAAACTTTGTTGCGTTACTGTTACTAGTAGCTTTATTGCGTCATTATTACTGGCAGCTTTGCTGCGATATTGGTTTGTTGGCTGGGTGGGTCGATTTTATCCCCATATAGTGTGTTGGTGGTACAGAGTGGTGTGTTGGCTGGATTGGGATGGGTTGCATTACTGCATTGCACTAATTACTGTATTGGGCTAAGGCCCATAGACTGTTACTGTAATGGGCTCAAGCCTACACTGTACTGATTCTGCATGTTGCATAGTGATTGTCCAGAAGGGGATTACACACTAAGTTTCGTAAACTCACCCCATCCTTTAACTCTGCAGGTAATCCTCAGCCATAGGCGATTCGGTGCTGTGAGGGACTTGGAGATGGCCACACAATCACTGCTTTTCATATTTACTTTAATTTAAATAATAAGTTGGGTTTTGTTTTTGTAAAAAGGCCTTCAAGTTGGTTTAAATTTTTAATTGGGCTTTTGCTTTCATATTTTAAACTGCTAGTTTAGGAGAAAATGAATTTTAAAATAATTACCATTTTTGAAGACACGAGTTTTATACAGTAGGATTTAAAAAGCTTTCGCGATTTTAGAATAACTGATTAAATTAATATCAGATAACAAGACAGACGTTTTGACTAATTGATTTGCTAGTTAATAATAAAATGGGTTTACCACAAGAAGCAAAAAGGAAAAAAAATTATCAACGAGTTCAAATTTTTGAATGACACTTTGATGTGACACATCAGATTCGACCATAATGTCTAGGCTGGGTTTGGGGTGTTACGTGGCCTCTCCTACACATGAAGTAGCCGATGATGCCGGGAAAGAGTCGGGAACTGAGGAGCAATCCGAAGACCGTGCAAAGCCCGAAGAAAAGGAAAAGAAAAGCTCTAAGGATAAAAACGAAAGAAGTAGGAGAAGAAAAGGAGGAGAAAGAAACATCATGCAGCCACATCAATGACTGTGGATAACTGAGTTAGTTTATTTTCAGCTTTAGTTGTATTCATGCTTTGCATGTAGTTGTAAGTTTTTTTTTGATAAGTATACATTGTCATTACATTTTTTTTATCATTTCATTTTCATGTTAGGGGATTGGGTACAATGCAAACTTTAAGTTTGGGGGAATGCACATGGGGCTGGGAAATGCACCTACATTTCAAATTTTTTTTTTGAAATGAAGCATGCAAGGTTGCATAAATTTGAAATTTTTTAAGTTAATGAAAATTGTTTAAAATTTTTTGTTACATTCGATGCTTAATTCTTCAACCATTTGACTTATCAATGAATGAGTTGCATAAATTTGACAGAAGGTTGTAACTTCAATTCTTTGATGAACAGATTAGGTTGCATTAGTAGTGGATGACTGCTATCATTCCATAAATCTAGAATGAATCTGCTTTTTACAGTGCTTATATATATATAGTTATAAATTAGAGACACTCCAAAGTGGGTGTAGTATGGAATTTGAAAAAGGGAACATTCCAATACAAGCGTTAGAAAAATCAATTTGGCCAAAAGCTGTCATTGCATGAGTGTGTGTTGGCGCAATTACGTACTACCTTGGGGTTTATTGCACCCTATCGTTACTTTTCAAGAACAAGGGTACAGTAATACAACGATATCCCTTATTTAAAAAATGTATATATATAATATATAAATACTTAGTATTGTATAATAATGGCTATAATGGTAGATAGAACTTAGGGTTTGAAGCATGATGCTAACATTGATAAATTTGCAACCTTATTCATTCATGCTTATGAATTGTCAATGCAATATTATTTCATCTAAATGTGATTTATCCATTGGGAATTTAGAGGGTTCAAGTTGCTAGAATAATCATTTGCCTTAGTAAAATTTTTGTAGCCTTTCTAGTTTTTGCTTTACTTGAGGACAAGTAAAAACTCATGTTTAAGGGTGTGATAACACTAGAAATTACATAGGTTTTCCCCCTTACTTATTGGTTAAATTGTTCCCATTTAGTTATCCTTAGCATACATTTAGCATTTTTAGTTTAGTAAATTACATTTTATAACTCAGTGAATCCTAGTCCATTTTTTCCTTAATTTTGCTATCTTTTTGCATTAATGTTGTTGCATAAGTGAATTCCATATTACGTCCAGGATTGTCGCCACACCTGACAACTATCCGGATAAAATCTAAAATAGCGTGAGCTGTCCAGTCTGGTATAACCAATCGGTACATACAAAGACAGAATAATTTTAAAGAAATGACACCTGTACTGTTGGAGGAGGACATAAAATGTGGACGTGAGAAAAAAAGCTAGCTCTTTTTTCTGGATGATCATCTTCATTGTCCTACCTTGAAACTTATGGCCATGGCAGCTTAAGCCTCTCATGGGTGATCCAACGTGAAAGCCAGATGCAGATCCAACGTGAAAGCCAGATGCAGACTAACTTCTGATGAAAAGACCAAGAGGGAATAAAGAGATTCAGTCGAGTTGTCAAGGAATAATATTCTCCACTTGATTCTTTTTTATTTCTTTATGAATGTTGGTGATTATTCTCTGTTTTCTGTTTGTATGGAAGTACACATGAATTCTTGATTAAATGTTATCGTATTCAATTTTGCTTTTATTGTTTAATCTTGGGGTTTGAATGTTTTTTTAACACGGAAGTGTTATTGCAGTCACTGACACTGGAAAGTGCAATAACAATTTGAGCCAACAAGCATTATAACAGAAGTTGAGTGAGGATTAGAGGAAGTTAGTCCACTTGTTCTTAATAGTGCCATATTGCCATCATCGGAAGGTGAGGTTAGTATACATGTTTAAGTCTCGAATTAAATAGAGGAGAGACGCTGGGTAAAATATACATTGAACTTTATTGCTTCAACAATCTCCTATCTTTTTATACCTTGTGAGCACTTAGTATTCTATTGAAGATTCATGTTGGGGATCCCAGTTTATCATTATCATATTTTATTTTATTATTTTCAAGTTATTCCATCAACAACTATTCTCAGAATTTATCTCGTTTCTATCTAGTTGTTGCATCGACATTAATAGACAAAAGACTACCATCCCTATGGGATCGATATCCGACAGACTCACATCTGTCTACTATACTTGCATCAACAGTGTACGCTTGCACATTATTGTTGTGACGTTAAACAACTGATCAGCTATGTTCTTACTTGCATCGATAGTGTACGCTTGATTTTACCCAATTTCTTGTCCACACGGCCATGCGACACAACAATGTGTCCCCTGTAGGTTTTTAAGGCATTCAAGTAAGGCAGTTACATGGCCTAGCACACAGCATGGCACACGGGGGTGTGAGGCCATTTCTAAAGTTACACGGCCTGGCAAACGGGAGTGTGGCTTGGCTGTGTGACCCAAGTCAGAGAGTTACACAGGCACATACACGGGCTGGGACACAATCGTGTGTCACTATTTTGAATGTTACATGGCCTGAGACACAAGCGTGTATCTCAGCTATGTGAGTAACACGGCCAGACCACACGGCTGTGTGACCCTTGCACCTTGAATTTGTAACACCCCTAAACCTTATCCGTCGTCGGGATAGGGTTACAAAGCATTACCAAAAACTTTTAACTTAAAACATTCGATTACAATCATTTATAAAACACATCATATTCCATTCAAACATATGCATAATGTCCCTTTTTCGAACCCTCGAGACCTTAGAAACACTTTAGAAATGATTCTGGACTAAATAAAAAACATTTAGAACTTCATGGCAGAAGATAGAAAAATTCATACTATAGGAGTCACACGGCCGTGTGACTCACACAGCTGAGACACATGCCCGTGTCTCAAGCCGTGTAGGCATTCGAAGTAGGGACATATGGCCGTGTCCCAGCCCATGTCTGTGCCCGTGTAACTCCCTGACTTTGTTCACACGGGCAAGCCACAGGCCCGTGTGCTAGGCCGTGTAACTCTTGAAATGCAATCTTTAAAAAACTACATGGGACAGACAGCCGTGTCGCGTGGCTGTGTGTCACACTTGGCTGAGTCACACGCCTGTGTCTTAGGCCGTGTAGACAAGAAATTGGCCAAATTCAAGCCATTTCTTTGACCCAAACCATAGTCACTTAAACAAGCCATATGCACCTATTTTCATACATCCAAAATGTACCTAACACATACATATTCAAGCTAGATCATCATAGTATATATTCATACAACCAATTGCACTAAAGGCACCTCAATCACAACAATCAAACATGATTATACAATTGCTAAGTTTAACCACAAATTAACTAACCTTGATAACAAATTTTTTGCCAACATTTACCACAATGTTCACATACTAATATCATACCCAAAAATACCAATTTGACTATTCAAAGCCTATCATCACTACCTTTGAAAACTTAACCATATGTCAACACATCCAAACACACCAAACTAGCCATTTATTATCACAATGTTCACTATCAATTTCCATACCTAAATGATTACATTCAAGCATATCAAAACACGCTTCCAAGCATGCATTTAACTTACCATTCCATCATTCATCATTTAAGCACCAAAATGACAAAATGTCAACAGTTATAACATCATACTTACATGCCAACATAAAAACCTATTCATTAATCAAAGTCCCAAATTTACAAGTCATATATATAATGATAATTTCATCAAACACAAAACACCTATGCATGCCATTATAACCATGACTCAAAATCATCAAAATCTACTGATATAGTCCATGGATAGTGTGATGGATCTCCGACTAGCTTCCAACTCGATCGAGCTTCCGATAATCTGTAAGATAAAAGAGAAACTGAGTAAACAATGAATGCTTAGTAAGTTTGTATAAACTTTAAGCATAATATTCCATTTTAATAATAAACTTTATAGAATAAACATAAATCTATGCTAATACTATAAGATTCATAAACTAATATGATCATCAACTCACAAATGAGTAATTTTATTAATGTCACATATTTATTGACCATTCATAAATTGATAGGATTTCATGAGACATAATTTATATAATCATCAAACTTTTATAAGATTATATATCTTTCTATTTACTTACTTTCCATTCCGTTTCAGATGCTTATCATAAGCCTAAACAACATTATTAACTCTCAATTCAGTGTATTTATCCATGACATAGGTGTATTCATTCAAAGCATAAACAATTTTCTCACATATAATACATCCCAATTACATACTTACCGTTCCATTCCCTTTTCTTACCCATTTTGTATGCATAGTACAAGCATAATCATAAACATCAATCATATCCACAAGCTTCGTATAAGCCCTAGCTCATAATAACACATGCGAGTTCATTTAAACATGATTTATATGAATTTGACTTGGATAAACATTATAATTGAGTATGATTCAATTGGATTTATTATCCATCACAACATATCATGTTTCTCCATGTATCGCCATTCCATTGAGTTTCATATGAACATGTCTTAGTACTTATTTAACACTTAAAATTTCATTTCCATACACATAAGACATAAACATAACATTTACCATAGCCACAAAATAGTGATTAAACACATAACTTAGCAATATCATCACATGGTAAAATATGGTACGTAACATAACATCACTTATATCATACTTTTTAAAAACATGAATATTCATACTTTGATCATTGGTACATCATACCTTTCCATATTTGTCATAGTGAAGTCAATCAAAATCCTTACCAGAGCTCACACAAAGTGTGCTAAACGATGGTTGGAACCATCCCTTTTCATATTCGATGGTTGAAACCATTCCTTTTCATTACTTGATGGTTCTCACCATCCCTTTTCATTATCGATGGTCGTCACTATTATTTTTTTATAATTGATAGCAGAAGCTATCCCTTTTCATATTCGATGGTCGTCACCATCCCTTTTCCTAGTTGATGATCGTTACCATCCCTTTTCATAATCGACAATTGAAGCTATCCCTTTTCATTTTCGATAGTTGAAGCTATCCCTTTTCATATTCGATAGCTGAAGCTATCGCTTTTCATTGGACGATCATCGTCGATACGCCGTTGGATTTTTTCGCTGAGACATAATTTGATAATATAAAATGATAGCATTTAAAAAAAATTTTAAAATGCTATTTAAACGTACAAACTTACCTGGCTAAAATGCAGAAATTTCAAAGTATAAGGGCATTTTGGTAATTTCCCATTCACCTTGATTTTTTACCCGATCTTAATCATGCATCATTCAAAGAAGAACCGAAGCTTGAAGCTTTTCTTATGGTGGTTCAGTGAAGAGCAAAACAAATTGGGAAAGGGTCAAAAAACTAAGTTGCAGATCATCTATTAAGATTGGAGTTGGACGCCTGATGCAAGGAGGAAACAAAAATAAATGAGAAATTCACTGATGAGAAGTTATTTTTAGGTAAAAATAACTTCAGGGACAGCTTCATCCAAATTTTGTGAATTATTTGGCCCAAGGTATATTTCCAGCAGATGCAACATGAATGCAAAAAAAATAAAATTAGGCATGATGCTAGAAAATATATATGGGAGGAACCATATGTATTTCGACGATGTGTTGATCAACTAATAAGACACTGCATAGCTGAAGAAGAAATAGAAGACATTTTAGCAAGATATCATGCAACTCATTGTGATGGCCACTTTGGAGGATGCTTATGAATTTGTGCAACGTTGCAAAAAATGCCAATGAACAAAGAACATTTCAAGAAGAGATGAGATGCCAAAAAATGGAATTATAGAAGTTGAAGTCTTTGACATTTGGGGCATAGATTTTATGGGGCCATTTTCAAGTTCCTTTGGCAAGCAATACATTCTTCTAGTAGTGGATTATGTTTCAAAATGGGTATAAGTGATTGCCTTACCAATAAATGACACTAAGGAAATAGTATGGTTTCTTTCACACCTGATTTTCACTATAGTCTTGAATTGAAAGGAGAGTCCGAAGGTAATTGAATAAAATGGTAAGTTGGTGGTGTTGGATCGCTGATTCGCCCCGTGGCGCAGTGCAATAAATATTTCGGTGATCATCAACCATGAATCCAAGTACGAGTAACAAATCGTGTTGAAAAATGGTTTAAAATGTACCTTGTTTACTGAAAATATTGAAAGGATGTTGCTGATTCGATCCTGATTCCAAGCCACAATGAAAACGTCCCAACCTCTATATAGTCCACCCCGTAAAAAATGAACAACCATTTTCTTTTGAACTTTTCAGAGAAAATTAATAATGGTTGCTAGACCTTTATTTTATTAAGTTGGTAACCTTAACACACTAAAGGATTATCATCCTTTTATCCGCTTTGATATCACATGTTAAAAAGGAAACGCATGATTATTTCCTTATTAATAGAGAAGACAAATGGAAAGCTACAAAATATGAATTATATTCTTTCTAAAAGAATATTAATTTCCATGTATTTTATATTTTGACCAAAATTAATTAATATAACTATTTATATTAATAAATTTGGTAATATATATAATTAGTATTTTGTATGAATCAAATTCATATATTAATTATATTCTTTCAAAAGAATATTAATTTCCATGTCTTTTATATTTTGATCGAAATAAATTAATATAACTATTTATATTAATAAATTTTGTAAAATATATCCAAATAATACTTCGTATGAATCAAATTCATATATTAATTTTATCTATGTTCTCTATTTGTGTACAACAAGTTTGTACATATAATGTATTTAATATTTCACTATCAAGTTAAATTAGTTGAACAATTAATTTAATTCATGTGACAACTAAATACAATACCAAATGTATTTGGATTCTGTTCGTTTCAACTATAAGGTGTGACACTGTAGGCTCTTGTAACTTTGGTAGTAATACTAGAACGTTTCTAACATCACAAGCAGTGGCATCTAGTAATGCATCATTGCCACCCAAGTTAGTTGAAGTCGTGATTCGACATAACCTTTTTGTGATAATATTTTCATGTATTATATCCTTTTATCCTTAATATCTAGATTTGACACAAGCTATGGAATAGTCACACTTGTATAGTCCAATATCATATTTCTTGATTTTCTGAATAGACTACAATAAACAAATAAGTGTGATATCTCATATCAACTTATTTGAGCATATCCATGCATTTCTAGTCTCACTCTATCAAGAGGCCTAAGATATTGCTCCCATTATGTAAGAGGGATAAATCCTATCTTGATCAACCATATCACACTGCATAGATTATGGTATATCCAACATTAGTCTTTATAGTACAACTTGTTAAGGTAGATTTTTGACTTTATGAAAATATATGACTCACGATGTTGGGAAAATGATGATCTCAAGTATGAGAATCGTATACATAGGTATCACTATAAGTAATATTATGACTATTACATAATAATCCAAGCAACATACTCATAACAGGTTAGTCTAATATGTTGTTCTCTAACACATACTCATGTATTGATTTTGACATCCCTATGTCAATGACAAATCTTTATCATCAATCAACTACACATTAGTCTCAATGTATTTTGTTGTCCAAACCCACAATAATACTTGACTAAGGACCTTTTAAGAATATTCATATTTTCTTAAGACTTTATTACAAATCAGCTTATTTATATACAGTGAAAAGGAAACTACAATAATAATGGCAATGCTTTATATTAATAAACAAGGTAAAACGAGAATGTGATTACAATAATCTTTTGATTGGTCTTTGGGCATACTCTAACAATCTCCCACTAGTGCTAAAACCAATCAATCATATATCTAATGCCGAGTGACTTAGTGTGATGATCATGCTTCTGTTGTGTCAGAGGCTTCGTTAGTGGATCAGCGATGTTGCCATTTGTTGGTATTATGCATATTTCAACATCTCCTCGATCAATGATATCTCGAATGAGATGAAAGCACCTAACTACATGTTTGTATTGCTGGTGAAATCTAGGTTCCTTGCTTGTGAATAGCTCTGTTGTTGTCACAACGAAGTTTTATAGCATCTGATATGCTAGGCACAACCTCTAGTTCAACTATGAACTTCTTGATCCAAACAACCTCTTTTGCAGCTTCACTAGTTGCAATATGCTCGTCCTCAGTTGTAGAATCAACTACTGTATCTTGGTTTGAAGTTTTCCAGCTCACAGTTCCACCATTAAGGCAAAACAAAAAACTTGATTGCAATTGTGAATCATTCTTTTCGGTTTGGAAACTAGCATCAGTGTAATCTTTTACACCCAGCTCTTATCATTAGTCCTTCTCAAGTACTTAAGGATATTTTTAACTGCGACCCAATGGCCTTCACAGGGATCCACTTGGTACCAGCTCGTCATGCTTAAAGCATACAATACATCTGGACGAGTACATAGCATGGCATATATGATAGATCCAATAGTTGAAGCGTATGGAATCTTACTCATACGTTCTCTCTCTTGTGAAGTTGAAGGACACATTTTCTTTGAGAGTGAAATACTATGTCTAATAGGTATGTATCATCTATTAGATTCTTCCATATTGAACATTTTCAGTACTTTATCTATGTATGTACTCTAGCTTAGACTTTGGAGTCGTCTTGATCTATCTGTATAGATTTTGACTACTAAAATGTATGTAGACTCACCCAAGTCCTTAGTAGAAAAACAACTTCCTAACCAAGTCTTAACAGAATGTAGGGTAGGTATGTCTTTTCCTATGATAAGTATGTCATTTACTTACAGTACCAAGAATATAATAGTGCCCTCACTAATTTTCTTGTAAACACAAGGCTCATCTTCATTTTTGATGAAACCAAACCCTTTGATCGCATCATTAAAACGAAGATTCCAACTTCGAGAAGCTTGCTTTAATCCTTAAATGGATCTTTGTAGCTTACATATCTTACCAACATCTTTTGGATCGACAAAACCTTCAGGTTGTATCATGTACACATCCTCTTCCATGTTCCCATTAAGGAAAGTTGTTTTGACGTCCATCTCCAGATTTCATAATCATGAAATGTAGCTATTGCAAGTAAGATCCAGATGGATTTAAACATAGCAACAGGAGAAAAGGTTTCGTCATAGTCTACACCATGAACTTGTCAAAAACTTTTAGCGACTAATTGCCCTTTGTATGTTTGTACATTAGCATCCATGTCAATTTTCTTTTTGAAAACTCACTTGCACCCTATGGGTTTAACCCCTTCAGGTGGGTCAACCAAGATCCATACTTGGTTTTCTGACATGGAATTCATCTCAAACCTCATGGCCTTAAGCCATTTCTCAGAATCTGGGCTCGCCATTGTTTCTTGATAAGTCCTAGGCTCATCTTGATCCATAAGTATAATATCACCATGTGTTGTAATGAGAAATCCATATTTCTCAAGTACATGGCGTTCTCTGAAAGATCTTCGTGGTAGTTGTGTTTCTAAAATAGTCGATTGTTCCACAATAACTTATGGAACTTGTTATTGTTTAATCTCTAATTCAGTGATTTGTTTTTGTTTTCAAATTTCTCCAAGTTCTATTATTCTACCATATCCCTTTTTAGAGAAAAACTCTCTTTCAAGGAAGACTCCTATTCGAGTAATAAACACTTTGTTCTCGGTAGGATTCAGGAAATAATATCCTTTAGTTTCTTTAGGATATCCCACAAAAATGCAATTTTGAGATTCGGCTTAGAGCTTAACAGATGTCTAACATTAACATAGGCTTCATAACCCCAAATATTTATGAAAGACATACTAGGAAACTTCCTAGTCCACATCTCATATGGTGTCTTTTGAATCAATTTAGATGGAACACAATTTAGTGTGAAAGTAGTTGTTTTAAGTGCATGTCCCCAAAAAGAAGTGGGAAGATCAACATGAATCATCATTGATCGAACCATGTCTAATAGTGTTCGATTTCTCTTTTCAAAAACTTCATTCCATTTTGGAGTACTAGAAGGTGTAAGTTGTGAGACAATCCCACATTCCTTCAAAAAATCATCAAAGTCTAAGCTTAAGTATTCTCCTATTCAATCTGATCGAATTGCCTTAATACTTTTACCTCGTTGGTTTTGTACTTCATTTTTAAATTCCTTGAACTTTTCAAAGGCTTCAGATTTATGGTGCATAAGATAAATATATCCCTATCTATTGAAGTCACTAGTGAAAGTAATGAAGTATTGAAAACCTCTGCTAGCTTGTGTGTTCATTGGTCCACATACATCACTATGTATTAAGCCCAATAAATCACTAGCTCGATCAATTTTACTATTAAAAGGGGTTTTAGTCATTTTACCCAATAAGTAAGACTCACATATATTCTATTATTCAAAAACAAAAGAATCCAAAATCCCATCTTTATGAAGCTTTAATATGCGCTTCTCACTTATATGGCCCAAACGACAATTCCAAAGATAAGTTTGATTAGAGTTATTTATTTTTGATATTTTAGTATCTATGTTATAAATGAGTCTATCTTAATCTAAAATGTAGAGACCATTTACTAATTGTGTCGAACCATAGAAAACATTATTAAGATAAAACGAACAACAATTATTCTTAATAATTATCTCAAAACGAATTTTGTCTAAACAAGAACTTGAAATAATGTTTCTAGTCAAATTGGGCACAAAATAACAATCTTCAAAAATTAAATCAAGTCCACTAGTAAATGATAAAATATGTGTTCCTACAGCTAATGTAACAACTCTTGCTCCATTCCCAACTCGTCGATCCATATCTCCTTTAGCCAGATTCCTTCTCCTTTGCGGTCCTTGTACAGAGGTACAAATACAAGAACCACATCTAGTATCTAATACCCAAGAAGTAGATGTTGATAAATTGATATCAATAACATAAATACCTGAACCAGACGCTCCGTTTTCCTTTTCCTTCTTGACCTCTTCAAGATAGGTAAGGTAGTTCCTCTTCTAGTGTTCGGTCTTACCACAATGGAAACGTTTTCCTTCCTTAGCAATTCATCCTTTAGGTTTCAGTGCAACTTTTCCTTTGTTGGGCTTGGCGTTGCCATTGTCCTTAGGCTTTGCCTTAGCCTTAGCCTTTCCTTTGCCCTTGTCCTTGCGAACCATCAAAATGAGTTTAGGCTCAACCATTTTCATGTTAGTTTTAGCAGTTTGTAACATGCTGAACAACTGTGGCAAATTCTTATTTATCCGTTCATGTTTAAATTAAGGACAAATTTGCTAAAACTATCTGGAAATGATTGCAGGATAACATTAGTGGCCAATTACTCACCTAGAATGAATCCTAGTTTTTCAAGGCTTTCAATATAGTCTATCATCTTTAGAATGTGAGTTCCCACATGAGTTCCCTTCACCATTTTGCATCAAAATAGAGTTTTGGAGGTCTTGTACCTCTCTTGACCTGCTTGCCCCTCATATAATTCCTTGATATGCTAAATCATATCATAGGCAATCATATCCTCATGTTGCTTTTAAAGTTCATGAGTCATGGTGACCAACAGTAGACATCCTATGTCTAACATGTCATGAAGATGCTTCTTATAAGAATCCGTGTCAACTTTAGAGGCATTAGCTGATGGTTAATTACGAATAGGTTCTTCAATGACATAATTTTTATTCTTATTTGAGGAAAATCCTCAAGTTATGAAACTAGTTAAGAAAGTTCAAGCTATCCAACTTGTCCTTATCAAGGATCTATCTTAATGAGAAAAAACTTGTGTTGTTTTCCATAACTAATCTACAATAATAAAATATGCTCATGAGTACATTTACCAAGTTTATTATAATCATTAAAATGAATTTATTAAATGATGCTCCAACTATTTAATAACCTTTATATTTTAATTTTGGAAAGACTTTCTCTAAAGTTTTCTAGTGGCTAAAGATCCATATCTCACCTCTTCTTAAGTCAGTTTTGGCTTTACTCTCAAGATTATGGTTATTTAGGTAAGCAACACTTGTTAATTACATCACATATAACTCCTTTATTTGTTGAACAACTCCTGTTCCAATCATCTCATGATTTATCCAAACTCTTGCCTCTAGGTATCTAATCCTACTAGAGTATCCTAGTTAAGTTATTAACCAATATCATAATCGGCAAATATCACTTCATGTTTGACCAAGATAGATACATGTACTTCACTTTAGTAGAACCCACATTGTATCGATCGAGGCTTTAAAGAGGGTAAATATTGAAAGGCAATCTTACCTTAATATTTTATTGAGGGGTTTTTAAATTAAATTATTCTCACCATTAATGGTAAACATTTGTCCATTTAATCCTTTAATTGACCTTATCAATATCCTATAACATGCATTCTAACATATCATTTGTATCATATACAAGTAAAGCATAAAGCAGTAAATAAAGGCAGTGGCTATAGCCCATAAAACTAAGCTGGTTCCTTCTAAGCCAATTGGAGAACCGTAGGGAATCCTAAATGTTCATACCGGTTCTTAAGCTTCTTTTCCACTGTAGGTAGTCCAACCTTCTTTTCCTCTAGTCCGTATCAATTCGTACAATTTACAACTGTAGAAACTCGTTTTACATTTGAGGGAGTAAGATGAGAAGAGAAATGCAAGAGAAATATAGAAAGGAACGACACACAGGCTGTATTTATAAAATTACAACCTTTGCAAATAATAAATTAAATGGGCTATCGGGCTATAACCATTCATTTCCAAACATTGTGCATATCAAACATAGTATGAAACATGTATCTTTAGAATCGCATCAAGCAATAAATTTAATCTCGAATCTGTATCATACAAGTGGCTCTCATCCAATTGTTGGATCGTTGGTACACCCCGTAATGCAACGGAAAAAATATTTCGGCGATCATCAACTGCGGATCCATGTACGAGGAAAGAATTGGGTTGAAAATATACCTTGTTTATTGAAAATGTTGAAAGGATGCTGCTGATTCGATGCCGATTCCAAGCCACAATGTTCTCGGTCCCTACGTAGTCCACCCCGTCAAAAACGAACAACCGCTTTCTCTTGAACTTTTCAGAGAGAATTAAAAATAGTTACTAGACTTTTATTTTATTAAGATGGTAACCTTAACACACTAAGGGATTATCATCCTTTTTTCCTCTTTGATATCACATATTAAAAAGGAAAAGCAGAATTATTTCCTTATTAATATAAAAGGCAAATGGAAAGTAAGAAAAATGAATTTTTTTTCTTTCCAAAATAATATCCATCTTCATGTCCTTTATATTTTGACCAAAATTAATTAATATAACTATTTATATTAATAATTTCGGTAAAATATATACAATTAATATTTTGTATGAATCATATTCATATATTAATTATATTTTGTCCAAAAGAATATTAAGTTTCGTGTCCTTTATATTTTGACCGAAATTAATTAATATAACTGCTTATATTAATAAATTCGATAAAATATATACAAGTAATATTTTGTATAAACCAAATTCATATATTAATTATATTCTTTCCAAAAGAATATTAATTTCCATGCATTTTATATTTTGACAAAATTAATTAATATAACTGCTTATATTAATAAATTAGTTAAAATATATACAATTAATAATTTGTATGAACAAAATCATATATTAATTATATTCTTTCGAAAAGAATATTAATTTCTATGTCTTTTATATTTTGACATAAATTAATTAATATAACTATTTATATTAATAAACTCAATAAAATATATACAATTAATATTTTGTATGAATCAAATTCATATATTAATTATATTCTTTCCAAAAGAATATTTTTTCATGTCTTTTATATTTTGACCAAAATTAATTAATATAACTATTTATATTAATAAATTCGGTAAAATATATACAATTAATATTTAGTATGAATCAAATTCATATATTAATTTTATCTATGTTCTCTATTTGTGTACAACAAGTTTGTACATCTAATATAGTTAATATTTAACTATCAAATTAAATTAATTCAACAATTAATTTAATTCATGTGACAACTAAATACAATACTAAATGTATTTGGATTCTGTTCGTTTCAACTTTAGGCTATGACCCTATAGGCTCTTGTAACGTTGGTAGTAACACGAGAATGTCTCTAACATTAGAAGCAATGAATGACATCTAGCAATCCATTATTTCCACCCAAGTTAGAAGAAGTCGTGATTTGACATAACCTTTCTGTGATAATATTTTCATGTATTATATCCTTTTATCCTTAATATATAGATTGGACACAAGTCATGGAATAGTTACACTTGTATAGTCCAATATCATATTTCTTGATTTTCTTAGCACACTACAATAAACAAATAAGTGTGATATCTCAAATCAGTTTATTCGAGCATGTCTATGCATTTCTAGTCTCACTCCATCAAGAGGCCTAAGATATTGCTCCCTTTATGTAGAAGGGATAAATCCTATCTTGATCAGCCATATCCCATAACATGGATTGGGGTATATCCAATATCTGTGTTTATAGTACAACCTGTTACGGTAGATGTTTTGATTGTATCAAACTATATGACTCACAATGTTGGGACAATGATGATCCCAAGTATGAGGATCATATACATATTTATAACTATGAGCAATATTGTGACTATTACATAATAATCCAAGAAACATACTCATAGTGGGTCAATCCAATATATTGTTCTCTAACACATACTCATGTATTGATTTTTACACCCCTAAGTCAATGACAACTCTTTGTCATCAATCAACTACACATTAGTCTCAATATATTATTATTGTCCAAGACCACAATAATACTTGACTGAGGACCTCTTAAGAATAATCATATTTTCTTAAGACTTTATTATAGTTTAGTTTATTTATATACACAAAAAAAAAGAAATTGAAATAATAATGGCAATGCCTTATATTAATAAACAAGTTAAAACAAGTTGAGATTGAAATCATCTCATGATTTGTCTTTGGGCATACTCTAAAAGGCACGCCTTACTGAGGAATTTGGAAAATTTAGAGTCTGAATGGTAATTGGTTAAGTTCCAATTTTTGTTCGATTAGGTTGGAACCGACTAGTTCCAAAATGGGAGGAAAAATGATTGTCAATGGATGGCTTAATTAAGGTTTGCTGACCATGCAAGAAGGGCTATATATTTGGGTGAAAATCCTTATTCAATAAAAGGAAAATTCTTCTCAATTTTGTTTTTTCTATCCTTCTGCATCATCTTCTTTGGTTGCTTCGAAGAAGAGAAAGTCAGGGAAGCTGTTGCACGGGGCAGTGATTGTGTGGTTCAAGCTTGGGAAGTAGAGAACCAAGAGAGGTAGTAAGCTTCTTCATCGAACTGCATTCATGACATTAGGAAAAAGAGAAATGGGGATTTTCGAAAACGTTGATAAGATCCTATGAGATACTGAATTCTGGGTTTTTGAGGTTTGAGTACTTTCAAATTAACTGGTATATTTAGTTGCCATGCTTACCTTTCAAGATGATGGGGGCTCTAGCATTTGGACAAGCTAAGTTGTTAAGAAGGATGTATTTAAGGTGAGTTTTTGTACTTCAATTTTGGGTGACTGAATGTTGAGTGTTGCTTGTGTGAGTTGTGTCTATATATGTTCTGAGTCCTGTTTGAAACCTTTGTTGTACATAATATTGGTGAATGAATATGACATGCGTGTTTAATGTTATATGAGTTCATGAAAGATTGCAAGAATTTTCTGTATGATGGAACAGTGTGTTGAAATATTTACGTGTGGCATACTCATTGATGCAAAAGTATTTTAAATGTTATGCATGTAACCCATGTTGTTAATATGTGGAGTACAGAGGAAATTTAGTTGATTGTTATTGGATTCAAGGGAGTTCGGTGACATCATGGAATGGTTATCTATTGGCTCGTTAGAGTGACACTTTGACAATGGTCTATTGACTCTATGGAGTGACATTGTGACGACGATATTCGACTCATCCTATAAGGTGACACTGTGTAAACGATATATAGGTTCTTTGGGGAAACAACATGCAAACAATATATAGGTCCTTTGGGGTGGCACCTCAAAAAAGGTTTAATGATTTTTCAAAACCAAAAGGCCATGGTTAAGCCATGGCGTTATCCAGTGACGAGCAGGTACACTTTATGGTGAGATAGAGTCCACCAAGACAATGAACCAGTAAGCTTGTCACGACATAAAAAGGAAAACCACTATATGACTCGTGTGGCGAGTAGCCTGGAAGAGTAAGTGTGGCACGTATGAGAATGGTAGTAAACATGGTAATAAGAGGAACCGCCAAAATACAAAGTAAGTGGAATTAGTAGAAGTATCTTAACGCAAATGTATACGAGAGGAATGAAGCAATTCCTTCAAACTAATGGTAAATGGATATCCCTTATATGGATCCGCCAATGTTTGATGACTGAATTAGCTTTGGCTATATTAAAGTGGGACGATTATGCAAGCGTTAGTCCTATGTATTCATGGGTAAATAGATCATCAAAATGAGAGGGGAGTTTCATCGAAGACTCTTTTAGGAACGGAGTCTGTCAAAGACTCTTTTAGGAGGTAAGTCTGCTGAAGACTAACTTGGGTAGAAAACTCGTTGATCTAAGAATGGAGAATGTCCATTAGGACTATATAGAGCGGGAAAGTCCACGAGAATTATTAGACGAGGAAGCCCACCAAGGGCAATTGAAGTGAGATGTAATTTGCCGAGAATTACTGGATATTTGGAGAATTTTAGTAGAATGATCTACGAACGATAAGTCATATGGGACTATATTGCAAGTATGAGTTCACTAGGAAAAAGAGGAGCATTTATCCAATCAGTCGAGTATCATATTCAAGACTGTAAATGAGAATGCTAGAATGAGTCTTTCTTTAGGGAATGGCCAAGCAACGGCTAAGTAGAATGAGGATAACTGTCGGATAACCAGGTAAATATATATATGAAGTTGAATGGAGGTATAAAGGGATCAAGGTAAGGATGTTCAGACATGGCGAAACCTTGACTAAACTGCCAATAGTAGTCATCGACCCATGTCTACGTTTATGATTATTAGTATGGAGTCACATCAGGAAAGGTACAAAAAAAAACCTGAGGGAGAACTATACAAGGTTAAGTTCCAATATAGGGTCACCTAAAAGAGTTCACCGGCAATAAATTCAGATGATATGTCTGCCAACGATTTATCCGGAGCATGTATGAGCTTCAACAACACCTGTTAGGCCTGTAGAATCCCCTAAGACACTTAGGGAGTTTTAATTTTGTAATCACATTCTTATTTACCCAGAATTTGAGGGTCTTTGATTTCTGCTATGCAGAACTTCACTAAGTTCGTCTGAACTTATGATTGTAATACCTTGTATACAGGGAAAAGGATAAGTATAAGGCAGGGGTGAAGCCACAATAATTTTTTAGGGGGTCGACTGAAATTTTAAATTTTTATAGTCTATATCTTTATAATTTTTAAAAGATTAAATCGAAATTTTATAATTTTAGGGGCGGCCAAAGTACAATTTTACCTTTACTAATTTAAAATTTAAAAAATTTAGTGGGCCTAAATGGAAATTTTTCATTTTAGGGGGGTCGAGGCCCATGCCAGCCCCCCTAAAATCGCCTCTGGTACAAGGGTCACATGGAGGGACAAGCTAGACATCGCCAGGTCAACGCTAAGGGTAAGGTAGCTGCTTCAAGCATATAAAGGGACACACTTAGAGGCCACGCCTTAGGGGTTAACTAAGTGTAATTGCAATAGAGTATTGAGTTACAAAATATAAATATTTACTCATGGTTAATGAGGAGGAACGATTGTAAGAATTTAGTACCGTAAAGTTTAAAATTCTATTCGAATGTAATGTTGAAAATTGTTAATCATGTTGTTAAGTCAAGCTTGATTAAAGGTGATACATGTATAATTTATTATCATCCAAGTCTATATGTAAGTCAAGTTAGTAATTTTGTTAAGATTTTCAGGTTATTTGTGGCACTTGATACCTAGACCCGGTGCTCGAGTCAGGTATAGGGTGTTAGAATTTAGTGATATTAGAGCTTTAGTTTAGCCAATCCTCTAGATATAGGAAATAAAATAGTAACCCCTATATGCATGATGTTTTAGGTCTAGCTTAGTCCATTAGATTTAAAATAGGGATGCCATATTGTGTTATGTCATTAAGTACGGGATTGGTGGACCATTATTGGGTGGCAGTATTCATGCTTGGAACAACATAAAGAAAGGTGCAATGAAAATAGAAGACAAGAGATGAAAAGAAGAAAAAATTATGAAAGAAAAGACAAGTACAAGTACAAAATAGTTAACCATTGTCCTCAGCTGGCATATCAATAGACTCCTCTATGTCTTCCTCCCTTTCATCTTTGGTTTCCTCTATAGGAGCTTGAGTGGTTGGCTCAGGTTATGGCGAGAAGAATAGGTTGTTAGAATCCTTCCACTCTTTTCGAATTTCTCCATTTAGACTTAGAAAGATTAATCACATTGAGGACCAGATGAATATTGGTGAGCATGTGCATGCAAATGAAGTTGACTTGGACCGCATCAAAAGGTCCCATAGTGACCTAGGCGTGAAGAAATTATTAAACCACAATTTGGGAATGTAGTTTTCTATTCTCGCCATGGTTTTAGCCTTGTAATGGCAAGGCCTCACTTTTTTCCTCATGCGCCCTCTCTAAGTCTTCCAAGTGTTGTTCCTCTAAGGAATTGATCTAGCTCTCCAAATGGCGTGTCCTCTCATCATATTCCTTTTTCAAGGAATTGTACTTAGTCTCCATATTACTTAGTCTCCAACTGGCATGTCCTCTCATTAGATTCCTCCCTACTAATATGATGGTTACGTCATCAGTGACATTATAAGGCCATGCCTTCTCGGTGAAAATTAATACTCAGGGATCAGCCCCAGCTGCAACATCCATGGGCCTGTAGGAATTGGGGCATTTATTTTCTAGACAGAAATGAAAGACATTTTTTACGGTGAGAAGTTTCTCCAGAACCAACAAACGACACAATTTTAGGTATCAAACTAATCCGGTGACTGCCTACTGGTACAGACAGACTCTAAAGGGATGGGTCACTGTGTTGGGATTCCAAACCCATCCCTCAGCTTACTCATGACTTGAATAATTTTTTTCATGTTAAGGTGAAGGTTGGAGGACCAGTTCCTAACTATCGACTCGCGACCTTGACGAGTTCTAAAGTGTGCCATTCCAACAGTGGCACCTCGAGTAGTAAATTTTCATTGGTAGATCTGTAAGAACATGCCTAGAATAGGTGGCTCATTCTTAAGGCTGCAGTTCATAAAGTAAGCAACCAAATTCCACCAAGATAATCCGACTAGTTGTCCCGGTACGATTCTTTATTCATTTAGCACTGTATAAAAGAAAAAATGTAATGTGAGATGAAACCTAGCCTCGAACAAGTAGAGGGGAAGGATTATTCGATTAGAAACTATTGTTTTCCATACGGATGTCCACGAAACTAACTAAAAATCTGACTAAGGCAAATGCACCTATCAATTAATAGTACAGCTACGGTGAGCAAAGATATCATTCCCACGAAGACTAGAAGTACTAGTAGCACCGCCTTTATATTATTTAACCAATAAACTCGAGCGAATATTTAAAATTAAAATTAACTAAATTAATTAGCTACAAACATGACGGAGAACAATTTAGGAAAATAAATGCTTAACAACCAAGAAGCAAAACAATACCTAGGAAAGAATTCATCTAGATTTCATATGTCATTATCAATCTAAATTACGTGATTTCTTTACTTAATATCTTTATCCATAGAAATCCCCAAATTATTCCAATATCTCTCTTCAAGAATAAAAGTAACTGACTCTAGGTTCATTAATTGAAATTTCTTTCTAATTAAAACCCCTATTATCGCATTAACTCAATCTATGGATTCCCTTATTTGATTTTACTCTAATTCGGTAAATTTATGTCATCTTATTTCTAGGATTGCATGCAACTCCATTCAACTAAGCTAAATCTACTCTTAAAAAGGGTTTATTCCTCCTCTCATTTAAGCACATCAAACATGGATCAATAGTCTAGAAATATTAAACCAGGAATTAAGAACACATAACTGAGAACAAGATTTAAGTATTTACTGTGTAAAATAAAAATCAAATGACATAATTCATCATAGGGTTCATCTCCCTATGTATTTAGAAAATTAGTTCATGCTTGCAAATAAAAACATCCCAAAGACAATATAACCAAAAGAAATAAAGAAACTCACTATATCTTAAGAAATCAACTGGGAATCTTTAATCTTGACAAAAAATTGCTTCAGAATCAGCTTTAATGGTGTTTGTTCAGTTTTTTTCTTGACTATTCTATGACAACTCACTGCTATCTTCTTATTTTTGTCATATATAATTTGTGAAATCGACAAGGCCTACTACATGGCCGTGTGGCAGCCCATTTTTCTCACATGGTCGTGTGTCTAGGCAGTGTGGAAGGGTCCAGCCCGTGTAGCTCCCGTAACTCGGTCTGATTTTTCAGGTTTTTGCACGTTTTTCTCTCATTTTGCTCCCAAATGCTCTCTTCAGTATAAAAACATGAATTTAAAGAATAAGGAGCATAAAATTCACCAGTAACATTGAATAATTAGCCAAAAATGCATTAAGAATGAGATTAAAACATGTTACTTTTAGCACTAATCACCTGCACTTGTCGTGGACTATGTTGAACTTATATACGAATTTAGGAACTTGTATTCCCCTAGAACCCATGTGTTTGGCCATCCCCTTCCAAGCTGTTGAACACAGGAAGAAAGGGGTCTCCATTGGGGTACTTAATTCATGGTTATTGGGCCTAGACCCATCATTCTCTGTACCACCCCATAACCCCTCCTACCACAACCGTCACGATTACCTTTATCCTCCTGATGATTGTTTTTAATTCTAACCATTTTTGGTGAAATGAGATAAAGAGAGAAGATTAAAAGATTACCTGGAAAAGAAAATGTAAGAAGTTAACGGAGGAAGAAAGGGAATTTAGGGATTCAGAAGGAAGCTTAATTGACAAGAAAATTAGGGAAAATGATTTGAAATGAAAAGGTTTCCTTTCTTCTCACCTCAATTTAAATAGCCAAACGTCTTAAGGAAGCTTGAGTTCTATTTTGAAATGAATTGTTTGAATCATCGAATCTACAGTAGACACTTGCTAGCTATAGCGAGAGTTTCTCTTAAACTCCTTGATAACCAGAAAGGCAAGAATACCCTCCCGAGCTAGATGCCTATCAAGTAACCGCCAGTGCCTATTCATTAATATAGAATTAGCCAAGTAGCTTTATTCTGGGCAAAGATCTAACATAAGGTGTAAGCCAGAGACTTCGCCAGGATAACAGTAAGGATATCCTTATACAGATATCCACTATATATAGAGTGTTGATGAATCTGCTATTCAAGCGAAATGGGTAATAGGTGAATATGGGGATAAAGGACCCATGTTATAGTAATGGGGAAGTGTATAGGTGTCTACTGTAAGTTATGAAGAGAGTTTTTCAAGAAAGGAATAGTGTCAGAAAAATCACGGTTTAAAAAAGATTTTCTTACAAAGCAAAAAATTAAAATTTTAAAAATGTTGGATCGAAGGTAAGCCCCGTGGCATAGCGAAAAAAATATTCCAACGATCATTAACCATAGATCCATGTACGAGGAACGAATTGGGTTGAGAAAGGGTTGAAGATATACCTTTTGAGACTTAAAATGGAAAATAACGTTGTTGGTTGGAATCCTTTAGATGATGTCAATCCTAGCTGGAACAAAGTGTCTCGGGCTTCACGTAGTCGTCCCTGTCAAGCACGAATATCAAACTCTTTGAACTTTTCAGGGAGCCTCAAAAACTTTTTGGCTACTAGACCTAATTTTATTTTCTTAACATTCTCTTACGTAATCTGGGATTGTATTCCTTTTATTAATATAATTAGTATTAACAAATAGAGTTGTGACTATTTTACTTTTAAAAGAAAATTATGGAAGATATTGAAATTATATTCTTTCAAAAAGAATACTAACTCTCATAAATATTAACTTTTAAAAGAAGTTGCAAATTGTATCCACCAAGAGATACTGTCCTCCAAGATATGCAGTTTTCCAAGCGATATAGTTCGCCAGATGACACTATCCACTAAGCGGTACTGTCCGCCAGGTAGTATTGTCTGTCAGGTGATACTTATTCGCCAATGATAAGAATCCACCACAGTTGTATGTAGGAGGGTATACACCCATTATATTGGCGTGAAGTTTGTTCGCTTTAACCATAGGGTGTGATCCTGTAGGTTTTTATAATGTTGGTAGTACTACTACAATATTTCTAATATTAAAAGTAATGAGTAGCATCTAGCAATGCATTACTACCCAAGTTACAAGGAGTCATGATTCAACATAACCTTTTTGTGATAAAATTTTTATGTATTATATCATTTTGTCCTTTATATCTAGATTGAACACAAGTCATGGTATAGTCACACTTGTATAGTCCAATCTCAAATTTGTTATAATTTTGATTAGAATAAAATAAACAAATAAGTGTGCTATCTCATATCAACTTATTTGAGCATGATCATGAATTTCTAGTCTTACTCCATCAAGTGGCCAAAGATATTACTCCAGTTATGTGGAAGGGATAAATCTTATCTTGATCAACCATATCCCACTACATAAACTGTGGTATATCCAACATCAATCTTTATAGTACAACATGTTACGGTAGATGTTTGACTATATCAAAATATACAACTCACGATGTTGAGACAATAATGGTCTCAAGTTTGGGGATCGTATACATAGTTATCACTATGAGCAATGTTGTGACTATTACACAATAATCCAAGAAACAAACTCATAGCGGGTCAGTCAAATATTTTGTTCTCTAACACATACTCATGTATTGACTTTGACATCTATACGTCAATGACAATACTTTGTCATCAATCAACTACATATTAATCTCATTGCATTATTATTGTCCAAGCCCATAATAATATTTGAATAAGGACCTTTAAGAATAATCATATTATTCTTAGGACTTTATTATAAATTAATTTATTTATGCACACAGAAAAAAGAAAATGAAAAAACAATGGCAATGCCTTATATTAAAAGGCAAGGAAAATAGAGTATCTAATTACAATCATCTCATGATTGGTCTTTGGGTATAGTCTAACAGAAAATCGAGCCATTTTGTGATATTTATAGCTATAAACCCTAACTGAATTCATACTTGTATTTTCAACTTAGCAGACATTTGTTATTCTCGACTATCAACCAAATTATCTTCTTCGCTATTCTCGTACCCCGAACTATTTCGATTGTAGGCTCGAACCAATTGAATCGAAACACAAAACTAAAGTGTTCTCTTTTATTAGGGTGAGAACAAAAATTCTCTCTTCTTAATAGAAACTTGTAGAATTTTTATTTAGAAAAAATATATATGATAGTTGAGAATAAAATCTCTCTATTTTTCGGTAGAGTAACAATCTCTTAAATTTGTGTTCTTATGCCCTACCGGTGCCATCTATTTATAAGAAGAGAAGGAAGAACCCTTTTTAAGTTGTAGTGGTTTATTTCAAATAGAAAAAAAAATTTATAGTAAGAGTGGGGTGGACGACACACCCTAGTATTCCTACTAGGGTTGTCGCACCCTTCATGTTATATGAGGGGTTTTCGACCTCTCTCACATTAGGTCCAATTATGAGTACTTCTTGGGACTGTCGACCCAGTACTCTATAATGTGATTCAACCCGATTTGGTTTATCTATTTCCATAAATAAACTTTAATATTCTATATTAAACATTTTTCTCATCCCTATTTTACCCCAATAAAATTTTGACAATTTTTCCCCCGATAAAATTTTGACAATTTTACCCCTGATAAAATTTTGACGATTTTAGCACTACTTAAATTTTGAGAAAATATGTCAAGCATTTCACAAATTAACATTTTCACTGTGATTGAATGATTTATTTTTATTTTCAGGCTTTAAAATAGCTAAAAAACGTAACCTCATTCTTCTAATCATTTTTAAGTAATACATATAGAATTGCAAATGAATCATTTCCAGTTCCATTTTGTAAACCTACATTAATTTCCAAATGATTCCATTTTTCCATTTCAGAAAAAAATGATAATCATTCCTGAATGTTTCCCATTTCTCTTTTCCTATTCACCCAGTTCGTTTCTATTCAAACACTCAATTCATTTTCGATTTCAATGAGCTAGCAGAGGGACCGATTGGACATATGTAATTTGGGCTCAAATGATATATAATTAAGTTGACATTTTTCTTATTAATTATAAACTCATTTAGACAGGAAGTCATTTCACTATAGTATTGTGACTGATCTCTCCCTAATGACATACCATTACGAAAATAGCTACTAAGTGCTCATCTAATTGCATTGTCATAAGTGTGTTACCCTTATAGGATATCCTTGATCTTTTTGGGATAATATCCGCTCTCCAAATATGATCATTTTTTATTTCATGGTAATCATTACATCTTCCTTCATGGAAAGTCAATTACTATCAAATAGCAATTAAGGCATTCATCACAAAGACAAAATACCCATGACCATGTTTACTTTTCATCAACCATCTAATACGAATGAGAGAAAACCATTTACACATTTCTCGGGATATGAATTCCACTATTTTTAATAAGCTACATACTACAAAAGTCATACACCCAACGCACCAACTTTCGATTCCTTATCTATTCGAACTCAGGCTTTTACTTACATCAAAGTGTATGAGTCACGGATACATAGTCCGCCATCCACTCAAGATTTATGCATGCCACACTATCAATGTCACAAGTGAATCGATCCACAAACAAATTCATGATCGATTCTATTTGGGTCCAGTCCAATGTATTGTCTGTCTAATCAATCACATCTATGTCTCTATCTTCTGGGAGTCATTTGGTCTAATGCCCAAGACAGTACATCTCCCTTATTGGACTTGATAGACGACATTTTAGTCTTTCAAATAGTTTCCTCATTTCTGATTAGATAATGACATGTTTAGGTTCGTCTACTAATACAAGTGGTATTTTCTTATTATGATCTGACCACATAATATCACTTAGTATTAGTTAAAAATTTTGCAACCAATAAGCAACATTTGCTTCCATTTTTCTTTGTGTGCAAAAGCTGTGTGAGGCCAATATGCAAAGTATTAAGGTAATTCATGAATATTTTTATTAACCAAATTGTTCAAGAAATTACAAGAGTACTTAGACGAAAATACTACACTTAGTGTATCAGATCCAACAGTGTTTCACATTCTTTTGCTTTCTTGTGCCCCTCCATTTGTTTCCCAAAGAGCTCTCTAGCTAGCATAGTCTTGACATAACAAATTCCCAAGGTTTGTCCTCATATGCGATTGTTGACTAAAAACTAAATCCACTGTTCCGTCCAACACTATCGTCTCCCTTATGATACTTTGTATAAATGTGTTTTTTCCTTATATGGTTTCATTGAGATTTAGCTATATTCACATTGTTACAGTATTATAGCTTTTCGACACCTCATATTCGACCCTCCATATTAAAGTTAGAAGTGTAGCCTTACTTGACACTTATTCACACTATGGACCCACAATCTAGGACAAACACAGCTCGATGTCGATTTTCTCGAATCCCAACATGTTTGTAAGTCAAAATATGTATATCCAATAGGAGTGAGATCTCCCCCAGAATACACAAGCATATAATCCCTCATTCTTTATAAATACTTGAGTATATGCTTAACTACTTGCAAGTTTCTTAGTCCTAGATTTGCCTAATATCAACTCACCAACCCAACTACAAAATAGATATCTGGGCGTGTGTATAGCATAACATACATGAGACTTCCTACTATTGAAGTATAAGGAACCTTTATCATGTTCTATCTTTGTTCCTTTGTCTTAGGATAATCCTCTAAAGATAGATCAAATCCCGATACAGAAGGTTGACTTCCCTTCTTCAAATTAGTTATTGAATAACGCTCCAATATCTTGTCTATGTATGAAGCATGAGACAATGCTATCATTTTGTTCTTTCAATCCCTTAGGATTAGAATCCCTAGGACAAAATTAGTTTTTCCCAAGTCCTTAATGCCTTAAGCACAGTTTAACCGTTGATAATGTGCCTACATCATTCTCAATGAATAAAATGTCATCGACATATAAAACTAGATTCAATCTCATAAATGTGTGTAAACATAGGGTTCATTTACGTTTTGCTCAAATAGAGAAGTATTGATCACTTGATCAAATCTTTAATTCCATGAGCGGGATGCTTGCTTAAGTCAATATATGGATTTAAGCAATTTACAAACTTTATGCTTGTTTCCTTTCGCTATATGTCCATTGGGTTGCATCATATAGATGCTCTCTTCGAAATAACCGTTAAAAATGCTATCTTTACATCCATTTGCTAGATCTCGTAATTGAGATCCACTGCAATGGATAAAAATATGTAGATTGACATGAGAATGGAAACTAGAGAGAAGGTTACTTTGTAACCGATACCTTCTTTCTAGGTATAACCTTTTGCTACAAGTCTAGCCTTATAAGTTTCCAATTTTCCATCAACATTTCTTTTTCTCTTGTAGATCCATATATGGTTTATCCCTTTCGATAAGTCTACAAGTTCACATACTAAGTTTAAATAAATAGAGTCCATATTAGCTTTCATAGTTATTTCCCAAAGCTTGGAATTAGCACTCTAATCGCTTCATCATATGTGAGTAGGCCATGATCTTCATGATCGATAGACTCAATGTGAAAAACACTTCTTCTAGATTGGAAGAACTCAAGCCTACGAGAGACCCTACCACTGCGACAAAGCACCCTATGTTGCTGATCGTTTACAAGTCTACTATTAGGAGTTGGTTGTGGAACCGTTTTAGTAGAGTTTTTTTATAATTTCTAAAATTCCCTCGAGTACCTCTTTACTCCAAGGTTTAAAGTGATTCATCTAACTTTCTTAAAGGAAAGTAGTATGAGTTGACACTATAACAGTTTGCTCTTCCGGGTTATAAAATAAACCACCCTTTGTTCCCATTGAATATCTTACAAACATGCACAATTCTATCTGTTAGTCCAACTTTCTCACATCATTATCCAATATATGGGTCGGGCATCCCTAAATCCTAAAATGTTTTAGACTTGACTTCCTAAAATTCATATGGAGTTTTTGATGCTACCTTATTTGGCACATCATTCAAAATATAGCAAGTCATTTGTATTGGATATCCCCAAAAAGAGATTGGTAGCTTCAAATAACTTAACATCTCTAAAAATGTTCGATTCCTTGTCTCTGCCATGCCATTCTATCGTGGAGTGCCCTACGCAGTTACCTAGGATAGAATCTCATTCTCTATAAAGTACCCTAAAAACTCATCAGATAAATATTCCCTACATTGATCTGGAATAGTGATCAATAAAGGTTACATAATACTTGTAACAACCTCTTACATTAACGCTCATGGGGCCACATACGTTAGTGTGCAAAAGTCTCAACTTCTTACCTTCCAAGCAAGATTCATATTATGGAAGATTAAATTCTTTGAGTGACCTTAAGATGTTGCCTTCCACAAGTCTAGTGACTCTTTCTTAATTAATATGACCAAGTCTCAAATGCCAAAGGTACACATCATTAGAGTGAGAAGTTTTAAGTCTTTTATTCGATATTTTAGTCTCATACAATGTGTCCATCTTTAGTTTGATAAGATAGAGATTATTTGACATCCACCTATTACATATAATAGTGCAATTTCTAAATATCACAATCCCATTATTAAAAATCACGGTCAAGTCGTTTTTATCTAAACATGCAATAGAAATTAAGTTTATTTTGAAACTCGGTACATACAAAACATCACTTAAAATAATCTTTCTAAAATTATGAAAATAAAGATGTAAAACTCCCACTGCTTCAGTTGCCACACTTGTCCCGCTCCTGATCCGCAACGATAAGCTCTTATCTGTAAGATTTTTCATCTCCTTGAACCCCTTTAGAGAAACACAAAAATGATTAGTGGCTTCCGAATCAATGAACTAGTGGTCTATCAAATCCTCTACTAAACAAGCTTCTATCATAAAGAGTTTCATACATTTACCTTTCGTAGCTAAGTATTCTTTCGACTATTTGTAGTTCACCTTAAAGTGCCCTTTGTTACTGTAGAAGAAGCATTTAGACTTAGATAATTCTTTAAGCTTCCTAGTTCTCTTCCTTTCCACTTGTAGTGCTCAGAGACCTTAACCTTACCTTTCCTACCGTGCTTTAGCTTCCCTTTTTAAGAAGAAGTGACGAATATATTTGCTTATGCTCTTTGGACCAACTGACCTCCGTTCAACATCAACTCATAGGATTGTAGTTCCTTCATGAGTTGTGTAAGCATCATATTCTTGTTCCCAAGGTTTTAAGCGGCCAAAAACCAACAAAATCCTTGGACAAGCTCTTGAACACCATCTTAATTTGAGTGTTCTGGTCCTAATTGGCCTCATTTTCTGTGGCCTCGACAAACTATACTATAAGAGTAATCATACGATCTTTGACTAGAGTGTCGGGGTTTTGCTGGGCATTCAACCAGCTAGTTATAACAGACTCTCGAGCCAAGGTAGCTTATCCTCTGAACATGTCTTCTAGCTTATCCAGAATAGCTTTGGTAGGCTTGCAACTCTCTAGTTGCTTATTGAAGGTGGTAATCACGCTTGCCAACATATAGGAACAAGCTATCTCATCAAACTCCTTCCAACATTTTCTAGCCTCAACTTGAGTGGCCGGAGGGGATTTAGTATCAAGAGCTGTTTTAAGTTTCTCACAACTCAGGACAATTATTAGGTTCTTTTTTCATTCCTTATAGTTATTTTTGTTTAGTTTTTTTCAATGAGTACGTTCAATAAGGGATTAGGATTTATGTAACAGCTTGATTTTGGGCCTAGTCAGAACAATGGTTTCGGGACCACTAATCTGACGGGGAAAAATTTAATATTCTTATATTTTTATGATATATAGATGTACGAAATGATTTCGTAAAAATTTCGTTCGAAAATTTTGACATTTGGGCAGTCAATTCAGTCGAAACGACTAAATTGTAAAAAACATGCAAAACTTGAGTTCTAGAAGCTAGAGGTGTCTAATTGCTATGAAATTCTAAATTGGAGGTCCTTAAAAGGTATTTAGACATTGGATAATTTGTTGGACAAAAATTGACATGAAATAGATGAAATAAAATATTTTTAAGTTAAGGGTATTTTAGTAATTTGGTGATTAAATGAATTAAAAAACCAAATTAAAAGCCAATTTTTGTTCATCTTCAACCCCTTGGCTTAATTTCACATGAGGAAGACATATCTAGGCCTTTTCAAGCTTCCAAGCTCAATTGTAAGTTCATTTTAGCCCCGTTTTTAAAGTTCTTTACATTTTTGATATCCACGTAGCTCGGTTTAGCTATTTCTACCATTATTTTGAGCTAGGGTTTGTGTTTAAAAATTTACCCATGGATGACTTACATGTGTTTTGATATTTTATGGTAGAATATGAAAGTTTAAAGTGTAATAAACAACTTTTACTAAGTGATTTTTAGTGAAATTGCATAAAATGACTTATTTGTAAAAGTTATAAAAAATGTATAAAAAAAGAAAAAAATGTCATTTAGTGAAAATTGTGGGCTACTATAAGAGGAAATATGAATCAGCTAGCTTGAGTAATGAGAAAAATGAGTACTTTTCATTTTACGAGCCTAGGGGTAAAATTGAAAATATGTGAAAAGTTAGAGGCAAAAATGTAATTTTTGCCATAAGGTGCTTTGGCGGCTGAATTGAAACTTTGTGTATTAAATGAGTTAAATGTGTTATTATAGATCAAGAAAGACAAGGAATTGACCTTGACTGGGAAAAAGGCAATGTTATGGACTAAGACGCAAACATTTGATATTTTGGACCGAGGTAAGTTTGTATGTAAATAATGCAACATTTTTACTTATGCTTTCATATTGTGATATATTTTGTGAAATGTGGCTGAATATTTTATGTATTTGACAAAATATCGACAAGTGAGAAATTTCTCAGTTGAACCCTAAGAATATAATAGGATACAAGTGACATGTCACTAGGAACCTATGTGAAAACTATGTGAAATTGTGACTAAGTGAATCCGGGTGTGGGTCTTATAAATTCTATCAGTGAGTGGGTAATCCAGCATGTGTTGCAAATACCTGACAGCTTGTGTGAGCAGCACTGAGTAGTTACGAATGACTGACAGCTAGTGTGAGCAGACCTGCGAATGTGAATAGCTCGAGAACGAGCCTATGTGTGATAAGTGATGTGAAGTAGCATTGGCTACAAGTGTGGCACTATGTGCAATATTCCGATGCATCTGTTAATATTCTGATGTTTTCAACGGGAAATGACTGTAGGTACATGTGTATATACACATTGCTCATGATTGTGATTATGTGATGAATGAGTGCAGGTACATGTGTATATATATTCATGAGCAATGTGCTCGATATGTGATCAAATTTTGGTAAGGTTGATGTGAAGTAAGTATGACTATGAAGACTTGTAAATTTTTTAGAATGACTAGCAATTGGAATGGCTAGGTATGGACATGCTTGGTTTTATGTGTGTGTAAATGAAAGTTAATACAAAGAAAACATGAAAGAGTAAAATTAGTAATAAAACAGTTTTGGACAGCAACCTTTGTATAAATTTGAAAAATCACCAAAAATTGTGAAAATCGAATTATAGGTTGAACAAGATATGAGATTAAATCTTATTGAGTCTAGTTTTAGATAGAAGAAATGGTGTAAGCAAGAGAATTTTATATTATGAGATATTTGAAATTTTATGAGAGAAGGTCAGAGTGATTTCGGAATCCCCTGTTCTAACTTTGGAAACTCATTAAAAATTGTATAAAAAAATTATGGTTTATAATTTATATGTTTAAAATTATTAATGACTCTATTTTCAATAGAAACAAATAGGACCATCATCTAAATCCCGTACGAGGAGATAACTAATTCTAGTGAAGAAGGGTCGAAACTGTCAGACAGTGAAATATGGATGACTTTAAAGGAAAAACTATACTTATTGGATAAACCATAAATTCTAAAAATTTTATGGTAAGAAGATATTTGAGTCTAGTTTCAGAGAAATTTAGCGGATCTTAATTCGGAGTTTCGTAGCTCAAGATATAAATAATTTATTGACTATGACTCGCGTAGATAGCTTGATATGAACATGAGTGAATAGTGAAACTATGTGCAAATATGATTGTATTATCTTGAGAACACATTAAAGGTTTGATAAAAGCATGTTAATAAACTGTTTATTATTTACATACCAACTTACTGAGCTATATGCTTACTCCATTTTCTTTCCTTTGTCTTATAGTGTCACCAAGCTAGCTCGGGGTACAGAGATCGTCGGACATCCATCAACAGTATCAACACTCTTTTGGTATTTTGAAAGCAATATTAAGAATTATGGCATGTATAGAGGACTTGATTACTTTTTTATGTGTCATAATTGATTTGGCCTAAAATGTTAGCCTATGTTATTTGATAGTTCATTTTGTATAAGGCCGTTGATGTTGGCTATTATTGGTTAAGTTGTACGTTTATGATAATGCCATGTTGTGTGTTGATAAATTTGGTATAAGTGTGTAAATGTTTGGATTGAAAAAGGCTTGGTAAATAGCCTAACTTTCATCCACACGGCTAGCCACATGGCCATGTGCTCACGGCGTGTGCCCCTATTTTTCAAGAAATTTTTTAAAGTTTTCAAAAGTTCTCGGTTTGGTTCCGAACCACTTTCAAATTATGTATTGGGTCTCGTAACCCCATATTAGGGACTTTAAGATGAAATATGAAATGTTTTAATTTGGATGAAATTTCATGACTCGGTTTTGTATGATTGGTTATGTTTAAGTCTGGTAATGCCTCATACCCTATCTCGACGTCTGACACGGGTAAGGGGTGTTACATTTAGTGGTAAAAGAGCCATGGTTTAGTCCGTTCTCGGACAAACATAGCGTGTGTGAGAGTCTAGCTATACATGCCATAAATATATTGTGATACTGTAATGACTTCTGACAATTTAAATTGTGGTTTCATATAGTAAATGAATCCCAACCGAGCTGTAGCTGATGCGTAGAGAGTAACGTACTGGCTCCTATGCAAGGGACCGCTCCAGTTGAAAGTAGATCTGAAACACTTAGCTAGGAAGATGGGGCTCGAAAGCCTTCCTCCAAATGATTAACAGTCGGTACACAGAATTTATTCGGGTGAATCCGAATGCCCAACCTCCTCCACCCCCTCTTATTCCCCAATTGGTTCCCGTAGTTCCTCAGGGTACAGAAATGGTAAGACTTACTAAGCCTCCGATTAATAAGATCCGAATGCAAGGGGCTGAAGAGTTCAGGGCTAATATAGATGATGATCTTGAGAAAGCAGAGTTTTGGCTTTAGATTTCTATTTGGGTATTTAATAAACTTTCTTGTACTCCCGAAGAATGTTTAAAGTGTGCTATATCTTTATTGAAGGACTCGGCATATCACTGGTGGAAGACACTGGTATCCGTAGCTCAAGATATAAATAATTGATTGACTATGACTCGCGTAGACAACTTGATATGAACATGAGTGAATAGTGAAACTATGTGCAAATATGATTGTATTATCTTGAGAACACATTAGAGGTTTGATAATAGCATGTTAATAAAGTGTTTATTATTTACATACCAACTTACTAAGCTATATGCTTACTCCATTTTCTTTCCTTTGTCTTATAGTGTCACCAAGCTAGCTCGGGGTACGGAGATCGTCGAAGATCCATCCACACTATCAACATTTTTTTTGTTATTTTGAAAGCAATATTAAGAATTATGGCATGTATTGTGTAAGGCCATTGATGTTGGCTATTATTGGTTAAGTTGTACGTTTAATGCTATGTTGTGTGTTGATAAATTTGGTATAAGTGTGTAATTGTTTGGATGGAAAAAGGCTTGGTAAATAGCCTAACTTTCATCCACATGGTTGGCCACATGGCTATGTGCTCAGGGCGTGTGCCCTTGTTTTTCAAGAATTTTTTCAAAGTTTTCAAAAGTTCTCAGTCACTTCCAAAGTATGTATTAGGTTTTGTAAGCACATATTAGGGACTTTATGATGAAATATGAAACGTTTTAATTTGGATGAAATTTCATGACTCGATTTTGTATGATTGGTTATATTTAAGCCTGGTAATGCCTCGTAGCCTGTCCCGGCATCTGACATGGGTAAGGGGTGTTACAATCTATTTTCGAACTGAAATTAAAATATTCATCTATTAATATCTTTGTATAAGAAAATGTTTTAAAAAATTTGCAACATTACGATATGTATTAAGATGATACATGCGTCCTACATTAAAAACCTTTAAAATCATTAGTAAGACACTGCAACAATAATTCAGACAACCATTAAATCAAGCCACCGTAGGGTGATCATGATGAACTACTAAGAACATGACTTTCCATCCAATTAGTACGTGAACTTAATTCCTTATTTATTCAAAGATATTAATAATCGTGTAACGTTTGGCCATCTTTCTAACTTAAGTAGAGCTCCATAGGGAATTACTTAATTAGAAGATCTTGACTGTATAACCATCAACACAACACCTATCTCATCTTGACTGTGTAACAGTCCGACGAGTGAGTCCGTAAATATTATTATTTAATATTTACGAGTCAAATATAGTATTATAATAAATTTTTATTTGGTAATTTATGTTATTTGAATGAATAGTTAAGTTCAAGTGGTATATCCTTAAAGTCAACTTGTTTTAAAAAAGGAGGTATCGGGATCTCGTTTCTATAAATCAAGGCTATAAATTTTTATTAGGGTCATATTAAATTTGGTTAAGAAATTTTAATGTTTGGATAATTAATTAAAAGGACTAATTTGTAAAGGATGCAAAATCTAGTCATTATAGATGATTTAATTATTAAATGAAGGAGGTTTTATAGTACAATTATACCAATTAAGCTATTAGTGGACGTTTTAGTAATTAAGTGCATGAAATTTGATTAATTTTAAAAGGGAAAATTGTAAATTTATAATTAAATGACAATTAAAAGAAACAAAATGCCAAAAATGCTATCATCTTCTTATTTTCTCAAAAAAAAAAAAAACAAACTGAAACCTCCATAGATAACTTGGAAAAGCTTTTGGCCAAGCTTTTTCTTACATGCATGATCAAGAACTAAGTCAAAAAGATAATAACTAAAGAAAGGGAAAAGTCACGGATTAGTCCCCTTGAGTCAAGCGAAAGCGTAATCTAGGTAAGTTCATGGTGTAGAATATAGATATGTTCTTATTTATGTATTGCATTAATATGTGATGATTTAATTGTAGTTAATACAGAATTTTGTTATTAAGAAATAAATTTTTAAATGCTGGAAATTAGTAGAAGTGAGAACAAGTATTTGGTAATTGGTGAATATTGTGATTATATGTTATTGAAAGGAGTTTGATGAATTTATTATATGTATATGGAAATTGCGAGGTGCCTCTTGTTGTGAATGTTTGAATTAAATTATAATGCCCAGTTGGACATAGTAAATAGTTAGGATATTGTAACACCACAAAATAGGGCCTAGCATTTTTAGGGGTATTTTAGGAATTTTAGTCTTAGAGGGTCCGAATTTTTGTGACATGGTATATCGTTAATGTTTTTAAATATGGTTTTTAGAAAATTAAATCAATTTTTGAAAAAGTGTTTTAGAAACCTTTAATTTTTGAAAAAGGATTGATTTGTAATAGAGACAAATTTGTGAGCATTTATGTTGTAGTTTTACTAATTTTTAAAAAGAACATATTTCCCCCTTCATCTTTATAAAACCCACGTTTGATTTCTCCTATCCTTTGTGGTTGTCGTCCTTTGCATTCCCAAGTGTTTGTCATTCAAGTTTTGATTCCCAAACTCTATTCCTTTGACTTCTATCATCCTCCTAGTCATAAACCTCTATAGAAGTTAAGAGAAACACTAAAAAACACCATAGTTTTCTCCATTATCAAACTTTCGGGTTTTTCGAGTTTTTGATCAAACGCTTGGATTTTCATCATCTAAGGTAATGATTCAACTTCTAATTAGTTTTTAATGTTAATTAGTCTTTAAAAAAGAATTATTAGCCATTAAATCATATGTTTTGAATAAAAGCTTAAAATTGGGTTGTTAATGGTGGATTTCGAGATTTTGAGTAAAAATGTGGTTTCAAAGTGTTTTCAATTAGTTTTGACATGATTAAGAGGTTTCTAAACTTACTTTGAAGTTTCGTTAAAGATTTCTTGAGTTTTAATGAATTTTTAGAAAATAGCCAAAAATATGTCGAAAAAGTTGATACCATAAATTGAGTAGTTTTGTGCAGTTTAAAGGTCTAGAATTAGTCGTTGACAAATAATTAGATGAATGAAACTCGTTTTAGGTGAAAAGGTTAAGTGTAGATTGAGATATTTGGATTTCAAGTTGGTTATGTTAAAGGTTTCGGTTACATGAGAACTTAGGCTTGAGTTTTTGATTGCTTATTATTGTGTGATTTATTGTGTTGAAGCTTTGGATTCATTAAAACCTTCTACAGTTAGAGATAAAGACAACGAAAATCTAGTTTGAGCTTTCGGCTTTTTGGCGAAAGCGTATTAGTGAGTGTTTGGAATAATTGCATGTGGACATGATTCAATGCGCTATTTCGAAATTTAGTAGCAGCCTAAACCCCTACTCTAAATTTCGAGTGTAAGCTTTCTTATACCTATGTTATCTTGTGAACTATGTGCTTATGTGATTATGAATATGTGAATTGAGATGAGATGCTATAACGTGTAATACGTGGTTATGATAACTCTTGTGAAAGTGCAAATGTGTACATGTTATGTATATGTTAAATGTTAGTGGCATTGTTTTACTAAAGATGCAAACATGCAATGATAGTGCATGGATAATCCGTAAGTGATATGTGTTTAATTTCAGATATTTTGGCTTTGTAATCTTGAAACTGTTGGATATAGTTGGCATTCCATAGGATTGTGAGTACTCACCTATATGTATAGTGATTTTGGGCGTTGAGGCTCTGGGACATGTTGGAGGGATAAGGGAATGTGAGCTAAGCTCTATTCAATAGGACATGAGAGGGGAACGAAGGAGAGTGCTAGCTTTATGCTTCACTTTTGGGACATATTTGACTCTATGAGTCTACGTGGTGTGTTGGAGATTTGTGTATCTGGTGAGTGATGATAGAGCTCACGTTTATGTTTCATAGCTCAAGTGCCAAATTATCTTGAATTATGAATATGTGTGTATTGTGATATGTATTTATATGACATGTGACCATTATGCAGTTTATCTATAACATGTTTTTGAGTATTGCGACATATGCTTGAATGTTATGTGATTATATAAGTATTGCGATATATGCTTGAATGTTATGTGATCATATGAGTATTGCGATATGTGCTTGAACTGTATGTAATTATATGAGTATTGTGATATATGCTTAAATGTTATGTGATTATATGTGTAATGTGATGTATGCTCAAAAGTGAATATGTTTACCATGTAAAAGAACTAGTAATAATGCACGAGTAAGTATAATATGAAACTAGAGTTGGAACTGTTGAGGTTATGCTATATGGTTGTTTCGTTGATGCTTCATGAATTTTTTGCATTATGGTTATTCTAAGCATTCACTGAGCTTGTTAAGCTCACCCACTCATTTCTTAAAACCCTTATAGATTAGTTAAGTGCCGGTGTGAGCAGTGTGGTTTCCGAGGGGTGATCCAAGCAAGACATTAGATTTATTTCGTAAGTGTTATTAATTCATTTATGTTTTGGGGAAATAAAGGCAATGTGGTAGAATTGTTGCATTAATTTTTTCCATGATATTTTAGATGTTTCCATAGTTTACTTGTCTTAGGATTTAAAGGTTTGAATTGTGATATATTGATTATTGCTTGGACTTATTCTCGATGTTTTAAATTGTGATTATAGTAGTTTCGATGTTTATTCAATGATGTTATGATACCTTTTTGAATTGGTACAAGTTGGAATGACTTATATGCTTAAAAATATTGTATTTTTTTGTTTGAAGCAGTGGTATCGATATTTGTGTTGTATAAATGATAACTCTATGATTTTGAAAAGCGCTGGAAGTTAGAATCGTAAATTGGTATCTATACCCTATCATGAGTATCAATACTCAGGGTTAGAATTGTAAATTGGTATCGATACCCTATCATGAGTATCGATACTCAGGGTAATTTTATTGATACTTTGCAAAGGTACCGATATTTTCTGAGACTTTGATCTTAGATGAGAAACAGAATATTGATTTTCCAAATAGTATCAATAGCGTACCAGGAAAATATCGATACCCTTATTCTAGTATCGATACCTACATGATTGTCTTGGAAATTTTGCTAAATGGTCCTAATGCATGTTCAATTATTATTATAAGTTTATTTAAAGCTTGTTTGACATGTTTTAATGATGGTTGATATATGTTTGACTAAAAATTTATAAGATCTCTGATAAACAGGATGATTTCTTAATAATGTGACAATTTAATATGAGTATGACATGAGACGGTAGTGTGGCATCCTGATATTCAGGCTTGGCAACCAGGCCGAGTATAGGGTTTTATAGATACAATTGGCATGCCAATAGGGTTAGTACGTGCGCTTGTACGGGATTGCACTTCAGTGCCTCTGTTATGCATCTTTGATGCCTTTGGTGTGGTGTAGTTACCCGAGTATCCGAGTCATGTTGCTATAGTTCACCAGGCTATGAAAATATGTGTTTAATGTTGAAATATTGATGCATACTATTTGTATATTGTATCAAGACTGATTTTGTAATATGTTTCATATTGATGATTATGTGATTGAAAGTAGATACTTATATACATATATGAATTAGTTTTGATTGAATTATTATAAAATAGGAAGCGTATGGTGAACCATCTTCAAGATTAATCATATACGAGTCTCGTAAATGATTGATGTGTATGATTAGTCTAATTTATTTAGTTTTCACATTGTTTAGTTAAAGTAAGTGATTTGGGGATTATATGTTTATATGAACTATTGAGACAAAATGTGATATACAAAATGATTATATATTAAATTTGTAAATGAAATGGTAAGATGAAATGTTTACATTAAATCATTATACTGAAATGCTTATATGGAAATATATATATGAAATGGTTTTATGGAGTGTTTATACAAAATATTTATAAGAATATAAATATGGGAAAAGGGACATTTGAAATGAGTACTTAAAATAAAGATGTTAAATTGATATATGATGGTTGATTTATGTACCAAATGTGTTTTTCATGTATATGTTTGATAATATGATATATGTTTCATATATGAACTCAATAACTATATGAGACTTGTGGATAGGTAATTAAGGAACTCATGACCATGATATTGAATTATCTTGTAATATGTTTAAATTACATCATTTATGGTAAGTTAAAGTTAAAGTTTATTTCGAACTTACTCAGCTTTATGCAAGCTTACCTCATTTTGGTTTTTCTTCCTCGTAGATCATTCGATACAAGCTGTCAATTGGATTAGCCTTGGAGATCACAATATCCGACAACTTGATTGGTAACTATCTGTTCACTTTGGTCAGGTTCTAAGTGGCATGTAAATAGGATTTTGGTATATATATATGTCATAAACATTATGGTTATGTTTTGTGTCAATTGAAGTATGAGATGTGTTTATTGATGTAAAGCTTAATTAGTATTTTGGTGGATTTAGATGTTAACTTGTTGTACCAATGAGGGTACATTAGATAAACTTTTAGATTAAATGATATATGTGAGCTTTGGCACGTAATAGGGTTAAAATATTATTTTAGCATTTTGGCTTGTTTTTAACTATGCCAGGATTGTGGTGGTTAATGTTGTTGGTTGTGGTATGTATATAAGGATGTAAATATGTGAATTTGGACCCTTATGCATGTTCTCTTAATAGTGTATATCTTATGTTAGAATTTCATGTTCTTGAATGGTTTTTTGGCATGATTGATATAGTTATAAGTTAGAAACTTATAATGTTCAATGAGATTAAATTTGATTTGTACTTGTGGTGCCTTTTGTTAGCATATTGGTTATTTATTAAAAAATGGTTGATGTGGTATGTTTTGAAGTGTGTTTGATGGTGTTTTGGTCATATGAATGCATGTGGGAATGATGTATCTTGGTGTGCAAGAATTGGATATGTGATGGCTTGTTTTTGTGGTTCAAAATGGAGTACACGACCTCGGACATGGGCTATCACACGATCACTGCACATAGTCGCATGTCATTTATATTTTAGATGCATGTTTCACAAGATCGTGTGTCTCAAAATAGTTTGTCACGCGGTTTGGTACACGAGCTGTGACACGGCCGTGTGGCCCTTTTCCTAATGCACACACGACTGGTCACACAAGCTGAAACACATTTGTGTGTCCCTTCTTCGAATATCCACACGGTTTGGACTATATCACACGGTCGTGTGACCCCTATTTCCAAAACTTTCAAGTATTTCCAAAATTTTCTGTTTTGTTTCAAATTGATCTTAGAATGTTCCTAAAATTGTTTTTAAGGCCCCATAGAGTTGATTTAAGGCCCATAAGTGTATTGTATGTTATAAATGGAATGTTTAAATGACTGCTATAATTACAATTGAATAAATGTTCTATTTGAAACCAAATGTCCTGAATCTTCTGAATTGTACTGTAATACTACGTAACTCTAATCTGACGACGAAAATGGGTTAGGGGTGCTACAAGTTGTAATCTTTTAAATATAGAATTTTTTGACCTTCCGCATGATAATGCCTACCACAAAGGTCCATCTAATTATCATTTGATCACAAGTGATTTCTTCTTTCTTTTAAGAAATCTCCTTAGTAAAATCCACATAACAATTCTATCGTGAGGTACTCCACTTTCCATGGCATCACAAGAAACCATTGATGGAGGTCGTAGGTATTATTTAGGGAACTTCTCCCACTCAATATTTTTAAAACATGTATGGTTTTTAATTTTCGATTTCAATCATGAATGATTAATATATGCATGACAAGTACATGTGACATTCATTCCTAAATTATATGGCATGCTTATCTCATATATGCATGACATGCTATGACAAGTTTGCAATATTCACATTCATTAATTCATAAAATCAAAAAAATTTATTCTCCACAGTTTTTTCTTTCAAGGGAAAAATCAAAGAAGTGAATGTGAATCCTACACCAGGTAGGGTCCCGAGAAAGGGAGTTGAATCATATTTGACTATTTAAAAACCAAGCCTTTCCTTTCCAGAGCCAATCCTAGACATGCACTTTCTCATTACCACACTTCTCACGACAAGCGAATGACCTAAATAAGTGAATGAAACAATACAACACATGTATTTTCCCATTACCACACTTCTTATCATTAATCGATCATCTGTGGATCATTGTATACATATATCATAATTATATTTTTAATAAGTATTAAACAGATATGTAAAGAATGGGTGATTAAAATAAAATTCTCATCCAAGGTTTCCATGGTTTTATTTGTAGAAAATAAATGAAAAACCAAAAACTACATAGTTTTTCACCACAAGGCATCCATTGTGTCATCAACCGCCATCGCTCCATCTTCTCTTCATCGTGGACTCCTTTTGGGAAAAATTGCATTTAAGTCTTATGTTTGTTTTTGGATCACAATAGTTCTATATAAAATAATAATAATCCTACGTGGAGATGATAGTCCACAGTCTATTTCCTATGAACCACAAACTTGGCAAAAAATAACAATTAATATAACAATTACATAATATCACATTCATTCTCATATATTCCCCTAAACATGAAAATAATTACAAGAATAACACATCTTATCAAATATCAACCAAACAAGATGAAGAGAGAGATTCGGTCTCGATTTACACTATAAACATTGCATAACCTAGCTATTAATACCAATTTTTGAAACAATCCCGGTTTGAAAATGTTTTTCTTGCATAATGAAAAATTCAAATGTTGAAAACCAACCTGGTTTCTGGTATTTATAGTAATAAACCCTAACCGAATTCATACATGTGTTTTCATCTTCGTGGACGTTCATTGTTTCTGACATTTGACCAAATGATCTTCTCCGCTATTCTTGTACCACGAAATACTTCAAGTGTGGCTCGAACCAATTGAAACAAAAAACAGAACTAGAAAAAGTTTTCTCTCTTTTATTTGGGGTGAGAACAAAAATTCTCTCTTCTTAATAGAAACTAGTAGAATTGTTATTTTAAATATATATATTTGATATTTGAGAATAAATTCTCTCTATTTTTTTTGCAGAGTAACAATCTCTTAAAGTTGTGTTTTTATGCCCTACCGGTGCCATATATTTATAAGAAAAGAATGAAGAACCCTTATTGAGTTGTAGTAGTTTGTTTCAAATAAAAAAATAACTTCCTAGTTAAAGTAGGAGTGGGGTGTATGGCACACCCTAATAATCCTACTAGGGTTGTCATCCCTTTCATGTTATATGAGGGGTTTTGGGCCTCTCTCACATCGGGTCCAATTACGAGTACTTCCTAAGATTATCGACCTAATACTCTATAATGTGATCCAACCCAATTTGTTTTTTTATTTCCCAATATAAATTTTAATATTTTATATTAAACAATTTTATGATCTTTATTTTAGTAAAATTTTGATGATTTTACCTCCGGTAAAATTTTGACAATTTTACCCTTGGTAAAATTATGAAAAAATATGTTTAATATTTGACAACTCAACATGTTCACTATCACACCCCAAGCTAGGGGCTAAATTTTTTTTCGAGTTAGATGATTGTGCTGGAAATCTATTTGTTGTTGTTTCGGCCTTTGTCTAAAGTCAGGTTCGCTTAGTATTTTTTGGAACTCTAAGGTAGTCAAACCTTGAAGCGTGGAGTAGTTGGTTAAAAGACTCTTAATGCTACAAGAGGTCGTGAGTTCAATTCCAATTAATGTTGCACATCTTATTAGTTCTTCTCTTTTGTTCCTATTCCATCTTTTCACATCCTAACTTATATTTATTTGTTGTGAGCACTTAGAGAATAAAATGAGCTATGGCCTACTACTTAAGAACATGCATAGTTTCCCTTGTGACCCAAGTTTGATTCCCTTTTCCTATTTTATTTTATTTTTTTCGAAATTAATATCTTGGTCAAACACCTTTGCCACCCAAATTTTGTTACCATGCAAGGGAGACTTTTCCTCCTTACCTTTCTTATCCCTTTTTTTCTCTCCCCATTGTCCCCTTCCTTTCCATTTCTTTCTCATGTTTCACTCCGTGCCTTTTTCCTTTCCCTTTGACTTGCTGGCCATCCCATGTAGCTTATGAAAGGAATTCATGTTTTTTTTCTCCAGCTTTTTTCTCCTCCCTTCTTTTCTCTCCTCCTCCATTTAAGCCACCATAGTTCTTTGTTGTTCCACCTTAATCACCTTTAGCCACTACCACTCCACCCATCAACCACTACCATACCACTATTTCTTCTCCTTCTTCTTTCCTTGCCCACCACCGTCGAACTATCGCCGCCATTCGCCACCACCGTTTCATTTTTCTCTCATTCTCTTACTTTATTTTATATCTTCCCAAATCCTCATCCCGGTATATAGATTCGTCAGATTTGATTGTGATTGGTAAAGAGTAAGTGTATTCTTTTCAGTTTTGAAATATTGATCTTTCAAAGCTTTGGCTGAACCTATCAGCTGTGTTAGTCGATCTTAATATGTATGTCATGTGTGTTATTGGTTTAGATCTATTGACAAGTGATTGAGGTAAATGATTATTTTGAAATAGGAAATCAAATTCTTTCCTTTGCTTTTGGCCGAATCTAACATGGTGATTTTGTGTGCTTTTGTTCAAGTTCATATAGAAATATTATGGACAAGATCTATTATTATTTGAACATGAGAAATAAGGTGTGAGTCCTAACTCATAATGTTTCTGTGATTTATTTGAAATGGAAGATTATATTCCCATGTTTTATCAATTCGACCAAATGTGGAAAGTGTTACTGTGATTAACCAATTAATTCAAGTGATGATCACACATGACCATGTTTCCTTAACGTCGCCAAATGTGCCAATAATCTGTTATCGTTACGAATACTATAAAAGCATGGTAACACATGCCTATTATTTTCGTTACACTAAACACCTGGTACATATGCTAAAACTGTTATCGAACTAATTTTGATACTGTTACCGAACCAATTTTGATACTATTATCAAACTGATTTTCATACTACTACCGAACTGATTTTGATATTGTTACCGAACTGATTATGATACTATTACAAAACTATTTTTTTATACTAATACCAAACTAATTTTGATACTAAAATGCATGAAACTCCTTTTTGCATTGTAATCTATCGTAATTCGATGTAGCAAATTAAACTAGTTTTTGTACTTAAAGAGCTTGAATACAAGCACTTTTATTATGCTTTAGTTAAGTTTTTATATTTTAGTTTAAATTCAATAAAAATTGTGTTTTGAGCATTTTATTGACCTTAGGAGCCAAATGAGGCCTAAAGGCGAGGTAACGTACTTAGTAAGTGTGCAAGAGACATTTCAAAGGTGTAAGAACTCAAAGCTAGCTACTGTGTTGCAACACGGAGAGGAGATGTCGCAACATAAGGAGCAGAATGCCAGAATTGGTGTACTACCTTTGGTGTTGCAACACAACCATGTGATGTTGTGACACACTCTTGAAGTTATGCCTGAACCATGCATACTGCCTTCGATGTCGCAACACAGGCACTAGGGTGTGGCAACACCGAACTTATACGAGAAACACTTACGAAACCACATTGTCTTGTTCCCAAAACATAACAATATAATCAACACCTACAAATAACGAAAATGGACTCACTTGGATCACTCTTCGGAAAAAACTATAAGTTTTGACTCTTTTGCAAATTAGACCTTTTTGTAAAATTAAAGGTATTTAGAACTTATTTTCAGAAATTGATTTAATTTTCTAAATATCATAATCGAAAACATTATTGGTATATCATGTGCAAATTTTTCGAACACTCTAAGGCTAAAATTCCTAAAACACCCCTAAAACTCCTAGGCTCTATTTTGGGATGTGACAATTCTTCCCCTCTAAAAAGAATTTTGTCCTAGAAATTCCTTACTAACACATCACTTGCTTAATCGCAATATATGCTATTTCTACTTTTAACCTAACTAACACACTTTCGCTGCACACTCTGATTCTCATTCTCTCTAATTTTCTACTACTTTCCTTAATGATTCTATTCACTACCATGAACTATTCTACGATAATTTTGCCAACGATTCCCTCTATTCACTATGACACTCTCATCTATAAATGTCATAATCATTTTTTTCTTAAATCAATAGTCCTTATTGGAATTCTCTACTTGTTAGTTATGTCACCCAAAATTTACGAAGGCATAGTATTTAAGTCTACTAACAAAAAATAAAAAATTTGATCACAAGACAAAAATACCCTCATCGAGCACTCCTACCCGAATTTCCAACTTACTAGCTAATGCACTTAGAATAGATGAATACATTCACATTCACATTCACACTAACACATCTATGAGACATATCAAATCTAGTTTAACATACAAACAAACAAATAAAGAAACAAACAATGTGAATGGCAGGGAGATGATCCAAGCTTCATTCTTGCAAGCAAAATTTAGGGTTAAAGTAATGTGTTTCTGTTCCTACCCCACATTAAATTAAATCAAAGACATTTCAAACCACTTTAATTCAAATAGAGTTTTATCACAATTCCAAGAAAACATACAAATTTAGACTCATAAGTTTCGAAACTCCAAACACACAACAATCACCTAGGTCCGAGATTTATTAAACCTAGAGCTTTGTTTAATTGAAAACTCCTATTACATGCCATTTATAGCCATTACACAAATTAACCAAAACCTACCAATATGGTGATTTGATAGTGTGATCGTGCTCCAACGTGATTCCAACCAATTGAGCTTCCAATGATCTACAAAACAAGGAAAATCAACTATATAAGCAACTAGTACTTAGTAAGCTCATATAAATGAAACTTTAACTTAACAAACATAAAACGATTAAATCATTCAAAAATTGTTCATTAGATCACAAGGATATTTTCCTTTCCTATCCACAACACTTCACATAGTTAGTAGATACTTAAATCATTCAAACATTGTTCATTAGATCACAAGCATATTTTCCTTTCCTATCCACAACACTTCACATAGTTAGTAGATATACTTAAGAACATATCAACAAATGAAACATGGAAAATATCATGAAATGAATTTCAATATACAAACCATCCATCACATATTCAATTAGTTCCCTTTTCAATCCAATTACACATATCATACTTTCCATTTCATATGCTCAATAACATAGCTCATTTCATATACGTACCTTTCTGCTTTAAACCTTAATGACCTGTTGAACCAAATAGAATAACATCAGATGCTCGGGAAATACTCACACAAAGTGTGCATTTACATTTAACTATAACTATATCCATAATGCTCACACGAGCTATGAAATGGGGCTGCTCACACGAGCTTTGGGTAGGGATGATAGCTACACGATGCTGGTCACACAAGCTGTGGAGAATCTGTAACAAATATAGGACCTCAGCCATCGATAAGAAATCCAGGACCAACATCTGAAACCGTATAATGCCTAATGACATCTCATTTGTATCCTAAGTATTCACAAGGTTCATACAGGACCATCAAACCATCCAATTTAATTAAATCGCAATTATCAAATTAAATTATACATAGCATAACATTAATTAACATACTACCAGAACATGAATTAATAAGTTTAATACTTATAAGAACTTATGTCGACAAAAATAGTTGTAAAAACGAAGCCAGCAACTAATCTGACGCTTTAGCTTTTTCTCGGTTTAGATCCGTTTGGTTCGTTTCTTTATCTAAATAATAATTTCATTCACTTAAACAATTCAAATAGCTTTAAATAACTAATTCAATTAACCACATTTTAACTATAAACCATGCAAGCCAATTTTTAATAGGTTTAGAAACAGCCCATAACTTTCACCAATTCACCCTATATTCATTGAATTTTACTATTTGAACAATTTAATCCCTAAACCTTAAAATCACTTACAAAGTCAGTTTATTGATCAACCAAACTTAATATTCTATCAACAAAATTCAAAACACATTCACATCATTCATGGTAAGTCACTAGAATTTTAATAATTTTACTAATTGATCCCCGAGCTAACTAAATTAAGCTAATACAAACTCAGAAACATAAGAGAATAATTAAAAACGAACAAGAATTTGATACGATCATCCAAAACAAAGCTTGGTTGAAACCTTTGCTTCCCAAATATGGTGATTTGGGTTTGACAAAGCAAATGGGGAATATGATAGTTGTTTTAGCTTTTGTTTTTTTTTTTAACTTTTATTTAATTTTTTATTTACAAAATAAACCTTTTAAATTTAATCATATTTCTTAAAACTAGACTCCAAAATCGTCTACTTTACTTTAGCTAGGTGAATTTACCAATTAAGGCCCTTAAATCACCTTTTCATAGCTATTTGATCCAATAAACTAATATAAGTCAACTTTTGCAGCTTTTACAATTTAGTCCTTTTTACTCAATTAACTATCTAAATGATAAAATTTCTTAACCAAATTTTAATACGACTCTAATAAATGCTCATAAACATTAAATAAATATTTAAATGTTGGCTCACTTGTCAAAATTATGGTCCCAAAACTACTTTTTCCAACACCACTGAAAACGAGTTGTTACAACTCTCCCCCTAAAGAAATTTTTGTCCCCAAAATCTTACCGGAGAAAAGGTTCAAGTTCAAGTTTGGGTATTAGAATAGAATGCTAAATCCTCAAAAAGTTTGATTACGTTTCACAAATTTTATTTCTTCCACAAAGCAAAGAACGAAAACTAAAATAATCTTAAGCCTAAGAAAAGAGAAAAACTAAAGACTGAACTAGGAAGAAAATTATACAATATGAAAGTTGTCCATAACATGTGTTAATTGAGCCTATTTATAAACTTCAGAGTGGTTGTTGTCCATAACCCTAGGTCAGCTGTCATCCTTGTGCTTAATGTTTGATTGTGTGGACCAAAATGCCCCTTGATCGTAATTATTTCCCGTAAAGAGGTGATGTCGCGACACACCAAGTCCTGTGTCGTGATATCCTGGGCAGTATGCTTCAGCTTCAAGGTGTCTTAAAGGGTGTGTCACGACATAGGGCAGTGTGTTTCATCTTCAGGTTGTCTTCAAGGGTGTGTCGCGACATCCTCAGACTATGTCGCGACACCGAAGGTAGTCTTGGAATTCTTCTATTATGCTCCTTATGTTGCAACACCCAGCTCTCCGTATTGTAACACAACGACCAGTATTGAGTTAGCACCCCTTCTAATGGTCTCTTGTACACTCACAAAGTATATTAGCTCACCCTTAGGCTTCATTCGACCCCTAAAGTCAATAAAAGACTCAAATTACACACTTTATTAAATTTAGATAATATTACAGAAACGTTAACTAAAACTTAACAGAAGTGCTTGTATTCAAGCTCTTAAAGTGCAAAAACTAGTTTAAGCTACACTGAATTACGGTAGATGAAATTCCTCCACACTTAAGTCATTGCTTGTCCTCAAGCAAAGCAAATAAAAATAGTAAATGAAAAGATAAACTTTGAGCCAGTATGGTACAAATGTTGGTTTTGGAGCACATGCATAAGCATTTCGTATTTACACGTAGTATTGGCATTATCTATAGCTGACTTACCACTTTTGGTATTAAATACCTAGGTTCAGTATATTACAAAGCATATAAGTATTAAGGGTCTCAAATGTAGGAATGTAACACTCCTAACCCGTCTTCATTGTCGAATTAGGGTTACGAAGCATTACCATACAATTAGAAACATTTAAACATCGTAAAATTCAATAACTTAAATCTACCATAAACCATTCAATCACATACATTTCGTCCCTAAATCGAGCCCTTGAGGCTCCAAAAATAGTTTAAAGATAGTTAGGACTAATTTGAAACAAAATGGAAAGTTAGAGAAAAAGTAGCAAAAATTGGAAACATGGGTCACAAGGCCGTGTGACATAGCCTCAGGTCGTGTAACTTTTGAACAAGGAACATACGGTCGTATCCCAACCCGTGTCCTTACCCGTATAACTCAATGAGTAGGGTCATACGCCCATATGCCAAGCCGTGTGCTAGGCCATGTGACTCACTGACTTGTACACTAAGAAACTCTCTAATGACACACGACTGTGTCACCAGGCTCTGTATCTTACATGATTGTGTCACACGCCCGTTTCCTAAGCCGTATGAACCTAAAATGTACCTAAAATCAAACCATTACAAGTTCATTTCGTACCTAATCACTTAAAATATATAGTCGCACATTCAAGGGGTTCAAATACCTTTCAAACATACATAAACATGCCATTTCAATCATCTGATATTACTTAACCAATGTGTCATTCAAAGGCACTACAATTGCATCAAACATCATTTACCAAATCAAGTTAACCCCACCTCATTTCTTGCATAAAGACTTAGTTTAAATAAGTGCCAAACCACACCACAAATGACCATTATCAAGCCATTTCAAACATACCAAAACAACCTTATATACATACACTTATAAGTGACCAAAATGACATACTTTGGTAAGACATTGCAATTACAAATTCAAATTGCAATTACCAATTCAACATAAACTTCCAAATCACCATTACATAACATCCTATACATTTCAACCACATATTCATCTATATATACATGCTACTACCCTAGGAGATACACAAACTACCAACATAGATGGATAGTGTGAGACAGTTGATTGATCCTTCCAAAATGTCAACAACGATTATCTATAAAATAATCTAGAAGAACCAGTAAGCTTACACAACTTAGTAATGACATAGTATAACATTTAATCTAAATACAATGAGATGCAATTCACATTCTATTTGATTTAGAGTTACTAGAGTATAAACAAGGGCACATAAGTGCATTTAGGGGTACCAAAGTACAAACAGAGGAACATAAGTGCAATCAAGGGTACCAAAGTATAAACAGGGGCACGTAAGTGTAATCAGGGGTATCGAAGTACAAACAGGGACATGTAAGTGCAATCATGGGTACCGAAGAACAATCAAGGGCACGTAAGTTCAATCATACAATAATTTTCTATAAACATATTAATTAATGAATCTGAATATAAGAACACAAATAGAAATTCATTTATGTATTGAAATACTATGAACTTACCTATTACTTAATGCCGATCAACACGCAGAGACTAATCCGCTCTTTTCCCTTTTCATCGGTTATTGTCTTTTTGATCCAAGTTTTGATCTATTTAATAATTAAATACAATATATTAATCTCATACATATTTCACATTCCATTCAATGTATATAAGCTTTAACTTTTCATTAATTACCCATTTTCCCTAAAATTTTACAATTTTTGTAATTTAGTCCTCTAACCGAAAATCATCAAATTAACTATTTTTTAATAATCAAATTACGACCGATTACTTTAGGCCTTTTAACGGTCCTATTACACATCAAATTCACCATCAAACCTTGAAATTTTGATATTTTAACAATTTAATCCTTAAATCAAATTCTAACAAAAATTACTTTACAAAACAACCAAATATCACAATCAAAGCTTCAAATATATAATTATCATCATAAACAACCAAGAATCATCAATGGTAACTTCCAAAATTTTTAACAGATTCAAAAACGAAGATACAGGCTAGCTAGACCTAGTTGCAATGATCTCAAAAACATAATAATCATTAAAAATGGGACAAAACTACATACCATGCATGAAGAAAATCAAAACCAAAGCTTCCCCCCCTTTAATGGTGATTTCGGCCAAGGAAGAAGAAAATGAAAAGGATGATAGGTTTTTCATCTTTTACTTAATTAACATTTAACTTAATTACCAAATTACTTAATTAACCTTTAAACATTATCAGGATTACATTAAAACCTATCCATGTACATCCACTATCAACATATATGGTATAATTACCATTCAATTCTACCGACTTTCATTTCTAAAGCCATTTGACTCTCTTAACTAATAGAACTCAACTTTTACTCTTTTTACGAGTTAATCCTTTTTACTAAATTAACTACTTAAACATCAAAATTTCTCAAAAAATTAATATGACCTTAATATACTATAGAAATTAAATAAATAGTAAAATAAAAATTTACTCATAGAAATTATGGTCCCAAAACCATTGTTTCCAACATCATTGAAAAATGAGCTTTTACAAGGAATCCATCAATAAATTATACAAGTAATTTGATTATCCTAGCAGAATACAAAAAGTCGTAAATGCAATTATTCAATATGGTTTCAAATTGTAAATAAGTCTACCTAGATCACATAAAGCTTTTCGGCTTGTAACGTTTTAAAGCTTGAGACAGGTATGAAATTCAAGAATAGTAAGCATCAAATAGTTTCAAGCACGAAAATAGTTTGATACAACATATTGTTCCCTCTTCTCCCCCTAAGATACCCTTTCCCACTCACCCTCTTATTTCTCCTTCACTCACCTTCCTTATGTCTCCTTATAGGAAATCTCAGCATCATATAGTAACTACGGCTAGCTTACGAGGTTTTGTGCATTAATGAATGAGTTTTTCTATTGTTGTGATGTTGTCACTTTTCTCTTATTTTTTTCACAACACCTCACTCACAAATGCTTTTATTTTTCACGTTCTTTTTCTACTCGTTTAATTTCCTTTTTGAATTCTTCTCTTTACACTTTTAAGCTAACCAATAATCACCATATTGCACTAATCTTTCCTATCACTCTAGTTTTACAAAACCATCATAATGTATCTACTTACCCTCAATATGTATGGCCAAACATCTATAATTATGCAGTTCAAGACCAAAGAAAATGGTGAACACAAATTATCGTTTTTATCTCGGGTTTTGTATAAAGCTTCATCAAGAAGTGATTTTTGGCTTCAAAATACGTACTAAGGATGAATAAATAGGGTTGGCTTTTTGGCTCTAGATGTATATTAGACAATGCCTTAGGTCATCCCTAGGTATCTCAATATTCAAAAATTTAGTCAACCAAACAATCACAACTTCAACCATTTATCACTCATACTAGCAGGCTCGTTTCCTTGTATTCTCAATGTCATTTGGTACATTCAATTGCTTAATGCCTATTTATAGTGTAATATATAAAACTTAATAGTCTAATAACCAAAAATTTAAAATCACCTATCATCATGCCAAATTTATTGTAAATACAATCAACCTATGTACATGCTCCTACCCAATCACATGTATTTTTACAAGCTCAAGCACACAATTGACAGAAAAACATAAAAATTAAACAAATTTCCTATGTTACCCCCCACACTTTAGAAAACACATTGTCCTTAATGTGTAGCCCTAAAAAGATAAGGAACAAAGATACCTGATTGATCGTAACAGTCTTGTAAACTATTGGCGAGTGCCTCCTCCTTTGGTCATTGCAAGATCAGAATTGTTATGCTTCTTCATGTGAGGTTCCTACATAGAAAATTCTAAATATCACAGAAAAGAAAAACCAAAAATATACTGTTACTCCTACTCCTAAAAAAAGTTAAGGTTTATCCAAGTTAATACAATCCCAGATTATGAAAATAAAAAATCTAGTCTAATTATCATTTGAATCATCAAAACGAGTTGATTACCCGCTCACTATCAGTGCTTTTTCTTTTCCCGAGCCATATTCATGATGAGAAGTCCTTCTACTGAAGGTGCATGTCGGATCGGGCTTTCGACAATGGGACCTTGTGCTAGGTTTCATAAGTGTCTAACTAAGCGTAAGTAATTTAGCCACTCATAGCAGGTAAAACAAGGAAAGAATCAATTGTAAACAACATGAAGTACGAACTGAATTTTGGAAGAGAAAACTTCTCAAATCGTCGAGCTTCCCTCCTCTCTACTAGCTGAAATTTTGGGCTGCTACTCCAACTGCTTGATCGGCTTTCGCTGGTCCAATTAGAGATTTTGCTTGCTTGAGTTCCACGCCCTTCTGCTCTGTTCTTCTCTATTTTTTTTCGATGCCTTTTTCAGCTGCTGGTCACCTCTATTTAAGGAATAATCATAACCTCCAACAATTTAAAACAAAATTTGATCTTATCCCCCTTGATCCTAGCTGACCCCGTCGCATAAAAATAGCTCCAGCCTACTAGAGTTTTACTTTAATTAAACTTCTCAAGGCTGATTTGATTCCGTTGATTCGATTAGAGTTAGCCACCGCTAGCAAGAAGGAAATTTGGAGAATTAATAATAATTCCCTTGCCGAACGGTTGTACATTCGGCCTGCTGCTCTTCTATTAGACCGAGTTTTCTTCTTTTGCCCCAATGTCAATTAAATTTCTTAAAAACCAGCATATGATCATCCTCATCTAGCAACTTTATTCATGCAAACTAAATTCTAAATTGACCCCATACTAACATTGAAATGTCCCTGACCTGCGAATGGCTTAAAATTTAACATTAAATTATTTGAATTGGAGCAAAAATACATTATTATGGCATGGAATGTACTTGATGTAATTTAGACTAATTTAAAATTCAATTGCTCAAAGATTAATCAATAATTTAAATAATTTAGTTGAATAAATCAAGCTGAAAATTAAACTTAACAAACTCCCCCATACTTAAGCTATTGATCATCCCTGAGCAATCAAGTTGAAAAGAATCAAGAAAAATTTCAAGAAAATCAAGAGTAATCACAAGTTGTTGTATCACTCATGCTTGGGATGAACTTTGAAATCACAGTCCTAGATTTTGGTTTATTCAAGAAAAGAAAATCTGCTTTAAATAAATGTTGTACAAAAGAAATTCATGAATGCTTCTTTGATTAATCCTCACCGGAAAATTTAGTAACACTCATCACTCAATGTGTTTAGGCTAGTAAAATGCTCTCAAATTGAAATCAACCGTAATTAACTACCATATGCTTGCTTGTCCATCTTACCTTTAACATAACACATAAAATTTCATAAATATAATCGAGGCTAAAAAAAGGTTGTAATGGGGCCGAGGTAATGTGCGGTGGACGGGAGGAATTTATTTGGATGGTGGAGCTAGTTCTCTTAGGCTAGTAAAACCGTTCGGAAGTCATGAATTCTTTTATTTCTCTTTTTTTTCTTTTTTTTCTTTTCCTTTCAAGAGTAGATGACTAATTCAATCAGCCTTTCATCGTTTTCAATTCCATACCACTTGATTCAGCCGATCCACTTCATTGTGATCACATAATGCTTCGTTCATTTAATTCAATAGGAAGGCTGCACTTACTGATTTTTCCTTAAGAAAATTAGCCCTTAATTTCCAACTAAAAACCACCCCAATTTTGCCAACATATGTTGAAATTAAGATGAACTTCCAAACTAAATTAACTAGCCTAAGAAGGTGAGTTAATTCAGGCTTCGGTTCAATTTCTAGAGGTACATAAAAAATGAGAAATTAAGGCTTCAAATTGTCTAACTAATTGGAATAATGTCAAGGTCGGCTTTTATAAGTAATCGTGGCTTAATTCCTACTGCCTCTTAAATCATATTAATGTAAATCAAATGTATTACTAGCCTTAATAAGATCTAAAGCAAGTTCTAGAGTAATTGACAGTCGATAACAATAATCACACATGAATGAATAATAACCTCTCAAGTCGGCATGGATGTCCCAACTTACTCTCTAGGCTCAAACTCTTCACAAGGACCCCATGATTGATCAATTAAGCAGACTAAATTTTTTTTTAAATTAAACCCGCTTCAATTTTGAAGTACAAAAATCAAGTTTTTTTTTTACTTTTCCCGAACCAAAATTAGTCAATTGAAAACAAAATCAATCCCAACCACTCGACATACATCAATCACAATCAATCTTGAATTCATAAAATACACCTTCATTCTTTTATTTTAATATTTAAAGAAATTTTAACAAAATTATGAAATTTGCTAAATACAAGAATCAAATATGTTAGAAAATCAATGAATTGATTCTCCCCCATACTTAATGTTTGCATTGCCCCTAATGCAAAAGAAAATTAAAAATTACCAATGGAAAGAAACAATAATCATAGAAAAGATAAAAGAAAACTTCCCTAAATACGTGGGTTGCCTCCCACAAGCGCTTTTGTTTTAAGTCGTTGGCTCGACAACGCAATTTCTCATTGATCCTCAAGATTGATCTCCTCCAACCAAGCTGCTGGCTCCCCTTCATGAAAATGTTTCAACCTGTGATCATTCACCTTGAAATTTTTATTAGTTTTGATGCTCCTAATTTCGATTGCCCCATGATGATGCACCTCGGTTATTACAAATGGTCCAAGCCATCTTTATTTTAACTTACCGAGAAACAGTTTAAGCTTAGAATTAAATAGTAGTACCTTTTCCCCCACCTTAAATTCCTTGCGAATCAGCTTTAAGTCACGAAATGCCTTCGACTTACCCTTGTAGATGACTGAATTGTCATATGCCCTTAAGTGCAACTCCTTCAATTCTTGCAGCTTCAACTTGCGCTCTTCACCTGCCAAACTATACTCCAAACTGCATTGCTTAACAGCCCAAAATGACCTATGTTCAAGCTCTATGGGAAGATGACATGCCTTTCCAAAAACAACCCTATAAGGTGACATCCCTATTGGCATTTTGTAAGCCGTTCGAACGGCCCATAACGCTTCATCTAACCGCTGGCTCCAATCTTTCCTATTAGGTTTAACAAATTTCTCCAAAATTCCCTTAATTTCCTTGTTACTACTCTCGGCTTGCCCATTGGTTTGAGGGTGATAAGCAGTCGATACTTTATGGGTGACACCTAATTGTGCAAATAAGGCTCTCAAGGTTCTATTACAGAAATGTGTACCCTTGTCACTAATTATAGCCCTTCGTACTCCGTATCTATTTAAGATGTTAGACTTAAGACATTTCACCACAGTTTTAGCATCATCGGCCCTAGTTGGAAATGCTTATACCCATTTCGACAAGTAATCAACACACACAAGAATGTATCGATAACCGAAAGAAGAAGGAAAAGCCCCATAAAACCAATACCCCAAACATCAAATATATCATAAACATAAAAACTATGTAATGGCATTTGATTTCTGCAACTTAAATTGCCAGTTTTTTTACATGAGGCACAATTTTTGCAAAATGCGTATGAGTCCTTATGAATAGTCAGCCAGAATAACCCACACTCAAGTATCTTATGAGCTGTTCTCTTAGGCCCAAAATGTCCCCCACCTTATCGACTATGACAAAATTAAGCACATATTCTATTTCACTATCATTGACACAACGCCTAATTATTTGGTCACTACAAAATCGCCAAAGGTATGGCTCTTCCCATAAGTAAAATCGGGCTTGACTTTTAATTTTTTCTCTCAAGTGCCTAGGTGCATTCATGGGAAACTCTTTAGTCACTAAGTAGTTCACTATGTCGGCATACCATGGCAAGGCACTAGTCATACTGTACAGTCTCTCATCGGGAAATAAATCGCTCAGTTCACTCCTCACGTCCCCAGTCTCTATCCTGCTCAAATGATCAGCCACAAGGTTTTCTTTACCTTTCTTATCTTTAATTTCCAGGTCAAATTTTTGCAAGAGCAAAATCCACCTAATCAATCTAGGCTTGGCTTCTTTTTTATGCAACAAATATTTAAGAGCACTGTGATCAGAAAAAACAACGACTTTGACTCCTAACAAATATGCTCTAAATTTTTCTAAGGCAAAGACTATGGCATAGAGTTCTTTCTCGGTCGTGGTGTAATTGCACTGAGCTGGGTTTAATAGCTCGCTAGCATACCTAATAATATAAGACTCCCTACCATTTCTTTGTCCTAGTGCCGCACCAACAGCATTATTACTAGCATCACATAGAATCCCAAAGGGTAATGCATAATTTGGTCCTTGAATGATAGGTGCAGTCATCAATTTCAGTTTTAATTCATCAAAAGATTTTTTACAGGTCTCATTAAATTCAAACGTAACATCCTTACCTAGCAATGCACATAAAGATGAAGATATTTGCGAAAAATTCTTGATGAACAGGTGTTAAAAACCTACATGCCCCAAGAAGGATCGAATTCCTTTCACAGTACTCGAATAAGGCAGATTTTTAATCACCTCGACTTTGGCTTGCTCGACTTCTAAACCTTTAGCTGAGATGACATGTCTCAACACTACACCCTTCTCAACCATAAGATGACATTTCTCAAAATTCAAAACCAGTTTAGTCTCAATGCAACGCCTAAGTACTAACACAAGATGATGCAAACACTGATCAAATGAATCACCATAAACAGTAAAGTCATCCATAAATACTTCCATTAAATGTGAAATAAAGTCTAAAAAATACTTGTTATACCTCGTTGGAACGTGGCTGATGCATTGCACAATCCGAAAGACATTCTTTTGAAGGCGTAAGTTCCAAACAGGCAAGTGAAAGTGGTCTTCTCTTGATCCTCAGGTGCGATGGGTACCTGTAAATAACCTAAATAGCCATCTAAGAAACAAAAATGTGAGCGACCAGTTAGCCTTTCTAACATTTGATCCATGAATGGAAGGGGGTACTGGTCTTTTTTAGTGGCTTTGTTTAGCTTCCTATAGTCTATACAAACCCACCAACCGTTCTGCACTCTTGTAGGAATCTCTAGCCCTTCTGCATTGGTAACTATTGTGGTTCCTCCTTTCTTAGGGACAACATGAATCAGACTTACCCATTTTGAATCGGCTATAGGATAAATAACATCAGCTTCTAACCATTTTAAAATTTCAGCCTTAACCACCTCTATCATTGGTGGATTCAATCGGCGTTGGGGGTCTCTTTTAGGGACTGAGTTTGGTTCTAAGGCTATCTTGTGGGTGCATAAAGTCGTACTAAGTCCCTTAATATCAGCTAGTGTCCAATCGAAGGCTTCTCTATGTTCCTTAAGAACTCTAAGCAACTTGGATTCTTGCATTTTGGTTAAGGCATTTGACACTATTAATGGAAAGGTTTGATTTTCACCAAAAAAGATGTACTTTAAATTTTCGGGCAGCTCTTTTAACTCCAATTTAGGTGGTGGAATCAGTGAAGGAACTTGCCTATTAGTCGCCGTAAGGCTAGGGAGAACCGGCTTGAAGCATGTCAATATGGGCGAGTCTAATGCACAAACCGAATTAATTAAGGAATCAGAAATGATGCATTCATGCTCATTGATATCAAAAATGCTTTTAACTAGAACACTTTTTAACTCGTCATCCTCTCCTAATTCATAAATATCTTGAACAAAATTATCAATTACATTAAGGGCAAACACAAAATTAATATTAGTGGATATATCATAGCATCAAATATATTAAATTTTATTATCTCACCATCAAATTCCATAGTTAAACTCCCTTTATGAACATCAATTTTTGTTCTAGCGGTCTTCAGGAAAGGTCTACCTAAAAGTAAAGGTATATCAATCAAATTATCATTAGGTCCCATGTCTAAAACATAAAAATCAGTTGGAAAGACTAACTCATTTACTTGTACTAGAACATCTTCTAAGACGCCATCAGGATATGCATTACTCCTATCAGCGAGTTGAATTATCAATCATGTTCCTTTTAATGAACCTAACTGTACCTTATCGTAGATGCTCCTAGGCATGACATTTATAGAAGCTCCTAAATCAAGCATAGCTCTCTCAAGTTTAAGGTCTCCTATCTTACAAGGTATCAAAAACATTCCCGGATCTTTACATTTAGTTGGAAGTTTCTTTTGAAATACCGCAGATACATTTTCGCCTAAGCTAATCTTCTCATTTCCAATTAATTTCCTTTTAGATGTGCATAATTCTTTCAAAAACTTAGCATATCTAGGCACTAGTTTAATTGGATCAATCAATGGAATATTAACTTGTACCTTACGAAACGTCTCAAGGATTTCGGCATTGACGTCATCTGGTTTTTCCTTCCTCAAGCGCTGTGGAAACGGAGCTTTCGGCACATAAGATCGTTGCTGGTCATTACCGTGTAAAATTTCTTCTATTTGAGGCTCGAAGGTTTGCGCTTCCTGCTCAAGATTTGCTGTATTACGCGAAACAGTAGACTGTGGTAGGTGCGATTTTTCTGCCTCTCTTGGGTCGACTTGTGATTGTGAATCAGGCTTTGGCATGGCTAAATTCTCCTCTATTCTATTACCAAATTGAACCCTTTTTACCTCAGTCTCACTCTCCTCATTGCTGTTTTGGACCTTTTTCAGTATAGGTCTTAATTCCTTCCCACTTCGTAAAGTTACGGCACTAACATTATCCCTTGGATTCGCCACTGACTGTGAGGGCAACCGATTATTCATTTGTGCTTGCAAATTCCCAAGGTTAACGTTGGTTGATGAGACTTTAGTTTGCAGTTGCTTCACGGCTATTTCTAAAGCTTGGAATCTACCATCGGTCTCCTTCTTTTGGTCAGACATCATCTTCATCATTTGTTCAAGCATGGTATGGGTCTTGGTTTCGGCACTAAGGTTTCAATGGTTTGGTTATGACATATTATATGGTAGGGAATTTTTCTTCTCAAATCCTGGTGGTGTGGCTTGATTTTGATATCTAAAATTAGGGTGATCTCTCCATCCCTCATTATAAGTAGCCGAGTATGGATCATACCTCCTCTGATTTGAAAAGATGGCGTTAGCTTCCCCTTTCTGTAATGTCAGACACATATCTGTGGTATGTCTTTCTAAACAACAAATGTCCCATAGTGAAGCTTTCGAATTACCTCCAGTCATCAACTTACTTACCATAGCCGCAAAATTAGCTAATTGAGCCTCCATCATACTCGACTGGCCCTTATCCATTCGTTTACCCAAGTCGGGCCTCCTGAGACTGAATTGCTGTGTATTTTGCGCCATATTAGCAATCAAATTTCAGGCTTGCTCAGGTGTTTTATCAACCAATGCACCTCCACTCGCTGCATCGATCATTCCTCGA